>NW_027072034.1:37492170-38106813 GCF_038088225.1 Cyrtonyx montezumae | reverse complement strand
GAGTCTCCACAGCCTCTCCAGGCAGCCTGATCTAGTGCACTGTTACCCTCACAGTAAAGAAGGTCTTCCTCATATTCATATGGAACTTCCTGTGTTCCAGTTTGTGATAATTGCCTGTTTTTCTGTTGCTGGGCACTGCTGAAAAGACCCTAGTCCCATTCATTTGCCTCCTGTACTTCAGATATTTATAAGCATTCATAAGATCACCTTCTCCAGGCTGAACAGTTCCAAGTCTCTCAGCCTTTCCTCATAAGGGAGACGTTCCAGGCCCCTAATTATCTTTATAGCCCTCTGCTGGACTCTCCCTAGAAGTTCCCTGTCATTCTTGAACCGAGGAATGCAGAACTGGGCACAGAACTCTGGCTGCAGCCTCACCAGGGCACTGCAGAGGGGGAGTATCAGCTCTCTCACCCTGCTGGCCCTGCTCTTTTTAATAGCGGGAAACTTAGTCGGAACACTCAATCATTCACCACAACATGAAAGAGTTTGCAGTTCCTTCAGCTAAACAAACTCCAATAACTTTTTAAAATCACAATTCTCAGAAGATGCAAATAAAGTGAAAAGGAGCTTTCACTGTGGAAACATCTGTGTCTCCTATGAGCACAACAGCTCGAGCGAGCTGTGGGAGTTCCAGAAAATGAATAGGAGGTGCTCACAGGGGGTGGTTTGTAAGGACAGTTGTTCACATTAACTGTTCCTACTGCAGTTTTCCAAGAGATTAAACAAATACAAGCATGTATTAAAAATAAATACTGCCTCCCCCCAACTCACACCCACCCACCCCCAAAAAGGGGAAATAGCCACACACATACACAAATACATAAAACTCAAAGGTCACCTGAGCAATAAACTTATTCTCAAAGACTTAGCAGTGAAAGATGCTTTTGTGTTGGGCAACAAGCATCTCCAGTCAAAAAAAAGGTAATAAAACAAGTAGTGAGAGGAAGGCGGGGGGTAGGCTAGTACAAAATGCAAACTGTGAGACCAGTAGGTGTTTAAATCTTCAGACACTATTTTAAATAGCGACCATAAAACTGAGCACAAACTCCTTACTGCCTCTGCAAATTCTTTTTGCTACAGAAACCAAATATTTGCATAAATTACCCATCCTGAACTGCACAAACTACTCAAGAAACAGTTTAGCAGGTTGGTATGGCAAGTTACACATGCTCTCCTGTTCAGTCCCTCTTGGAGCAAAGCCGAAGTCAGAACTACAAGGAAGCAAACAGCTTCTAAGAGCTCTGGCTAATACTTATCAAGGAAAAGAAACCAATCACCTCTTCTGAGAATCTGCTGAAGGATACATATTATGGTCATCTTAATATAGCAAACCATAAGAGAAGTGATTAAACAGATAATCAAACTACTGTCTGAAACCAAGCGACATTAAAACATTACTGATGCAACAAGAAGCATATGCCCACTATTTTAAAATCATGCAGAAGTGTCAGTTAAAGATCCACAGGAGGGTTAAAATCTAAAGATTCTATCATTACTTGTTCTTTAATCTCATTCCATGTTTTCAAGGGGAAGAAGTGTTACTTGAATGTCCTTGTTTAGGATATTCCTTGAAACTCTTTCCCTATAACTATTTCATTTCTAAAAGTCAAAACTATGGGTCAGGTATTCATATAAAGCCATGAAAGCAAACTCTTTACCTCAGATCTCCATTTAAATGAAATCAAGGGCAACACTGCATTAAATTTAACATACTGATGGATTCACCACTGACTTCAAGCCCCAAAACCAGCAGTATTTGATCTTTCAAAGTTTGAAGGCCAAAGGTTCAGGTATTTAGAATTAATCATTATATATATATATATATATATATATATATATAAATAATAAAATTGTTGTATATGATATACATATATTTTTTTCACTGCCAACTGCAGCTTTGCTTTCAGTGGTTTGTGCCGGATGACACTGGGATTTTTCACAGGAAACACCTAGTGTGAACAGTATTATGTTTTTCAAGCAAATTGTTTTCAAGCTGTGGAGCCCTGCGGTGACTCTGTGAATTACAAGAAAAGTCTGTGTATGATTAGAATCACATTATAACTATGCTTTATGAACGTATAAGTCTGCTCATTTTTCTTGCCTAGGTTATCACACAGCAACGTGGAGATGCAAATTTAGAAATCGCTGTTGATGCTGGCAGTGGTTTCCCAGAAGTAGTCAGACTTTCAAGCAAATTACTTTTGCATCTTCTCTGTGCTGCTATCTGAAGCTGCAGAGCGGCTGTAAAATCAATCACCAATGTTATGTGAACTGCAATAGGCTGGGTGATTTGGTGTGAAACTTGTTACAGCTTTTTAGTCAACATGACCAACTTCTTACACTACTTACTCACAGCAGTACCTCAAACAGAGCTGCCAGAGGCAATATTCTTAAACACACCTGAAAACCAGTTCCAGGGCTGCATAAAAACTTTGGAATCCACACCAGCATGCAGATTGAGCATTGCTCCCTTTGATGGTTCGAGTTAAAGGGAGACAGAGAATGATCAAACACCAGTGGGAGGCAGGAGTGACTCGATAATAAACACAGAATGAAACACGTACGCCTGCCAGCTTCAAATCAAGTTTCATAATCCAATTGACACAGCTTTGTAAACATATTTCTGTTTCCTGATTGACAGAGAAGTAATAGATGTGCTCTAGCAGTGGCTCCTAGAAAAACAACTTCAATTTGCCAAGTTGTCCACTCCAAAACTGCAATAGGAGTCAGAAACTGGTATACTACAGCTTTTCTTCAAGATTACCCTACTAACACAATGCCATCTTAAAAATAAGAGTACATAAAATAGCTAAAAATCCCCAAATAGGCTGATTATGTTCCCAGAGCATCCTGCCTTCTTGCAAACTAACACTGGCTCACTGTTTTCCCACATTCCTCACTGATACTATCTGCTGTTCTCACCCTCTCCTTCTGCTACAGCTGCCATTTCTGCAGGGAAGGTACACAGTACAGCCTGGGCCAGGCCTGCTGTGTCCAGTGCACCTCTCTGCTACACCTCTTCCCACATTGGGTCACTAAACATCTCCCCCCAGGGCATTTTGCTGTGAAGGTGCATTAGACTGCTGCAATGATAAAGAAAGTCACAGAATCACAGAACCAGAGTCTTCTAGAGATCAAGTCTAAGCACCTGCTACAGCAGGGTCCCTACAGTAGGCTGCATGGGAAAGTGTCCAGGTGGGTCTCAAATATCTCCAGAAAAGGAGACTCCACAACCCACCTGGGCAGCCTGTTCCAGGGCTCTGTCACCCTCACAGTAAATAAGTTCTTCATGTTTGTGTGGAACTTCCTATGTTCCAGTCTGTGCCCACTGCCCTTGTTTTATTGCTGAACGACACTGAAAAGAGCCTGGTTCATCCATTTGACTCTTGCGTAAGTATTTATATTTATCAGTGTTGATAGAAACCCCTACAGCTCCATGTCATTCAGCCTTTGCTCATACAGAAGATGCTTCAAGCCCCTAATAATCTTTGCAGCCCTCCGCCAGATTCTCTCTAGAAGTTCCCTGTCTTTCTTGAACTGAGGAGCCCAGAACTGGGCACAGTATTGCAGATACAGTCACACCAGGGCAGAGTAGAGGAGGAGAATCACCTCCCTTCACCTGCTGGCCACGCTCCTGTTGGTCACAGGTCCCCTGACCTCTGACTTAGCATTAATCACCAGAGGGACGTGGAACAGGAAGCTCTGCTCCAGCTGCACCTGGGACCGCAGAAGCAGTCAGGATAGATTTTGCTACAAGAATGAGAGCGATGAAAACAGCTATGCTAAGCCATCAGAAATTGTTATGCAGATTTTCAGCAGACAGACAGTTCTCCCTACAGTAATCAAACGAGCTGGCACTATTAATTCCTATGCTTCCCTCGTCTGGGTCCAAGAGAGGAAACATTTACATTGCTGATGAGTTTTATTCTGGCACTACCTCCACAGAGAACGCAAAGCACGTTTGACAACGTGCAAGTGTTTCTCATCGTCTAACGCAGTTCTGCCTGATCCAAAACTAGGTTCTCTTTACCGAAGAGCACTGAACGTGTTACTACGCAGGATTAGGTCTCATGGTGACAGGCTGCAGAGATTGTGCGGCCCTTACTAAGTATCTTCAAATTAGGAGCAGTTATATCGCATAACAAGACCCTGCAACTCTGTTACTCAGCAGACATTAAGCAACCTCTGCGAAAAACCAAGTGCAACCACGCTATAACGTGAAAATAAAAAGAGTAACAACGCTCTGAGAAAAGGAAACACTGGGGCTAGAAACCCAGCAGCGGGACAGGGGACTTTACACAGGTAGACGTCTCCCACTCTCCTCGCAAAACAGCTTCTAAAGCAGCCTCGCAACAGAGTCCCCCTTTTTCTTCCCCTCGGGCAGCCCCAGCCCGTGGGGCCCTTTCCTCCCACCGGCCAGATGGCTCCAACCCTAATCCGGGGCCGCTAATCGCAGCGCGGCCAGCCGCTGGGAGCCCGCTCCGCCGCCGCGGAGGAACGTACGAGGAGCCCGCCGGGCCCGGACCGCCGTGCGGGGCCGCGAGGAGCCGGGGCCGAGCGGGCACCGCGGCGGACTCACCGCTACTCACCGGACATCGCGCGGGAGGCAGCGGAGCGCCTGCAGAGCGGGGCGGGGACCGAGCTGTGCCGCCCGCCTCGCCTGCTCCCCGCGGGATGCTAGGTCACCAAATGGGATTAGCCTCGTTCCCGCTGGAGGCGGTGGGAGGTGAATTACGCTCACGGGGACTCCTGCGCGCAGAGGCGGAAAGCAGGCATTAGCGGCAGGATTGGAGCGACGCGGCAGGCAGAGCACCGCACCTGACGCCCACCTGGGCCGCCCGCTTTCCCCGTGCGGGGCGGTAGCCTTGCCCTGGTGGACAACAGGACCGTGAGCCAGAAAGCTGTAGGGAGGATGGGGGCAGATGGATGAGGCCAGGCTCTTCTCAGGCGTGCAGCAATAGGATGAGGAGCAGTGTCTCAAAACATGAAAATAGGAAGTCCCGTAGTGACGTTCAAAAGAGCTTCTTCACAAGTGAGGGTGACGGAGCACTGGCGCTGCCTAGAGAGGTTGTGGAGTCCCCATCTATGGAGATATTCAAGACCCATCTGGATGCCTGCCTGTGTAGCCTGCTGTAGGGAGCTGCTTTGGCAGGGGGGTTGGACTCGATGATCTCCAGAGGTCCTTTCCAACCCCTATAATTCTGTGATGCTCTACTAACTAGTTTGTTTTCCTTCCTTTCCCTCAAAACTTAAATATATTCCCTGCATAAATACCCAGTTGCGCTAGTTAGAAGGAAAATTAGCACAGAAAATGGTGCCTGCGCACTAACATGTTGATGTCATTAGACAAAGAGCTTGAGAACATTCAGCACTTGGTGAGAGTTATGACTAATTCAAGTTCAAATTGTCCACTAAAAAAAACACAACCAAAACAAAAAACAAAATAACACTTTTTTTCCCATTTATAATAATAACAGTAAGAAATTGTTTAGGAAATATTGAGAACAAATTTAAATCATTTGTAATAGTGTAATAATGTTCTCTTCCTTCCTTTCTCTTCCCTCCCTCCCTTCCTTCTCTTCATTCCTTTCTTTTCTTTCTTTCTTTTTCTTTCCCCTAATAGTAGCTCACATCAACTTAGACATTAAAGGTATCAGCCAATATATGTTCCATAAAACAACACACCAACCAAACTTCATTCCATTTTAGGTAAAACACAGCATGTGTTTATTGAAAAACAAAATAATTGAGAGAAAGCAGGAACATGCATATTTTTATTGTTAATCAAGCAATGGAGGTGGTAACCACAAAAGGCTTTAAACATCAGCTTTACATCTACCTGATAAAATGTTTAGTAATTGCTATAGATAGTAACATGAAAAGTTTGTATTTTAAATGAAAAAACGTTTTCTTGAAAACTCCATTAAAACATATTATTGATGATAAGTTGAAAGTGGTAGCCACGAGGCGGCTAGTTTCTTCCTGTGTTGCCAAGATGTTTCTGTATTTAAACTAATGTATATTATAATATCTTACTTTCAGGATCAAAATAAAATCTCTTCAGCAAATGAAATATCTATGTCAAATATCATGGAGATAGAATAGAATTTTATGAAAAGTGTACTTTTCCAGACAATGTCTTTCTCTCAACATTTCAACAAACACAGAATTGTTTTTATGTCCATCTGCTGCGTATACGTTCTTAATGTATTTCCTCTATGCTTGTAAGTTAGCTAAAGTAACCACATTATAGAATTATGTCAATTAACTGCTAGTTTTGCCAGCTTCTCACCTGTGTTTCACTCCCTGAAGACAGAGAAACTGAAAAAGTGTTAGTTTCTGATGTCAATTTTTCTCTGCATACGAATGTTTGTTAACACAGAAAGATCGATGAGGAGCAAGAGAAGAAGATGAAGCAGCCCTGCTTGCAAAACTATAAGTATCAACTATACCTCTGCTGAAAGATATGTACAACAATTTAAAATTGGTGACATAGATTTATAGGACAAAGTGTCACAAATTGTTTCTAACTGATTCCCAAACCTCTGAACCTGGTTTTCCTTTAAAGAAATTATGAATAACACCTTTCTTAAAATAAAAAGGAAGAAAAAGAAATAGATTGCCTTTGGAGGCTTCTAATTTTTCAAGAAGGAAAATGTAATTTACAATAGATTCCAGTTCCTGAGAAGAGCCAAATACAATTTCGGTAATAAATAAATAAATAAAATTAGCTTGTGCTCTCCTCATTTTGTTTATTTCAATCAGTGGTTTGTCGGTGCACGTGTTCTTCTCATGTTGTATTTTAAAATTAAGAATGAATTTTCCATCTGTAGCTTTTTATGCTTTGAAGAGTTCATACATAAGATACGAAATAAAGGCATTAAAATGCTTAATAATTTATACAACTTCAACTTCTTTCTTAAATGCCATAGACAATACAGAAATATGCAAAATGTATGAATGGAAATGGCGTTTTTTTCTTATTTCTGTCCTATCAGGATGATTGATTATTTTGGCTAGTTTAGGAAACAGGCAAAAAATCCTTCAGTGACTGAAGCACTCATAAACCAAAATATTTAAATTTTTAGCTCATATTAAGCTTGAATTCTGCATTTAAAATAGCACCTGAATCAAAACACTTATCCAGCTTTTACAAATACACATCAGATAGTGCAATACTGATCCTGGACATTTTAAACACATCTTTGATGATGTAAATCTCAAGGTTTAAGAGTAACATTGCGTAAAAGAAAATGGAATTGCAGTGTCTCCACAAAACTTTCATCAGAGAAAAATTGATTTGTCAGAATTATGAAGTTGAAAATATGACAGATCTGCAGGCAGAACATCGCCGACCAAAGGAATGTGTCATCGACAGTTTTCACGTCAGCAGTTTACACTGTGGCCCGACCTAAAAAAGGAAGATAGAATAATTAGGTTTCTGCTATGGATATCCTTTGCCAGTGTTTCTATGTCAGCTGCTTTCTGTGCTTGTTCTTCTCCAGTTCCTTTGAGGCATGAGGTGAGAACCTCATACCACTACAGAACTATGGGTGGCCTTTCCCTTTCCTCTGTCTCCCTCCCATTTTCAGAGGGCAGGTGGGTCACAGACTGCTTCATCTGACATGATGCTTTAGTTACACCTTGGCTGTAGACATGAGAAAAATAAAGTGACTGTCAGATCCCTTGGGGTGCAAATAAACTCCCACAGGTCAGAGGGCATATGGAGAAGTCCCACGTGAGGCTGATCCAGGTGATTCAATCTGATCTGTGGACAAAGGTCCATAACAGTCAGTCACCTCTGTGGTTGCAAAGACTTCACATTATGCAGTTCCTTTCAGGAAGTGATGTATATCTGTCCTTTGGGTGCATCAAGGCTTCCTATACTTGACCAAGAATGTTAATTCCCAAGATCACCTACAGACTGGAGATTGTTTTGAGGAGACCTGCAAATTCTCTTACGATTGGCTTATTTTTGCCCCCACAGAATTTTTTTTTGCAAAATTACCATCTACCTCAACTCAGAAATTGAAAGACTAATTTGGTCTTACCACGTGGTTTGAAACAAAGCTTGTTGTTCTTGTAAGCTGTGTAGGCCGCTATCGATCCAACAACTAATATCACAAAAGCAGAAATTATAGGAGATGTAACTCCAGCTATTAATCCTGAATCTGTAGGAAGAGAGATTTTTCAGATGCAGTAAAATAGTATGACTAAGGCATATACCTACAAATATGTGCTTTTTGCAAAACTTTTAAAATTGTATATTGGAAATTCATTATGTAGAATTAAACAGAGGACTGGAAGTTATGTCACATGCAGCTGATATGAAAACAGTGTCAAACAGCATTATTTAATATATGTACTACTTTTATAAGGCTAACATTTTCTCACTATTTATGGTCATCTGAAACAAATTGTAGAATAAAACATGTACTATACCCGTGTTTCCACCGTGATTGAAATTATGCCCTTCTTCTCCTGGAACAGAGAGAAAAAAATCGTAAATATTGTCTTTCATCATGCTTTGAGAGCAAAGTATTCATCATTTCCTACAATGTGAAATAGGGCAGCTGGAGTGAGATCTGTGACAGAGAGGCTCTGATTCTAATCCTGACTGTCATCAGTGTCAGTAGGAGGAATAGACATCCTTCCTCCTGCCACTTCATTTCTGCAGAAGAATACCTTCTGAAGAATATAAACAAGAAGATAATCCTTGCCTGTTTACATCAGACTGATTTAAAGGAAATTGGAGGCCAACACTGTACTCTTGTTATCCTCTACTTCCAGCCAATAAGGTGATTTATGTCAAGATCATAGTCTTGGAGTATCTACTTTCAGTTCTCAGCAGAAACCCTTTGATTTGGGACTGTCCAAACTGAATTTGAAGGAATTAACCCTGCAAGGTCCTGGCTTAACCTTGCAAGGCATTTAGAGATATGTTTCAAAGGAGCTAAAGCTTTATACTTAAAGCCATGGAGAAAGATAACTAGTCTAAATAAAAATAGCAGAGTCTTGTCTAACACCTTAAGTGATAAACATTTGTGCTAAAGCAAAACTAGTCAGTTCTGATTTATAAATATTAGAGAGAAAATGCAATGAGAATTGTCAAATACTACCTGCTATGTGTGGTGGTAAAGGCTTCCCATCGACAAGATCTAAGTCATTAAATCCTCCTGCAAGATAAAAATTGGGATTTCTGTTGGAAAATTATCTGAACAGTGGTAACCACATCAGTTCCTTTCTCTGGCATTTTTCTAATAGTTCCAGGGAAAGGTGAGGGACCTTTGATATCCCAGTTTCTATATGGCAGCTGTCTTACAGAAGTAGTCACCAATTTAATGTCTCTGGATGCTAAAATACTAGTTGGTGTCTACCCATTGTGAGCATGAAGACACGTATGTTTGTAAATAAGTTAAATTTGTTCTGTATTTATGAGTCCAAATCTTCAAGCCACTTTAGGCTCCTAAATACAATATGCAATAGCCCTACTCCTTAATTGGCCCATCTCTATGCATAGAAGTAGACACTCGTGGGATGTGTGAACCTGGAGCTCCAGTAAAATCCCAGTAGCTCTTGTAGTGGAAAGTCAATGGGACCCTTCTAGGAAGGACTCCAGAAGGGCACATCCACAGAGCACTACTGCAGTCGTATCAGAAGTAAATATACAATACACAGTAGTAGCTAGGTTAGATGTATCACCTCCACTGTATTTAAGTGGATGTCTGGGCCAACAGTCAAAAGCAATCTTCAATCCATCTCCCCTGTCCCACCTGTTGTGTACCCCAAAGCCTTCTCAGATCCACATCTCAGTACGGATTTGTACATAACCTTATCCACTTCATGTAGATAGATGTCAAATTTGAACCTTAGCATGGTTCTGTGTATAAATACCCAAAATTAAAGGAGAAACAAGATAAATATTAGTCTCATGCCACTTAGAAATCAATGTCCTTTGCTTTGGGGAGGCAGAAAAGCTTTATGGTGCCAGAACAAAAGCTCAGAAAATCTTTCCAAACACTAGGTCAGGAATAGTGATCAAAAAAGGACAGAAAAATAGGGGGAGTAGGGGGAGGATATGACAGAGAAGGGTGATAAAAATTATGAACAAAGAAATAAGAGAGTTAAGTGTTTAACATATCTTCTCCAAAGAGTTCCTAGCACTAGATTTTCTAAAGAGAAAATTTTCTTACCAGAATTACTATGGCTTCCTGGTCGTGGTGGAAGAGGTGGGTATAAAGGTTGTCTTGGGATGTCACCTATTGGTAATAAATAGTTAGATGGTAGGCCACTGAAATAAATGGCATCTTCCCTTCCTCTCCTTAAATCTTTCTTTCACCTACAATTCGAGTCAGATGCACTTTAATTATGGTCTTTTCTTGCCTCCAGGCTAAATATCATGCTTTTGTTTGCAAGTAAGTTGTTTGCAAGTTCTGATTCAATATATTATTTAGAGATATGCTCAGCTTTCAGCATGAGTTTATCCTACTGCTTTCAGTGGATTTTAGATATACTCTTCAAGCTTTTCTGAATCAGACTTTGCCCAATTAATTCTATTTAATAGAAGAGACTTGCTCTGTTCCAAAACCATGTGTTCCAAATTAAGACTCCACATAAAACTGGGAAACTATCAATGTCACTGTTCATTCCCAGTACCATGCTGCAGGTTTTCAGTCTTCCTTACACACAAGTTCACTGTTACCTCTGGTTTCCCAATCTTTGACAGATTCACATTTGACAGCTGAACAAACTATTGGCATTATCTGTTATCTTCAACCTTCTGCTAGAGGCTGTTACCCTGAAACATGATGGCTGATTCTGCAATGTGTGCAGCCCCCAGCCATGGCCACGGAACCCCAATGGGGTGATGTTAACTACAGCAGGCTTCAGTTTGTACAAATAGACCAGCGTGCAAATACCTATAGCTGGCAGCCAGACACAACCCACCCTGGTATCCATATTCTGCATGGTGGCCTTTAGCACATGGGCATGGCTTTTTTTACTACAGATTATCCTGCAATCTTGAAATCTTTTTGCCCAAGTAAATCAGACTTCAAAAAAAGAGTACTAGAAAACCCACCAAACTCACAAAACTACAACATATCTGAGAAAAGAAGAAAGTACTCACCCCCACCAAGAGCATCTCCTAAATGCAGGTCATTGTCTTACAAACGAAAAGGAAAAAGATTTAAATAAGTAAGCAGTGCAGACTTCTTGAGGGAAATGAAATGTTAGTTATTAACAGAAAACGTAAAACTATGTTTGACAAGCAACATTTTTTCAGATAATACCCACAAATTAAGTAAGATAAATATTTCACTTTTCTCAAAAAAGAATGTACAAAATTTAATATTTACCCACAAAAAAACTAACAATTAATATTATACTTTCCACTCAAATTACAAAGGATGCATTCCTTCAGTATAAACCTTACATTAGAAGCAAAGGCTATATGTCTTTCATGTACGTACAGGTTACATAAGTAAAATTAGTTATGTTAAAATATTAAAATGCATCTACTTATTTGTTTGTTTGATTTTTTAAATATGTATTAACTTCTGTGTCTGTTGTTAAATCTGGTGTGTGCATACTTGGCTCAGGTGTACTTTGTTGTACTTATTTCTAGAAAAAAATCTTGGAAAGTAATAAACAGAGAGACAGAATTGAATTAACTAGTTTATATAGGGGTCATGGTGATAGAAAAAAAATTGTGCTTCATGTAACTGTACGTGCCTGTCAAAGGTTGAATGATCTGCTTATCTTTGGCAGAGCTATAACAGCCCTCATATGTGTTTCAAACTCTGCGCAGGCACATTATGCAGCAAACCAGGAGTCTGTTACCGTTCTCTAGGATTGTACATGTGTCTTGAAGTAGCTGAAATTGAATTTTCCATTAAGTAAACAATTTGTCAGTGAGCTGCATAAGATACACAATGGATAAGAGTGTGTGGGTGATATTTTAGAGTGTGTGGAACAATGATGAGCTCTCAAAACTCACTAATGTAGAAGTATATTAGATGCTATTAAGTCCAGAGATCACTTCCTTGTTCCTAGTAAATATGGAGCTACAGCATGAATCAGAATCACAGAATCACAGAACTGTAGGGGTTGGAAGGGACCTCTAGAGATCATCGAGTCCAACCCCTGCCAAAGCAGCTCCCTAGCCCAGGTTGCACAGGTAGTCGTCCAGGTGGGTCTGGAACATCTCCAGAGAAGGAGACTCCACCACCTCTCTGTGCAGCTGTGCCAGTGCTCCATCACTGCACTGTGAAGAAGTTCCCACGCACATTTGTGCAGAACTTCCTATGCTTCAGTTTGTGGGCATTTCCTCTCTCCCTGTCGCCACACACTGCTGAGAAGAGTCCAGCCTGGTCCCTTTGCCTCTTGCTCCTTAGATATTTATAGACGTGGATCAGATCCCCTCTGAGTCTTCTTTTTCCAAGACCGAACAGACCCAGGTCTTTCATCCCCTCTTCATAAGGGAGGTGTTCCCCATCCTCTATCATCTCTGTAATCCTCTGCTGGACTCTTTCCAGGAGATCTCAGTCTTTTTTGTACCAAGGAGCCCCATAGTAGACACAATACTCCAAGTGAGGCCTCACCAAAGCAGAGTAGAGGGGGAGGATCCCCTCTCTTGACCTGCTGGGCACGCTCTTTTTAATGCACCCCAGGATGCCATTGATCTTCTTAGCCACCAGGGCACACTGCTGGCTCATGGCCAACCTGTCATCCACCAGGACACCCAGGTCCCTCTCCTCAGAGCTCCTCTCCAGCAGGTCATCACCCAACCTGTACTGGTGCATGTGGTTATTCCTTCCTAGGTGCAAGACTCTATACTTGCTCTTGTTAAACCTCATCTGGTTCCTTTCTGCCCAACTGTCCAGCCTGTCCAGGTCTCGCTGAATGGCAGCACAGCCTTCCAGCTGTCAGCCATTCCTCCCAGCTTTGTATTGTCAGCAAACTTCGTGAGGGTGGGCTCTATCCCCTCATCAAAGTCATTAATGAAGATGTTGAACAGGACTGGAACCAGAAGAAAGAGCAAAATCTACCTAGATTTTAATAACAATCCTAATTGCCAAAGAAAGTTAATTAGACACTAAATATGTGTGTTTTTTAATTTATAAGGCATCACTATGCATGTCTGCTTTCATGTGTTCTTTCCATCCAAAGATAACAGGAAGCTGTGTTTTGCACGTTATCTATTCTCATCATATGTAAATACAAATACTCAGAAATGCTTTGATGTCTCCATGAAATCTGGTAGGAACATTATCATATTCATACTGCATAAGTAGGTTTGTTTTGTCAAACCAGGTGTTAATCTGGTCTAGCTAGAACAGAGCTGCATTTCAAAAATACCTGTACATGTCAAAGGGTAGTACTTTAAGAAATGATAATCTGTTATCAAAACTAAGAATTCAGGTAAAATGCAGGGTTCCACCCTGGAGGCTTTACGCAGAGGTTTGCTACAGAAACACTGAGGTCAGTATGAATTAAGTATGAATGGAAACGTGTCTGTAAGCACAAGAAGAAACAGCAGAACAAAGGGTTAAAAGAACAGATGGTAAAGGTCACCATCCCCAGCTGTAAAATTGAGGAATGTGTTGTTTCTTTCAAAAACAGCAAGCCCGCACTCTGATAAAGCACCAGCAGCAGAAGAAAAGCAGAAGGGCACGCTAAATACAAAGGTTGCAGCATAGCACCTATACCATTATTTTCCTGCTAGTTCATCCAGAAAACAGACTGCAGACTTAGTATATGTATCCCAAACATGTAAAAACAGTGGGCAGCATGCTGGCCTAAGGTCCAGAGAGGCTTCAGTAAGCAAGTTTATGCAGACCTTACCATAATAGCTGATAACTTGTGAAAGGTATGAAGCATCTGTTCAGAAACTAACTTGTCATTTCTTATCATGAAGAACCACAGAGGCATGACAAGGACTAGGAGCTGGTATACCTTACCCTGGGTCACACATGCTCACCAGACAACTTGAACACAAAAATCTCAGTGCTCCTGAGTATGTGGGTTTAAGCGTCTGACAATTTAATCATGGAATCACAGAATCATTGAATGGCTTTGGCTAGAAGGGACCTTAAAAATCATGTAGCTCCAATCCTCTGCCATGGGCAGGGCTGCCCCCCACCAACTCAGACTGCCTAGGGCCCCATCCAACTTGGCCTTTAGTGTCTCCAGGAGTGAGGCACTACAGCTTCTCTGGGCAGCAGAGAACGGATCCACATTTAGAATGACATGAACTGTTGTTAGACTCGCTGATTTGTAGATTTGTAGGAAGCGGAGAGCACTGACTTCACTGTATTTTGCAATAGATGTTTCTAAACTAGGTCAAACACAGATTCTCTTTGCAAAAGCAATATGGAAGAAAAAATGCACAGGATCCAGTAGCTACCACATTCACAAAACACTGCCCTGCTTTTTCAGAGTGAGCCAGTATCATGTGGAACTTGTAACCTTAAAAACTTACTGTCATATTTATCTAGGAAAGGACTTAATGTTTTCTGTGGGCTAATGTTATCCAGCCTTATTCTGATTCAGTCAGTTTCCTCCAGTGTAATTTGGGTGAAAAATGTCTGTGTTGTTCTGTACTAAATATGTATGTGGTTTTTTTGTAACAACAAACAACAGTAACAGCCATTCACTGAAAGTTATCATTGGTAATACTCAGAAGTACAGCTGAAACCTTTCAGTCTCCTCTGCTATTCCTGATTTTTTTTCCTTTCTGACTTATAGCAATCAATACTAGACAATATTCAAGTCTGTTATCAAGCATCATGAGAATTTATACTAAAAGAAGAGTTAATGCAAAAAAAATTAAAATTAAAAAGTTGAAGCACAGCCACAAATTTTTAGCTACAATTAGCCATTTTATACACCCAAGGGATGTTAATACAGGTTAGAAAAGTATTAAGAGGACCATCTGGAAATAAAATACCATCTGTGGCTAGTCATTCTCTAAAGATTTACTGGAAATAGTAAAGACATCCAATTGGTAGTTGTCCAAAAAAATACTTTACATACAGAGGACACAAATTCACACAAATTGTCATAGGAATGACACATTAACAAATACTAGCAAGGACCTCATGCAAGACAGTTCATGTAAACTGGAAAACAGTCATGATTGTTGTCTGTGTTACTCACTCATCAGTGGTCTTGTTGGTCTTCTGATCACAGTGGGCTTCCTGGTAATTATATCCTCTGTGTGACACAATGATATATAAAAAAACCAAACAACAATAAAATCTTAACATTGTTCAACTTATCGAAAGAATATATCTGCAAATCTAGAGAGCTGCAATCAGTAAATCTTTATGCAGAAACTAAAAAGGATGGGGTATGTTTCCAAAACCTTTTTTTTTTTTGCTTGTTTGTTTTTAAGAGAAAAATGATTTTATGACAAAAACATGTGTTTGTTTTAAAATGAAACAGAAAAGCAGCATTTTCTGGTTGTACATGAATTAAAAATCCAACATTTCCCTGCCCTCCATACTTTTTTAAGTACTACCCTCTTCATGTTCCAGTTCTCAAAAAAAAAAATAGAAAGTGCTTTAAATTTATTAGTAGATCTAAATACCATAGGAAAATAAGGACACCCACCTGGGTGATCGAGAGCATCAGCTAAATCAAAGTCACGTTGACCTAGAAGGAAGCAGAGACTGTCAGCAGGCAGATAGCTGTGACCTCTGAGAGCTCTGGATAAAGCCAGAACCCTGCTTAGAAGAGGCAGAAGGAAAATTCACACAAACAGGAGCTTGCCCAGAGCGAGCTGTCAGCCCTTGTCCCTATCCCACACAGCCCTGAATGACCACACTCATCAGCTCTCCTGTCATGCCCGCCCTGAGACCACTTGTGACCCCAATCAGCTTTTTTTCCAGTCTTTCTGTAACATATGCAAGCACTAACAGATAAAAAGATGCATTGATGGAGACCAAACAGTGGATACGAGCACAGTGTGGAGGTGGGTGGTGCTTTTCAGCAGTGGTGACAGCAACAGTGGGTCTCCTCTGGTAGTGCGATGTAGCATGCAGGCTTTTCTTATTCATCGCTGGTAAAAATGCATAGGTAATAGTGGTGACTATGTTGAAAAATAGGGTTTTGTAGCTGAGAATTTGCTCTGTCAAATAACGTTATTGCGCTCTTTGTATCTGTTGTAGTTTCCAAGGAAAGAAATAAGGGGCATTACTATTGCAGCTGTCAGTGTACATTCCTCTCTCTATGATCTTCTATGTCTTTTTAATACAGTCTGTGAGAATCACCTCCTTACAGAGCAGATATCCAGTAGTCCTCACCCAGACCAAAACCCCATTGTTCCTGGGTCTGCACGCCAAATGAAAGGTCAGCACATACAGACCTACTGAAAGACACCCCACATCTTGGCTTTTCCAGGCAGGAATGCTTCACTGTGTCTACCACACGAGTTTCCTACTCTACACCTGTTTATCAGTCTGCCTAAAAGGCTTTCTGCCTAGCTCTAGGCTAAAGTGTTTTTCTTGGTAGGGATCAAATTCTTCACAGCAAGAAGTGTTATTATTGGAGTGGGGATGCTGGGAAGTAGACGGGCTGTTGGAGACGTCCCTCAACTCAACGCTGGTGTTGGTCTCAGCTCCATGGGTGCTGGCAGGCTTCATGTCACTCCCCCTGTTAATTACTGCCTCGATAACAGCCTTTGCCTATGTCAAAGAACTCCGTGGGAAGATTAGTTAATCAGTGGTAAAACACTGTGTGATCCTCAAATAGAAAGCAGTGAGGAAGTATAAAGTGAGATCTTTTTGACTCCTGTGAGGATTTTCTTGTGAGTCTGTGAACTTAATTATAGCTGTTGTCTGACAGGAAAGATAACACAAGGCTGGAATGCTGAATAGTGAGTGGTCTCGGAAGCAAAACTGTCCCTATACAATAGCATGGCAAACTCAAGTTCGGAAGGGAAAAGCAGGTAACAGCATAACGCTGTCCCTCTGATGCTATTAGACAAACACTTCATCTCATCATTTGAGTTGCTCATGGAATGTCCCCTAGTCTTACCCTGTCTGCTTTAGCTGGGTCCACTAACCTTCCAGCTAGGCCCTTACATCAATAATATCCTAATGCCTGTTCTTGATTTTGTATGAATCCATTAAATGCAACAACACATGAAATTGACAATGGGCTTCCTCAGCCAATACTCACTTGCTGGTCCCAAGCCCTCCCCAGGGTCTATGGCACAGCAGTGCCATGCCTGGCCATGAACCTGCAGGCCAAATGTAGATCCTACCCACAGGCCAGGCTTCAGCCCAGCCTTGTCACCCAGCCTATGTGCATCCTGCTCCTAACACTTAAATCACAGAGCAACAGAACCATAGAATCATAGAACAGCGTGGATTGGAAGGGATCTTAAAGACCATCTAGTTCCTAACTCCACTGTTGTGGGCAAGGTTGCCACATTATAGATCAGGCACATAGAAACATAGAATGGCTTGGGTTGGAAGGTACCTCAAAGATCATATATGGTCAAATTATGTGTTTCTGAAGTGTATTTTAGTGACAGAAATACCAGTGAGTTTAGTTTGGGTGTCCTTTGATTTTACCCTTGGTATAAGTCATCATTCTCAAACAGCATCCCGAGAGTTAAAGGCTATCTGATATGAGCCCTGCTTCAGGATAATCCCAGAAGAGCTCAAACCATTTTGCACTGGGGTAAGTCATCAGAATAATTTTGAAAGACCTAAGAGCTGTTGACCAAACCAGCTCCTGGGTTACAAGTCCTGGCATGCAGGAACTAATGATACAGAAAGCAGCTACAGAGATCTTAATGCTAAAAGAGAACTTGATAAAATTGCTTTCTAAGTGAAGGCTATTGAAAACTTCCAGATACAGTATTTCTTTCAAGTCAGAAGAAAGACAAAACATAACAAACAGATTTCTCTAATCCAGATGTATGGTGTTATTCAGACAAGATCACGCAGATGCTCCCAACCACATGAGAAATGGAAGCAGTAACTGACATTTGCCCTTCTCTTGGAATACATCGTCTGGTTTCCCTCTTCTGTTTTATGTCTGCTCTGTGGCCAAAATGGTAGATAAAGAGGTGCTGTTTTGAGGCAGCAAGAGAGAAATGCAAGATACCACTATGTTAAGAAAAGGAAAAAAAAGCCTGAGAATTCCCTGCATAAGCTATTCAGACAGAATTTTTGTTATTTCTGGTGATCAGCCAGACACCTATGGCACCAACACAGAATAACTGATAGGGAGTAAGAAAAGAACCCACCCTGAAGTTTCTCTATGTAAATATGAGCCGTGACAGATGGGCAGTATGTGGACATCTGTGTAGCGCGGTAAATGATATTTCAATAAACTGAAAAGATTGCTTGGACATCTATCCCAACTTCCTCTGATAATAACATCAGATGATTGCCAAGAAGTAAGACTTTGTGGAGCAGAATTTTAAATGCTCATTACCATTTCTGAGACTGTACCTAGACATTTTAAGAATCTAATTTGAGAGGATAACAGATGGCTAAATAGCTGAAAAGCCCAGATTTCATCCACAAAATGGTGGGTCTAGAAAGAAAAACAAATCAAAGACTCAGAGAATATTTAGCTCAATAGGAACTGCAGTCACTACTGGGAGCTCTGAAGATATGTCATCAGGAATAAATTAGCCAAGCTTCTTCATAGAACAAACAGACTTAAATGTGTTATTCACCTTAATAAATGGCCTTTTTGGAATGGCTTCCATAACAGAAACAGCTGGAAATATAGTCATGAAAATGAGAATGTGAATGAGAATGAAAGAGAGAGAGGAAGAAAGGAGAAAAGAAATAAAGAGAGGAAGAAAGGAGGGAAGGAGGGAAGAAGGAGGGAAGGAAAGGAAGGATGGAAGGAGGGAAGGAGGGAGGGAAGGAAGGAAGGAAGGAGGGAGGGAAGAAAGGAAGGAAGGAAGAAAAAGGAAGGGAGGAAGGAAGGGAGGGAGGGAAGAGAGGAAGGGAAGGGAGGGAGGGAAGGAAGGGAAGGAGGAAAGGAGGAAGGAATTTCAGTAGGGAAAAAATAGAATTCCTTTGGAATATATACTTATATTTAACATACATGAAGTTATGAAGACATTTAGTTATGCAGGTTATGTTAGCTCAGAATTCTCTCTGTTAATACTGCTTTGGGTTGGTATGCTATATCTTGGTATCACTTCTAGCCTTTCTTCTGGGTGTATCCCTGTTTGCACATAGAAATGAAATGACTGCAGCAGTGTTTTTTTTTGTTGTGTGGCCCACAATAGTTGTGTGGTTCTTAAATTGTTCTTAGAAGATGCTTGCATGCTCCTGTCTGACACCACAGTACAGTCCTTACTGGCAAACAAGAAAATGCTAAGCTAAGAAAGCAAGCCTTCCAGATGGATATAATGTTTGAACTGGGAAAGAAGCTGTTTCAGTGATGTTTATATGATCTTCTCAAATACAATGGACAATACTAACAGCGGGACTTCTGCTGGCACTTCCAGGATTATTGGGAATGTAATTCCTTCCTTTCCACCAAACACACGGAGTTGCGCCAACAGAAGTTTTAAGAATAGGCCTGGCCTCAGTTGCCACCACTAGACTTGCCTGTGATGGACACATGGGAGAATGGACTCAGTGAAGCCACGCATCAAATCACAGTAGTTCAAATTGTAGAGTTATTGTATTTATTTTTACAGACATCATTCTTTCAGACAGGATATTTTCTTTCACTAGTGTCTGTACTTGCTATTAGCCAGGTCAACTTACTCCACCAAGGTGGTCACTCCTTTGCAAAGTCACATGCACATTTAATATCACTAATTTTGTCCATATTAGTTATTTGAAAATGTGACCTAATTAACTGAAATACAGATGGCAGCATCTTGTTCCTGTGGTTGAACATGAAGCCTAGATGTTAAACAGATCCATCACCCTTTAGCACTCTTTCAGAGATCCAACAGTTTTTGAGGAGAGTTTACAAGGAGCAAGAACAGAATCTGCAGGTGGATGTTACCTGCTATTCACTACAGAATCATAGAGTCACAGAACCTTTAGAGTTGGAAGAGACCTTTAAAAGTCATCTAGCCCAACTCCCCTGCAGTTAATAGGGACACCTACAACTATATCAGGTTTCTCAGAGCCCCATCAAGCCCGATCTTGAATGTTTCCAGGAACAGCACATCCACTGCATCGCTGGGCAGCCTGTTCCAGTGCCTCACCACCCTCACTGTTCAGACTTTTTCCTTATATCCAACCTAAATCTCTCCTCTTTAAGTCTGAAACAATTTCCCCTTTACCTATCACCACACTCTGCTAAAAACTCTTATAGCCCCCCCTCTGTAGATACTGAAAAGTCACTACCAGGTCTTCCCAAAGACTTCTCCAGGATGAGCAGCCCCAGCTCTCTCAACCTGCCTCAGCCATGACCAAGGACAGACTTTTTCTCAGAAAAGGCTCCCATAGCATCACCATGTAAATTCAAACCTCAGTAAGTAGGTTCAGTTCTTCATTGCATCCATTTGAACAAAGCTTGTGGCCATTAAAATGAACGACATTTAAATAAGACAGCATAAATATTTTTCAATGAGAGTCAGGTTATAGAGCAAAAGAAATGAAGATCTCAGATGTTCAATACAAGTAGTCTGCCATTAAAAGTAAACCTTATATACATGAGAAAATGTGTTTGTATGTATATGTATATCTAGGTGGCCATACAACTTGAAAATATGTGTGTGTTCGATGAATTCTGCCCTTTTGTAACTGAGATGGTTAAATTAATGGGCTTTGAGTGCATTAATAGAAGTAATATGATTGAGATAGGATTAACTAGGGTATGAGTAAACTAGAAGGCAGAAAAGAAAAAAAAAACAAACAAAAAACCCCCCAAACTATTAGCTACTTCAAAAGGGAAAATACATTGATTTCACATAGTTTAAAAACAAAAAAGTTTTCTTCAGCATGATCAAATAAGATTGTTTTTTAATACAATGAGCTTAAAATATTATGAAGCTGGCAGACACTGAGGAAGAAATGAATGACTCCCAGATGAGAACAAATTTTCTGAAAATGTTAGGTATCTGAAAGAACATGATACCCAAATCACTCATGAGACTCCTGTACTTGCTAGCAGAAATGGTAAGTTATTCTTTGAACAGGTCATTTCTGATCATTATATACTCATCACATGTATTTCCTCTGTGATGAGAAAACAGTATGTATTCTCACAAGTCTTTGGTCCAGAACATACCCATTTACTGGTCCTACTTTATTTAGGAAAGATTTCTGTTTAAAGGTCATTACTCACATAAGAAAGGGTTTACGCCCCTGAGTGGACACTATGGACAAAACCTCAGTGAGTGAGTACAGTTTATTTGATGTAAAACTCTTAACGATCCAGATTTCCTGATGGAGTTACTTTAGATCATTATTTTTTCCACCATGGTCCTTTCATAAACGATGATTGCCATTTCAGCCCCTCAGTGGCATGGCGGAAACTGAGTGTGCCTTAAAATCTGTAATTAAGGTCTAAATTCCAGTCTACAGATCACAACGTATGGACCTGATTATTGGGTTCATGTGCTTTGCCAGGCCACTTCTGTTGTTTATGTTTTGAACTCAAAGGAAATGAAAAAGCATTCCCCTCTTATTCATACAAAAGCACATTTAAATAATTACCAGCCAATAAGATGTACTAACAAAACAGGACTGGTAGTACTGATTTATGTCTGGGCAGCATGGTCTCATCAAACATTAAAGGTCTTCTATTTTTACAGCGTTTGCTGTGGACAAACAGCAGCTATTCAAAGGCAGCTACTGCTGCTTTTGATCTGATACACCCTACATACAGTGAATCAGATATATATATATATATAATTTTCTGCATTTTACTCCAGAGTGAGTGCAGAAGGAACTGACGTGTCCCATAAAATTACATGCAGAACAAAGGAGCTGGAACCTCTAACGAAGCAGCAGAGGGATGCCAGACTTTGCCACTACTGTTTCTTACAGAGTATCTTCTCACATCCCTTGTCTCATCTCCATCACCAGAGCAGTGATGGAGAACTATCTTTGGCTCTTCAACAGGCAGGATGGGCTGCACAGGCAGTACTGTTGTTCCGTAGCCAACAATAGGAAAATTTGTTCCAGAAATTCCATTGTGTAGCAAATCCTATGCTCCTGAAGTCACAGTATTCTGTGGGCATAACTACAAAGGTCCCAAGGGGATTAATAACACTGCCAAGACAGAGTGTGGGTTTTGCCAGTGTGTTTCATATGCATTCTCTACTTGTGCTCTCTAGAAAGGCACCAAAGAAGCTAGGCCTACAATTGCTCTGCTTCACGCCATTAGCAATGTGTTTTGTTTCAGTGAGAGTGGAAGCAGGTCTGTATAGCAGCAAAATCTCTGCTGAGTCTCAAGTGCCAATTCAACTAAATTAAAAATACAAGTGAAATTGTGATCCAGTGGGTTGTGGCTGTTTAGGACTCCTCTCTGTTCAGTATATGCCTGGTCCCTCCACACCTTCCTCTGTGAGGCTTTTGGCAGAAGGAAGGACTTTGCTTTATTTTGTCTGCTAACTTAGTGCCTACCCTGGCCTTTTTTATTTATTTAATTTGTAGAGTTGTTGACTTATGAAAACATATTGCTGTGATGTAGCTTTGTCAATAAATTACTCAGAAATTAAAAATGCATGGCTGTCAGACAAAGCATACACATCAGAAGTTGGATCATATTTTCATAGCCCATTCAAGTTGTTTATTTAATTGAGATGTCCTACTTGACTTCATGAGATGTTGCATTAGAGTTTAGTTTTTAGACATATTTTTCGTTAACAGAGATGGATTTTAGAGTACGTGTGGAAATGAAGAAAGAGAAGAATAAAACAATACAGAATTCTCTCCTCACAGCGACGAGACAAAATGCCACAGAAATGCATACTTTAGTTGATTTCTGCTCTTGAAAGACTTTCGACATTCATCTGTTTATTAATTGTCCTTAACAGGATGGAAAGAGATTGGGAATTGCTGATGCAAATGAATGGAAAATACAGACTGAAAACCAACAGTTTGGGCCCTGCTCTGATGCTTGCAAAGTGGCAGCAGTGTTTGAGAAGCAACCAGAGGAGCTGAGCAAACACAGTTGTTGACTCTTCCTGAGCTCTGGTGTTGCAACAGCTCAGCTGATAGCAGTATTTCAAACAGTTCAGGTATGCTACCTATCACACTGCAGTCACACCCTTGGATGGCAGTACTGACTTGCCTACAGAGGGTAGCAACTCCGCTGTTGGGAGTGGAATAGCTTTGGTACTCAGCAACAAGGGAATTCATTGTTTGATATATCCCCTATGATACCATGAGCACTTCAGCAGGCATGCAGAGACCACACACACTGACAGGCAGGACAGGAGTTTGATGGAACTGTGTGAGATAAATGTGACTGGGTTTGCACATCTCCCATTCTGTCTTTTAACTCCAGTGAAAACTACATTATTCATAATAACTAAGGCACGTAGCGTCTGAAATCCGAACAGGTCTGTAATTTTCTCCCTGCCAAGTGCCTAGACAATTACTTGAGAACACAGCTAGTTTTCAGTCAAAATTTTAGTAAGCTTTGGTTGGACAGTGATATATAGTTTACTGGCTAGAAATGCTGTTCCCTCTACCTGCATAGCATGCAGTATGAGATGGAGTAAAATTAACCTGTCTGAATCATCGACCTTTCCATCGTCCTTGTTACTGACTATGTAACCTACCAGTTGGTCTTAAAGAACACGGGTAGGTAGATTATATCTATACTGGGTACTCAAGGAACATCTGTGAGCATTCTAGACCTGAGTGAAAGCCTCAGCTGTTTTCCAGCTTCATACAGGAGAGAGACCTCAGATTGCACCACCTTCCTCTGACATGTACACACAGTATGGAAACTAAGGTGTATTGCCCAAATGGGGATTTTAATATGTTTTAAAGAGGTGAAGATCTTAATTACTGGGGTATTAGGTCCTAACTGTGTCTTTGCATGCCCTAAGCAAGATGTATAAACACAGCTGCAGTTGGATTACCACAGGTCAGCCGAGCCACAGTAACTGACCTGTGACATTAACACGAACTTCAACAAAAAAAGTTTCTATGAAGTTTCTTTCAGTTGGATTTGGCCTAAAAGCCAACCAGGCAATTAGCTGCTGCATCTCAACTCATATGGGAGAACTTGTGTAACCTGCTGAAGCCTGAAAATTACAAAAGCCAAAAGAGCATGAGAAAAAACACTGAAGAGGATCACAGCGAGCATGCAAGTTTCTAAGCTACATCAGATCTCGCTTTTCTTCAGCAATGTGGTCCTTGGTTGTGCTGTGTCTCTGTTGAGAAGAGTCCACTGAGCTAGTCCAGCCTACTAGCTGAGGGCACCTTGACACAAAGGAAGCTCTAGTTCATAAGGGGGTCATAGCATCTGGCCTGGCCACAGTGACCTGGCAGTTTCTAGGAGCTATCACAGATAGTTACAACCGAGGTAATAATTAAGGCTGCTTATAAAAGGGTGAATCATGCTATAGACATTTGTATCCTAAGGACTTAGACCAGCTTTTCTATAGCATGCCCAAGTCTTTCCTAACAGCATGTCTTGATTGGGGCTGAGAAGTGACTCCTGTAAATGTCTGCTGAAACAGGTAAATACTTTGATGATAAAATTAAATGGGTGTTGCAACAGAATTAAATAATTCATTTTGCTTCTCAAAAGTGGATTAAATAGTTTCCCCAGTCTTAAGACTGTGTCAAAAGGCCCCAGCAGCTTTCAGCAATGACTTTTTCCCTGAAGCAGGGCCTGAACTGCCTCCTAATTACATGTGTGCAACAAGAACGGTTAGCCTGACTGCCCTTGTAATTACAGTGACACAGTGTTCAGTTTGCCCATGCTCAGATAATTCAAATAGAAATATTCAACATCAGAGAGATCTCCAGAACAAGAAAGACTGCATGCCAGTAATGAGAGAGTGTGAATCATCACTGTTCACAACACACTATGGGGCAGGCTGTCAGTGTCCTGCTGCTCTGCTGTCTCAAGGCCACATTACTTGTAGAAGACTTCCAAGTAGTTCCTCATTTTTTTTTTTATTATTTTAAATATATGGTAACAAGCACTGAATTTTATCATCAAGGGTTTTAGTGCATTTTAGAGGACATTTACAGGAACCTTTTCTAATTAAGGGCAAGTTTTTCCCACTGCTCATCCCTGCAAAATCTTCCAGGACTACGTTTAAATCCAGGCTAGCAGGAGGAATAGCTGCAGAAGCTATTTTAGAACTAGTGGTTAATGATCAGCTTCTTCCTGCGGTCAAACATAGCTCTAAAAGTATTTGCAGTAATAACAACAATAGTTACCAGTATGCTACATGTTGTATGCACACAAGTATGATCCTATTTGGATTGATGGCAAAATGAAATTTTACAGAATCCTTTGCTAAAGGGAAATTACTTCAGTTTGCAACAAAAACTCAATGCAAAAGGATTATATTTTCCCCATCTGCATTCATTTTTCAAAATCCAGTCACAGAATGTCTTCAGTTCTGCATTAATCCCGCATATAATGAAACGCACATGCCTATGTCTGGATTTTATATATTCAGGAATATGTTGGCTAAAGTTAATCAATATTAAACCATGATCATTCTAAAACTGCAGCAACATTTGTTTTTGCAATACATGTTAACGTGTTTCTAAATATCAATAACCAAGAAAAGCTTTAAAAAATATGAAGAAAGCATTTGCCTAAGGATCTTTCTGGAAATTTTAAGTTCTCCTGGAAACTCATTTTACAGCTTCCATTAGTAGAAGTATATACTCAAGTTCAAGCTTGTAAATAATTTTAGGAGAGAAACACTAAAGGGAAAATATGAAATGATAACAAACAAACTCTAATTAGCCCAATTGTTATCAGTGAAGATCCAACAGTTACATCTTCTTAGAAACTAGCAAAGTACTTACCTAAATGCTCTTGAGTGTTTCTCATGAAATAGTCACAGCAAAAATTGTGAATATTTCTAAATAAGTGCACTTGTTGAGAGGCTGAGGCTTAGCTTCTGTTGTGTCATTTTTCATTTTTAGTAATAACACCCTGGAAATAAGCCAATTTCACTTACCTCTCACGTGGATTAGAAGATAGCCAAGGAAAACAAGAAGGATGCTTCTGAATTTACCCATAGTCTTCTATGCTGGGCTTTGATTGCACCAGTTGTTATTCCCAGGCAATGATGGTAGATGTTGGTAGTGCCAAGTTCTGAGGGAGACACTTTTAATCAGTGGCGATGTCCAAAGTGGTCTCTCACCATCACTCATGCACTGAGGACCAGAGAGAAGTCCCTAAATGCCTCACTTAGTGTGGGGCAGGGGATAAACACAGGCAGCCCTTCTATGGCAAAGCCATGCGCAGCACCCGTAGGTGACACCTGCCCTCTAAGAAATGCATTTATCACCCAGGAGCTGAAGGTGGAGAGCAGGGGACCTGCCTGCAGCACCCAATGAGATGGGAACCAGTGTGTTTTTACTCCACCTACTCCCCTGAAAGAAAGCCAACCTGTTTGACGTCCTCTCCTCCAGAGCAGGGCGTGGTGCCACAGGAGCTGAAATAACTTGGGAGAGGAGGTAGGCCTTCTCCAAAGCATGCCTGAACAATTTCTCAAATGTACTCTGTGCCCAGAGCGCTCCCTCCGTGCTCAGTTCTCAGCTGACAGATTACTGGTGCTAAAGGAAGTCCTCTTGGAGTCCAAATGGCTAATGAAAGTCACAGTGAAGGAAGCGGAGGCCAAGAATCTAGTTTGCAAGGACTGGGGATTGTCTACAGAGCATAACAAAAGAAATAAGATTGTACACTTAACATGGAATGTCAGACTGCTGACCTGGAGCATGTTCAGGTCCCAGGTGGATGCTCTTATTCACAACGTAAATATGTCTGTCTTGATGTTTTCCACTGATCTAAATGTACTTTCTTAATACAAATATCCACACATATCCTGCAGTTAGTGCCATGCCAAAGTCTAAACAAGAGGAAAAAAAAAGCTTTGGAAGAAGAACAGAAATTGTGTATACATGCATGAGCTTATATTAAAATCACAGTTAATTATATACATTAAAATGCAGCTTTGCCACAGTCTCTCTGTTGTAAATGTATGCCAATTCATTTGCCTGCTGAACTGGATTGCCATTGTCTTACTGGGACAGAGCTCCAACATGGACACTGGCGAGTGCTCCTTTTTGCTGGGGTGTAAGCTGCAGACATTTTTGTCAGTGATTCTTTGACTATGGCAGCAAATGCACTCAGGACTTTGCTACTGTTAATAGCATATCTGGAGATTCTTGGTGTTACTGGATACCCCAAATACATTTTGGTGCAGTTAAGTATGGGATCATGGAACCAAGAAAATACCCCAAGATCGAAGGGACCCACAAGGACCACTGAGCCCAACCCCTGGCTCCACACAGGACCACCCAAAATCCAAACCCTATGTCTGAGAGTGTTGCCAAAATGCTCCTTGAACTCTTGCAGCATGGGGCCGTGACCACTGCCTCTGGCAGCCACCACCTTCTGGTGAAGAACCTTTTCCTCACCCTGCCCCTGCCCTGACAGCTCCATGCCGTGCGCTCGGGCCCTGTCACTATCACAGAGAGCAGAGCTGCCCCTCCGCTCCCTGTGAGCGCTGCAGCCGCCATTAGGCCTCCCCTCAGCTCCTCGTTGAGCACACAGAGGGACCTCAGCTGTTCCTCGCACATCTTGCCCTGCAGACCCTTCACCATCTTCATAGCTCTCCTTTGGATGTTAATGGCTCTACGTCTTGAATTTATGCTTTTATGTTACCTAAAAGGAAGCAGATGATACAACATAAAATTTGGACTGATAAAACCCAGTGATGCTGAACATTAAGAAGCATGATATTCAAACTGATCAGATTTGTGCTTTTTTCCCTCCACAAATGGAAACAAAGCAGAATGGTTTCTAGATGACTAGTTTATTTTATGTCATGTCTTAACCATTTTTAAGTTAGGATTAGAAGATCTAACGCTCACTGTATGTATTGCACTCCTGCTGGGCCTCAATCTCTGAAGAGATAAGGACATTAAGGTTAAAGAAAGAGATAACCCTGTCAGTCACCCAAAACAAAGATCAGAGCATGACACTAGTGTTTCCATAGGGTTGTTTTTCTACAGAACACACAAAAAAAGCATGCATGTGTGCCAATCTTCCTATCAGTGATAAATTTGCCTAAAGGAACAGAAAAGATAGCAAGGCTGTGTACTAGTCCCAGGCAAGTCCAGGCACCTCACAGACTTCAGTAGTTTTACTTCAAAGCAGTTCTTCTTGAAAGCAAATCTTCCCAAAATACCTCCTGTCACCTGTTTGCTGATGCTAGTTCTTTTAGATACTTTCTTTGGATACTGAGATTATTAAATTTAATTTGAAGATGATGCATTTCTTGTCTAGTTCTCCCAAAGCCAGCTACTACTTCATCAAGCTGAATTAAAGCAATACCAAAAAGGCCCAAGTGCAAACTAAAGGAGTGGACACAGCATTGGAGCCAGGAGGCCCCAAATATTTTTTAAAGTATAGTTCTTCAAGCCCTGCAGGACTTACTAAACTCAGCTTTCTCTGCCAAATAGATGTGCAATGGCTTGCCCAAGGTAGCAAGTATTGCATATTAAGCACAAATGTAGGGCTTTTTATCTGATCATAGACTGCAGTTTTATCACTTTGAGAAAGCAATTAGAAACCTTTTCCTATTTGAAGAAAAAACAGTTCTACCTAATACTTCACCTAACAAGGCTATGAGTTGCCTGATTTTTTAACTTGTTGTTTCACAAAAAAAGACCCCATATATTTAAAAAATAGCAAATGATGGAGAAATGAAGCAGTGTGTCTGTCTATTCTCTCTACACTAATTACGCTTAGCACACCAGGCCTGTTTTAGATGAGGCAGACTACAGGAGAACAAGAGGACGATCTCAGCTCACCAGTTTTAACCTCATCCTTCCTGTGGAGAGAGGTTAGACGTTAGTCACTTTGGCACGGGCAACCTGCTGTATGAGTTTTCAGAGATGAAAGTATCAAATCATAAACTAGAACTACTGGGGAAAGCCTACAGTATTGTTTATCATAAAAATAGAAGTATTTTAATTAAAATCTTGAAACATCTGGTTATCATAGATGTTCATCTAAATGTAAGCCAAGTACACAAGTGAATCAGTGATATAATTTGGCAACAGAGCAATATCATTTCTATATCCTAACTAGAACTTCAGTGTTTTGTCACTGAAGGTACAGAATTGTGCAGTTTTGTATTTCAGCCTTGAGGTTCTTAAAGTACTCTAAATGGAAGGGTTTGAAAAACTGTGTTTTTACTCCATTTGTTCTCCTATTCCTAATCAACAATTCACTTTCTTTCAAGTGCGTCCTTGGTATCAAACTAACAGAAAAGAGCAAAAAGAAGATAAACATTTCAGTTGTGGCAAGATTAGAGTGTATTTCAGAATCTTGACAAGTGAGTTGTGGAAGAAAGCAGGAAGAAAACGCCCAGATAACACAATTTAGGTAGTGATCTAAAATAAATAGAAAACTAGTAAGATACACAACTAAGAGTGCAAATCAGACCAATGTACACTGAAAACTAAGTGTATTAATGAGCTTTCCTTAGCATTCAAAATTTGGCACAGATTTTGAAATGAGCATGAATAAGAACTACAGTAAAAAGCTTCCAGATTTAATTTTTAAGAACTACTTGTTTTCGTTTTCATGATCTGATCAGTTCTTTTGGATAAGTTTGAAGCAACCTGGACAAGGGAGCTGCTTTGGCAAAGGAGTTGGACTCGATGATCTCTAGAGGTCCTTTCCAAACCCTACAGTTCTGTGATTCTGTAATAAGTAATTGAAATGGATACTACATATGAAAACTATCAGTACATTTTTAAGCAGTCCTTTTACTGTTAGGATGAACTAGATGGCAACTTCAGTTCCACTGTACAAGCTGAAGTAACATGAGGTTCTATACCAAAGTGGCCCTGCTTTACTCTTTTTTCTATTACTACATACATTAGTGCTCTAAGAGTGATGCAGTTCCCCACCTCAAAGGAGACAGACTGGAGAAAAAAACAGAACTCAGAGATGTGCAATAGGAAAAACAGAACACCCTGTGTTGTCATTCCAGTCTAAGTGAACTGCTGTTTTTTCCACACATAATTAACAGAAACCCAAAATTATGCTACCAGCAGCATAATGCCCTGAAATTTCAAGCCTTCCCTTCAGCCTTTCCTCCCCAGATGGCAGCACCCAGTCTTTCTCCCTTCTCTCAGAACTCCAGCCTGTGAAGCCATAAGTGGACAAAGCCAAAGAGGAGAGCTGATGAAATCAGAAGTACAGTGGTCATTCCCCCCAGACATTACCTTAAGGCTTGCCTGCTTTGTGAAGCATAGCTGTGCCCAAATTTCACATGCCTGTTTAGACTGAAAATATGGGTACGCTTTTTACTAGTTAGTCACTTGGCAAGCCTGACATTGCCATCTCATTTAGTTTTGATCCTCTCACTAGCAGAACATGACTCAAACACCCCTGCAGTAATGTCATCTAAAGGCTGAGATGATAGCTGCACGAGAAACACAATTTACCTAGAGGTTGCCCACATTAAACCTTCTACTTCTGTGTGAACTTTCCTCAGATTACATTATCAAATCTAGATGTTCTTGTTCAAAAGGCATGCCACTCATCCACACAGGTGTGTTCTCTGCTCTTCACATTGGTAAGAACCCTGTGAAAACAGCTCACAGCCTTGTTGCTAATGGCCAGCTTCCTTCTAAAGTAATTTTGTAAGAAACAAATCAGAATTTCCAATCAAGCAGGAAGACAGACCCCCTTTGAATTCTGCTTCTCCGGTAGAGCACCAAAATGTTTGCATTTCTACAACAACTAAAAATGAAAATACTTAAATGCTTTTTTTTTTTTTTAATTTATTTTAAGAAAAATCACAATGGTGATAGGAGGGTTTTAATAAGTATTTTTATGGCTTGCAAAAGCTGGAAAAGAATTCAAGAGTCTAGTTAACCAAAAGCAAGTTTGAACTTCTCCCTAACTCCATCCTTAATAGGCACCAGTTTATTTCTGTTTCCTCTACACTCGGCATTGATATGTCTCTTCATGCAGATAGGCTGTACATTTAATTTATTTACATAGATCAAATGTTTACTTATAAATTGCTTTTCCACCCTTGAAAACACTTAGGCATTTTAGCACTTTTCTGTTAAAAGCACAAGTGGGGCAAAAAGATGTTTACAAATTAATTTCATCATGACAAAGTACTAAAATCTGTGTAAAGCTTTGTTGCAGGCTAAGAAATACGTACAATAAATTCTTAAGTGAATTATCATTGGCATACATTCATATTTGAATGCATAGATGTGCATGTTTAATATCCAAATTCGTAACAACTTCTAGAGTGTTCCACAAAATACCATCTTTCTGTAGAACTCTTGTCGGGTGGCTGAGGCACATTAGTAAGACAAATACTGTAAAACTGCACGAAAACTAGAACCACTTAGAATGAAAGCCAACAGAACTAGTCAGGCTATTCCTTCCAGCCTGTACTGGCTATTATTCCAGACTTCATCCTTTAGCTGTTATGAAGTGCACAGCTTCCTATTCTCCCATGGATCTTTGAAAACTCCCCATAGCTTCAAAAAGCCACAGGGAATCTCACAGGTGCTTTCAGCTGAGAATGCAATCACTGCCTTTCATCACAATTGCAATCCTTCACAAAAAGCATTCTTCATATATATGTTTAGTGGATACTTGTGGAGTGAGGCTGGGTTGCTCTAGGCAGTCTTGTTAATCTGTATTTGTGAACTGCAGTACTGTTTTCATCCTCTAAAGGTGTATCAGGAGCCTTCTGAATTCAAAGTAACACATTTTCACTCACATTACTGGTTATGTGAACCTGGTGACATTAATCCCCACTCTCCAGTGCTTCATTCACAATTCAGATAATCAGTCTTACAAGATGTACAAAATACAGTCATGGCTCTGGTTTGTAAATCAGGCTTTCCTAAATCTGACCAGCTTAGTAGCTGCTATGTAAGAAGAGCCTGAAAGGATCAAGGGTCTGTGTTCACTAGTTTGGTTGTCCTGAATCTGTACCAGACAGATGTAATGAAAAAAATACAAAAACATCTGAATTTTTTTTATCTTTTGGTGGCTGACCAAAGCAGCTACACAGATCATATCAGCAGCACCCACACCAAGATCCATTATCACACACACACATACAGTGAGCCATTTCATTTGCTTTGCTTCCAGGTGCCTGCATCATATCCCAAGTTGTTTGGTTGGTACATTCACTCCTTACAGGATATAAAGGAAAAAAAAAATGAACTGCCTACAAACAATGGCATAATAACACATTAATTTCTCAGTTCTTTTTGGAGAGGTAAAAAAAGTTAAACATACTGAATGCACTTGAGGCACACCCATTTGTCATAGGAGTAAAGGTAAGAACAACATCACCTGTCATATGTTGGTGTGCAACACTGCTTCACAGGGCTAACCATACAGAAGTACTCAGGTCTAAGTCACACTCAAATCTTTCAAACACCATGGACTGTTTTTCTCACACAATTTCAGTCTCTGCTGTTTACACTATACTTTTTTGTTTCCTTTTTTTTCTTTTTTTTTTTCCAGGCAGAATGCAGGCTCTCTATCCAGTTTCAGTGGTCTGTTCTTCACCATCATTTCTTAGTTCTCCAGAAGCGTGCGCTGAACTAAAAAGTGAGAAACAAGATTAATACATCAAGCTAACATGCATTCTAATATATATAAATACTGTTATGTAACAGTACATTTGGACAACATATATTCTCAGTAGACATTTGAAACCATGGAAAAAATTCAGGAAGCAGAGGCTTGATGCCATGAAGCCAGTAAGGGATTTTCTACTGCATCCCAGATTTTTTATTTAAGTAACCACATCCTATTAATAGTTTGTAAAACCCAACATGCAGTTACAGTTTGCAGTTTTGCCAGTGCAAAAATGAGATGTGGTGCAGTTTGCGTATCTTAGCCTAGGTTGTCTATATTTTCAGGAATTCTAAGCATACAGAAAATGTAAAAGCACAGACCTGTTCTTCAGTGCCATCTGATTTGTCTTGATGCAATACTGCTTCAAACCAGAAGCCATGTAGCTGAGTCAACACCACATTACCAATAACAGAGCTAACAGCTCCTAACTCAGAATATAGATCACAAGCAACACCATATTGACTATGATTGCAGTTTCCTGCCTGAAAACATACTCATGTTTGCCTACAAAAAATAATAGAGATACGAGATCTGCGATATACTGTTTCTTTCAAATCTATGGCTTGCATAGAGCAAATTTCCTGTTCCATCAGCCCAGTCCACTGGCCAATGACATCCAGAGGAGTGAAGTTGCTCATTTTTTAATGGCTTGAGAGAGATCCTTCCTCAGTTGTAACAACTTGTAGAAAGATTTGTTATCTGATGATCCTTTCATACAATAATTCTTCAAAAGAGTGCTTTTGTTATAACAGCATGCCTCTCAGTTCAGTTCTCCTTGCTGTCATAGTACTTTTGTCTCTGCCCAAACATCCTTAACCCTTTTTTAATGTGCATTCTTGCTGATATCCATGTGAGTTTGAGATCAGATGAGGAAACAGGTAATAAGGTGCAACATTCACTAATCAAACACCTGTCAGCTAATTGCATTTATGTATCACACTAAAAGAACAGCCTTGTGTTTCCATAATTGTCTTTAATTCTTCTTTATTTTCTCTAAGTTCCCGTACTTCAGAGACTCCTCAAGAAAAGAAACCAATCTTTTCAAAGAAGAAAAAAAGCTAGGAAATTATGGCCACATAATCAGGATTGAAATCTTGACCTAGCTCTAAGTTGTCCTGGTAGTTACAAACAACCAATTTTCTTCACAGTGTTAAGCATCAAAGTGTATTTAAATGGGATCCCCACAAAAAAATTGCACTTCCATCTAGAATCTCCTCTTACCAGGTGGCTCAGATTGTGCTCCTCTATGGCTATCCATATTCACATTCTCTTCATCTGCTGGGAAACAAACAGATGCTTAGCACTGAAATTCCCCAAATTCAAAAATACCAGTGCCTGGTTGGACTGCCTTCACCAACAATAGGCTAGACTAGAAAGACTAGATAGACTAGAAAGACAAAAACAAAGCTTCTGTCCCACCTATCACCTACAGTACTTTCCAAGTTCACTGATCCAAGTTCCATTCGTTTTTTCAAGTGAAAAGGAACAGACAACTGCAGAGAAAGGTCATCTGGGGAAAAATACCCAGGTAGATGTCAAAAACCTCATATGGAGTCAAGCGACTTGTGAAGACACAAATGCAAGATTTATGAAGTTAGAAATAATTGTCTACTTTCTAGTGTGAAGGTAGTCTGTAAACCCCAGCTTTCACTCAATTTTCCTTAAAGAATTTTTTCTTGCAGTCTCTTCTGCTCACTCTTTAGCAGGAGAATAGTTTTATTTCAAGGAACACAGAAGCTTAAGCCTGCTTCTGAAATTCTGCATTTTGTGCACATCATTCTAGAAAATCCCTGTCTTAGATCAATAGGAGAGGTTACTTGTAGTCTATATGAATCCACACTGAGTTGTTAAAACTGCCTGAAGCATGAAATAAAAATGTAGCTCCCATTTAAAACACAAAAATGCAACTCTACAAGAGGTGAATAAAAATTAATTTAGACTTCTTACCGCTTTGTTTGAAACAGAGTTTCTTCTTCTGATAAGCAATGAAACTAGATACTGCTCCAATTGCAGTAGCAGCCACAGCACTTACAATTCCAGCTATTGCTCCCTGAGAAGCTGCAAAAAAAGGTTTTGTAGACATTATTTTAGTATTGAAAGTGATGTCAAGCTTGCATTGTTTAAGCCTGTGAACACTTCAAAAAACAATAAGCATGAAATTGTAACATTAAACTGTATCAATCAACTTTTTATATCTTTGTGAGTAATTAAAGGTAAATCTTTTAGTTTTATGGCCATTAATTTCCTCAGTAGTGCTTATTGTTAAAACACCTGAGTATGCATGATTTAAGTTCTACTATTTTAAAAAAAAGCTTCCCTTTCATGACCAAACCTAAGTTACATGAATACAGTCACTACACCAGCACCTCTGAGATCCTAACACTTTGAATCATTTCCCAAAGAGATTTCAAAGATTTATAAAAGAAGAGTTTGAAGGCTAGAGTTCTAGATTCTACGTTTTGAAGCTGAAACCCTCTGTCACCAATAAGCATTCTAGTAGAATAGCAAGAAAAGAGAAGCCAGAAAACAAGATTGAGACATGGAGACGCCATATACAGAAACTCATGCACTTACCCTCACCATCTCCACCCTTATTTGAAACTGAGTCCCTTTCTCCTACAAGAATGAACAGAATGTTTAGTTTTTACATGTCCAAAGAACAGTTGTATTACCATTTTTTCCTGTCAATTAGTCAAGGAAAATGACAAGCCATATGGTGATGAAAAAATCTTATACATCTATATAGCGTAGATTATATCCATGTAATATTAAGCTCTCTGGCATTCAAACTTTCTTTTTTCCAAAGCACAAGTCACTATAATGTTAATTCCAGGCTTTGGCACTCAGTACTTCAACAAAAATGAGCACAGCACATCTGAGAAGGTCGATTTGATTAACTTGCCCTCCACCACAGGAAAATACTCAGGGGGGAGGAATAGCACATAATTCTAGGTTAGGCTTAAAAAGTATTGCTATTCATTAAATCTCAGTCTCATTTACTAAACAGCTTTGCTACTCTCTTAGCAAAGAGGACTCAAGTTCTGTAAATACTACCCCTTTCTGTCAGTATAAAACTTATAAAATTTGCACCATTCTGAAACAAACTCACGCTGATGAGAACATTGTACATGTCCCAACAGATGCTATTTATACCTGTATTTTTAAGTTGCTGCTTCAAAGGAACCTTCACAGAATCACAGAATTGTAGAGATTGGAAGGGACCTTTAGAGAACATCTAGTCCAACCTCTCTGAAAAGCAGGCTCCCTAGCCCAGGTCGCACAGGTAGGCATCCAGGCAGGTCTTGAATATCTCCAGAAAAGAAGACTCCACAACCTCTTCTGGCAGCCTGTGCCAGTGCTCCGTCACTGCACTGTGAAGAAGTTCCTTGGCATATTGGTGCGGAACTTCCTATGCTCTATTTTGTGTCCATTTCCCTTTGTCTTGTCCACACAGACAGCTGAAGAGGCTGGCTATGTCTCTTTGACTCCCACACTTAAGATATTTATAAACATTAATAAGATCACCTCTGAGTCTTCTTTTCTGAAGACTGAACAGACCTGTGAAGAAATGCTGAGCAACCTTGGGAGATGCTCCAGGCCCTGTATCATCTTTGTAGCCCCCTGTTGAACTCCCTCAAGGAGATCCCTGTCTCTCCTGTACCAGAGAGCCCAGAACTGGATACAGTACTCCAGGTAAGGCCTGACCAGGGCAGAGTAGAGGGAGAGGACCACTTCCCTCTATCTGCTGGCCACATTCCTTTTCATGAAACCCAGGATCCCACTGACTGCCTTGGCCACCAGGGCACACTGCCGGCTCATGGCCAACTTGTCCTCCACCTTAAAAGGCAAAAACTTCCCCAAAATTACCCTCAGTACCCACTAAGCAATAAAATGGTTATATATAATTCAGAGTAGATGTAACCTGCATCATTTAGAAGTCTAAGGATCAATTATTTCTGTGAAATCTCAAAGATCATCTTCTAGCTCACTCTTGCGCTTATTAACAAGAACTAAAATAAACAGAGTATTTTACAGATCTTACAAAAACCTGGATGCCTTTAAAAACCATATTCATGACGAATTCTGAAGCATATGCCATATTCACCTCTCAGTTTTAAAACCTATCCATCTTAGCATAAATGTAAAAGTCCCTGAAGGCTGATTTTTTACCTCTTTATTATTTGGGTATTTTTTGCCGAAGACAGAACATTGGGTTTGAACTAAACTATATTCTTTCATGTTTCATATACAAGAAACTAAGTTTTTGAAAATTAGACCATGTAAACTAGCTTGCAAGTAAGCTTTTATCAAAAGCTCAGGTAGCCATGGGATCAACAGAAAGCAGAAGCTACTATCTTACCAGTGCCACCACTGCTGCTACCACCCCCACCTCCTTCTCTTGGAGAATCACCACCAAATAGATCTGAATCATCAAAGCCACCTATAAAAAGTAAAAATATTATCTTATGTGTTCTAAGTTCAATGAAAAGACACTTCAAAGCACATAAACACATACAAGTTTTCTGTAGCTCATTTAATTAGAATCTATGGGAGGTCTAGGCTCAGGATCACAGTTACAACATATTCACATTCCAAAAGCCCTCCCAGTCCTAGGTCACATCAGCTCAGCACTATACATACATATCTAGATATACATACACAGAACAAATGAGAGGGGCCACAGTCCCAGATCAACTGCAAGTATTACTTGCTAAGCAAGCAAGAACCCCTGTAGGCTACTTAACTGGAATGGCCCAAGCCTCACTACTGTGTTAAAGCTGAAAAAGGACATGGACTGGAAAGAAACATTTCTGTTCAAAGCTGCAATTGTGAATGCTTTCTGAGAGTTGGGTTTCTAAGCCATAACCAATCCCTTGAAACTGTACAATGAATTAGGAAAAAAAAAAACACAACTGTGCTAGTCCTGTGGCTACAGTATTTGCTTGGTAATGGGAAGAACTAATCCTTTTCTACTTCCAATGGACCCCATCTAACAGAGCCTGAAGTTATCCTCCTTTCCTCTGCTGTCAAATGAATATTTGCTTTATGAAAAGCAAAGTTGTTCCAAACAGCAAAGCTAAAGCCATCAGATCAGAGAGGTTTTATTTGGGTAGTAAAAGGACTGGACTGAGGCACTGTGACCTGCATTCAAGCATATGTTGTCTATCAGGCAGGAGGAGGAGACAAAACCAGGGTGCACATTCCAAGTAAGAGCTCTTCATCATCACATTCCTCAATTAAGGCAGCAGGATAGCTACATCCACCTGAAACTGTTTTTGTTTGGAGCTAGGCAAAGACAGAGGAGATCTCTAAAGCACAAAAGCAGGAGTGTGTATTTTAAGCCTACCTTTAAAACACAAAATATTTGTATTACTTTAGTTAGGGGATCTAATAACCCCTAAAAAAATAAAAAATACATAAACAACTTTCTGAGCTTTACCCTTAATTACATACTTTAAGAATACAGATTGTATATAGTTCCTCCCTGCTTTAGTAGGGCTAGCATGGATTCAATTTGTAAAGAGTCAGTCCAATACTTATGTGCACCAGTGTATGCATTTAACAAAAACATGGCCTCAGACACACGCTGTCCCATCCTTTAAAGTTAAAAAGCAAAGTGACTCAACAAGTTTGTTATGGAATTTCGAGACTGCTGCAAAGCTTATTTGCAAGGCAATTTTCCCTCAGTTCTCAGTGTCATCCAAACCAAAATCTGACATACAGTGCAGTTAATTAAAAAGGAATAATAATTAGAAGTTTAACCAGGGTAGTAAAAACATATCATGATTTAGGTGCTTGTGCCTGAAGCCTTACCAGAGTCTCTAGGCTTTTCAGGTGTAGCTGGCCTGGGGTTATCTGCACACAAAAATGATAAACAAGGAAAAAAACAGAGGTTACAGGATCAAAAGCAGACTTTAATACAGTCACACTGAAGTGGACTAGGAAAGAAAGTGTAAGCCTGATTTCTAACACCAAATTTCAGGTTTTTTCTACTAGAAACAAGTTATTTTGCTGTTTCTTCTTTTAAAATTACCAGATAAATCTCTTCCTGGCTTTAGGACAAGTCAGATCAGGTGTCCTTAGGCTCTATGCATTCTCAGTGTAGAGAAGCTGGTACATTCAGAGCACAGTTCTAAGAGCCCAAAGTTGGCTTCCAATCCTATAAAAGATCCTCTCTCTTCTCTTACCTTAACCATCTGATTCACTCACCCAACTGTTCCTCAACTAGCTACCTCTGTTTTCAAAAGGTTTGGAAACTGTTTTAACAGAGAGAAAACTTCAGAAATAAATCAATCAGAGCAGCAAAAAGTCTCCTGGAACGGAGTACCTGGTGTTAGCTTGGCTACCCATAGTGAAACAGGTCTAATGATGATGCCCAAAGAGCTACCAGGCATTATCTGCCTCTCTAGATGCTTCTTTTACCAGGTATACAAAAGGAAAGTGACTCAACAGGTTCGTTATAGAGTCACAAGAACATTGCAAAGCTTATCTGCAAGGCAATTTTTCCTCACTTCACCTCAGTGTTCATCCAAAGCAACACCTTGCATAAATTGCAGCCAATTAAAAAGTAATAATTAGAAGTTTAACTGGGACAGTAAAAAACACTTTATGATTCAAGTATCTGCGCTAGAAGCCTTACCAGAGTCTTTAGGCTTTGCAGGTAGATCTGGCTTGGAACCTATAGGCAAAGAGAGTTAGAATGGATTACTTCAGATTTAAATGCCACTTCCTGTAAGTAATTATTTATGGACTTAGTGCCCTCTAGTGAACACACAACAATGAAACAAGTAGGATTTAGGACTTGTCTAACAAATGTGAGGTCTGTTACCTTAATCAACTCAGTGCCCCTATTACATTTAGGTAACACAGAATGGATAGACATTGCACCAAGTACCTCAAAACGCTATCCAGAAAATCATGATACTTACTAGGCAGAAAAGCATCTTCCAAGTTAAAGCCATCTATGAAGAAAGAAGGGACATTTTAATCACACTTTGCCAACTGAATTAATTTTTGATTAGTTTTACACAAAATGCACCTGGCAATGTTTTCATCAAGAACATAATGGCATGCCTATTCAACAGAAGTGTATCATAGAGCTACAAGGCATTATCTGCTAAACAGCATGCTGCTTTTGGAGATCATAGAGCATCGGAGGGGCCAGCACAAGTTAAGCATGCTCAAGATGAGCAAGCTTGGAACATGCAGACTGAAAACCAACAATAGGAATTTTCAGTGTCTTAAAGACTGTGAAATCATGAAGTGACTTCATGAAATAAGATTCCAAAAGACTCCAAAAGAGAAATCCTTTTGCCATTAGGGAATTACTTTATTTTTATAGAAATATCACAAATCCGTATGCCACTAAATTGAAAAATTCAAAGTCTCCAACTGGTACATACATCTATACTCGACAGTAAAAGGCATTACAGAAAATTGAGAACTCACCATAATCTGATGATGGTGGCTTCTGAGGTGAAACAGGCTTCACTGTAGCTCCTGTCAAGTGAGAGAGAAACAAACAAACAAAAGGTTGAAATACAATTTTGTACATGTTAACAAAAGCACATGCAAGACAAATTTAAGTCCATATCTATATAGCAGAAAGGACAAGGTAGAGTCTATACAGCAAGAAGTATTCCTCTCAAGATCAGCCCCTGTGCGTTCCCAAAAACTGCTGCTTACCCAGTCACCCGCAACACACTATCTCAATACATTCACGATACAGAGTGGCTTCACAGAACGTATACAGGAATGTGATCTCAGCAGGAGGTTCTGACCTCTGCTGTCTAGGGACTGTGATAGAACCTGAAAGAATGGCTAGGAGCTGTATCAGGGAAGAGTCAAGTTCTTTTTATGGAGAAAGTTCTTCATCAGAGGGTGGTCAGGGACGGAATGGTGTCCCCAGGGAAGCGATCACTGCACCGAGCTTCTGGAGTTCAAGAAGTATTTGGACAATGCTCTCAGCCATGTGGTCTGATATTTGGATGGCCTCATGTGGAACCAGGAGTTAGACTCGTTGGTCCTTAGGCATCCATTCCAACTTGGGATATTCTATGATTTAATGGACTTGTGCAAGACCACTGCCAGTGCATCCGTATCTCTAATTTGGAAAGGTACGGATTTGAAATCTGGTCTTGGATAAAGAACTGGTTGGATGGTCATAACCACAGGGTTGTTGTTAATGACTCCATGTCCAAGTGGAGCTGGTCACAAGAGGTGTCCTACAGGTGTCTGACTTTGGTCCAGTATTCTTTTAATACTTTTGTCAATGACATAGATGAAGGGATCAAGGACACTCTCAGCACGTTTGCAGATTACACTAATCTGAGTAGCTCTGTTGACACCATAGAAGGAGGGGAAATCATCCAGAGGGCTTAAAAAGTTGGCCCTCAAGAATAGAATGAGGTTCAACAAGGATAAGTGCAGGGTGTGTTGTACAGATCTGTGTACAGACTGGGAGAAGAACTCATTGAGAGAAGTCCTATGGAGAAGGACTTAAGGCTCCTAGAGGACGAGAAGCTGGACATGAGCCACCAGTGTGCATTTGTAGCTCAGAAGGCAAACTGTTTCCTGGGCTGCATCAAAAGAAGGGTGGCCAGCAGGGTGAGGGAGGTGATGCCTCTTTTTTCTGCTCTGCCTTTGTGAGGCTCCATCTGAAGTGCTGTGTCCAGGCCTAGGGCCTCCAGCACAGTAATGACATGGAGCCGTTAGAATAGATCCAGAGGAGGACTATGAAGATGATCAAAGGGCTAGAGCACCACTCCTATGAAGAAAGGCTGAAGGGTCTGGGCTTGTTTAGCTTGGACAAGAGAGATCTCATTGCTGTCCTCCTGTACTTGAAGGGAGTTTACAAGCAAAAGATGCTGACTTTTTACATGGTCAAACAGTGATAAAGCATGGGGGAAATGCTTTAAACTAAAAGAGGAGAGATATAGATTAGATATTAGGAAAATAATTCTTTACTCAGAGCATGTTGAGGCACTGGCACAGGCTGCCCAGAGAAGCTGTGGATGACCTTGGATCCATCTGAAGCCAGGTCAGACGGGGCCCTGGGAAGCCTAATCTGGTGGGTGGCGAACCTGCCCACTGCAGGTTCTTCTTTTCCTTCTCAAATAATTGCACTTTTAATACCATTTGTTTTCTACATAAGAAATATGACTAAGGTACATTTCCATGGTTGTTTTTTTTTTCATATGGAAAGAAGGAATGACAACTGGAATAAAAATATCAAAGGCATACATCAGACTTTTCCCTTCAAGCATCCTTCAGTCTAGTCTTCAATTTGGACAACAGAACTACTGCAAAGCAAAACAAAAAAACCCCTGAAAGTATAATCAGTGACTCCCTTACTCTAACAATCAAATAGAAAATCACCTTACTCACAACCACTCTGTAACCACAGTTACAATTTCCAAGCATCCAAAATTACAGGCTCTTCAAAAACATAATTTATCTCAATAATGATACGAAAATCATCAACATGTAACTTATAAAACTCATTACAACAATCTGTATGCTGAAGTGCTTGTGGTCTCATTTCCAATAAGGACTGGTTGTTTCTCCACTGCTTGAGATAAACCTTCACACGTCTTCAATCACTTGCTTTTGTAACTATACTCAATCAGCTTTTAGTATGGGTGGGAACAACTAAAGGGAGAGTTTCTGAACCAAGGATTTGGCTGGTATCAGGGAAGAGACCATGAGGTAATGCAGACAAAGATACAGCATTAGATTAAAGGTAGTAGCAGGATTGAAGAAAACAAAATCAACGAGAATATGCCACATTTCTTAAAGTTTAAGAGTCACTGAGCTTATGAGCATTTTCTTAGCCTAAAAAAATATATAATTGCAAATAAAGCTGATTATCACCATACAGCTGGTATTTCTAACTCCTGGGAGCATGAGCAGATCATAACATCACAGAAGTGCCCATAACATTTTCCTTCCATATCCATAGCTCAAATCCTTATCAGTCAGCTCCTTCATCAGGCTGTCCCCAGTAACTGGCAGAGTTTGTGCCAGCTGGAGTGACAAACAGCACTTCAAATGAAAAGTGAAACACTTTATACAAGACAAGAGCAACACGAGCTTTTGGAAAACTGATGAGCCAGAAGGTATTTAAGACAGCTGAGCAGTTAGATAAATAGGGGTCATTCACAAAGACGACTTAGTACTCCCAGATATTTACTGTTACAGTATTTGCATTTACGCTGCGCAGCAGAAGCCAGCAGCTTTGAGTCAAAGAAGTTTCTCCATGAGTCACACGCATGGCAACGCACCAAGAAAGGCGAGTTGCTATGAATCACCTCAAACTTTCTTACTTGAGCAACAGACAGATGGAATGTTGTTTTTCTAAAAACGCTGGTGTTCTCCTTCCCCAGTCCCAGAGGACAGAAGTTCCCCTCCTCTCCCAGTGCCCTGTGCACACCCAGTGCAGAGCCTGCACACTATGGCTGATACAGACTCGGCAGCAGCAGGGAGATTGCCCCTGTCCCTCAGCTGGGTGCTACCTGCTGCTCTTTCGGTGGCCTGGATTCAGCTCTGTCCTTCTGTCTAGCCACTCCTCCTCATGAAATCTGCAGAAATGTTCATATTAATGAGGTCTCTAATTTCTGCATGTGGTTTCACAGGACCCCCGGTGAGTGGAAGGCTGGTAGCCACAAGCGCATAAACTCAGGAAACCAACATAAACACATCCTCTCCAGCTTCCTCTGGGAAGCTGGGTTTTACTCTCCCATGTCTCACACTCTGCTTAAAATGAAGCAGAAATATTTAACACCTAACCATAAGAGAAGCTGTAGAAAGTACAGCAAGACCAAAACAGTGAATCTTGTTTATGAAACAGTTCAAATAAGAACAAAGTCATTATTACTGTTATAATTGCTTTTAAAGCATGTTTCCAATTCAAGTTTTGCCCTACCAACCATACTGTTGGTAACCATTAGTTACCTACAATAAAAGACATACTGCTCAGTTCACAATCTGACACTTATTTTCCAACATATTATAAATGAGCAAAACCAAGATGAGCAACTGCATCAAACAAAGAAACAAACAAAAAAACATGTGGGAAAAAATGGCATAGTTCTCCAAATACTATTACTATAACTGCCTTCCAGGATTAGAAATGGAGCACCTGGAACACAAAAACCACTTGCTGTGGGCAGAGGAATGCTCGTACATTCAAATGCACCATTGCTCTCTGCTGGGGTAGAGGTTCTCAGCAACATCTCTTGGCATCAGCAACACAGATGGAATGTTTACTCCCATTGCCAGGCAGCAGTTTATAATTAGTTCTGCCTGAAGCCTCATGGAATTAAATCCCACGTGGCTGGCTTTCAATTCCAGACCCTCCTATAAGGATCCCCCTATCAGGGCTTCTTTTCACATTTAGTTTCTCCCAGATGCACAGAGCAACAGAAAACAAAGCAGCCTGACATAAAGTTATGTCCTGACCAATAAAGAACCCTTCTACCTAAAATAAATGTGGTCCAAACACAGATGACAACTGTAAAATAGTCAAAAAGGGAAATAATTTTCAACACTTAGGGAGCATCTTCTTTCCGCACATCTGGAGTTTTCAACAATGTATCTGCCTGGAATAAAGTCAGCTACAGCTCTGCTGCAAACAGTAAAAATATTTGCTTCCTGTTCAAAAAAATGTGTAAGACTAATAAAAAGCATGTTTAATTTTCAAATGGTCATCCAAAAGCTGCTTCCCAGAGACAGTTACTTTATCTGCACCATCCCGGAAAATACAATATATAACATGTTGGACAGTAACACAGTGTAATTTTTTTTCCTGATCTGTTTGCTGGGAAATAGATTTTTTGACTAACTTAATGTATTACATTTTGAGTTATTCCTTTCCCCCTTAAAGGACAATTTTAATACTTTAGATTAAAAAGAAATGAAAGCCTACAAAATCACATCTAGACTTAACACTATTTACTTAAATAACTTCAGTCATCTGAGTTATTTTAGCAGAATGTGATAAAGCAAGCCTTTTACTGGGGAAGAAAACCCTGTATCTCAAAACACCATTTGGAGAATTTTTGCTACTTAAAAGCTTCTTGTGCACTGGACTACTTTCGTTGCCTCTTTGAGCAGTAAGAAGTAATGAAAATACAACGGTGCACAGAACATTTGCAGTGAACAGAGTTCCCCAGGAAGGATTTGGTGTAGGAATAAGCGTACAGAATGAATAGCTGTAAATCAGCAGAAATTATGCAGAAGAACTGGGCACACCACAAAGCTAGAGAATTAACACTGTGACAACAATGCTGCCAAATGCTGAGCAGCTTATCCAGAAAAGGAGTGAAAGAGAACTACACAACGGTTTCACGATGTTGCGAGTTCATTCCATGGAGCAGTGAAGATAAAAGCAAATACTCAGTATCTTAACAACAGTCTCCAGAGGCACCCTCCAGGCTCAGCCATCCTGCGGTTCTGTAATATGGGTCAGCTTTAGTTACTGTTCTAAACTGTTCTGAAAACCTCAAACAAGAAAAATAAACTGCTCATTTGCCCTGCAGTTCTTTTTACCAACGAGAATTGAAATGCATTGCTCCATTGCACAAAGTTAGTAAGCAGAGATCTAAACAACACTAACAAGGATTGTTAGAACCGTTGGGCATGATGAAAGCAAAGCACTTTTCACAAAGTAACTACAAGGTAAGATTAGGGGTACTGGGACTGAGAAAACTTTCTGCAGAAAGTCTTTTCTTCTTGAATCAAAAAGGGTGGGAAATTGTTGAAAAAGTGCAGTGCTTTAATAAGGGGAATTCAGAACGTAACTAACAAAAATATATTGGAGGTGTTCATTTGACTTTTATTCACTTCTTCCTCATGGCTCCAGGACAGTCTGATCACGCTTCAAGATGGCAAACATCATGTACTGTGCCTATTGCTATTTCACCTAATACTTGACCTCACCAAGCACAAAATAAAATAAAATAAAATAAATAAAACAAATCCAGCCTAGAAGTCATCAATATTTTTATAAAAAACAAATACTAACTTCTCTCCCATGTAAATTTAGAGACTAAGGCAAAATGTGACTGACAGACAGAAGCTGTAGGCATCTGATTCAATAGTTCAGAGCTTCACATTATCTATAGCCTACATGTTGGTACCTTTAACTGCAAGTGACAGAAATTCTCACTATGTCATTCTTCTAATAACTGCTCTACAGTTATTAGAAGAATATATAGAATATACTCATTCTATATAATCTATAATCTATATAGAATATACTCATTCTCATAACAGTTCTAAACCACAGGAGTGCTGCTAGTAGCAAAAGCCTGATCTTGCACTAAGTTTACAACTTCTAGAGCAATGTGCATTTGTAGTATGTACCAAAGATAAGCTGTGACAAAATCCAATTTCTGAAAAGTTAGTAGAAGTTTAGAGCAGGATTAGTCAAGCGTCTTAGACCTATGAGCTATATTAAAATGACTCAAACTATAAAATTCAGTGAGTTAATGGGAGAGCAGCAATGCCAGCTCCACAAGCTTGCCTCCTCCCAAAGCAGCAAGGCTGGTCCTCACCTGCGGGGCCACTGCTGCTTTGCCTTGCTTTAGCATTGCACCTAGAGAATCCAGCCCAGTTCCACCAGTCCTGGGGTGGGCAGGGAGCACCTCATCGCTCCCCTTCCTAGGCCATAGGTAATGGCATAATCACAATCACAGGGAGGCTCAGGGATCACAGAATTGTAGGGGTTGGAAGGAACCCCTAGAGATCATCTAGCCCAACCCTGCCACTGAAGCAGGCTCCCTAGCCCAGGCTGCACACGTAGGCCTCTGCTCTCCGTCACTGCCTCTTTTGAAATCCACACCACAGTGGGACTAGGAACTCAGAAGCAGTCTTGGAAAACCCTGCACTCAAATCCCACCAAGACCAAGCAATACAGGCATAGGGCAACCGCTTCTCCTTTGGCCACTTTGGGAATTCTGTCTTGGCTAAGCAGTATCAGTAGTAGCCTTTTTCTAAGCCAAAGAAACCAAAACCCTCATGGTACATGTTGCTCACTGTAGGGTGGAAAACAAAATGAATAATACCAAATGGTATAATCAGTCAAGATATTAAATAGATGGTGTAATTTAGAATGATTATCAAGAGGCAAAGAGACAACTGCTAATTAGGGAAACACTCACCCATCTTTGAAGATAGAGGCTTGCAAGGAGAAACTCCATAAAGGAGAGATCTCCAACAAGAAAACCTTCCCCATTGGTGGTCAGCCCTTAAATGGGATCTGGGAGAGGTGGAACCAGACTCCACCCCTTCTGGTCACACAGGAGAATTACCTTCACCTGTGCTCCTGCAGCTGACTCAGTGCTCGCCTCAGGTGATCAATCAGTGGTTCAGGCTGTGATTCAACAGTTTCCATACACTCGCATCCTACAACTTCAAAGTTTACGCTGCTCAATTTACAGGTCAGCATGGTGAAAGCTTGAAGATAAGTCTTACAGCTTCTACTCACGTACCCTACATTTCCATAACCAGTTACATTCCTACACAAGGCTCACATTTATGCTCCAAAGGTCAAAGACAGCATGCCAGCACCTCATCCTTTTCCAAAGCCAAGGAATCATCTTACTTCTTGAGGATTTCTGCACTTATAGCTTCAACAGCTTTTGTTGGAAACCTCACCATAGTAGACTCAAGTCCCTGAAGCCTCCTCCTCTGAAGTGCACACTTCAGAACAGAGGGCATATGACAATATACACGCTGAGGGAAATAACCAGTTACCAGGGGAGATGATGGGTCTGGGGAGGGCACACCCACTAGTGTGATACTCGTGTTTGTGAATATGAAAACCTCACAGAGTTGTAAGTGAGCTTACAACTATCACAAAAAAAACCCCCAAAAAACGAGTTAACTACAGTGGAAAAGACACAGTGGAGGTAAACCAAATGTTCAGTCTCAAATTTTAGAAAACCGTTTTACTCAGGAAAGTTGCTAACTCTTCATCATTGTCAGTAATTTAATAAAATCAATGGTTCTCATACAAGCAGCTAAAACTGCCATCCAAATAACTTAGTGCTATTTTGTAACTAGAGGTTTATCTACTCTTACTCAGATAACAACATTCAGATTTCTCTTCTCATTGAAAAACTTTATATGAATATGCATACTCCAGTACTCTTTCCAGACTTGTACTGAGAAAGAGAGGGAGCAACACTTTCAGGGCAGCTGTGCAGTCTCTTGAGCATGTTTTAGCACAAGGAAAAGGGAAAAATTAAGGAGCCAAGATTTGTAATCTGACTGCCAATTAACTAAAAGTTCCAAAAGCTCAGCAGTTAAAGAGTGGAAAATAACCTCTGCTGTGATCAAGGAAAAATATCTGATGTAATAACTTACAGCAAACAAATCTTCAAAACAGAACTTGGCCTTCCACTTAGAAATTCTTCCTTTAACATAAAATGTATTTGAAATACACACTGGCAGTGTACAAAGAACTAAGACAAGAATACTTTTCTATTTGCAACAGTTCAATTAAAACGATGGCTCAGTAGTAAAGCAGAAAACTAGTTCTAGGTCAACCGATACCTGTAAGCTGACAACTTATTTCACAGCATGATTCTCTTTTACTTTTCTCACAAGAACTCATACCAATTCAATACAGTCTATATACAAGCAGTGAAAAAAAAACCAAAAAAAAACCAACTAAACAACACTGTAATCTAGTCAGAAACATTACCAGAACAGAAAATGACTTTGCTTTTATAGATTCTTTTTCATTTGGCATGCTTAACTATGTCTAAAAAGATTTTTCAAGAACTCTATGTACTTAAAAATAGCTCCTACAGCTTTTGCTGGAAGACAATGAGAGAGACACTGCATTTTACAATTTGGTTTTCCTGTGGGGAAAATAGTGGCAGAGGAAACCAGACTCAGTGCAATGATTTGCAATGACTCAGTTCACATTACAGTCCACTTCTCTGAGGCTGAATCCTTCCTGGCACCAGACAACTTATTTTAAAACAAAACCCATATAGTTATGCTCAAAGTGTACCAATAGCAGCAGGGACACTTTCCTTCTGGTAAATATTTACTTGTAATGAGTTGAGAAAAATCTACAATAAATGACAGTTAAGTGAGACAGGCCTTCATGATTTGCACTCCTTTTGCACAGTACCAGCATTGGTATGGAAACACGCAGAACTAGTTTTAGCCACAAGATGTGTGATGTGACAGCAACCTGCTTCTCTGGATGAAGAGAAACACTGGGGGCTTGCTTTTCTACTTCAGATACCATCCTCATGGACTCAAATGCACTCCCTAAAAAAATACTGCTGAAAGGCAGCCATGTACACAGGTCAATGTGACTAGGTTTTGTTGCCTGGAACAGGTAGATAAACTAAACAGGCTAGTTAGATCACATGCCACACTTCTTGCTTGCTAGTTGCCACCAAGCTGAATTCTTTCTCAAATGAGGTTTTCTTTTGGTTTCCTGTCAAAAATGTCTTTTGCTCCCGATCCTTCATTACTTGAGAAATGAGGTAAACCTTCGCTTCCATACCAGGGCTACATTCCTGAGACGTAGTTGGCTTGACATGTCTACGTATGTGGTAAAATAGGTGAAATACATTCAGAATAAATCTTGAGCATTTCTAGTTCAAGTACATCTGCTGAAAGCACATTTATTTTGCTATATATAGACAAAAACATTTATCAAGAATTTTCCATACCCCACCCAAGGAAACACTTTAACCATCTCCACTCATGCTTCTATGTCACCCTCTAATGAAGTGGATTTTATATTCTACTGCTATCACTTGCAGGGAGCCATTATGCATGCCAGGCTTTAATTGGCCTCATACACTTGCTCTTTTGTAGAATACCACACGAAAACAGTGCGAGCGGATAGAAGAACTGTCCTTAGGGCAGTAAGAACCATATGCTGAAGGGATAGCAGAGGCAGTGACAAAAATGGAATGGCAGCACCTGAGGGAAAGGAGCAGAAAAATGGGCAGGGAGAACGGCATAGAGTCGGAGAGGTTTGGGTGCAACAAAAAGTTGTCAGCTGACTACAGTCACAAGTTTCACAACCACAGCTCTTGCCCAAGGTTTTAAGGGAAAAAAAGGTCTATATCTTTACTTAATTTTCACAGTAAAAACCTGGCCTTTATAAAAGACCAAAGTAGTGAAAAACTGGAAGTAGCTGTGGGAAGGGAATCAGAAAGCAGTACTGTAAATCAGATGTAGAAGTCAATGGGTAGGGAAGAGTTCTGTTCTGAAGTTACTGCTATATAGCAGACTTCTTTGTGACATTTTGGGGAGGCAGAGGTGGGGAATAGATGCTGAAATAATTGCTGACCTCAGAATTCTAACCCAAGATGCTTGGCCCCCAAGGTGCATTAAGAAATACAAAGAAAGGAAGACATTTCTGGCATGAAAGGAGAATGCATACAGGCATGCACAGCTGGAGGCGACTGAGGAGACGAGACTGAAAAATAGAGAAAAAGATAACTTTATCCAAAAGCTTTCTCCATAGGCTTCCCTGAACCCTTACCCTGAAATTTCTTCTTTCTAAATTGAAGGACCTCTAGTGCTGTCTGCTTTGTCCAACAATTGCTTCAGGTGTCATAAAAACAGCCTTACCCTGAACAATCACTTCACTTAATTTGCTCTCAAGGAAGTAATCCGTTAAGCAGGTTTTTCACTTATTTTTTTCCTTGAAACTGCTGAATTTTTTCATAAACAGAAGCTACATGCAATATTTTATTTGGTTTGGAAATATATATATAACAGTAATAAACAATTCTTAAAATGTCATTTTTTGCACAACATTTGTAACAAATGAGAGGTCCAATGCAAGTACGACAGGAATCAAGCTAAGAGGAAAGTAGAGCTGTATTACCATCTGCAGTTAATTAATGGTTGCCTCAGTCAATAGCTTTCCTTTATGAGCACAATTAAGGATGCTGTTTCTTAGAAGTTCATAGCTTGTGGACCCTACACAGATGACTGAAATCTGTATGAAAAAAAACAACACAAAACACAAACCCAACATAAACAGGATTTGTTGTGTAGACAGTGATGCTCTGATGAAACCTGAATTAAATTTAAATTAATCTTTGTTTAAATGCACTTAATGTCCGTATTTTTCTCCAGCATGTCTTAGTTCTATGTGGCATAAGTCCTGCCTATAACTTTTCTAGATATAGAACAATTTCTTTGAAATACATAATCAAGAAATCACTTGCAGGAATTATACTAAGTTCTTGGACTGTCACAAAAATTTGTTTTATGACTTTTTGGAAGTCTTCAATTAAAAATAGCCTAGATCTTGCTCTTCTGGGCTTTGCAGTCACATCAAATGCAGGGAATAAACTAGTTTAAAAGAAGTTTGTGTACAGTCTCAGCGCAATGTTTCAATATTTTCATTTTCAACATGTGGAAAATGTGCTTTCCTGCAGCAAACAGGGAAATCTTTTCCAGAACACAGTTTGCATTACAAGCGTATCAAGAAAGCAAGATTTTTTTTTAATGGAAAAACAAACTAAAATTGGCTCTTATCACACCAAGGAACTTTCCAATTGGTAGCTTTTGCAGTATTGGTCCAAAGTCTGCAGGAAAACTGACTTGCAGAGGAAGCACAGGGACCTCTTATGGCACATAATAAGATACATATGTTATAACACTTTTTCTCTGCATGGGACCTTTTCCTCTGTGTGGGTGCCCTGTATGGGAGTAGGCCATGATCTTCCCTGTGCCAGTTATGGTACACTGATATGGTGCTGATGCAAGCATCCCAGTACCAAACCGCAAGCATCCCAGTGAGTTCCAGAGGAGCACCCATGGCCCAGCTCAAGCATATATAAGAAAGAGCTGTAGGCCTTTTGGAAGATACAGGGGAAAAGAATGCCAGGAGAAAACAGTGCTGGGAATGCACTCTTGGATGGAGAGGATTCACTGCACATCAGTGTGTCCCTGAGGGTCCCCAGCCCAAGCGACCCACATCAGGCTAAGGACATCCCTGAGGGGCGTTTTCCTCTTTGTTAGTATACAAATCTACAGTAAGATGCTTAGGGTAACTAGAAGATAAATTCAGTAAAAACTCCCAGAGTTGAGACTGTTTGGCTCATCACAGGAACTATAGGAATAAATGGACTGCATCAAGACCAGGCACAGCCCAGGATGAGAATAACAGTAGGGATTCCAAAGCTCCAGACAGAGCCTTAGTTCTCACACTGAGAATTGGCAGTGGTGTTTAAAATTGAAGTTCTGTGCCCACTGCATATGGTGGAGAAAATTTAAATGATGTATTACCAGGTGGGAAATGCAGAATCAAGGGGGACCAATGGAAACCCCTGCCAATCAGAAGGGGAATGCTAAGAAATGGGTCAGCATCTGCCTCAAGCCCCGTGCAGGAACAAAGAGTACCAGGCAGGAGCTGCTGAAGCTGTAGCACCCTTCTTTTGCGGTGGGGTGCACCAAGGCTGGCTGTGTGCTCCCATCAGGGCTTGGGGGTTCAACAGCCAATCTCAGCAGCAGAAGAATGTAACGTAATGGTACATAAAGAAAATACTACTTCAACACATGATATCTACATTTCAAACATCAGCAGGTACTGCATTCTCACTGTAGCAAAGCTAGCAATGAGTTGCTTGAGGTTTTTCCACTCAGAAAATAAAATGTAGGCAGTATGCTAGAAAAAATAAACACACATATTTGCTGGTACCATGGAATGCAGCCTAGGCTGGAATCGGATACCAGCAGTCATCTGAAAAACACAGTGGTCCAAAAAGGAGAGAAAACTGTGGAGGAGAGCAGGTTTATCATATTCCTTGCAACCCCCTGGCATCCAGAGAGGCAAACGTTACAAAAACTGCTGCAAAGAAAGAGAATTGCAAAGCTCAGAAGCTGTGGGACTAGGTAAGATAAAGGCAGGATATTGTCATAGCAGCCCCGAAGAAAATCACATCCCCCAAGTTCATCCACATGACAAAGTACTGGCCAGACCTGTGGATGGGAGGACTGAGAAATAAATTCATGTCTCTGCCCCTGCAACAGATATAATCTAAAAGAAGGGGTCCTTATTGCTTGAGGACCTGGTTTTACCCACTGAGTAGCCTTTTGAAAGGGAATAATGAAACATACTGCTACTTATAATAATCATCTTTTACTTCATGAACTATGCCGTGTGTTTTGCAGACAAGTCCAGAAGTCTAGTTTGAATTCAGACTTCTACGATGCTAACCCAGTCGAGATTGTACAGACAGAGAAGGGTTGGAGTCTGTGATGGATCCATATTCTGACTGTGATGTTAAGGCTTAAAATCTAGTTCCCAAAAAACAAGGCCTGGGAAGGGGAATCTTAGGAAGCCCTAAGACATAAGGAAACTGCCCTGGACATAAGGAAAGGCTCTAAGAGGCATATGAAGACTTCTGAAAGGACAGCAACTGGAAACGTGTTCCTAGCAAAGGGGCAGTGTCAAAGGGATACATCCCTGAAGATCTGCAGCCACAGGTCTCTCTCACCACGGCAAGGACAGCATGAGGGACCATGAGCAACCCACAGAGGGGCACGGGAGCAGAGGCAAACCAGCAAGAAGCAGTGGAAAGAAATCATTAGGCACATGGCCTTTCTGCTCTGCCTGTCACCTCACCTAAGGAATAGGGATAGACAGATATAAAAAAAAAAAAGAAATTTGTGACTAGGAAGGTGGGGAGGAGAGATGCTAGTCTTAAAGCTGAACCTTAGGAAGAGAAACTGCATAAGTCTTTGACTGATTCTTTTTCTCAACACCCAAATCCACAATTTGGTTTGTACTAACCGACAATGAGTCAAGACTGCTTTGCTTATGACATTCTCTCAAAGCACTTACACTAGACTCAAAAGTGTAGGCTGCTGCTGTGCCAGAACTTAGAAAAGCAGTTTGACTAAAAGATAGAGGCTTACCCCTGTCAAGATGATATTAACTGATAAAGATTACCATTATTACAACATCTCACTAACACAGTTGTCACTTGATGAAATACAACTTCACAGCAGTAAGAGGTTCAAGACAGGTTTCTGCTTTAGCTCTTTCTTTTTCAAGCACAGTGGATCTCATCACATACCCCAGAGTAACATCGGGAAGATACTGAAACTGGTCTTGGCTAAATGGCAGCAGGCTGAGTCACATTTAACTCTGGCCAAGTTAAATCACTGTAACTACAGAAAGGCTGAGGATTGTTGCAGTGATGTCATTTTGCATTAGCAGTGCAGTGGCCATTTTATATAAATAACAACACATTAAAAGCTCTTAGCCATCTCAGATTAAACAGAAAAAAAGAACAGTATTTTCTGCACTTTCCAAGTTCAAGTTGTCATGTACGCACACTAGCACCCTTACTAAAAAGGCTTAATTTAAAGTTTATTTATTCCTTAAGTAGACATAAAAGGCAAACAACTGTACAGCCTACAAACCAGTTATCAGTCCCCAGCAGTTCCTGTGCCACGCCCCTGCTCTAAATGAAAGCTCTATCCACAAGATTACTCACTTAACACTGTCATCCCACTAATCATGTTTCGCATCACTGACTTGCCTCAACAAGAAATCCAGAGAACTTTTCCTTCCCTCCACTCCTAGCCCTATAATTTCAGCAGCCTTAGGAATAAGGGATATCCTTCTGTGAGTCACCTGAGGCTACTGATCTTGTAACTGAGATATGTAGGCACCCAGCATTTTCCTCGCCACCCAAATTTCACTACCACAACCACTTCTGGCAGCAATGGTATTTCAATCAGCAAGCTCTACTCAATTCTTGTGAGGAATCATACTGTAACTTTGAGACCTAGGTCCTCATCAAGCAGATATCTTATTGTCTTGGTCCTTTTGAAGTACAATAGGAAAAATTAATCTTCTGTCTGTGTACAAGATCTAGCAGTTTTCTACTGCTCATCATGCAAAGATTTTATTCTCCTGAGGTGCTGTACTCTTCACATAAATTGTGCAGAAAACCTGTTACCTAATACTTATCAGTGCACTTTGAGAAGCAGATGCCTAAAATTAGATACCAGGCTCATCTGGTGGTTTTGCAGAATGAAGATGGCAGAGTCAAATCTCATAACTCAGAACCAGCCAAAGCAGGAAGTCTCTTTCCTGATCTGCTCCCCTCCTCCCATCTCGTTTCCACTCTCTTTAACGTTCAGCCCTGCCACTCCTTTGTGCTGGCTTCAACTCCTCTCAAACCCTTTGCAGAACAGGCTCAATGCACGGGATTAGTCCTTTGCTGATTCATCGGGTGAGTCACCTCGGTACCACTCAGATGGGCATTAGATCAAATGCAGATAGAGAAATGGAAAGATCCCACTTCGTAGCAATGGCAAGCTGTTAGATTGTCCATATAGAGTTGTTTCAGTTGGAAAGGACCTCTAACAGCCATCTAGTCCAACCCCTCTGCAATGAATAAGGACACCTACAGCCAGACCACTCAGAGCCTTTACAGCCTGACTTCACATATTTCCAGGGATGGGGCATCCACCACTTCTCTGGGCAACCTGTTACAATGCCTCACTAGTCTTATTATAAAAATGTATTCCTTGTATCCAATCTAAATTCCCACCTTTAGTTTAAGCCATTTCCCTTTGTCTTTTCACAGCAGACCCTGCTAAAGTCTTCCCTTCTTTCTTATAGCCCCCCTTTAGATACTGAAAGGCCGCTCCCAGGTATCCCCAGAGCCTTCTCTTCTTCAGGCTGAACAGCCCCATCTCTTCCAGCCTGTCCTTGTAGGATGGTACAAAGTGATCACATAAAAACTCCTATTAGACCCAATGATACTTAAACTCCAGCTCTGCCTGACCTGCAGAATTCATGCTTGGCAAATGAAAAGAGAAAATACCACCTGAGAAGTTAAAACTGCAAGCTCTTCTACACAAGCTCAAAGTTTACCATTGTTTAAGAACACACACAAATACTAATGATAGATTGAATATTGTTTTAGCCCCAATGGCTTTCACGTGCCTAAAATGTATGACTCAATAGAAGCTCTTATTCCCAAGGCTGTAGGCTTGAGTGCCTGCGTTACGAAAGCCAGCAGTTCAAATCTGAGGGAAACTCATGCCCAAAACTGCACGAGAGCTGAACAGCTCACAGTATAGGATCCTTAACTTTCTATGTCAGTTCTGTGAATTTAGACTACAGACAGCCTGCTAACAGTGAAATTCAGATTTTCTAAAGGAGCTAATTCAGGTTTCACCTTTATTTTAATCTAAAACTGCACCGCCACCGATCTGAAATTCCTCTGAGCAGCTCCACCCTCTCCAGACTAACATTCTCAAGGATTCTTGAATTCTTACTCATTTTCTTTTAGAGAGACTTCTCGAACTGACTATAACCTAACCATTCAGTTTATATTATCAGCAGTGACCAGTGCTCTGATAAACTAATCAGAGCTTTAGAAGCAATCTGTCAAATATGTAACATCAATGTTTTCAGGAATCCAAACAATCCCTAAAGGTGCTGTTTGTGCTACATTTCTAGGCAATGCATTCAGAAAGGCTATTTAGGAGTGACTCCAAGTAGTGCTACACCATAAGGGCACCACACAAAAAGATCTTGTAGTCCTCCAAGGCCGTGAGGGCTGTTTGCAGAAGAGTAGATTTTCCATGTAGTAAGATGGTATCTCAGTGTTGGCAGCATAAATAATCCATAACATTCGGAGTCTGTTATTGTAATTGTACTATTTTTCCACAGTCCAGATTTGCTAATCCAGCAGTTCAGAACGCAGTGAGCCCGTAACAGCAGAACTCAATTCAAACAGGCTTAAAACCAAATTGCTTCTCGCATCCTGCCGTGCCCACAGCTCCTAGCTAAGGCCGGGGGCTGGCATCCTTCCTTCCACCCCACAGCAAAGAGATGGAGGTTTCCAAGCACTTAACAAAGAACTTGGAAAACAAACAAACAAATGCTAAAGCATAACATCAAATACGCTTATTAGCGTGGCTGAAGGCAGATTTCTGGTGAGTGGCAGAAATCCACGTTGCCCCAAATCCCCGTAACTCCGCTCGCTTGCCTAAAATGGAAGCGGCGCCTCAGCGGGCTAACGGGCACCGCCCGGCCCGCCAGATAGAGCCGGGCGGAAAGTTCGGGGATACTTTTCCTCTTAGTTGAAACTATAAATAAAGAAAGAAAAAACGGTGCCCGCTCTCCCTCCGTCCCTCCGCCCGACCACCGCGGGATCCCCTCGCCCCGGGATAGAGGGCGGGCAGCGGCCCCTCTCCGAGCTCGATGGGCAGGGTTGGGGGGGAACCCAGAGGACCACTCCCGCCACCTCTCCTCACCTCTAACGGGAGCCAGGAGGGCGAGGAAAGCCGCCAGGAGAAGCCCGCTGCGCTGCATGGCTGTTGCCCGCCAAGCTCCGCTTTCCCCCACCCCGCCCTCCACGGGAACTCCGGCAGCCACCCCGCCCATGCCCGAGGGCGGCTCCCCGACCACTCCGCCCTATCAGGCCGGGGAGCCGTGTCCCCACGGGGGGAGCATCGGAGGAAGGCGGTGCAACCCGGCAGGGGCCGCTCCCTGCAGCTCCGGGACAGAGCCCGAGCTGATGGGCTGCAGAGTACTGGGAGCTGTCGGCTGCACCCCCAAAACAGGCCCTATTTTCTGGGTAGAACGAGCCGCAGGGCTTAAATACTGGCACACACCTGGTGGTGGTTGTGAAGAAGTGTGCACACTTGCAGCTGGCCTTCATACACTCATAGAATGGTTAAGTTTAGAAAGGACCTAAGATCACCCGATCCAACCGTCAAACCATCTCCACCATGCCTGCTCTGATCCATTTTGCATCAGCCTAAGCCTTCCTCTGGGCAGTCTGTGCCTCTTCCAGCATCTGCGGGACTTCACCAGCTGGAAAAGTACAAAATCACCTCATTAGTGAATCACTGTCATGAATTGATGGGAATATTTTTCCTTCTTGACAGATTTGACCCGAGGCAGCAAGTTTAATTGTAGTAGTAAAATTACTGTCTTAAAACTGAGGATAAACTCCCATAAAATATGTGAATTTTGCAAGTGGAGCACTGGAGAGCTCACAGAGGACTGTAGGCTGGAGGGTGTGAGTAGTAAGAAGTGGCTTTTGCAGTCATAACATCTATGGAGTCAGCACTGTGTTGCTCTTACCTCCTTCTTTTTGGGACTCGCAGCCTAGAGGATAAGACTGGACACATGCATTTGACTTTTGTAAATCAACAGTGCTATGTGGACTCCCATAGGAAATTATTAACGTGCTCTGAAGATGTCCTTTAACAGTGTTTGTTCATAACTGTTGCTAATCATCACCTGCTGAATTGCACTCCTGATAAAAAGGGCAAGAATTTCGGTACTCCTCGTGGCACTGTGCACTGCACTTCTCTATTTAATTGTTTTGTGCCAAACCTTTTTTTTTCTTTCTTTCTTTTTTATGGGTTGCATAACTAGCAGAGACAGCCTACTTTATCTCTCTGAAATAGCCACAACAAATTGGGCCCATTTTATTTCCTGTCATCCAAATTAGTCTTTACCAAAGTCTCCATCTTCAGACGAGACAGAAGCAACCACCTGTTTGTGGTGATTAAGTAGTTGCAGTGAGTGTAATTGCACTTTACACTGGAGCTCCCCCAGGTCCTCCTTTCTTCCAGTTGGACGGGGTATAGATCTCTGGTGCCAGTCGTTACATGGCTAATAAATGACCAAGCTATTTTTTTTTAGTCTTATTAATTTCTTTTGACTTGATACCTTGAGAGAACAAGTTCAATTATTTGAGATTAACAGCTTTACTGTGCCTGAAACTTTGATTAAAAAGATCACATTCTTTATCATTTCACACTTAAAACTAACTCAATCGTAAAATAAAATAAAAATTTAGTACTAGGGATGGTTGTCTGATTGTATGAGTGATATGTGTAATCTCATGGAGATTATACTCATACAATCTCATTAAGGTTGAAAAAGACAATTAAGATCATCTAGTCCAATTGTCAACCCATCCCCACCATGCCCCCTGACCACGTCCCTCAATGCCACACCCCCATGGTTCTTGAACACCTTCAAGGATGGTGACTCCACCACCTCCCTGGGCAGCCTCTGCCACTGCCTCACTGCTCTTTCTGAGAATAATATTGGTGTTGTTTTTTTTCCTAATATTTAACATGAAATCCGAATTTGACACCAACATTTTTCAATAACACCCATGTTTGCCCTGCTCATACTGCAGCCTTAGTGGCAGTTCCCTCACTCTGTCTCCTGTCTGTAGACTCTGACAGGAAACCTCTGCAAACAGTTCAGGCACTTACTTGATTATTATGCACCTTGGAAGTAGAAAAGGACATGCATGATCTATGGTTGGTCCTGAGGAAGAATATATTACTGAGCAGCACGACCAAGTTTGGAAGTTGTAAACCTAAACTTCTATGACACTATCCAAACTTGAATATACTCTAATGTAAGCAGCTAAATGAAATACATGCCTTAGAAGCTGTCTGTGAGCTGTGGAGGTAATTGCACTTTTCTTCTCAGTTTCCTCTAATTCCTCTTCTAAAGTCTTTTCCCACCTCCACATGATTGTGTGCTCCCAGCCTTTCCAGAAACAGCATAATTCTTTGGTTATTCAAAGAATCAAAGGAAAGAAATAAAAGCACTTATTTAGTTGTGCTGCGTTAACAGGATAAATACCCAATTTGATGCTATAGGTCTGGTTGCTTTCAAATGGATCTGTATGAACCACTTTCAGGGAGTTTGACCATGCCCAGTGAGAACTCTAATGACTAGTGTCCAGAACAGCACTCTTGGAGCAACAAATTACAGATTCTTTTGAATTACTGATGAATCTCTATAGAGATCTCCTAAGTCCTGTGAGAGAAGCAGTTTATATAACTGGGTGTGTGAATCTCTACCAGCAGGTATCCCTATGTAGGGGGAGGAGAAGCTCAGCCCATCAACTGGTTGCAGAAGTCAGCAGCGTCCTCCCAACTTGTCTGAGATGGTATCTTCCCTCAGAATTCCTCCTCCTTTAAGCAATTTTTATACTATTTTCTTATTCTTGGGTGAAACTTGAATGGCTCTAGACATACATATATTTGTTAAGATTGGTGTGACAGAAAAATGAATAAATGGTCACTCAGGGTGACTACTATGCAGTTTATCAGTTCCAGAGTACCACCAGGTTCCCACTCCTGCAATGTTGTAACAGAGCCTGGCTGTAGTTTTACCCTTTGCTTTACCCTCCATGCTATCTTCCTGGAGTCAGCATACCAAGCTCCCATGGTTCTACTAATCTGTTTGCATGTCTCATGCTACTTAGGGAACTATCACAGAGCAGTACCCTGCATTCCACCCTGGAGGTTTCTTCAATGCTTTTCTTCTTTTAAGAGGAGAATATCCCAATAAATTACTTCAAAGAATTATTTCACATTATCTGCCCTAAGAATATAGCCATCCAATCTTCTCAGTATTTAGAAGGAATTGGGGCGGTCACATGCAGTCTTGTTACAATGATCACATCTCATTGGGGTGCTGATTGTTTATGAGGTAAGATTATTGACTTAGAGTATTTACTGGGACAGTGTTATCAGCTCTGAGCAAGGCCTTGGGCATAACAGACAGGCCAAAGGCGGGGGGCAGGGTGGGGAGAAAAACGTCCACAAGCTTCTACGAGCAAAGTCTTCAGGAAGCAGTCAAAACCTTGTTCCTCTCTCTCCCAGGGACAACTTTTGGAGGAAAAAGGGCCACAGCCACTGCCAGTAGATGGTGAATCACATAGGAAAGACAACATTAGTGAAAATAAAAAATAAAAAGAAAGGATGTCATTGTTTTTGTCAACTTGAAAAAGCGATTCTTTAATGCATGCACACATTCCGCTACTGTGACAAAATCGGTATGAGGATAAAAATAGTCCTGGAAATTATGTTGCCCTTTTGCCTTAACTTGTCACCAGAATTTGGCAGTGCCATGCAATGGTATTTTTTTTGTGACTGTAACTAAGTGCCCCAATGTTGTAGACATGGTCTCATCTAACAGCATATATTGCAAGGCTGTTTGCCAGGAGTATCTCTTATTTTTTGAAACAACTTGAAATAAAACTGAAATGCTCTTTTCCTCCATGGCATCTACAGAAGCATAGGTTCTGATCTTTACTTCTTCTTGCTATCAGGATATAAAGTTATCTTTATTTTTTACATAAAATTCATGCGCGTGAAAATTTGTTTTCTTCCAGAGTTTTCATACTTGAGCTGCAAGAGAGAGGAAGGAGCTAGTTCCACCACCTAAGGCTCCTGTAAATAAACACCATATTTTGGCATCAAGTTTAAGTCTTAAGCTGATTTGGTACAGTTGGTCAGTACAATCATATAAATATTTTTGAACATTCATATATATATATATGAACATTCATATATATATAAACGATAGAATGTAAATTATGTATTACATGGTTAACCTGCATTGGATCTTTGGTTGAAGAAGATAAAAACTGCATTAAACAGCAGTATTATTTCCAGTTCTAGAGTATATTAAGAACAAACCAGAGATCAAACAGGCACAAAATCTACTATGTAAACTTTGCTAGCTCTCCCATTGTGCTCTATGTTTTCATGTTCTCTACTTTGCTGGAAAGGATGAGACTGAAGGCACTCCAGCCTAAGAATTCCTTTCTAAGGATGCAGACTATATGCCACAACAAGCAACCTGTTCAATAACTCCTTTTAGGAAGAGAGTTTATGAAGATGTGCATTTCCAGAACAATACCTTCAAAGCTTAGTTTATTCATTAATCATAGAATCATAGAATATCCTTGTTTGGAAGGCACTCACAAGGACCATAAAGTCCAACCCCTGGCCCACACAGGACCATCAAAATCGAACCTGATATCTGAGAGCATTGTTCAAATAGTTCTTGAACTCCAGCAGCATAAGGCTTTGACCACTGCCCTGGGTAGCCACCGTTTTACCAATTGTTTCAATTTTCTGAGCAACCCCTCTCTACTATTTTTCTATTGTGTATGAGTTCTCCTATTTAACACATGCAACTGCAACCCGTTTGTCTCAAGGTCAGCTTATTTTTCTTCTGCAGTGACCTACACCAGTAAAAGTGGAACTAGTAAACCTTTATTAAGATCAGACATTAAATAACTAGCTACCCATTTTCTAGGGTATTGAATTGCTTATTCATAAGCAATGGCTTTCTCTGGATATTTTAATATTTCCCCTGTCAGATCTAGCAATGTCAGAATAGGCATGTTATAAAGAGGCCTTCTTTGATAATTATAACTCTGATGAATTTTTAGGCTAAGTATACCAAACACTGTTGGTTGTGTGGTTCTTTTAGTAACTAGTTAGTACTTTTATGGGTTCTTCTGTTGGAAAAGATTTTCATTTTCTTCAGTAACTGCAATATATTAAAATTTCTATTATTTATTAAAAGTTTGTTTCCACCTTCTTCAGTTCATGATTTACTTTGTGATTTATTTTCTTTAATTCCTACTTCTGTAGACCATGGTATCCTTACTGAATTCCAGTGAGCTGGATGATTTTTTTTATTATTATTTTCTGTCTTGAGAGCGGTTTTTTAGTTTGCCCTCAGAATAGTATGGAATGGAAATGCCCAGTCTTGTAATAAATGCTGAAAGCAGCCTGGTTGCAGTGTGTTACAGTTTAGATAGATCCCTATGTCAACTTAGCTGAAAAATCTGTCTTTGTAATTTGGCTGTTGAGATTCAAGTTTCACCATCTACCACACATTTTTTGAAACTCATTTCTGCTATTTCTGCATTTCAACATGAAACTTAGTTCTGAATATTTTACGTCTCTTCTACTTGAATGTAAGTATTTGATTTACTTGAGAGAAAATCTGAAATACTCGGCTCTTGTTTACAATAAAGTGACTTGTTCAGTAATTATTTTATTTATTTATTTAGCTTAAAAGAACAAAATAACTCCTAAGATGATAACTCAGGAATGGTTTTGTAAGTTTCTTTCCATTATGTTAAATTCTATTAGTTTCTGCTCTTCAGAGAGGAAGGAAGGAGAAAAACTGATCTAACCAGTTCTTGAGCAGGTGAAAGCCATTTTCAGTTTAGACAATTTGATTGGGCTGCAACCTTCTGAGTCTAAATGAATGCAATTTAGACATTCTTGTGCAATTTGGTCACTGGAGGTGTTTTATCACGTGACATAGAAACATGCAGTTATATGTTTTATTTGTTCAGTTATGGTTGCCATTTGCTATGTTACCAAAACATACTTAATTTAATATTTTTGTTGCTATTCATATTTCTGCTCTGAAGAAAAATAACTCACTTCTATGAACAGTAATATCTCCATGAGATAAAACAAAGTTGGAATGGCTTCTTTTTCAACCACTGTGATTTCTTCATATTCCCTGTACAGACATTGTCTAGACAGTAAAAACACGTGGAAAGTTGTCTTTTTGAGAAATCTATTCCTTTCAAGTGTTCACGACCAAGGGTTTTGGAATCACGCTTTCAGAAAATATCTATCCTGATAGATTGGAGGAAGCAGCCATACAGATCAGTCCAGCCCCTACAGTTCTGTGATTCCTTTCCCTGCCATGTGAATCCAGCTTTCCCTCGTGTGCACTGAACTATCCTGCCAACGCCTCTTCCAGCATGTGCTGCAAGGCCATCCATTCCAGAGACACACAGTGGGTCAGTTGCTTCAAGAGGTGCATGAAGACACAGAAGTGCATAAATTCTAAGGTCAACATGATTTAAGAATTCCAGTGATTATTCAGTGAGGTAAATGGGTAATCCCATGTGCTCTTCTTTGGGCTCAGTTTAGAAACAACTACTTTAAAGCAGGGAAGAAAACCAACATTTCATGAGAGCTATTTTTTCCTCTATGGATCGCTGTCTTTTAAATCTCCACCTGTTATATAGCACAGGTTACATAACTGCTCAGTTTCATAAACACGCTGAGGGTGTAGCTGTATTCTTTAGTTTAGGAGATCTGACGGATGTAGTGAGAATTTAGCAGCCATTTGTGAAGGCATTTTACTCATGATGAATTTTGTGTATGCATGTATCACAAGAGGGCAAAATCATCTAATCTGCATTGATATGGCAAAAAGTATCTCTTCATTTGTCTCTTACATCTCCGTATAAAAAAAGTCTTCATTAAGATGCTATGGCAAATGCTCCCGGCAACTTCAGAAGTCAACAGGCATCAGCTATTTGAGTTGTGTGCTGCAGAATACAAGGTGCAGCTGCTCTAGAGTGTATTATGAAGTATGCTGTTGTGCTAATTATTAAAGTTTTTAAATAAATTCTTCAGGCCCAGGCATAATTGGAGAGACAGCAGCTCAGTCTTTGCATCTAGAATCATAGAATCATTGAGATTGGAAAAGACCACTATGATCATCTAGTCCAACCATCAGCCCATCCCCACCATGCCCACTAACCATCCCTCAGTATCACATCCACACAGTTCTTGAACACCTCCAGGGATGGTGACTCAACTATCCTCCTGGGCAGCCCATGCCACTGCCTCACCATCACTCTTTCTGAGAAGAAAACATTCAACCTGAACCTCCCCTGGTATAATTTAAGGCCATTACCTCTTCTCCTAATGCTAATTACCTGGGAGAAGAGGCTGACTTCCACCTCAATATGCACTTATATCTGGCTAAGGAATCAATGACCCAAAAAAGCTGGAGTCTCTAAGTCATTTGTGTGTGGAAAGACACTCTGGTGCCTGTGCTATGTGATAGAAGCAGTCAATTCTTGAAAAGACAAAGCTGTCTGTAAAAAAAAAACACCATGGCAGCGGAAACACTTTAAATACGAGAATACCAATAATTGATTTACATAACTACAGTGAAATAATACTGCTCAACCTGAGAATACTTTAACAGTGAGTGCTACCTGTAACCCAAGAAGAATCGAGGCTTCCAGACCCTTTTTAATGTCTGGATTGCTTCTGCTTTGACAACAAGTGGTTAATTTACCTTACGTTCACTTGAACACATTGTGCTCCTCTTGCCTCCTCCCTTCCCAAAAACTCACAGTATGATCCATAGGATTGTATTTCCTTGCCCTCACCCAGCATTCAGTGTCTGTCTCTCAGACATGAGTATTTATATTTTAAATTAATCTTCAGACATAGACAAAGGATTTCCTTTCACATATGGGACAACTGAAATCACAAGTAGTCATCCATAGTCTCAGGAACTAATGAATCCAATTAGTCAAGTATCCCACAGACCTTAAGTTGTGTAGTAAAATTATATTCTTATTTCCCTTATAAAGCTTCTGTTCAGTTATTTAAAGGATAATTTCCAGCATTAAACTCTATTTCCTTCTTTAGGATCATTTCTGTCATTTGTCTCATCATCTGTTTAGGAAGAAACAATGATCCGTGCCTTTGTGCTTGATGACACCTATTAGCTAGCTCACGAGGCTCCCAACTCAGCCCATTTTATTGGATCATAACACAAAAATGTTTGGCTGTTCTCACGCAATTTGTTGGTGAACCAAGTTGACTTCCTGAGTTTGGTTCCTGAAAGACGAATGTTTATGTCCTTCCCTTGCAGCTGTCTATACGGCACTGGTGGAGAAGTGGGTGCGATGCTAGAGGAGCTGAGATGGAAAAAAGCAGAACTTTGAGGAGTTTCAAAGATTGATGTCATAGTCCAGCTGAGAATAAATGAGAAGAACTTTCCACTGTACTTTCTTTTTATAAAACTGTTGATTTAAAGTCAGTTGGAGCAAGAGAGCAACATTTTAGGTGTTCTTTTTTTAATTATTTTTTCCAAGGATGGAAATAGTTTTTCCTCCAATTCTCTGCTAATTATTTGCTTCCTTTTTGCCTCCTCAGGGAAAAAAATAAAATAAAAATAAATAATAAAAAAAGGAAATATAACAGAAAGGCACTTAGTGAGCCTAAATAATTCAATTTCTGTTTTATTATTTCCTTAAAGGATATCTCATGAATAAGTGTTTGTTTGTATGTGAATTTGTTGCTAATTCTGGGACCTGTGGGGGCAGATCTGCACTGTAATTCTGAGCAAGAAAACACATAACATTGCGTTCTTTTCTTACAGTATTTTTCTATTGTAGTATAATGGAAAGACAGAGAACTTAACTTTAGCTTACTAAAGTAAACTTATAACATTCTTGATTTTGGTTGTATAATTTTTTACTGCCTTGAAAAATTAAGCAAGGAAAAAAAAAAAAAAGGACAGAAATGTAAGAAACGGTATGTGTGTGAAAAACAAACCCCACAGCTGGAACACCCCCTTTTCCTGTCTGGTTAGTGTAGGAAAAGTTATTAAGTCAAACAATACAGTGTTTTCCATTTGAATACATAAAATCAGAGTTCATAAAACAATCTAGCATAACTGTACCTGCCCTGGGAACACTAGCTGTGAATAACTTCTCCATAGAATTTAAGAAATGTGGAAAGCAAGTGTCACTTGGGAAAAATAGCTCATATATTTGTCATTCCCACATCCATTTTTTCCAACTCATTTATTTTTATGCTGTTCTTTTCTTACATGCCCAGAATGCTATCAGAGAGCTTAAACAAATGAGAGCAAATCCACATGCTTTAATCTTGGTGGAGTTGAAGTAAGAAGACAAAGTGATTCCTCACTGGTCCTGACAGAGTCAGATTTCTATGTTCAGTGCTTGTTAGTTCCAGGTTCAAAAAAAAAGGTTTTGCATTAAGAACAGCTGTGGCTCATAGTTACAATGAATTTTCAGAGAAAAACACAGAGCTGCACGTAGCTTTTGTGACTATTATGAGTGAGAGTGACTGTGGGGAATGGGTTGTCCTTTTATAATTAAACAAGCTGAGTACTACAAAGTACCACTGCTTCTATAGTGTACAGAGCCTATAAAATTGCTTTGTGGAAATATTTAAAAGCACTTTGAGAAAATTTAGTAATTTTTAAGTGTTGCAGACATAAGTCTTAGTAGTTGAGATTCCTGTTTCTATTTCTAATTTGTGATCTTGGAAATAAAATACTCTTTTCCTTTTATATCTTTCCATAGCTCTATAAGAGGACTGATCTCCTGGAATCTATAAAAATTTGTTTTTTCTACAACAAAGATCTAGTTTTTTTAAACAAGCTAAAGTGTTTAGGGTGAGACCCTTGGATACAGTCATTGTTGATGCAATGGATGGCTTGAGAAAACCACCGGTTATGTGAAAGTGAAAAGAGAGTAACTGGGCAACAAGAAACAGGTGACATCTGAAGAATCAGATGTCTACAGCATGTTATATTTCTAACTTAACAACTACCAACAACCCATGGATTTCCAGAGGTTTAATCTTGTACAAAAACTTCAGCACGTATCAATCATCCTTTGTTAGCTGATGTCAACAAGAGCTTCCTACACCACTTCCCTTTCCTCTTCTGTGCTGCTGCTGATGATACAGAGAAGAAGCAGGTAGAAGAAACACTTCATTGCTCTCTTGAGTACAGCTGAAAAATCTCTGATACACCTTCAGATCCACAGTATTTTTCTGTTCTGCCTTAGCTCTACTCACCATCCAACAGCAGGCTAATGAGAAGGAAAATTGAGCTTTGCTTATCTATTTATCTTACGATAATGAATTTTCTGCTTCAGAAATAATGCTTAGCAGGAGCAGATGCACGAGAAGTGTGAAGGGGCAGACAAACATACATCAGAACTGACAAGTTCTGTTCTGGCCCAGTGCTTTCCAGTGAACTTTTTAAACACCACACAATGGGATTTAAAGAAAACATCAACTCAGCACATCAGTTCTACTGTTTTATTGTGAGGCTTAAACATCTCGCTTGGCAACTGCTGAATGCCTCGTTTGTGCTGTTCTTGCACATGCCTTGCCATCTTTATTTACAAATAATTAGCTACAGAACTTCTCTTAAATTTTCATACAGTTCTTGAAAATACTCATATGACTTCCAACATTAATTTGTTTATAATAGTAATGACATTGCAACCTATTGTCTCTTCGTTAAACATACTCCTCATTCCAGTGAGTTTCCAGGTATGTTTAATTCCCATAGTTAATTCACAATTTAATAAAGAACATCTTTTCCCTGAGTAGTAGCATCAAGAAAATTAAATCATTTGTTTTGCCATCTTTATACACAATTTGTGGATTTTCGGGATGCCTACTATTGCTGGAAGAGTCAATAGGAGCAGCAGTGAGCTGAAGCCCAATCTTCTCCAAACTGTGGAGAAGATACTGCCATTGCTTTTCCATAGAATGGTGTTTTCTCCTAACAGAAACCCAACCTATTTCCAAACAGTAATCACTGCATTGCTGATCCAGCAAGCAACATCAGATGCTAGATTTATTCATGTTTGTTGCTAAAGTTCAACTGCAACAGCTTACCTACATGCTAAAAAATATGCAAGCTAACTCACGAACAGTTGCATCCCTTTCTTATCAAGGACTGAGGAAAGGAAGATCCATTGAGGGCACAGTATGTGAGCAACAGAATCTCTGAGAAGCTTAAAGAGTGTCTCCAGAGACTACCCAAGCACAACTCTGTCATTTGCATTAAGAGATTTCCTGCTCAAGATTTTCAGCTAATTTCAGCTGTGACAGTATGTCAAACAGGAAAACACTGCAGCTTGGCTAGGGCACATGAGTGGTGCCCCAAAGATCTTACACATAATTCAAAACTTTCTACATTCTCCACCCTCAGATAAAGGAAATTGTCAGCAAAGCACAAAGAAATTTCTATGACTCATAAAGCAGATTAGTGAGGTTTTACTGGCATGCCTAGTTTGAGCTGAGTATAAAGGACAAAAGATGTCTCAGACCATCCCTGGTGAATTAAGCAAATGTGGGACTGAGCTGTGGTTATGCTTGCCATTCATATTTGGAAGATGATTTCTTCTGGAATTTATTGTATCTGGTGTTTTTCTTCATAAAATCCTTTTCTAGTGTAGTCAATAGCTGTGGGCCAAGATGAAAAAATGCACACACACAAAAGCCGTGGGTTATATTTTAATAGGGATCCCTACTGCTTATCAGTGCTGCTTTATGTAATTGTCTGGAAAAGGTCAGTATAGTTTGTGCTGCAAGCAGCTGAAGATGAAATTTTTGATTTTTTTTTTTTTTTTTGCATTAGGCTCATAATCTTTTGACTAAATGCAGTATGAAAAAGGGACTGTGAAAAAAACGAAGCTATTCCAGCCTCAAGTCATTGCACCTTTCTCTTAAATTGTCATGAGTCTAACTAACACAGCTAGTCTCAAATAACTGTTGGTTACTGAATGTGTCGTTTAAAAACAAACAAATGTTCAGCTCTTCATCTCTGAGGTCAGCCCTGCAGTGCCTGGCTGGTTTGCTTCTGTATCTCTATTATCAAATCTATACTGTGATATCTATAATTGCGATTTTGCTTTCCGTAAGCACATATACAATCATCTTCAACATGATGTCTTATGTTGATTAAAGTAATTTGAAGTATTTGCTTTGCTTTATCTTAGTGCACTTGTTCAAAACAGCTGGCTGGTTGCTTACATATATCTCAGAGGACGATGGACTTGGTGGGGGGTTCCTATGGTTGTCTGAGTGAAGTTGGGCCCTGTTGTCATGAACATGCTCAGGAAGAAAAAGTCTGTATCAGCTTTTGTTTGAACTGAAGTGCACACTGGAGGAAGGCTCTGAGGGAGATTTGGTCTCTGGGAAGTGGGGAAGAAGCCAGTCTTCGTGTTTTTTTGGGATGGTGAGCTGACAGCTCACCTGCAAAGCCAAAGCTAGGTTTTGGCATTCTTTCAGGCTGTGTTTCTGCCAGGGGATCTTGTTAATAACTCCTACCCCTTGGTTTCAGATGTACAATCTAGCACCATCCTGGTACTGAGTCAAGTGAAGACCCAGCTACTTCTCTTCTGGAAAGCTAGACATGTGAGGGAGCCACAGTGAGGGAGCCACAGTCTTTTCCAGGACTTTCCATAGGCCTAGGTTGAAATCAAGTTGTGCCATGGCCCTGCTGTGGAGCACATCTGTCTTTCTGGGTAAATGTAGTCATGGATGCCCAAAAATTGAAGGCATGGCTATTACAGAAGAAGTTCACCTATACAGGTAAGGGGAAAATAATACTGAGGAGATCTGCTTTGTAATTGCAGTGGCAGCCAGAAAGACCAATGTTTGTCACAACTTGTGTTGCACTCGTAATCTATTTAGAAAAAGTGTGACTGGTGAGGTCTAACCAAAATGAGAAGCTTTATCTCTAAACATAGCATCCTATCTGTCAAGGGAGATGCATGCCAGGTTTATTGACAGCAACAAGTTATGAGAGAGCTATCCCACCAGAAGTCTTTGTATTAATAGGAACTATTGATTTGAGTTTTATTTCCAGCTTGCAGCTTTGCTTTGTCCAAATTGTATTTGATAAAATAGGTTATTTGCTCTTAAAATGTGTTTCATAATGAATGTGTCTTTCTCAGAGCAGAGTACCTGTCTGTATGCTAGTTTCACTTACAGAATGACAAGCTTCTAAACTTCCTCTGAGGTTTCACTTGTGTACAATTGTCAGGCATGTTTATGGAGGTGCAAAAGCCAAAATAAAGTCTGCAGCGCTACCTGATGCACTTGTGAAGAGAAATATCCTTCAGCAGCTTCTAGACAGGAACACTGTGAATAATGCAGGTTTGTGAGATACTTATGCCTATTTCCTACCAAAGCCAGAAAAAGTAGAAAAACATAAAAAGGTAAAAAATCAGTGTTGACAGGAGTATGCAGACTAGAGTTTTTCCTACAGCTGAGCAGGAAATGTTCCTTGGTAAAGGGAGACAATAAAGAAGGAGCTTCATTGAAGGTTATGTGAAGAAGATATTTCAGGCCTGGGAAGGAGATTGGCTAGGGACAGTCATCTGGTGAAATGCAAAGGGCCTAGTGGGTTTGGGAACAGCTGTTGGCGATGTCTCTATGTTGCCTCCAAAGTTGATCTTGTTTTGAATAAGTTTGTGTTCCAGTAGCAAGGTCAGGAGGAAACACAGGCATAAAATTTAGTTCTCTGTGTATAAGGGAACAAGGCTGGATTTTGCATAAGAAATATTTGGTAGGGAGGATAGGAAATAAGTCATGACACAAAGTGTCTTTTGTCAGACGTAATCACACATTTGAGACTGCTAGAACAGCAATTCAGGACAGTTCAGCTGTCCTAAAACTGCCAGCTGCAGACCAAATGGTTTCGTCAAAAGATCAAATACCACATGAGAAAAATCCAGACATCAAAAAATTTCCCTCAGGAGGTAAGGGAGGGTATGGTAAGTATTAGAAAAAGGCAGTCCTGTTTAAGTCAAACTGGAAGTAATGCGAGGGTGTGACCAGTGTGTTAGTCATCTTCCTGCTGCACATCCTGCAGAGCCCAGCCCTGTGCTTACTGCAGATGCAGCTTTGTGGGGAATGGCATCATGCTGGCACAGCCTCTGGGCTGGCTATATGAAGGGCCTGGATTTTCCAGCTGAACAAAAGTTGGCTTTTCTTCCCTTGCTCCGGAGAGCTTTGCTCAGTGATAGAGCAGGCTTGAAGACACAGAGGACCTCGCTTCTTGCAGCATTTCTGCTTCGTCTGCATTTGGGAGAAGACTTCCAAGTAAAACCTCAGTTAAGAGTGAATATTACCAGAATCCTAGCTGGTACTGATGTCTGCTGGATGACACAGTGCCATACACTGCAGTTTATGTTGTGTTACCTGGATAGACCGGATCAATGAGCCAAGGTAAACTATGAGTTTCAAAAGGGCAAAGTGTTTGGCCCTGCAATTTGGTCGCAACAACCCCCAGGCAACTCTACGGGCTTGGGGAGGAGTGGCTGGAAAGCTGCCTGACAGAAAGGAACCTTGAAGTGCTGATGGACAGGTGGATGAATATGAACCAGCAGTGTACGCAGGTAGCCAAGGTCGTCATCGGCATCCTGGCCTGTATTAGGAGTGGTGTGGTAAGCAGGGCTAGGGAAGTAGTACTCCCCCTGTACTCGGCACTGGTGAGGCTCCACCTGAAGTGCTGTGTTCAGTTCTGGGCATCTCAGTACAGAAAAGAGGTACTGGAGCAGATCCAAAGAAAGGCAACAAGGCTGGTGAAGGGCCTGGAGAATATGCAGTGAGAACTCCCCTCAGCCTTCTCACGTTCAAGCTAAACAAACCCAACTCCTCAACCTGTCTCCATAGGAGAGGTGCTCCAGCCCTCTGATAATCTTCACAGCCCTCCTCTGGACCAGCTCCAACAGCTCCACATCCTTCCTGTACTGGGGGCCCCAGTCCTGGATGCAGTACATTAGATGAGGCCTCACAAGGGCAGAGAAGAGGAGGATAGTCCTCTCCCTGCTGGCCACTCCTCTTTTGATGCAGCCTAGGATACAGTTCACCTTCCAGGATGCAAGAGCATATTGTTGGTTCATGTCCAGGTTTTTGTCCATCAAGACCCTCAAGTTCTTCTCCACAGGACTGGTCTCCATGAGTTCTTCCCCCAGTCTGTACAAATATTTGGGACTGTCTTGGTTTAGATGCAACATTTTGGCTTTGTTAAACCTCAGATTCACATATGCCCATTTTTTTAGTATGTCCAGGTCCCTTCCTTCTATGGTGTCAACTGCACCACTCAGCTTGATGTCATCAGCAAACTTGCCGAGGAAACACTCAATCCTACTGTCTATGTCACTGATAAGATGTTGAAGAGCAGTGTTCCCAAGACAGACCTCTGGGGGACATTGTTTGTCACCAGCCTCCGCCTGGACTTAGAGACATTGACAAAACATAAGCTTAATAAATAAATGTAGCCTACGGAGTCTTGCAGGCTTAAAGTACTCTCTTTCTCTTCTGCACTGTAAGTCCTAGCACCTACAGCACCTATGCTCTTCAACCATTCAAGTTCCTAGCCCTGTTGGAAGCAGCTCCTCTGCTAACAGTGCATGATGCCTGCAAGACCAACAGAGCTGCAGTGCAGATGCTTTCTGTTTCCATCCTACCCAGATATTGCCTAGATGACAAAATCAATTTATCTATGATAGTTGTGAAGTTCATGGCAAATCTCACAAGCTGAACATCCTGGGACCTCTTGCTTTTTTCACCTCATGTCAGTGTAACAAAGGAGTGAGCTAAGAGAACAGTTACACCAAATGAGATGTTATACAGACTTGCTGAATTAGCATGCCCATCTGTCTTTTGTTAGCGTGGTATGACTCAGTGATATCTGGAGACCGTTTCACTTCCTTCCTGCACTGTAAAAATGATTTTCACAATTGGAAATTGGCTACATGGTTCTAAACCTTTATTTCTGTGCAGGAAATTCATTCTAGAGGAAATAACATGGATGCCTATTGATGACTAGGTAAGGGAAAAAGGGAGAGCGATAATATATACTTAGTCTCTTAATTTTGTACCTTTTCCTGCATGTATTTCTTCTGTACTACCTCTAAGATCCTGTAGGAGTACCAAACAAGAATGGCATATCTGTTTTTCACAGTCTATCTTCACCATCTGGTTGTGGGATGGATGAGAAACTTGTTTCAAGACGCCACAATGAACCTTCCCATAGAACAAACATGGTTATGAGAAGCAAAGAGATATGTCAGGCAGTTCAGAGCTTTTAGCCTGGAGTGGATGTCAAGTCAAGTGTCCCTGCTCTTTTTCTTGTGTCTGGATTATACATGAAGCAGTCACTGGGCAAAATGCATAATGGCTTTTGCAAACAGCATTTATGCCTCTTCCTGAAGCTGGGCTGTAATACAATAGAGATCTGTGTATTCAGGAGGTCAATAGACCAGAAAGATAAACAAATCTAAACATAGAGGGAACAGCTAACTTATCATGCAGATTTTATTTTTATTATTATTTTTTTTCATGGAAAAATAAATGTTTATAAAAACAACAGACAGTGAGTGAATTATTCTTTATTAGCAGTTAGCAAATTTCACTTCTTACATAGATAACAAACACTGAAGAACTATTTGATAGTATGGTAGAGTGCCTGAGAAAAACATGTGGCTTATAGCTGTTCCTTAAGAGTTACAGTGTGTTCCCAGGATGCAAGAGCAAGTATTCCATGAATATTTATCACAGATACATTATTAACATTTGATTAATGCCAATGGGGAGCAGACAAGTGTTGTTGCTCTGTTTATTGTTGTGGCCCTTCAGTTACTTTGTTTTCCCAGAGAAAAAGGACACACCAGAGTTTAAGTTAAGAGCAATGAGATCGTTCTTGCAGACAGAAGAACTATGCTGATTTTTCATGCAATGAAATCAGGTGAACAGTGTTCCTAGATGAACAGCAAATTAGGTAGTTGTCATTGTGTAAGACTTCCCATATAGATATGCTGAACAGAAAGTGTCAAGTCAAGCAAAATCACAGTTGACAGATAATGGTGTTCAAAAAGATTTCTGCATTCACATTGCTCAGTTACTGTGTATGATTGAAGAGCAGCTGAAGTTGATGCTGCTCCAGATGCTAAATAGGAAAAGTTTATTGGAAAGCTCAACAAATGCAGCATTTACAACTGCAGATGTGCTGCTGCGTTACAAACTAGGTGGTTTTGTATGCTTTCAGTGCTGTAGCATGGCAACGTGCGGAGTAGTACATTAGGGAGATATTAGTACTGAGGGCTCAGACACACATTACGTCCATAAACGGAGGACTATTTCCTTTAACCATGGAGATATTTTCTTCAGGAACAACTTCAATAAGCATGTAAGTTTATATAGCAAGGAAGTAAGTAATCATGCAAGCAGCTGTGTTGAACTGTTTGAGTAACTTTTCAGATAAAGAGAAAAGCTGTTAAAAATACTGACAGACGCTGACATTTGGTCTCAGGTTGTGAACTTTCCTCCTGTTACTTAGTTTCCCTTGAGAACTGAAAACAGAGTTTTGCTTTTCAATGGGAAAAGAAGTAAAATATATTCATTAAAGATGATTAGCAAGTGCGAAATCTTCCTCGCAGCTTCTTAGCTACAGGTTCCCGGTCCCTGCAGGCCATGCATTCCTGAGGCTTGTGGTTCTGGCAGAGCAGTACTTCATAAACATGGCCTTAACTCTCAGCTGTTTTAGGAACAGAAAGCACCTACTTAATGAGTGAGCTTTGTAATAGGATAAGATTTCTGTAAAAAAAGGTGGAAACAACTTCAGCTCGTGTAGTATATTCTTTCAAAACATTGTCTTGATACCCTTTTGTGTTATTCCCATTGAACTCTGAACACAAATGCTTTTGTAACTAGACCTGCAGTTCCATCTACTGCAGGATTTCTTTGCTATGTAGTCAGTGTAGTGAACATAATCTAACAACTTCTAATGAAAGAAAACATTTTTCTTTTCTTTTTGTATATGAACAATAATTCCTTTCTGCTGTCCTTCACAAGTATTTTACAGTCTCAGACTGCATTTGAAACAATTCTTCATTCCATCACTAAAAGAAACAAAACAAAACAAAAAAACAACTTAAAAATAGAGACTTTCCTGTAAATTGCAAGCAATCTGACCCATACAAGGCAAGGAGATAACTCTTTTTAGTACATCAGTGCTCAGAGCAGAAAGAAAATGCCCTAAAATGAGAGGTATGTGGCTGTCCACTCATTCTATTTTCATCAGAGATCTGAAGACAGTGGCTTCAGCATCTTCATAGAATCATCTTAGATTGGAAGGGATTGCAAAGCCCATCCAGTCCCACCTCCCCCTCTGCAGCCTGTGCCATAGGCACAGTAGAGGAGCTGTTCTGAAAAATGGTATGCTTGGGAAAGTGGTGAAATAAAGTGTATGTCAGTGTTTTAAGAGCCTTCTGAAATACTGTTCTCACTGAAATACTGTTCTCACAAATCCACGGAGGCTTGATTATGGTGGAAGTAGTAGGCTTGCACATGAAAGCTTATTTCACAGATATCACTGCCTCTTTGGAGGAAATATGTGACAAATCTGAGGGCTGTAACAAGTTGTTTTTTGGAAATTTCTGAGAATGGCACGTTCATGATCTTCTCATTTGTCACTAAATTGACATGATTAATTTAATGTCATCTTCATATTGGCTCACATTATTTTTTTGACACAGGTATTTAAAAGTAATTCTGGTTATTCTTTTTTATAAACCCAAGTCATTATTCACATAGAGTAGATATGAGCAAGGATCATCTGGGCATGAGTTTGTGTGTGAGGAACAATGTGTGTGTGTGCACTCACTCAAAGGGAGGAGTGCTTGGGAAGTGATTGGCATGTAACAGCAGCAAGTAATAGTTGCCATTACTGTTTAAGAAATGAATCCCTTTAAAATTATAATTGGTTTTGATTGAGATTGAAAATGCAAAATCACAAAACTGTCAAGGTTGGAAGGGATCTATGATGTTATCTAGTTCAATGGCCCTGCTCAAGCAGGATCAAGTAGCTCAGGACAAGCCTATTTCTGACAATTGCACAACTGTTTTATTATAGAACAAATAAAGAAAGAAGCAAACAGGAAACCATGGTAGTGACTTAGAACTGTAAGATTTAAGTCAGTGTATTTTGTCTTATTGTATTGTATACTTAGCATCCACAGTTCCTGTTTTCAGCTGTTTCTCTGAAACCATGACAATGAAGAAAAAAAAGCCACGAAGGATTCTCCTTTGATCACATGATTTGAAGAGTTGGAGTTTATTACAGAAATATGTAGAGAGATTTTTAAGTCACTGTAAACAGTGTGTCAGTCCAGACTCCACACGAGGTTGTGAAGGCTAGAATTAACAGCCAGCCATGGAGAGGAGCAGTAGACAGAAGCAGACTATTTGGAATAAGAAGACAGTGGATCGCAGAACCAAAAAATTTCCTCAAGCTTTGCTCAGCTCAGAGACAAAAGCTAGCAGCTGTGTTAGTAGGAGGCCACAACTGATCATCATTACTTTTCTAAGGAGAAGGTCAATCTACTTTCTCTTTGTGTGGTTTGATTGCTTCAAAACAAAGTATGAGAGTGAGAATTGTTGATAAACTGCTCGAAAATCTTGAAAAGTTGATAGTTATCCTTTGTTTCTCTCTTCTGGATGTTTCAAATTCTTTCTTATGCCAGCTGCACTTTCAGCATGACGTTCAGTGATTCATAGGCATCTCCTGTTTGTCATCTCCTTGTCAAGTATTCCCCCTTGTTTATATGCACCACACCCTGTAGTTTCTTGCTTGTTCCCTAACATCTACTTTTAATCATTTGAGGACTCTGTAAGCTCTTTCAGACAGGAGACTCTTTTCCTGTGGGTAACATGTCATGCGTAATACCTCTAGGTTTTCCAAAGGATCCATCCTGGAGCTGGAACAAAATAAGCATCTAGAACCCGAAGATTGTATAGTTAGCTTCTACTTCAGATTTCCTTAAAAAGCTTGTTTTTGACTACAAGGCTCAGTGGGGATAATTCATTCTGAGGTTTGTTTTTCTAACTTTTCCTCAAGCCTACCTTATCATTTTTGAAAAGGCTGACATGGTTTTTAAATTTCCCGAGGGTATTATGAATTACTTCATCTCAACAATCCTGCATTTCTTCCGTATTATCACCAGTTGCCAGAAGGCTACGCTGAAGGCTCCTAGTAGGTCCTATTCTGCTAGTAGCTATTGACATGGAAAAAAAGCTTTTTGTGGTTTATTAAAGTAAGCTCAATCTAACTTGACAAGATTTCTTAGAAGAGGATTTTCAGTAAGAACATTTTTATTTATTGTATGTTATTTCCTATATATTTGCAGATACAGAACCTCTTATCTCAGGCTCTTCTAATCATTTTCTCTTTTAAGCTTTGAATATCTTTATGTTTTCTTCTGACTTCAATGAAATTTTAAGGAAGATCAGAAGTTATAATCAATAAACATTACTATTATAATCAATAAACTTCATCAAAAGAGAAATACACGTTCAATTTAGTCAATCAAATTTCACAGTAAAATGTTTAATCTGCAAAGTGAAATTAAAAGATAACTTCACACTGTTTCTGAAGCTTTCAAGGTACATAAAATAACAGAAAAAAAAATAAACTTCAACTATTCAAACTTCCTGGCTCTATGGAAACACACCTATTTGTTGACTGATGTGTTTCATCAGATACAATTCCATTATTTACTATCAGGAAAGTTAAGAGGGTGACCTAATTCCTGGAGTGTGTCCCTGTCTTTTCCTGTTAACAGTAACTCATCCAATAGATCTGAATCATGAGGAAAGTTCTTGAAGTCTCACAGAAAACAGGCTCCTTCTTCCCATCATGTCTCCTGTGGGTGTTGCTCATGCTCTCTTCTCTTTTCAACATTATTTGATCCTTGCAAAGTTCCATGTTGTTTCTATATGGCTGTGAGAAATGATGACTGATATCTGGAGCCTGAGAAAATGAAGACTAGTGACTCGTTCATATCCCTACCAGATAACTTACAGTTGGTTGTGATGAGTTCAGTGACGTGCCATGCACTGAAATTGTAACAGATCTTGATTATAAAAGATAAAATCCAGGGCTGCAAACTGCAGTTTACCCACAAGTGGCCCAGATTTTGGGAAAAGAGAAGGCAGCTGACTTTGGAGAGGAAAAGAGAAGGCAACTGCTTTGCCTCAAGCCAAGTCACCCCACAGACACCTTGCACACAAGACAGTCACTGTTCAATGAAGCCAACATCTGGTGGAGAAGACAAGCCCTTCAGTCACACAGCAGAGGCTGGCATTTGTTGAGCTATGTAGTATGGTCAAGATGGATATGGATCTGGTGACTTGGGATGTAGCCTTAAGATGCAGCAAGTCTGTGAGATAAGAGGTGGCAGAGAATTAGAGCTTGCATTTCTTCTCCAGGGCACCTCTCTGTAGAGAGGTGAAGGGGCAGTGGTTGTACTGCTAGCATTATCAGAACCTAAAAAACGTCAAAGATAACAGGAATGATCTCTTGGAGAAGAAAAGAAACCAGCTGTGGTTTGGAGGTCACATAAACCTGAACACAGACAGCAGTGTGTAACAACCTGAATAGGCAGAGATCAAGTATTTCAGGCTGTGATGAAAAACACTGATTGTACATGAGCTTCTATGCCCTGTATTACTATATACATAAATGTAAAACATCATCGATGAGAATAAACAACCCATGCTTTTGTCACACCTAGTATCCTCCCTTGAGAGTTTGCTGTGATTTGGATATAACTGCCTGTTCTTCATGTAAAATGAAAAAAAAATCCTCTCTGTTGACAGCCAGATAATTTTACCTTGAGCAGTAGCAGCAAGAAGGCTTCAAAATTAGATGCAGGCTCCACTGTCTTTGCATTTGTCACTAGTGAAGATGGTAGAGCCTACACAATAAATAATTAACTATGGTTTGAATGAAGAGTGAGGATGCATTGAAAAATAATCATGATTAATTTTATTTTCTTTTAGAGAAAGTTATTACACTACAAAGCCCTGAAGGGAAACTCAGAGGAAGGGAACAGCTGTTAGGCCTTTATACAATCACCCTAGCTATCTGCTAGGTAAGCCTTTGGAAGAGTGATGGGTGGAAGAAATTGTTACAGTTCTGTACGGGAAGATCTTGTTATGAGAGAAATCTAAGACAAGGTAATGATATTGGTGTTTGTCTCATAAATACAAAAGTTATGACTTTCCCAGTATGTACCATAAAGCCAGCTTTTAATAAGACACGCAGACTTGTCTCAGCTGCAGTACAGAACCTATAATAAGAAACTACACCACTAGAAGTCAAGCTAGCTGAGATGTCATGTTAACATTAATCCTAGCTCCTTGGAGAACAAGAGCAAAAGAACATGATCAGAGCTTCGTGTAAGCTCTCTAATGAATGTATGCTGGCAAGGGAAGAGTTTCTGTTTAAGATCTTTATCAATGTGGTTCATCTGAAGCTCACAACTGCAGCTAGGCTGAGCCTAGCTGTGACGAGTGCCGCTGTTGGCTGAGGAATCTAACCTATTAGTGCTTGTTACAGAAGGACCCTACTCATGGATCACAGAATGATAAAATCACAAAGTTTGGAAAAGACCTTCAAGATCACTAGTCCAACCATTCACCTACTATTAATATTTCTCCACTAAACTATGTCTCTTGGTAAAACATCTAGATGTTTCTTGAACACCTCCATGGACATGATTCCACCACCTCCCTGGGCAGCCTGTTCCAGTGCCTTGTTACTCTTTTGGAGAAGAAATTTTTCCTAATATCCAATTGGAACCTCCCCTGAGGCAACTTGAGACCATTCCCTGTAGACATATTCTTAGTTACATGGGATTAGAGGCTGACCTCCACATCACCACAAACTCATTTCAGGTCACTGTAGAGAACTATGATGTACACATTCTTGTGTTCAATCTTTTAATCTGGCATTGTCCTTTCATCAGCTTTACAAGCACAGTTCAGTTTGCTATTCAGTAACCTCAAAAATGTTTGGATATCTATACTGAAATCACTGAAAACACTCATGAAATCAGATAGTTAATAAAAATAAATGGTCAAACGATCTTTTTTGAGAATTGAAGTTCCAAGAAATAGGCCCATGAAGAAATGAAGAACGGCAAATATTTGTTGATATTTTCCTCCCTCTTCTCCCCACCTCAGTTTTTGAAACAGCAGCATCATCAACCTCCCATTACCATGCTGCTGAATCATTCTTTTTATTAATTCCTGACTCATTTTCTTCTGAACCATGCCAAAATTTAACCCAGAGTGAAATTTTGTGGTGAAGCAGCAAATAGAAAATCATCAGGGGAAGAGGACCTTAGCATGCAAAGGAGTGTTTACAGTGCTGTTTGCCTCTCCAGGGATGTCTTTGAGTGGTAGCTGCCCTGATCCTGCTCTATGCAGTGGAGATTAAATGAAAAAAAATATAAGCAGAAGAAACACTTTGTCCATTATTCAGACTCTGCTTTACAAACTGTAACTGGCTTGATGTCAAAGTCTCCCAGTTCTTTCTTCCAAAATTATCTTTCCCGGTCTTATAAAACACACCTGCTTCCAAGCAATGGGGAAGTTTTAAAAACAGTTCCAGCTCCAGCAGAAGAAAACATATCTAGGCCCCTGTACACAATATAACTTACTACTTTAATTATCATCACAGGTAAAGGTTTGCTAATTCTATTAGCACTATTTTCTTTCCCCCTCTCTTCTCTACGTACAACTAGGAATAATATACAGTGATGCCACTTCCTAACTGACCTCAGTTCATATTCTGTATTTTAATAACACTTTGAAATGAGATTTCTGGAAACACGGTCCTTCCAATTCTCCCAACTTCTCATATCTTTGCTCTTCTTATTTTACAGCTATCTTGATGGTATTACATATAAGGAAGCTGAGTCATGGAAATGTTGGAGATGTGAGATTCCAGAGACACCAGGGAAATAAAGTAGAAGGCTAATCATGGACTTTCAGCATGAGCCAGGAAAGGAACTAACAAAAAGTTTGGGGGCTAACAAAAAGGAAAATTAGAAATGCTTCCTAACATTAATGGAGCATTTCTTATACAAACCTATTTATATGTTGGCAACCTATGAAGAAAATACACCGGTGATTATTCCTTTATCTGACTTTGCTGAAAAGCAAATCTGAAGACTAGTCAACCATCTCTGCTGCCCATGACTGCACTATTCTTCCCTTCCAGTGGTTTGATTTTCAAAGACTATTTTCTGACTTGAATGGCTCAGAGTGATCTTTGTGCATGGGAGGGATTTTAGAGTTACAGTAGCATTGTTTGAGCTCTTATTTACACCACTTGTTTGACTTAAGGGGTCTTATTTGCATAACTAACTGTCTATACATCTAACCATACTGAGCTTCGTTTTATTTCTTGCTTCCCATTTAGCCAAAAGCCTTTGAGGATTCCTAGTGGTTCCCCATGTGAGGAGCTGCTAACAGAAAAGTATTCAAAAGATACTTGTCAATTCCTTGAGAAATTAGGCAGACATGTCAGATGCAAACAGCTACGAAAAAGAATCCCAGCATAGCTTGCAATTCATCTGCACTCCTCTGGCAAAGTGGACTCTGGTCAGCGGGCCAGGAGTGAGGCAATTCACCACAATAAGACCAATCTCTGGCATGTGGGTCAGCACTCCGGAAACCTCAAGATTATTCCCAGGTCTTGAGATACATATATATATTGTTATTGTTGTTGAAACACACGTGCCATGTTGACATTGCAATTAATGTGAAAAACATCAATTCCTATATCCATCTTTCAGTATCTTGTAATGGAAGTCTCCTAATAACATTTGTTGTTGTTTTGCAAGATTAGGAAAAACTTATGTTCAGAATTGCTTTCTCTAATGCTTTGTTGCTGTTGTTGTTTGTTTTTCCTAGCTCCTGGAACACCATCAGGTGAGCTTATTTTTAAATAAATAATAGAACTATAGAATTGCAGAATCCTTACGTTAGAAGGAAGCACTAAAGGCCATCTAGTCCAGCTCCCCTGCAGTGGACAGGGACATCCACAGCTAGATCAGGTTGCTCAGAGCCTGGTCCAGCCTGGGACACAGCTTTTGTCATATCTCTAGGCAGGCTGTTCCAGTGCCTCACCACTCTCACTATAGAATACTTTTTCCTTATATCCAACCTACATCTCCCCTCTTTAAGTTTGAAATCATTTCTCCTTTTCCTATCACCACAGACCCCGCTAATGAGTTTGTCCCCTTCTTTCCTCTAGTTCTCCTCTAGATACTGAAAGGCTGCTCTCAGGTCTCCCTGGAGCCTTCTCTTCCCCGGCTCTTTCAGCCTGTCAAGGAAGTACCTGTTTTTCTTCTAGAAACGGTCATTTCTCCTTCCCTCTCTTCTCAATTGCTGTATCCTAAGTTACATAAAAGACAGAACAGCTGTTGGAGACAACAGCTCAGCTTTGTATTTACAGAAGGTGCTAAGGAAAATAATCCTAGAAAATCTAGGTTTTTGGGGGTCTTGCAGCTTACACACCGTGTCTGGATAAATACATTTAATAATGAAGGAGCTGCATTTTTGTGTGCTATGAAGGTATCTCCTGGACTACAGTTTTCTGAGCATGGGTTAGCAGAGCAGTAGTGAGTATACTGTGCCTGCACCTCATGCCGAAGCCCTTCTGAGCCCAGACATCTGGCATTCTGTGTAGCAGTGTGTACTCAGATGCCAGGAGGTCCAGACAAGTGTGGATGATGATGCTCTTACAGGCACACACAAAGTCCTTGAGGTCATGTTCAAAGATCAGGTGGAACAGAAAAAAAAGCACATCTTTTAATCTTCTAGCCTGGAATTATGCTGGGTCTGTCATGTGGCTTGAGAGCTAGGCATGTGGAGTACAGAAAAATGAAGGGGAGCCATAGAAATGTAACATTTTTGCCACTGGGAAAACTCCTGAGGCTGATGAAGTGTTAGAAACAAGAAGTCAAGCATCCTTCTCCATTAATATTATATCTCCAAAGGAAAGAACACATGTAATAGCAGCAAGAAAATTTTGCTTGCCATTTTCTTTCCCTCCAGCTTGCTCAGCAGAAAGAGCAAAAGCTCAGCAATAGATGCTGAAGTTATGCCAGAGGCAAGATATTATTCAGAAGGATCATCTGTAAGTGAAGAAAAACAAAACAAAACAAAAAAGAAGAGATCAGCTATCATGTGATGATGAGCAAAGCTTATTCACGACCTTGGAAGCAGAACTTTCCAACCCGGTTTGGTGTGAAAAGAACTGGGAATATTATTTTTCCCCCATAACCTGTCATTGCTGCCAAAGATGGGAATTGTCATTTCATTCTGATTTTGCAACATTTTGGAGGAGTCGATAAGCAAAACACATAAAGCTGAGTAGGAAGATTTATTCATCTGGTTTTAGTTATATCCACATAGAGTGCCATCTAGGGGCAACGCTGAACAACACGTAGAGGGTGAAAGCTCCGTTCCATTAAAAATTGAAATGGAAAATTCTTCACCTGTAGGATGCACTGCGATCTTCATAGACACACTGAGTGTACTGATTGAAGTGGCTTTAAAACTGTAGGAAAAGAGGTTGGCAAGAGTCTACTGCAGCATACAAAGGAATTAGGATCAGAAAACCTTCATTCCCTCCCTACAGCTAATTACAAGCTATTTACAGCCAAGTCCTGTCATGCCATCAGAATGACTGGAATTTGTAATTCAACTTAATGTTCAACTAGCTTTCTTTTCATAACTTGGCTTTTGAAAGAGCATGGGAAAAGCTATGAGCTTTAAAATCTGAACTCACGAATGTGATGATTAACGCTAATTAATCAATTAGCTTTCTTTGATCCTCTGAAATCTATTATTCTCACAAACGTGTGAGGATATTAGCAACCATATTTTATAAATATTTAATAATACAAGCACTGATGAAAATAAAATCAGTGTTGGCATACGCATCAATATTCTTTTGTCATTCAGGGAGCATTTTCACATAAAATCACACAATTTCAACACAACAGTGACAGTTCTTCATTTTTGTAAGCATAACTTATAAAAGGAGGGATGGGAATCAGTGACAGTTATGTATAGAACACACACACACACAAAATAATGAGATAGAACTGTGACATTTGGGAAACAGTTAAGTTGGTAGAAATTGAGAAAATGCTTAATTGCAATTTAACATTTGCATTCATTCTAAAACTTTGTGCCTTATGGAACTGGAAAATTCAGAGTTAATGGCATCAGGGGGTGAAACTTCTCTTTGTCACCTCCTTCTACATGAGTGTCAAAATGCACTGATTTTTATAGGCCTCATTCTCATGCAATGCCACATATCATATGTTTCAACTTTGTGCATACCTAAGCATATATAATATTGAAGTCCAAAGTTGGTAATAGATTTTAGTTTTATTTAAACTAAATAAAAGCAGGTGAAGTTGCTCTGTGATTTATTTTTCCTTCAGAACCAGAATGCAAGGTTTCCTTCCTCCTGTTTCCTGCTTTTAGTAGTGAGAAGGATTGTTATTTGGCAAGTAACATTTTCTGCTCTACCCTGTGCTAAATTGACAAATGTAGAAAAAGAGTGAAAATAGCAATATAAGGACAGTGATAATGCAGCCATTCCCTACTTTATTTTAGAGAACCATACAAATATGAGCAAGCCATGCAGTATAACATATGATTATCTTCTACAGTATCAACATTATAAGAGAAATAAAAGCAAATAGATCTTTGGAAAATGAATTTTGCTTCCCATTCTGTTGTTCCAAGAATATCGTGTTATACACAACAAAACTACTGAACAGTAACTACTGAAAACATATAGAAAGAAGGAAGGCCTTATTTTCCATACCAGACACAGAAGAAATCGTTATTTAATATTTCTGTAAAGAGTCTTGAGTCACTGTCTGACCAACAAGCTTTTGGCTTTGAGTTTCTTTTCTCGTGGAAGCATTCAAGTCTGAGCTCTGATGCATCTACATGCAAAAGAAGGATGCTTCTTATTCACATGGCATTAAATTTCAGAAAAGTAGTGTTTTAATCTGAGAGATTATCATGGAAGAATACCACATGCGGCTAAGACTTCTCTCCCTCAAGTATTTTAAGTCATATTGCCATCATGGGAAATCGTGTTTGCTCAACACCTGTCAAGTTGCCAATAGCTGCTCTGAGTGGAAATCAAGAGGTGTGAAGAACCTGAACCAGGGCAAATCCCATTCTGGGTGAGGGACCCATACACTGCCGTCAAGTCACTTTCTAATTAGCTCCAGCAGCCTCTGCGTCCATGCTTCAATTAGTACTTTGTAATTGTAATTTCACTCTAACCTTATTTCTGATCTCACATAATGCCTCAGGTTGGTTACACTTTTTTCCTGTCAGCAGGGAGTTGGTAGCAGTGAGTTAGAAAGGCCCCCCAGATCTCCCCTGGCAGCTGCTGTTTCTGCTATGTGGAAATGAATGCTTCACCCTTCAGCTACAGCTAAATTAAAAATCTTTGAGCTCCTAATGATTTCCTATAGTTTGGCCTAATTGAATCTAAGTGCTTTTGCATTCAAACTAGAATATTTATCTGGGCTGAAGCTGGAGCTGTGACCCTGTTGTGCAGCCCCAGCCCTCCCCAGTGCCAACAGGCAACATCCCGTGGGTTTGGGGAGTATGACTCAGGAGTCAGCAGGGTGAGAGCTGTGCTGAGGTCATGACAGCCCGGCCAAAGCTGCTCGGGTTCTCCCATCTGGCTCTGCCAGAGATGTCATAGAGGAAGGAACACATGCCATTCAGGATCAACTAATTCTCAGTCTTTATCATTACTATTATTACCATTTATTTATTTATTTATTTATTTTTACAGATTCTGCTCTTCTCTGTAACACTGAGGCAGGAACAAGCAACATTTGCATCACGTCTCTATTCAGAAGCCTCTTCTAAGAGCACCATACAACTGCTGCTCTGTGCAGCATCTGTTACTGATCTATTAATAATCACAATAGTAGCATTAGTATTACTATCAAGCACAAAAACAGAATACGAACCCATAATCTTATCCCCAAGCTAAGAATGATATGATTGATGGTATGAATAATATCTAATAATCATCTGGCGGCTAAAATTACATCCCAACAAACTAAATAGACTTGTTTCTTTTACTTTAAAGACTAAGTCTAATTAGGAGCCATCCAGATGAGTCTAGGAGGTTGAAAGGGCTGTTGTGCACTCCAAGTAAATCAGACTGTGGGGCTCTAAGATTTAAATTTCACAATTTGCGACTTTCTAAACTATACTCCCAAAGTAAAGATCATTGCAATATAGGAATAGGAAATGCATTTACAAAAGAAGAGCTATTTTCATCAAAATGAAAAACGTGCTCTTACAATCACTTGGTTTAATCCTATGCTCCATTAGCAGGAAAATTTTCCATTGAAGTCAGCACAGAATTTACTTTCATTAGAGAACTGTGTATTCTGTAGCAACATCTAATTTCGCTATCAGTAAAATCAGTGGGAAGCATGCTTCATAAGGTAATGGCAGAAAAATGAAATATTCTGCAGTGTTTTTATAATGTGCTGTAGCAGCAGCAAGAGAACTGTCGGTCTCAGAAATTGTGGAGGTGCACATCAAAGGACAGATTTGCTTCTGGGAAGGAAATGCATGGGGGTGGGTCTGGAATTTAAAAAGCCCCTCAGAGTAACTCACACAGCAACATGGGAGGAAGGTAGACCTCCATGCCTTACGTGTTTTGATAATCCCCATGAGGACAAATCCCCTGATCCACACTACGACTTCAGTGCTCCAGGTAACCTCAATATGCATTCAGTGCAGCATCTCATTTTTGCTATTTTTAAACTTTTCTTATGCTTTTTCCTAAAACTCCATGTTACTTCCCCAGAAATTTCTCAGAAACTGCCGGAGCCTTTTTATTTTCTAAATGAAAGAAGTTGTTTCATTTGACCAGGCAGCAATATTTCTTTGGTTTTTAATTTACCAGGAAGCAAGAGAATCTTCCATTTGATCCAAAATTGATTCATTTGCTTTTTCCTACTCTGGACTCTTTCATCCGTGCTCAGCAAAGCTCATAGATGACCTTCTGAAATGCAAGTTTGTTTTGGCAATTAGAGACAGCTTGCAGCCAGACAACCTCTCTTCAGTCCCCGTGGGACAGTGCATAGAACTGCTATGCTATTTTGTGTAACACCCCAGAGCTCTCCAACAGATATTCACAACCTGCATGTGAAGAAGGGTGGTACACAATTATCTCTGCATGAATTTACAATATTGCCTTCAGGCTTAAGCCAGGGAAATAATTTAACTTCTTGTAGCATTGTTTTCGGCATGGCCAGTACTCCTTAAATAATTGAGAAAATCAGCCCACAAATCTATTGGGCTCTAACTAACAAAGTACTTCCAGTTCCAATTTTATGCAGAAAATGTGTATTTTTCATCTGAGCAGACACTGAAGCATTAAAGTTTTCCACAAATAATTGGCAGAATGATCTATCAGTTGCTCGTGGTTTGTTGCAGACATTCACAAATGCTTATAAATACTAATATATTATTGAGTGATTTTATAAAAATAATCAGTGATGTAAAAAGGAAAAGGTATTATTACAAATTAATGTAGGCAATTTATTCTTCAGTTTGAAGTGTCGCTTACCAGCAAAGGTTCAGCCCTCCAAAAGGCTGAAGGCATAATAATTCATCAGCTGAATAACGAATGAATACAACAGAAATCACTTTTAATTTTCCACATAGTATCCACATAGTTCTGTTTTTCCCCTGACTGCTGAAATCCCAACATGCTTATTGCCTGACCCTGAAGTACTTGATATCAGTTACACTGGACTTGATGTTGAGGCCACATAAGGCCTTACACATTAACAGCAGACCTTTTGGGGGGCTTTTAGCGTGGTTTTAGCCCCAACAAAGTGCCCCAGCAGTTCACAGGCAGGGTTCAAGTGCTGGCACTGGCCAAGGGTGGTTGTACACATGCTCACCCTGCTCAAGTCCTGCGTGCAGGGTTTCATCTGTTTCCTGACAGAGCATAATCTTGAGCTTGCCAAACACACCAGTGCCTGTCAGGCTTAGATAACCTAGATAAGGCAGTGGAATGGTACAGTTACACTAACTTTCACAGCAATTAATCATCTGTGGATGAAAAATCTATGCACAGATTAAAAACAAGTCTAGTCTTTACAATTCAGTTGTCTTGGATCTATGACTATGACTTTATGCTTGTATTAATTTCCTATCTTATTCAGCTATTATTGTACTCACTGATCTTAGACCCTCAGTAGAGCAAAAGCAGGTAAAAACATCACTGTGCCATAAATCATCTTTTCTTTGAGATGCATGAAAACCGGTACCTTTAAATTGCTATTCACATTTTCCATTTGTTGTTTTTCTGTTGCTGTTCCACCCCAAAAGATCCTGATATCACACAGGAGATGCAGAGACCAGGCAGCCAATGCATACAGTGTAGTGAAAAAACAAACAAACACAAACACAGAGTGGAGGTAGAGTCTGGGCTCAGAAAAGGCTCAAAGGGAAAAGCACTTTAAAGGGTGGCATAAAACACAGCAAAAAGTCTGCTACAGTGAAGTAAAATCTATGGTAGGAATCACAATAAATTAATTCTGTGTTATCTGATACAGCTACTCTGAACCATGTAAGACTGTAACTGGGGCACCAAATCAGAATGTTAATGCAACCAAGCACACTGGCTTTCCCACAGAAACTTCCCCCCATCTCCCACCTGAGGAAGCATCTCTCAGGGTGAGCAGGACAAGAGCTCCTCAGGGTCTTGAGGAACCCATAAGCTGAGGGAGAGGGTTCAGACTGACCATGATCCCTCACAGACCCACTGCTGCTGCTAGAATGATGTGCAGAATCACAGCATTGCAGGGGTTGAAAGGGACCTCTAGAAATCAAGTTCAACCTCCCACTGAAGCAGGTTCCATACGGCAGGTGATGCAGGTAGGCATCCAGACATGTCTTGAAGATCTCCAGAAAGAAAACTCCACAGCCTCTCTGGGCAGCCTGTGCCAGTGCTCATTAAGTAGTAGAATGACTGAGAAGTAAATTTTACTCAACATGTCTTCTCTACAGACTTCTCATAGCTTTTATCCCAGTGAGCAGAGTCTGCTTTCTCACTTCACTCCTCAGTTACACTCATGTCAAAGTCAGCACCTGCAACAGTCATGTTGTTCTTTCATGTGCACGTGGCTGCTCAATGTAGACATAAGCAGTACGTATGGTTCATCAGACCAGATGTGGACATATGAACTAGCTGTCTAGACTCCATTTATCATTTACTGAAACAGGAACTCATACCAGGCAGCTTGTCTCATGCTGAAGTTGCACTCCAAAATTAATTGTAGGCCAGAAAGCGCCTACTGCCCTCCATTCATTGCAAAGGCAGTTCAGAAGTGCTTTGGACAGGGTCACCACACTCTAGATGCCTGAGGTTAACGAGGTGAATCTCAGTCCTTGCTGCTCAGTGAGTACGAAATCATCTTCATGAAAGCTGTGCTGTAGCTAAAGAAGTCTAACCAAAGTTACATTTAAAAAAGGCATTATATTTCACAGAGAATGTTTCAGTTTTCAGATAATTTAACAAACACCGTTGAGTGAATCAATGACATTTGTTCTATCACCAGAAGTATCTATTTAACAAAATAGAACATGAAAAGTTACACTGACTTTATGTAATTACTTTGCAGTTTAACCATCAATGTCCTCAGTAAATGCTGCCAGTCCCCTTAAGCCAAGAAAGATCCCTTACAGATCCAGTGTGCCATGCTTGTGTTGCAAAATGAAAGATCTTATCTTTGCTCTAAATGTTTACTGGTTTAATCTATCTCCTAAAAACAGATCTCAATTCAGCTCTAATAAACTTTTAATCAGCTTTGTTTTCGTGTTTCCAGTGCTATCTTTGCACTCATTAATGCTTGCCAGCTGGATACTGAGACACTGTGCTGAAGGCCTGAAATATTGCAGCCTATTGCAGGCCTGAAATAAGAACAGCACTTGTGCCTGAAATAAGAACAGCCTTTTACCAGACAAACTGCAGGCAAAACCCCTTTTCTTGCTCATTGTTTGGTTCTGCTGCATGGGAAGTGCAGGACTGTTAAAAAAGTTGCATATTAATACAAGCAGCTGTCAGCTGCTCGTAAGCTTGCAAGCAGCTGTCAGCCCTATTCTCTGGATTGGCCCTATCCCCTTTCAAGCAAAAAGCTTGTTGTCCTTGTAGTGCCTGTAGCCCTGTCCTTCCTCACAGCCTTTCTGCCTGGGAGGGCTCAGCCAAACAGACACTCCCAATCCAAGTGCCAAGGAAGAATCAATCATGAGCAGAAGGGCTCTGGGCAACTCCCACTCTCCACTGTTTTCTTCACCACATAAAAGTCCGAGTATGACTGTATCTGTCATTTTTAACTTTCCCAGAAAAGCAGTACAAATTTATAGAAACACAAAAGAAATGCCTTGAGACCAAAGTGTTATATATTCACTTGCCAGGTACAAACAGGAAGATTTAATGGGGATATTAAAAACTCCTTACCAGCTCACACCAGTGGTCCATCCAGCCTGGCCTTCTGACTTCAATAGTAGCAATAGGATGTATGATTCAGGAATGTATGTGATTTCACAGTGTTCTGCAGTTCATACCATCACGTACATCCTCACAATTGAGTAAGTTCCTCAGGAATTCAGGAGATACTTCTTTGCCCATTGCCTGTAGCATAGGCTTGTTTTACACGAATATAACAAACTTCCTTTTGAACTTGATGACAACCTCCAGTGGCAATAAATTCTGTAAGCCTACTTTCTGCTGCACAAAGAAGTAGTTTCTTTTATCTACTTTTAAGAAAAAGTCAATATCATATACTTACAATGAGTATCTTAGTACTCGTATTAAGGGGTTTGCTTGGCAACAGATCTGAATTCACCTTAATTAATGCTTCTATGATTTTGAAAACTGTGCTTGCATTCCCCTTATCCTCTTCCTCCTCCTAAAAATGGAGAATTCAAGCCTTCTCAACTTGTCTTTGCCAGACAGCTGTGCCATGCTTGTTTTATTGCTTGTTTTATTTGCACTTTTCTGGGCTTTTTCTACATCTATCATGTCCATCTTGCAATGGAGACCTGTGCTGTCAACAGTATTCAAGCAGGTATGCCAAAATTTTCCATGGTAGTAAAATGATGCAGTCTTCTGCCCTCAATACCTTTCCTAGCAATGCCTAGCATTTTGCTTGCATTTATAGTTGCTGCTGTAGGTTCCACCAGTGACTTCAGAGCACTGTCATCTGTGAATTCAATATTTCATTCCTGAGCTCCAATTAGTAGATCAAATAAAGCATCACACAGGCAATTTAGATTACTTTTCCCCAAGATGTATTATGTTCTATTTTTTAACACTGACACTTATCTGCTACTTTTTAACTTAGTTTTATGAAGTCTTCCTGGAGTCCCTCACCATTGGCCTAATGTTTTCCTTCCAAGTTTCTTGGAAGGTGGTATTCACACCCCTCTCCTGAGTACTGATGAAGGGGCAATGGAGAGCTGCTACCCCTGACCCCTGGAGGACCCCTCTGCTGATTCCATACTGAAAAGTGACATTCAAGCCATCTGCAGCTCCTGCTGTGTTCAAGGAACTTTGCACAGGTTACAGACTACAAAAGAATTGGTCCCCTAGAGTCACAGAATCATAGAATGGCTTGGGTTTGAAGGGACCTTTAAGACCATCCAGTTACAGCTGTCTGCCATAGGCAGGGTTGTCATCCACTCGATCAGGCTGCCCAGGGCTCCATCCAACCTGCTGTTAAACTTCTCCAGGGATAAGCAACTCACTTGCTCTATGTTGTGAGACCTTGTCAAGTCCCTTGTATCCATGTGTAGCGTGTGGTATAGATGCACCTTATCCATAGGTTAACACCCTCACCACAGTCCAGAAGGTACAGGACTCCCCTTTGCTGGAGCCATGTGACTCTGTGTTAATTCACATCTCCAGGGATCCTGTTCTTCCTTATAGCTTTTGCCACCTGGACAGAAGAGATGCCACATCCCCTCTGGAGCCCTTTCCTACATGGAGCAATGCAAGCTCAACAGTGACAAGGATTTGGAGGTGCTGCTGAGGATCATTCAGGTCCCAGTTCAGCAGCTCCACAGGCATACTACTGAACTCCTTCCAGCACTGTGGTGAGTGACACCACACCTGCTAGCTTGCCATCACTTCATCTCTCTGCTTGCTCTACTACAGCTTGTTGTGCTTGCTTCAAAGCAACATGGCTCTTCTGATGCAACTGATACAACAAATGGCCCAGCTGTTCTCTTCGAGTTTGTCTCCTGCAGTCTCAGTATTCTCGTACCACACTTCAGTCAACAAGTCAGCCCATCACCTCCCTTGCTGGCTTCCTGTTTTTGCTCATATTTAAGTATCTCATAAGCAGCTGGAATGCAAGGCACTCTTCACGTTGTTTTAAGCCTTCCTTGTTTCCTGCTTTCACCCTACCTATCATGATCACAGGCATCAGTTTCACTGCAAGCCTACAAGTTTTTAAATGCTGCTATTTCCCCATGGTGGCCTTCTTGCCCTTTCCATCGAGCTGTGTGGGGATTTTATCAGAGCGCTGTTTCCCTTCAGAATTGAGGCAGTTTGCCAGAGCTTCTAATACAATATCTGTAGAAATATCAGTGCAGTAATGTGAGTCCTGGAAGAACTTCACTGTATTTAAAACAACAAAAATGTCCAGATACATTTCCCATTCTCTGACCTCCAGTCCTGCACCACAATCTTGAACACAGAGCATCTGACTCAGCTGCTCTCTCTCCATACAGGGAGGAACTGCCTGCCTGCTGCTCACTGCATCTCTCTATTTTCTTATATACCTGTCAGCATCCACAGCTCTCTTTCCAGACTATCCTCCTTTGGTTTATATTTAGACTTTGAAGAGTAGATGGTTCTTAATCTGACAGCTATCAGAGATGGTAGATTCCCTGACAAATAGTATCTTCATTGCATTTTCCAGGATTTTTGTTGCTTTGTTTTTCTGCCTCTGTTACATCTTCCATTTGATTTAACTCTCTGTGCTGAGGCAAAGTAATTCTTCATCAGCAATGTGAGTATGACATTTATTTAAAATATTTCCTGGTTTGTTATAGGCTGTAACTCTAGTGCTGCTCAACACTGTGTTCTTTAGCTCTTGTTTACTGAAGGAGCACGGTCACTATGAGAATTCCAGCTTTCACTGCAAAAAGTAGGATTTTTTTACCCCTCCTTGTTACAAAGCAAAGCTTGCAAACATTATGTTGGCAACCTTAAATGCCTGAAAATCTGGGATTGATGTAATATAAGAGAGAGGCTCATAATTTTTGTAATTATAAATCACTTGGAGGAGAGAGGGACACATTCAATATTTCTGAACGTTTGCAAGTGCAAAGTTTTTTCTTTGGGGATGCTTTTTCAGTGATGTCCTCAGACTGGTAATAACATCATTTTCCTATAAGCTTGTGTGAATATGAGCAGTCCTATGGTCAGATTTGGACTCTGATCTTGCAAGCTGTATTTTAGACCTGTGAAAAATGCTGCAGTTAAGACTACTGGTATGCACAGACAAGCTCTGCCTGTGCAGCACAGTATCTCTGTCAGCTAAACAATTTGAGTGCAAAAACTGAGACACACTCATTTTATTCACTACAATGTTTGCCATCATAGAAATCACAGTATGTTCAGATGCCACGTTACTGGAAGAGGACCTCATAACACATAATTCCCATTTGTTAGTTGTTCTTTACTCCAAAAGTCCAAGTATACCCAACTTTCTGCACCCTACACCTTGGTGACCCACAGAAACCTGTATAGAGATAGAAAGATGTTTATAACAGAAAATCTGAAAGGCTGATGCCTTTCCTTTGGTTCCATTAGGTGGAGCTCTCAGACAAGGAGAAATGACATCCCACCCGGCACCCTTAGGAGCTGTTAGCACGGTAGTATTTAGGTATTTTTTCCATGCCGAGAGCTCTCTCATTTTGAAAAAGCTCATTTCTATCCTGCTAGAAACATTACTGCAAACTTTTAAAGCTAGTGCGGTGCAGCAACCTGTTTGTACAACCTGCTTTCATTAGTTTAACACATCACTGAGATGGAGCTGAAAACTTCAGAGATGCTACATCGCTGGGAGAACATAAAGTCAGAGGAATGATTATGGAAATAAAGAAGCAGAGCAGAGAAAAACACTGGGTGCAGCACACACAAATCAGAAATTTCCAGCAAGTGCTCAGCACTATCAGTTGGTAGTATTCCACTGACTAGAGTTTAGTGGAAAATAAGCTATGCAAACAGAATCACAGAATCACAGAATTGTAGGGGTTGGAAGGGACCTCTAGAGATATCGAGTCCAACCCCCTGCCAAAGCAGCTCCCTAGCCCAGGTTGCACAGGTAGGCATCCAGGCGGGTCTGGAACATCTCCAGAGAAGGAGACTCCACCACCTCTCTGTGCAGCTGTGCCACTGCTCCGTCACTGCACTGGGAAGAAACAGAAAGGTGAAGCATGAATTGAAATGGCAAATCATTTGCAACATGTCTTTCTGCCACTTTCAGACTCTAGTTTCCCTCTTATCTTGATTACGTACCTGACATAAATTCTTACAGAGTATGAGGGTAGCTCTCCTTGCTCCCACTCAAGGAGAACAAAGGTAACCCTGTACAAGTAAAAGACAAAAAAGTGTGTCCTACTAAAAAATTTCATATTTTCAAGGGTGTTATGTGCAGTAACTAAGCAATGTCAATATTTTTGCTAAAAAAGTGGCTGTAGGAGATAGGAAAAAGGAAGACAAAGATCAAAATTGACAGAAATTAGCAGAGATTGTCCAGATTCATATGGAAGGAAAGATTCAAACCAGACTCTGCCCAATTCTATACCTTTTCTGAGAGAGACAATTGATTTAATTTAATCACTTCAACCGTGATGAAAATCTGCTAGTTTTATCTTTTCTTAGGGCAGACATGACACTTTTGTAATAGATTATTTCAGCAAAACTTCATTCATGATACAAAAACTGAGTATTTTCATGATCAGTACAGCATAATGCTGGGAAGTGTTTTTGAATGAGTTGTTAGTGTGTTTGAATATAGCCTGTCTAGTTCCAGTTTTGCAACAAAAACAAGTGTAGATACTTGAACAGCCTGAAAGCCTGTTCCACTGTCAGACTTTTAAAAACTTGTACTTTTTTCATACAAAGTAAGTATTGTTTATACTTAATGATAAAATAAATATTATGCAGAAGCAGCGAGACCTGAGAACCAGCAGCTTCATTTCTGTGTTGAAATCAGTTGGCCTTATTATTTGACAGACTTGGATTTTATTCACTACTCTAGATGTACTTCCCCAGTGTAAGAGCACTTCTCTTACCAGTAAGGACTGGTGTGCTGTAAGAAGAGTCACTCCCCAGCACTGGAGCTCTCTCCCTCGCATCCATGTTCTTCTGCTCTACGTGTTTCCCCAGATAGATAAGACTTTAATTTTTGCCTCAAGTAACTCATTGCAAACTTGATGCTGACATAAGAAAGGTGTCATATTTGATCCTTCCTTCTTGACATGATATCACGGGCCAGGATTGTTTTGGTCATACCGGGCAACACACACCAATTTGAGTGACTGTAGCTTCCACTGACCAGTTCGGATGCAGGCACAAAAAGCTGGAGCTTCAGGAGCATTTCTCATTCTTCACTTCCCTTCACCTGACTTCAGGATGGGCTTAATATCTGCAGGGTGTATAGACAGTTTTCCTTTCAAGCTCTCCTCTGTGGTCTGTCCAGCTTTCAGATGATAATGTTTATCTGTGGTGCTGATATGCTCTGTTTCTCTGTTACAGCCTCTACTTACCCTGAGATCCCTGACTGCAATGGAGGGAGTTCCTATTGTCCCCGATTCATGGCTTCAGGCTAAGTAACTTCTTATTCCAGTCCAGAGCTCCATCCACTGAACATGCTGTACATAAATAGATAAGCGTGGATCCAACTTAAGAAGAAAAAAGGGGACAAAGGTTATGGTAGCCTCACCTCATTAGCACAGGTTTCAAAGACAAGCAAGAAGAAGGGTCAAGACAGTGGGGAGCTGAAGCATTTGCAGCTTCATGGTGAGCTCCTGAGAAGTCCTGCAGGCAAATAAAGCAGCTGGCAATGCACATTAAGCAAGGCATCACAAAAGCATCATTCTAATTTTCCCAGTGTAAACTAAAAAACTCTCTCTAAATATGAAAATTCTTCATTGAGAACTTCAGATTTTAAGAGTGTAAAGAGTAAAAATCTTTGGATTTCTTTTCTGTCAGAAAACTCTCAGTTATCCACTACATTCCCTCCTAATTCCCACTCCAGCTTCCTGGTGTCCCATGCCTCTGAATGAACAAGAATGTTCCCTCATCCATGATTCAATATTTCAGTAAAGTTGAGAGTTGTTAAAAGACAGAAAATCAATCTTAACTAGTGAGATTTCCATAAAGTTCAATTAAAAGTGTCAAGCTATTGTGACTAGATTTGTCAAACCGTGGGTGACAGTCTTCGCATTGCAGCACCGTTCTTGTCTGGAGAGGAATGTAAGGGAGATCCCAGTTCCCAGACTGCTGCAGGCACACCACATTTCTGGGTACATCTCTGCATCTTAATCCTGCGTGCAGAACTGAGCAGCCTCCTGGAAAGGGAGAGTCTGAGAAGAAAGCCAATGCAAATGCTTGTGGCTCAGAAGGAAACTGGTATGAATTTGATAAGAAAAGTAATAGCATTCACACAGCAACAATCAAGATCTGTTACTGATTGAGCTGCACCACTCCTTTTCTTTCATTCATATGATTCAGAACTGGTGCTTTGAAGAGAATATAAATACATTCCTCTTGACTTCCCCGTCTGTCCTTTTGGAAAAGTGCTAAGTGCTGGTACTGTGTATCCCAGTATGGTCTCTTTTTTAATATCTATTTCAGAAAACACACCCCTACTGCAGCACAGTGCAGCCTATAGCAATGAAGAGGAATAACAAAATCCTCAAAGGTAGATCAGGCATTCTGCGTGCTATACTTTGGTCAAACTTGAATCTGAAGTGCTTCTATAAATCATCAAAAATGCATTTGCTCCCTTTCTTACAATAGGTCATATGGCGTTATAAATTCCTGCTGATAATTATGTAGGAATACGCTCAGTTGGCTGAATTCATTATACTTCTTAAAGTCTCACTTGTATTTGCTCTGGATAACTGCAGTCTCACATTCATTTATTCACATCCTCCTCCTATCAGCCATCTCAATTTAACAGTGGGCCTGGACTGCCCCTGAGGATGGGAGCTTGGTGACAGCTCCCATGGATGTGGTGACAGTGAAGGTTCTCAGCTGGATGCCCTGCTCAAAACCTGGTGATGCCACACATTCCCTTAAACAAGTGCTTCTGACCAGAAGCCATGGGGATTCTGACAAGAGACTTCAAACACCCCTCTACAGCACAAGGCAGGGTAAATAGTGTATGGTCAGTGTCAACAAAACCACAGGTAATTATCTGATTCCTGGAGCTGACTCGTCACTTTGACTTCTTATTGCACAGAAAGAGAAGAGCAAGCCAAAGGTAAACGTGTGCTTCTTACAAAATGAAGAATTCTATAGAAGGAAGTACAATACAATTAAAGGTAGCAGCATGTAACAATTACCACATCCAGCCTTTCTGTGTCTTTAGCAAAAGATATGGAAGCCAGACCTAGCTCACACACAGCAGAATATATTTCATTTCATCCTCGAAATAGATATACAACATAGCCTTCTATTGATCCCATTGACCTCTTTCTCTTTATATATCAGCTATTTTTTTTTAGGATATTTTTCTGTTGCATAAATGACAGCTTGATTGTTGGAGCCAATTTCCACCACAAAAAAATTGCTTACCTTGTTGTATGAGTGAGTGGGGCTGTTAGTCCTCAAAGGTCTGTTGTGTTAATTCTGGCTGACGAAAAATGATTTCAAGTTGAGCGGGGTCTGTTCTAACCTCCAATTTGCAATCCTTTACATCCTCATTGGTTCTCTAAGGTGCATAGAAGAAGAGAAAGCTTCCTCCCCCAGCTTCGCTACTGAATTCCTTTGTATGCAGTTTGATACTTCCTTTGCAAAGCACCCACCTCTGATTTTGATTCCCAATGAAGATTTTTTCCTCTGAATCTGTGGCATAAAAGAAAAGCTTGTACTTCTGTGCACACAAAGAATCCATAACCCAGGGTATTGGTAGAATGCTTGGGAACCACGTGCAGATTGAGTTAGATTAGGTGGGAAGGGAAGGAAAGAGAGGGAAGGGAAAGGAAAGGAAAGGGAAAGGTCACTGTAGTTGATTAACTCAAGTCTCTTTTGTTGCACTAAAGGAGGAAAGACTGACGAGTATATCTGAAAGGACTCAAGGGAAAACTCCTTATTTATAGAATTCACCATTGTAGCAGGTAGGGGGAGGGGTCATGAGAACATTGCTCTTTCAAAATCCAGTGGAATCATCTCTGAGCCATAATAAGTAGCCCTGCAGATAGATGTATGCATAACAAACGCTCTCCTCTGTCCTCTGATCTGAAAGACAAGCACCAAAAGCACTAATGGGAGGTTGGGTTGGAAATATCTCCTCTCACTCTCCTTTTTTCTAACTTGCTTGCTGAGTTTATTTCATGTTTTCACATTCCTATCGATAAATTGAAAAACAGAAATGCAGCTGGGTTTCATGCAAGTGGAAATTTGAAGAGTACCTTTATTCTCAAACAGCTTGACTTCTCTTGACAGGGAAGTATACCTGTCAAACTTTCTTCTCCCTGAGCTCAAATAACAGGTGGCTGAAATATGAAAAAGGCTGATTTTCAAGAACATATTGTGTTTAGCAGGTTACATTTACAACAATATAGCAGCGCAATCATGTCCACTTGCTTCTCCTCTGGGGCATAATTAAGAAATATCACTCAAATGTGGACAGCAGATCAGTGATACAGGCAGCAGTGGGGCTGGTCCTTACCAAGTCACAACACCACTGTTTACAGGGCCATAAAACTTCATTTCCTAATCTGCAAGCAATGCTATGATCCACTCAGTCAAAGAGTGATATCAAGAATAAGTCCATCTGGCATCAGCCACAGCCCTTATCTCCGTATGAGAGGAAGATCAACAGCCTGGGAAGAGGGGTGAACCCAGGCCAGGCAGTGCTAGCACAAGCTATCTTCCCTCTTTGCTGGGTAGGGCTGTCAGGCCTGGATCAGCAGTAATGAAAGGGCAGCCCCAGAAGTCATTGCCTGCATCATAAACCAGATGACCAAGGGGATTCTGAATAACCCTACAGGCAAGCAGAATGCACCATCATCCCCTTTTGTCATGAAAAGGTAGGAGGCTCGCATCTGCAGCTTCAAGAGACACTAGAAAAGTATGGCTACTTGATTTTCAGTCCTGAGTCGTGCCTTTGGTTAGATAAAGATCCATTCTTACATGCTTGAATCATTTTAGTCACTTTTTCTTGCTTTTTTTTTTTCCCCTACACACTCAGACCTTAAAACTGGAACTCCAGCATCCCAGGAGGGTACCACTGACGTAATGTAGCATGACACTACAAAACTCTCATAGGCTTCCTGCGTTGGTGCACGCAAATGTTCTACACAGAAAGTCTTTTCTTCAGAACTGTGTTGTGTTGAGGACTGAATTAATCTGTTATTTAATGCGGCTTCTGAGCTTTTTTTCCCCCCTATAAATTGACATTTCTTGATATCTCTCTCTGCTGTGGATCTTTTCATCAAGTTAGGATTTGATGAGCCTTATGGGTCCTTTCCAATGTGGGTTATTCTATGATTTTATTATTTCCAAACTGTAAAGATTTACATTTTCTCATGTTGTTGTTTGATTGTTTGCTTTTAAAAACAGCTCTTTATCTTCTGAATAATGCAGGTAGATTTTGGATTTTCTCACGACTTTAAAATTCCTGTGGAACCTTTGAAAGCTGAGCATTCAGTGAAAGATTGCATGTAGAAATGATCAGCTTCTGTTGGACATTCTTGACAGGAATCTCCTTCAGCTAATACTGAGATGCGTAAATCATAAACCCTTCACTGATACCCTGAAGTTGTAGGCAAAAGCCACTGTCCTAGAAAAGGATTTAGTCCTTCTCTGAGCATCCTGTTCATTGGGGTCCAATCTGTGTGCAATGCTGTGTGCCCACGAGTTTTCGCACCCACCCTCTGTGAGCATTCTTCACTGCAGAGCCTCCACTGCTGCAGCACATTTTCAAAGAGAACTGAAGAAAACGAAAAGCTACACGTATTGGTATTCCTCTTTAATTTAATATCGTCTTACAAGGTGGAAATTAAAATGATTTTTCTGTCACTATTATCTCTCTTCACTTGGCAATGATCGATTTCCTTCTCCCCCCTACTGCTTACTAATAAGACATCTGAAAACTGAGATGGTTTTTGTGTTTACTTCCTTGTTTAAATCAGCTTCCACAGCTAAGGACATCCTTGCTACTACATCTGCTCTGCAACTTGTGATTTCTGCATTGGCTCCGGCCCCACGCTGACAGAACGTCAGGCACGGAGAGGTATATATTTTTAATTACTCGGGGATGCCCTTGCGGATAAGTACATGGAAATTAACTAAGCACAGTTCAAAACCTGCTCCTAGCAGCACTCACAGCTTACACACGCAGACACATTTCAGGCACCGGGCTTGATAAGCACTGCGGTGCTGGACAGAGCCCGATGCAGCGTGACACCGCCGGGCCGGCCTCACCTCTTGGGGCTGGCACGTGGAGGCATGGCAGCGGGTGAGAACGACGTCTTTCTGCAAAGGGAATGCTGACGTCCAGGGAGGGGAATCGACAAAATTCAGCAGCGCTTATGTCGGAATCTGGTGCTTGCTTCCAGAAACAAGCAATACTTTGCAGTGGAGGGGGGTATTCCAATGAGCAGAGCTGCTGCCTGGGGTCTGGCCTCACCTTGCTAGCACGGCAGCTCTGGCCATGACTGAGTTATTCGACAGAAAAAAATGGCTCAGTGAACATCTCGCAGTTTAAGGCGAAAACACCAAAAGGGAAGGGAAGGGAAGGAAAGGCAGCCGTCTGCACATTGCAGATGAGGAACTGAGCCATGGAAAGATGAGGCCAAGGCTCAGGAGCAGTGCAGTAAGCCCTGCTGGGGAGCTGACCACGGCTCCTGCAGGATGGAGCTGAGCAATAGGTTCTGCCGGGTACGCTCTTGGGACATCATCCCACACGTTTTGGACATTTCACTGTCTCTGGCATCTCCTTACGGAATGTGTTTTGTGACTCCTTAGCAGTGCCCCTCCTGAAATCCCCATGTTCTGCAGTAGTCAGAGGTGGGGGTTGTTTTAATTATTTTTTATTTTTTGAGATCTTCACACCTGGAAGACCTACACAGAGCTGTCGTAACTCCTTCCTCTCAAACTTCATCGCCCTTCCTTCACCCTGTTCCTGTGAGCTGAAGTTTTGCTCTTTCCTTCTCCATCTTGGCAAAGCTGCTCTTTAAGATGACACCTGAAAGTTTCTTTCCGCCTTATCCTAAGCGGATCCGCGATTTTCTTCCAAACAGCGACACAACCTCACCCACAACGGGGCTGTTCCCATCCCCGTCTCGGATGGAGACCCTGGCGGAGGCCGCGGATCCGCGCTGAGGTTCTCCCGCAGCGACAAGAAGAGAGCGGCTCGGGTTCATCGGGGACTTCGGGGCCGTCCTTCCCCCCTCGGGGACCGTGGGGGCGGCGGGGCGGCCCCGTTCCTCGCACCTCCCGCAAGGACGACCGCAGCGCGCGGCGGGCGGGGAGGAGGCGGAGGAGGGGGCGGCTGCGGCGAGGGGAGGGGAAACCTCCGCGCCCGCCGCCCGCGCCGCAGCTCAGCAGTGCCCGCAGCTCCCGGCCCAGCTCGGCTCCCCCCGGGCCGGGGCAGGCGGCGGAGTCCCGCCGCGTCCCGCCCGCAACTTTCGCCCCCGCCGATGGCTCAGGGCGGGGGCCCTGAGGGCTGCCCGCCGCCCCGCGCCCGGCTCCGATGGGCCGCCCCCGCGCCTAACTTCGCCGCCGCCGCCCCGGGGCGGGCCTGAAGCCGCGGCGGGGCCGCGGGCCCATGGCCGGCCGCGCGCCGCCCCGTCCCGCCCGCCGCGGAGCCGCCCGAGCGCCGGCGCGGGGGCGCTGAGGGAGGCGGCCCCCCGCTCGCCCCTGCCCGGGTCGCCGGCGGCGGCGGGGCCGCGGGATCCGTCCGCGCTCGCTGCCCCCGCGCAGCGCCCGAGCGCTCTCTCCTCCTCCCGCTGCCGCTCTTCCTCCTCCTCCTCCTCCTCTTCGTCCTCGGCGGCGGCCCGCGGGTGACATGCAGTCCCTCATCTCTCCGGTGACCAAGGCTATCCTGGTGGCTCTGTTCATCTTCGCCATCCTGCTGATCCTCTACGTGATCCTGTGGTACATCTGCCGCGATGTGGATTGCGACCACGGGATCTGAGCGGCGGCGCGGGGCCAGCGCTTAGGAACGGCCGGGAGGGAGAGGAGAGGGAGAGGAGGCGACCGCCGAGAGCGGCTGCACCGCCGCACCGCCCCGCGCCCGACCTTCAGAGACCAGGGTGACCCGGTGAGTGCCCGCGGGTCGGACCCGTCCCGGCGGCGCGGTGTCGGTGCGGGGCAGCGCAGGGAGCGGCTGGGGATGGAGGGGAAGGGGATGTCGGCGAGCCGCAGGGGGAGAGGGAGGAGAGGACGAGTTCCTCCTCCTGCCCTCCCCGCGGCACGTGCGCCGGGATGCGCGGGGCTGTGCTGTCCGTGCGGTGCTGGGCGCGCTCGTGCTGGCGGTGCGCGGTGGGTGAGCGCGTACGTGCCGCCGTGATGGGACGGAGCGGAGCGGGCGCTGCCCGGCGCTTCGCCCACCTGAAGGCTTTTGCGGTACCGCTGTCACCGTCAGGCTGCGTTTGCCGTGGCGTGTTAAGGCAGGGAGACGTCAACGCTTTGTGTTTGAAGGAAAACCTGCCGGAGGAAAATTGGTCCTGAGCGCGCGGTGCCGATGCTCCTGCCCTTGGAGAGCGGCTGGAAGGAGCGCGGAGAACTCCGACCGCGCGCGCATCCCCGCGGGGGTGCGTTCCGCTTTCGCAGCTGTGTGTGCGCGGCGGGAACGGGAGGATATCGCGGTTGGTTTTAAAGAGGAGAGCTAAGGAAGTGTGAGGTGCGACAGCGCGGTTTGAGGTGCTTTGACATTGAGCGGCTGTGGCTGAGCGCTCCGCTCTGCGACGGGGGATGTGCTGCGCTGGGAGCTGCTGGGAAGCGGGCTGCCCTCCCGCTGGGCTTCTGCTCAGACCCTGTCTGTGACCCGGCCTGATGGGTCGTGACATTGCTGCCGACGCGCCCCAGCTGTGTGACTGTGACAGCAGTGACAGCGTCATTCCCTCACCCCGCACCTCCAGCAGCAGTGCAGCTGTGTGCAGCTCCCTGTGTGCCCCAAAATGCCGGGTCCGGCAGCACCGAGCGGCTGGTGACAGGGACAGGAGCAGGCGGCAGAATGGGCATCGCTCCGTTTTCTGTATGCATTGGTCTCCGCGGAAATAAAGCAGCCCCACCGTCCTCTTTTTTGCTATTTTTGCAGCCTCACCAGTCAGTAAACTTGTTTGCACCCGAGTTGCAAAAACCTCTTCACACCCCGACACACCAGGTGGTGTCACATGCTGCCTTCCACAGCAGCAGCACACTCTGCGTGTATGTCCCTGGGCAGGGGACCGCAGCATCATGGTGACAGGGGCTTCACCCGTCGCTGTCAGTTACTGGAAAGGAGCTTTGCAGATGCTGCCTACAGAACTGGGTGGGACGTGGCCAATTAAAATGGCTTTCAGGAAACTTTAAATATCGATGAATGTGTGTGTGTGTGTGTATGATCAAGTGTCATTGGTGCTGACACAGCCAAACCTATTTTATAGTCCTGTCCTAACTAACATTAAACAGCTCGATGTCTGTGGAGATGTGAAATGGTATCTCAGTTATTGTTCAAGCCTTGGTGTTTCCAGCTGGCTCGTTATTATTTTAAGCATAGTCTCTAGGAGACATGATACAGAAAATATTTTTTAACAGCTTTTATCCTAAATGAAGTAAATATATATGTACTTCTATATAAATATGTATAGATTGTTTCATATAAACACTAATGGATATTTTTCAGCTCAGCACAACAGAAAAATGAGCAAAGCAATAGTGAGCGGTATTACATTTGTTTTCCAGTCGAAGACACAGATTCACCAGCTGTGGGTGGATGCTGTGTGTGTGTGCTGTTTTGTATTAATGGATGAAAATCCTGTAATTGCAAAACCCCCCTTCCCACTGCTGCGACACTTGGTGTAAGGGGGTGATATCCTGGCCTTGCTGCGCTCAGTGTAGGAGTCTGAAGTGGGTTTCAGTGGAGCCAGAAAAATGCTGACCACTTTGCACGTGAGGGTGAAGCAGCAGGAAGCAGCTGAAGTTGAAAGAACTGTTAAAATGGTAATCAAGGGCAAATCGGTTACAATGGAGCACCGAAAAATGCTATTTTTGTACTTATTTTCTTGCTCAGAAGTTCAGACGCAGTTTTATTTCCATTCAGTTTTATTATGTGCCTCTGCCCCAACTCGATGATTTTCCCCCAATTGCTCTCTCCTAGCATGTCGCAGTGTTTCAGATGTGATATCTAAAATAGTGACTGGCATAGAGAGCATGCCAGCAGCAGCATCACCCGTGGGTGTTATCCATCAGAACGTGAACTGCAGTGTTGTGAGTGGTTACCTCTGTTCAAAGCGAGGACAACTTGTTATCGTGGTCCTACCTGGACCACGAGAAATCATTACCATGCTGCAAAGATCAGCGATGCCGTAAGCAGAGCAAGTGTTATCGTTCCCAAAGCGGTGTAATAGGCTGTGCAGGCACTGCATGAAAGATACTTGAAAGCTTTGCCTCTTTGCATGAAAAATGCTGTGAACAAGTTGCCACTTCTTCATTCTCAGAAGCGCAACGAATGTTACAGGTAAATCCTTACTGCAAGGCAGCGTGCTGCAGTGTGATCCCAGCAGCCAGAATACACCTGACTGGAGCATGCCACTTGCTTCTGGGTAAGTCATACTTGATTCAGTCCCTGTTCAGGCAAATTCTCTGAAGGTTCATTGAATATTTTCTGTGTGTGGCATGTAAGCATAACTGGACAACAGGCATCTCAGATTCGCTAATTTTCTTGTTCCCCTCCATATAAAAATGGGTTAAAAAGGTCAGAGTCATAGCGTGCCCTCTTTGCATGTTACACCACTTTCCTAAAACTGGCTTGAAACGTGCACAGTAGGTCACCCACCCCATGTAAGAGGCTCTCTTCATATCCTGGGCAGGGCAGCACTGTGGTGGGCGTCCCCATGTCCTGTGGGCCTGTCTCTTCTCCAGGTGAGCAGAGCTGCCCTCCAGAATGTCATCCCACCTGCATGGTGCCTGTCCTGCTCTCTGCAGGTCTCTGGAAGAAGGGTTTCAAAGGGTTCCAAAAGGCTTCTGGAGCTCTGTGCAGGACTGAAGCAGGATGGTCTCGTGGTGTTTCCTCATGGCTGTCATCTGGGAGCCCTCTATTGCCCACGGCACAAGCACTTGCTATGGCTGCTGTGTTGATACGCAAGGTGGGGCGGTGAGAGTTACCTCTGTCATGTTTATGACATAATGGAACTAGTGTGGCCCTTAAAATGGCAAATGTGGAGGCTGCGGCAGGTCATACTGTGCCACTGTAGGAGCATGAGAAGGCTGTGTTGCTTCTTCCTTTGTTGTAATGATGGCCTGGCGTTGGCAGCGTTAGTGCTGGTGTTGCTCCAGGATGTTCTAAAGCACCAAACCATTCACCTAAGATCCACGTCCACGTGCTGACGTGACCCATTGGTGACGTGCCACCAGGCTCTGGCCTGCCATGGTATTACATGGTACAGAGAAGTCACCCTGCTGTTTCTCAACAGGTGGCTTTCCCCCCGTTTTCCTTTGCTGCATGAGGGTTTTCTGCTTTTTCTTCTCAGCTGTAATCTTGACGGTGACTATTTAGCACATAACACGGTTTGTAGACAAACTGCACGAATTGATTTTCCTGAAGTGGGCTGACAAAGTGATGGGTGTATTGGAAAGCAGCACACACTTGGTAATTTGTTGTTCTGCATTAAGCTGGGTTTTCAAGTAAATTGCCTTTAGAATAACGTTTCTTATTTTAATGTACTGCTTTTAATGTGCGTGCCTGATATGGTGTATATGGTTCAGCTGCACAGCGGTGTCTGCTCTTGTTAAAGGCTTTCAAAATTTTATCCAAATGAGAAAATTTGAGTTTCAACTTGGAGAGGCTCACAGCATTGGCTGCTGCTGAGAATTGTGTTCTCATTTTGGATGTTTTGGTGCACTACTCTTGAATATTAAAGATTCTTACTGGCGATTTCCTGATTCACATTTAGATTAAATCATCTCTAAAGGATACCAGTAAGGTGACATTCAGAGTTCCTTTGTAAGAACATACAGTGAATGTGGATTACGGGAGAGAAAAGATGTGAAAAAAATTGATTGTGGCTGATGAAGAAAGAGAGGGGAATGGAAAAATAAAGATGGATGAATATTATATCAAGTTGGAAGAAGAAAGACTGCGGAGCATTTGAATTTTAAAATGTGAATATGGCGTGGAGTAAAATGCTAAGCTCACAGGACAGAAATTGCCACTTTTCCTTATAGAAAGTGTAGGCATGCATATGAATACATTTATATGAGTATAGTATGTATAAATACATATACACGGAATAAATGATTGAATTAGAAATCTGCATCTCTAGAACAAGCTGAGAATCCTGGTTTATTTTATTCCTTCAGCCTTGAAGTCTGGCTCTGTTATTGCCCAACCCGCATTAACTTTCAAACCAGATAGTGTTGAAGATGCTTTCCTGAGGACTTTGCTATCAGCATGATTGATATCGTACACCAATATTATAAATGAACCACTTTTATATAGAAAACGCAAGCACTCTATTCGCATTGGGAAAAAAAAAATGGATCCAGGCTTTATGTGCTGGAAGAAATACATTAATAACAAATAGATTTTATGTCTTTTTTTTTTTTTAAACTGAACCCCAAGAGACAAAGCATTTATATACTAGGGAAAAAGTCTATTAGGTAATTAACCTATTATGACCAATGTATACATATGAGAAAAGAATATTTCAGACAGAAAATAGCAGAATTGTGATTTTGTTTTGGCTGAAAACAGTAAAAGCCAACACTTTTCTCCAAAAGAACAAGTTTTTCTTGCACCTGTTCTGTACTTATGTCTTCAAGAACAAAGCAAGATATAAAGCCCCTGAAGTTATGGGTGCTAGAAGTTAACACATGGTGAAACCTGCTGCATGATTATGAAGCTTTCTGAATATGCTACTGTATAAATGTTGCCTGAGAGACTGTTTGCATTTGAGTGGAACAAGGAAATACATGTGCTAAGGGCAGAGTAGCAAAGCCTCTCATATGAATACCCTCTTCTGTGGTAATTGCATATTGAGGCAAGCTTGGGCAGATGAAAGTTTTATTTGATATTATGTACCCATTTCAGTGCTTGGTTGTATGTGCTGTGAGCCCTGTTTAGTGAATACCCAATACACTGGTTGTTGTACCTACAGCAGTAACTGAGCAAGGCGTGGAGTCCTTGTCCAAAATATACATGACACAGTTAGCTAACTGGTAAGATGTGTTCCTTTTAGTGACTGCACTTGAAGATAAAATACCAGCTTCACGATCCTTTTGAGATACATATGTCTAACAGGAATTAAAACTAAGTTTACAGTCCATCTGCATTCTACAGCTTGCTTTTATTTTGTACTGTAATACCATTCCAGAAAGCTTGATAAGGACTATTACTAAAAGGGAGTTTAATTAGGTCTTGGTATCAGGGAAGATAAAAGGGAGACACTGTAAGCACACAAAAAGACACTTACATTATTCTAGTAACTGACATGACCTAATTGAGCTGTGATAGGAGTTAGGCCTCGGGAATATGCATTTGTTCACTGACATGATGAAGCAGCATCAACCTCTGCCCTCAGGCCACCATATCCTGAGTTTTTGCTGTAGTCTGAAGATTATGGTAAGAAAGAGTGTAGGATTTGCGGGAGTCTGAGCATTTCCAGTATTTCAGTGAGTCGAAGTAGAACCTGTGTAGAGCATTACAAGGCCATCTCAGAGCATTCCCTTAAATTCTTATGAGACCTCCTAACCTCTTCTAGGGAACTAACAGCAAGGAAGCAAGCAGCAGTAATGATGGTAACAACTAAGGATACCAAGGCTCTTTGTGCAACATCCAGAGTATTCCAGATCTGTCATCCACATTTTACGTATGGAGAAGGAAAGCTGTGGGAGGATCCAATGATTTTTTAAAACTACTTAGTAACTCAGTGACAATATATAGGATAGTCTTCAACATCTTGTTTTTCCCCTCTATGCATGGGGACAGAATCAAGAAAAAAAGGAATTCGTGGATTGAGATGAAACTATTTACTAGGACTGAGAAAATAGTTATGACCATATACAAATATATATATTTATGAATGTATATAACAAGTGACGCAAATGCAATTGCTCACCATCCCACAACTGATGCCCAGCTGGCCCATCAAGCAGAGGAAGAGAGAAAGAGATGAACTCCCACCCCCTTCAAAACTCCTTCTGCTTGATGTCATACAATATGGAACACCCTTTTTGTCAGTATAAATCAGCTGTCCTAATTCTGTTCCTGTCCCAGCTGAAACTAAGCTAGTCAGGTGCATAGCCCACAGAAGTTGGATAGTCTCTGTTCTTGGATGTTTTCAAAACTCCCTGATCAATATAGCCTGTCCTCAAAGCTGGCTTTGCTTTGAGCAATAGAGTGGACTGGAGGCCTGCTGAGGTTCCTTCCAACTTGAATTATCCCATGATTATTATGAACCACGTACTCTTTAGAGTCTTCTACTGAATTGAATAGCAGCCTGCTTGTTGTAATGTTCTCTCTGCGTTAACTTTTAGCATGTGTCAGCCAGGTAAAACAAGGATATGGAGGCCCAGAACTCCGACTGGGTCAGACTGGGGAACCATTCACAATAGCCGAGGCTATCCTTACATTTTACACTATCTGGCAGTTCACAGCTGCTAGCCCAACACACATCACTTATGAAGTGTGCTGTGGTCTGAAGCTGACGGTGCACAGCAGCGCAGCACTAGAGCAGAGTGAGCACTGAGTTGATATATGCATGGAGAATGAAGCCCATTCATGTAATAGTAGCCTGAAGGCTGAGGATTAAAATCACAGTGTACTTACAGTCTGTTCAATTCCTACACCTCTGTGGCGACTCTAGCATGTTTTAGGAGCTGGAAATTAATTCAGTTACATTGCTCTGACTATAATATAATCATGTTGGGCATACTCTTGTGCAATATAACGTTTTCTGTAATGTTGTCCAATTTGTATCTTTGTGTTCTTCATTTGCTTGAGGCATGTTATGGTAACTATAAGATCCATACAGGTAGGTGGAACAGTTGGATTTTCGTGTACTGCCTAGCTTGAATGTGAACTGCTTTGAAGAGAAAAACAATCCCATGGAGACTGCCAGCTTCAACATCAAACCTACCATCTCATGCCCAGGCTACCTGCAGTTTATATTTAGATACCAAAGGGAATATGAACTGGGCAGAAATCTACTTAATGCAAAAGGTCACTGTACATTTTTTTTCCCCAGGTAGAGAAAGCCTTCTTTGTAGTGCTCTTCATTTTTCATTACTGCTGCGTGCTATACTGAATCCTGGTCTGACCTGATGAGAACAGGGAATTTCCACAAGACTCCAGTGGGCAGCTTCAAAATCCCAGAATGGCTGAAGTTGGCAGGAGTCTCTGGGTCCATCTGGTCCAACCCCTGCTCAAGCAGAGCCATCCAGCACAGGATGCCTGCAGCCATGTCCAGGAGGCTTTTAAAGATTTCTGAACTTAATTCTGACTTTTCTGTGTGTACCAAAGTTTATTCCAAAATTATAAGACAAAGCCATCCAAAGCTGTATATTTTCAGTGCAATTGAGAGCTGCAGCGTATATTTTATCAATTTTGAGAGATTTCAACTTTGATTTTCTCACATTAGTAGTTAGACTCACTGTCACTCTCCCATTAAACTATTGAACAGTGATATTTGTATAACTCAATTGATTTTTTTTTTACTTGAAGATAAGTCAAGTCAATATGAAAAACATGTTGAGCCTCAGAAAATGACTTTCATATATTTGAATACAAAAGATACTATATTGGAGATTTCTGAACTGACTTTAATTTTTCTCTCATATGGCTAACAAGAGTGGAGAGCTTTTAAATTGAAGGTAGAAGAAAAGAAAGAAAAAACTAGCATTTTATGTGAGTGTATAAAAGCTTCATGTGTTCTACAATTAAATTATGAAGCAGCAAGATCCTGTATTGTATATTAAATTCATATAAAGATTCTCTTTTTAAAAAGTAGTAAGGTGAATGAGCTGGGTATACATGGTGTACCTAATGTAGTTATTCAAGAACTTCTGTGAACGTACTGTCTTTAGGAATAAAATGTTTGACTGTCGTTGTCTCAGGAGGAAGACACCGAAACTAAGCCCATTTGATGTGAGTTCAATGTTAGAGCTGATAGGAATTCCAAGCATAACAGTGTGAAAGTATTATAAAATGGTATTCCTGTTTTGGTAAACCAAGACCTTCTCTTACTTCTTGCTTTACCAATAAGGTCAGCTGGAAAGTAGAGCATGACAGAGTATGTTGAACAGACTTGGAAGATGCTGCAAATACCCTTGTGAGTTATTCTCTTCTAACCACGTGGGCAAAATCCAATGGGCATGTGGGATGATACATAAATGAAGGCAAAATTTTGCTTGCTGTGGGGGAGCTGTTCATTTGGTACAAGCATTCAGCTGATTTCTGTGGAGCAGTGCCAACTGATGTTAGCAAAGGATCTGGTTCCGAGGTCTCCTTCAGTTTGCAAACAGTTGCACACAAATGATGCACCTGGGATAACATCCAGCTACCTTTCTGAATCTTCAGCCCATGTAGTGCATTATTCTTTTTTTAACTGAATTGATGCAACTTTCAGACCTCAAAACTAATGGAATTTTTTAATAACATGCAATGTGTTTTATAGAACAGAATAGTTCAGTTGGAAGGGACCTACAAAGATCAAGTCCAGCTACTCAATCGCTTCAAAGCTAACTAAAGTTGAAGCAAATTGTTGAGAGCATTGTCCAAATGCCTCTTGAGCACTGACGGTCACGAGGCATTGCCTATGTCTCTAAGAAACTTGCTCTGGTATTTGACCACCAGTTGTTCAATGTAAAAAGCTGCTAAATCAATAAGCAAACTGCTATGCCATGAGAAAAAAAAAAAAAGTTTACAGTTGAAAAATATAGTCATGTAATACATGGCTTGTGCAGTAGATTTCATTAAAGAAAAAAAAGGAAAAAAAGGTCATCACTGCCAGAACCTCTTACATATCAACGAGGAGACATTCCTGGATCTAAGAGTATGTTAACACTGTTTTTATGAATGTCAATGAGGTAAACAAAATTTATTATACAGCTTAATCCTCTAGATAATTAAAGAAATAAAATGTTTCTTGTGGTAACTTTAAAAATAGCTAGAAGTATCTTGGGATTCAGAAAGCAGAGGACTAGCTCAGAAAGACCTCAATCTGGATGGAGTGCAGTGGTAGCTGTGTTGTGTGACAACAATTTTGGAGGACAGCACTAATAAATGGGACAATAAATTGATTCGTATTATGGGATGGATGGATGGATGGATGGATGGATGGATGGATGGATGGATGGATGGATGGATGGATCTCATTAATTGTTTGGGAACTTGAAAACCTAGGAAAAATCTGGGAATGCAAAGCCTTGTGATACATTTCTCACGTGGTCTGCTTTGAAGCCAGAAGAGTCTGCCCTGACAAGCAATCCAGTGTCTGATGAAGAGAGAAAGTGTAGAGCTAGACTGTAACTTCTGGACATGCTGTATTGTTGCACTCACCCTTTAGTAGAGGCTTGAGAACTGCACCCTGGTGAATTTTTGGTGGTGTGCCGTAACAACAGTGTGGTGAAGCAGCATGGGCATGTATCCATGTGCTTTGTTAATATTTTATTAAGTAATACCTTCAGCTGGGAATAAGATGTGTTCCTTGATTTGCCATTTATGAGGTTGGTCGACTTAAACCTATGAATAACTCATTTCTTAAGTTCCTGTGATGTCTGTAATACTACAGTAACTCCTTCTCTCAGAGCCATTTTTATGAGTGGGACAGATGTTTGAACTGTGAACTTCACTTATTTTTCTCATGATATTTTAATTGGATAGATGCAACTCTGTATTCAGAATCAGCTGGGTGGTGCTTACCTCTTGCTTTCAGTTGTCACAGTGTCTTCATGCTTCTTAATCCTGATGTACAGCACAACAGCCACCTAACAGCCTAATCCTACTCCTTTTGGAGCTGTTAAACTGGAAAAACTGTGCTTGAGTTCCATTTTCACACTTAGAAGGTGGATTTTGTGCCATGATGGGGTACAGACTGAAAAACACAAAATTACTATCACCCGTGAGTATAATGAGATAGGAGAATAAACTCTTTCAATACAGAAAATCACTGCATTTTCCATCTCTTGCTGTAACAGTAGCAGATGGCATTAGTGGCCCAGAAAACACTGTCCTTTGAATAAATGTACTTGCTTTTTTTTTTCTCCATGTGTTAAAAGGTAATTTTTTTAATTCAAAAGCAGAAGGAAATGTTATTTTTTACCAATATTTTTCTGCTTTTCTTTTTTACCAATAATAATGCTTCCATTTTTACAACAATCTGTGATGTGTATTACATTGTCATTTACACCAAAAAAATTCATTATGAGTTTAAGGAAAGGTTACACATATGCACAAACACATGCATGTACATTCATTGCTGATGAACGTGTAATGGTGCCTGAAATAAAAAAGGCCACTACTCGTTTACCCATTTCCCCTCAGCAGACCTTCATTTCCTTATTTTGTTTAGTTTTAGTTTGCTGTGTGGGCTAGGCCAGTGACCCAGAAAGGAAAGGTTAGATCCTGTGGTTCATAAATGTAGCTCCTGGCCTGTCTGGCAATGTGAAATGTTTGTGGCTCTCCATTACATCTGTGGCAGCTTTTTAATGAGGACAGGGTAGGAATGGAAATAGCCTCTACCACATGTTAGGGATGCATCTCAGTTGATTTTCCCTGGTCAAAAACACAGCCTGTGCATGTCAATCTCCTATAGAAATACAAAAGTATTTCTATAAACATCTCTCAGAAAAAACAGTAGCATCCATGGGGTTAGCAGTATTGCAGGATTTTCTATGTGTTTGTGCCTGAGGATGGTCTGCACCTTTTTTTCAAAAAGCAAGAAGCACCGGAAAAGGGCTAGTCAATTTGTGGAGAAAATTATTGATTTTCCCATCACTTTAAGTGCACTGATGTGGAAAGTATGATCTCACACTTCCAAAGCATTTTTTGAATGTAAACAGCAGTGGGCATTGTCCAGCCTGTGTGCATGTTTGCCAGGACTTGGCACCCTGGAGCCAGAATACTGTAGTAGTAGGCATAGTATCACTGTAAAAATGGAAGAAAACTGTAATAACAGGAGTAATACCCAGCTTCTTTGCTGTAAACATTAATAACTACGTATATAACACTGTCATGTCCAGGCACCATGAAAAGGATCAGTTTTGACACCCCTCTTGGTGACCGATACTGAGCAACAAGCTCCCTGGCTCCCAGCCCTCGGAACCACTCTGCAATAAGGTAATGGTGTTGGTGATTACTGTGTTTTGATCTGAGAGTGCTGTGGTAACGGGTTCTGTATCACTGCACTATCATTTTATGTAATTTCCCCAACATTTATAAATAATTCAAACTTCAGGTTAGATGTGGCACATCAAAGGTGTCTTGTCACATCCCCTTGTCTTTTTACATCAAAGGAGCATTGGAGGCAGTACTGACATGTTATAGCCATTAAATAAAACACAGCATTTTGACGTGGATGACATTAGAGAACCAGGCTTTGGCATACATTGGGAAAGTAAGAACACTGCTGATAAATCTGGTCAGAATGCTGACATCCTCAAGACAGCTGGAACAGTGTATTGCTGCTGGAAACCTGTGTCGGTTTCAAAGAAGAGTAAATGCAGCCAGTGACAAGATGAAAGGACATTGGTGGGCTGAGAGGCCAGGATTCTTCTTTGTGACCATCCCCCTTAAATAACAGGCCATTATTTTTAAACCATAACTTTAATCTGTGTTAGCTTATGCAGAAGTGGGAATGACCGTGTTTGCTGAAATGAAGCAGCATCTCAAACTCAGACTTGAAAACCAAACCAAACTCAACATTCAAGTTGATTTTAAGATGTAAAACCAGAGATGTTTGAAGTTCTCTTTGACCTTCAAGCTCTTTTCTTAAATATGGGAACAGCAGATGGTGTTGCATAATATTTAAAGTTGCATGAACAAACACATTTAGAGATGGACGTAGTGCAGATAGTCTTGAAACCCTTGGGAAGACTTTCCGAAGGCAGAACTGCACAATAAATAAAGCAGAAACTGTGATTGGCATGTTTGCAAAACAAAACAACACACAAACAAAAGAAAAGCAAACCAAACATTTTGTTAATAGTGACAGAAAAGGCAAGGAACCTCATCTATCCTGTGTGAAGGCACCTAAACTGATTATCAGCCCCTTTATACTTGCAGAGATGTGTTACAGGCAGAAATGCCAACTTCCCTGGGCTATGGAAGGAAGTGATGCAAATGCAGCCCATGTGCAGAAACATGGTAGTGAGTAAAAATGCAGTCCCTGCTGTGATAGGAGGTTCAATAGGTAACATACCCAGTTTGGAGAGGGTTTGATCAATTGATTAAAAGTCTTGCTAGCAGAGAAATCCCATTTTCAATGAAAGCTTAAGGGATATTTAGCTTAGGCTATCTGGATATTATGAGTACAGTATGATGGCTTTTTTTAGGCATTGTAATAATTTTTGAAGCACAAAAATGTAGATAAAAGATCTGCAGGGATCGTTATTGTAGTCTATGGAAATGTACAGTGCTCCACTGCCCTCTTTTGCCACATACCTGAAAGAGCAGCAGTGAAAGCACAGGTGTCATCTCAGCAATGAGCACCTTGCTCTTCTCACACACCTAACTTCTGAGATAGGTTGGGGGCCTGTTACAGATCATGAATTGGCCTCTGGGAATTTTCTTATTATAAGGAAAAAAATACTGCAGAATAATAGTACTCTTCTTTTACATGACTGAGGACTTTCATACCTGCAACTTTTCCACCAAATTCTTAAATGATAATGAGAATTTGATCTCAGGAGGATTTGTTCAGAAAGTAGTGCTGAATGAAATATCCAGTAGAGATTCTGAAGAAATGGAATTAAAAAAAAACCTCATCAGGACTTGCCTTTCATGTAAGTTCTGCTGGGAAACAACACAGCTTCGTTATACTGCTGCTGTAGGCTAGTTTACAAAGGAGGAAATCACCTTAGCTGTTAATTTGCTGTCAGCCTCACTTATCGGGAAAAAAATATATAGAAAGCTCTGTGCTTATCCTTCAAAATCTTCTTGTTAGTTAACAGAGCCTACTTGAATAATTATGTTTATAGTTACACTTCTCTATTTCACTGTTGGTGATACCCTCTAGCAGCTTAAAAATAATTGCAGTTTTCCGACCATTTTGACACTTGAAAATTACATATAAAGAGGATAACCTTGGGCTTATGAGGGTGGCCAATTGTTTTGCCAATAGGTTTGTTTTTATTTTTGCTTTTGCATGAGCATAATGACAGTGAAAACACAGCTTGTAGATTATTTAGGGTTCCTGCAAGGTCAATAAACAATAATAATTCATCATGAATGAATTAATCCATCTTAAAGCAGAGTTACCTCCTGGGTAAACTTAGCTCTATGCATTTTTACAGCTAGCACTTTTGTGTTTGTTCTTCTATCTTATGGGGAAAATAACCTTTTATGCATTTTTTTTTTTGCAAAACAAAACAAAGAAGAAACTCTGTAATAGAAACAACTGAAAATGCTTATGCTTGAACATTACATTTATCCTCTAACACTATTTCATTGGAACTTATTAAGTTGTCCATTCCAAAACATAGGCTTACAATACCTATCTCTGTGTTCCTTTTAGTGGGAAGAAAGAATAATCTGAGCATGTATATGTTTGATTTTTTTTTTCCCCAGTCTTGTCCAACAACTCATCTGTAACCATCAGAAATACCCACCAAAATCTATCCAAGGGATGTTTTCACAAACTAGTGAATAACAGTTGCTCAGAGGCTGATACAGTAGAATGACCACTGCTATGTCTGGAAAAGGAGAGTCGGATGGAAGAGCTTGGGAGGACTGTTTGGGTGGTTGAAGAGCACACACCACTTTAGAGAGCTGATCTGAGGTGACAAAGGTAGAGAGTAAGAGTGGACTGTAAGAGTGGACTATAATAGTGCACAGGAGCGCTGTCTGTAAATGGGGCTGCTCAGCCCTTTCCTCATTTGAGTCTACATTTAGCCAGCTCCACTGAATTTCCAGCATGTACTTTGACATGTCTGCCTTCTTCCCACTGCGGCTCACGCAGGGAATAGTCGAAAATGGCTTGAGGCTTGAGGAGCCATAGTGTGGGTGGATCTGAGCAGCATGAAGAAGGAGCTCTAGGGCAGCCCAGCTGGGGCCATGGCACTGGGAATGAACAGGCAGCTGTTGTAAGAAGACCTCCTGATCGACACATGACATCTTCCTCAGTCCTGACAGGTTTATGATAACAAATATGGGAAGCGTGATGGGGTTTTCTCTGGACACCCTGCAGCAGAGGATGCAGTACCATGTTCCAGCCATCATTTACTAGGGATACTGGTCAGTGGGTTGTGTGGACACAAAATACAGCAGTCACAGTTTTTTCCAAAAACTTTGTTGTGTTTCAAGCTCAAATAGCTTTGAAGTACTGAAAAACGTTGCTTAGGACTGAAGTTACAAAAGTGGTTTTCCCATGTTTGTACTTTTTTTTTTTTTTGCTGTATGAAACAGTCATTGATGTTCTCCAGAAATGTCATCTTTAAGCTCTGTCTCATTATGACATTTCTGCAGCTTGTATACCAGCAACCAGAGCCCCTCATCACAGTTATTTTAGGAGATTTTTCATGTCAGCTCTCTATCTAGTAGCATCCTACATTTGATAATGCATTTAACTTGAGAAATGTACGTAGAGAAGTAGCTATAAAAATCTAATTTAATTAAGATTAGTATCAGGAAAGTATTAAAATTTTAATATATTTTTTTAATTTGGGAATGTCTATCTTCATCAATACAGATAACTCAGTAATTCTTTTCTGCGTGAGCCTGTAGCTGTAATTTACAAAGCATTTGGATACTTGCCAACAGCTTGCATTAGCTGAAGATTTTCCTCTGATTTTTTTTCATTATGTTATACAATTTATTTCTCTTTCAGCTATTGAATAGTATATTTCATTGATCAATTTTTTTTTCACCTAGTGTGGCCAAATATTAGAGACAGGGAAGTGTCATTTGGATTGCTGTTATTCCACCAAATGATTTTTTTTTTTTTTAATTTTCTTACAAATGTACAATATTCTGCAGGTGCAGCTGTGAAAAGATAAAGAGGGCGGTAGTCACGCACATCTTATTGAGCTTCAAAGGAAACTGATGCCAAACAATGTCAAGGTGCCTTAGGCATCCCAGTGCATCAGGCAGAAAAAGAACAGTGATGGAAAGCAAATTATTGAGGATTGAAATGTAATTTTTATACGGTCCAGCAAAAAGAGGAAAGAAGTGGAGTTATCTAGTAATGAGAGAATTGTATATCAATTATATCAAGTTATCTAATTATAAAAAAATAGCAGTCGATCTTTAGGCCCAAATAATGTATATGTCAGAATCCTAGTCTGATCCCCTAATTAATTTTGAAAAGTTGTAAGCAGTTGGGAAACAGGTGAAGAGGAACGCCTGTGAAGCTTGCTAAGCAGATTCAAAAAAACCCAGTAAAAAAGAGAGAGAGAGAGAGAGAAGAAAGGATTCAGTTATTTTAAAAAATAAGGAATCTCATCTTAAGCATTTATTCAGTAATGTTTAGTTGTGGTAGAAAGGGATGCCTTTGAATACCTGAAGTATGAAGGAATGAGGACTAGCACACCTATGAATTTACAAAAAAAAAAAAAAATCATGACAGATAATGCAGTCACATATTCTGAAGACATCACAAAGTATTACTAGAGATTAAGTATGTCTGGAGTGTAAAAAACATTTGATAGTGTGCATCACAAAACATTAAGTTGCAGAAAAGATCGGATTCAGAACAGCAAACACTTGTACCAACACTGACAAGCAGCTTACTGGAGGCCTGTATAAAGATGTGACAGGTGTTAGAAAAGGGACAGGCACATTTTCAGTGAAATATCTGAAGAGAAATTACAGGACATACTTTGTCTAACATATATGATATGTAGCCTGCTTTGATTACAGATTCCTTTGGACATGAATGTATTCAGTCTCATATTGGTCTGCAATAGACTTTGTTGCCTACATGATGGTAATAAAAATGGATTAAAAAATGAGATATCTTCTGCAAATTTTTATCTCCCTATTTGCAAGTCTGATTTTGCTGCATGTAATTTTGTTTCATCTCTAATAATGCTCAGAGTGTTTTTCCAGTGGATCTCTGACGTGGGATTCATAAAGACTGTTTTGAGGAAGGCCACTCTTCCTTAGATCTATTTTGAGTGAAAACAGGCAGTTTCTATTCATCATCTAATTTAGCTGCTTTGGGTCACCATCTAGAAGAGTCTCCATCAGCTCTCCTGCTCTCCATCAGCTAAGCAGCTTGAAGACGTTACTCTTAGGCTAATCAAAGTCAGCTAAATGAGTCCTAGACCTGATGAAGCCAGTTAAAACCTTCCTAGATCATATCGGATTGAGGTTCGGGTATATGTGACACAGTTCTGCAACACTGAGATAACTCACAGGGGCTGAGTTCTATGAAATGGTCTGAATTTAACATCAAAAGCAGGAGGTTATCTGTTATTCTTCTGAGAAATATGCGAGTACACAGCTTTTCATGCCCTGTGTCCATTAGCAGCACTAATAGGAAAACTTCAGCTACCTTTAAATGCAGAGTTTGTCAACTGCTGAAGTTCAAGCAGAGTGGAAATAAACATTTCCAGGCAATCAATATCTCAAGCTGGTGTAGTAGATTGGACTCTGGCAGAAGTGAAAACTATCCTCCATAGGATTCTACGAAGCAGTCAGAAAGCCACGTTACTCACAATGTCTACTGCAGTTATCATCCTTTGGCACCGACGAAAAATGCAAAGTGGAAAGATGCAATGCCTGAGCTGTGACTGTATGAGATAGCTGTTGTGCATCAGTGGTTGCTTGGTGATTAAATAAAATAAAAAGGCAAGCATAATCAAGTGGCTCATACCTTTCAGCAGAATGTGTCAATAACAACATCTCTGCAGAGGTGGTAAGTGATAACACAGAAGTGACTTGGGAACAAAAAATGATAATGACTTAATATCACTGTGTGACTAGACAAACAAAAAAGATTCCCAGGGAGCCCACTTGTTCACAGGACTTTAATATCAAACCCAGAAAAGTCACAACCATCAACATTATTTGCTGATAAGATAGTTGTCTGGCACAGAGAAAACTAAAGATCTTTGAATTATCAGCTTGTACAAATGATGTTATATGAACCCAGAACAGAAAGACAAAGGTTCTTAGAATTGCTGTGACTGCTATGGGGACTGTCACTAAATCCTCCAGGACTTGGGTTTTACAAATCAGTGTCCAGAGTTTTAGAAAGGCTGGTTTTTAAAGACATTGTTAAGACCATGACATTGTCTTCTGACCCACTTACATGGCAGCGATCAAGTATACTCTTATCAATCTTGTATATGTAGTAAGAACAAAACCTGCAAAGGACCCAAAAACGTGAAAATGTGAAGAACAGTGAGGGGAAGATGGATTTTCATTCTGTTTTCTCTTCAAGGGATGACATTTAGCAACTGAAACACCACTGCAAGTGTCTGCAGAGGGCAGTGGAGCAAGCTTCTGGTTGTACCATGCATAGGCCAAGGAAAGTCAGAAGACTGACGGGAGCTGAGCATGGGTATGAGAGTATGGCACATACTTCCTTTTTGCATCCTTATTTCTGAAATAAAAATTCACACAGAGAAAGAATGATGATGTTTTAACATGCGATGCACTAAGCAAGTCAACAGGTAATTTCTCCCTACCTGCAACAGCAGGTATACTAACAAGTGTGATTCTATAATGCACAGGGTAGATGGCAGCTAATCCTGTTGCACTGAAATGAAGACTTACCCAGTCTGATGTTCAGGTGACGATGAAGAGTGGCCTCTCCCTACAACAGACATCCAGCTTCCCTTGGGTTTTGTCAACCCAGCCGCGGCAGAGAGGCACGGGGCCGGTGGCAGGAGCAGGTGCCTGGCTGAGCCTCCAGAGGGAGATGCTGCCCTGCAGACGGGCTGCCCTCCATGGGAAGACACCTGAGGGCCCCGAGCTGCTGCGTTCTGCTGAGGGTGGTCAGTGAGATCGTGGCCTCAGGGAGGTGGCTTAGCCACACTGACGAGGTCTAGGAATGAGCAAAGTGCCGCTTTGACTCATGACTCTGGCTCTTTGAGTTTGCAGTACTGATGCATACATCTGGGGCTGTTTTTAATCCCCCATGCTCACATTCTTGCTGCTTCAAGTGTTGTTGACACAAGGAAGATGAGAATTTAATGAGGCATGCAGCTTCGGCATTAAATTACTTTTATGAAAAAAAAAAACCAAAACACCAAAACACTAAAAAACAAATTAAACAAAAAAGCACAAACAAAACCACTTTAAAGTGGCACTTCCTTGAAGTAGCCGAGCACCTGGATGAGACTCATTATCAAAACAAGTCAGTGCATTGGGCTGTCTCTGCAAAGAGGATCTCTCCAGCATGGTGTGAGGTAGGCCAAGCTCTCTGCCCCATGATGGCCTCCTGAGGACCAGCACCTCAAAGGTCTATTTGAGGAACACCTTGTGTTTTTTGTGACTGTGTAGTTGAGAACTTCCACAACGAGAATATGTCTGCTATTCTTGATGGTTTCCTCAGGTATAGGCTGTTTACTGAAGTCCTGCTCGGAAGCAAGAATATCATTGCCTACTCAGTCATTTGGCAGAACACTGAGAATCCCACCATCAGCGGTCAGCTTTTCAGTGTGAATGTGTCCTTGCTAAATGCATTTGCTCAGATAAGCTTGTTAAGCTATGGAGACTGACATTTGCTCCTGTAGAGAGCTGCCTTTATTTGGGAGAGTTATCAGATATTAGAATGGTTCATCTGCTACTTCAGGATGGCAGCTCAGTTGTACTTCAAGTCAAATCAAACAGTTGCTGTTGGCATGAAAAACAGGGAAGGCAAGCAGAGTAAGAGGAAGGACACCTTATAATTAAAATCAAGCTCTATCTTATGACTTACTTCATTAGACTACTGAGGAAAATAGCAGTTTCTCCTTCCAAATATTTAGACTCTGCAAGTAATATTCAGCTATAGCAACACAGCTTTAGAATAAGCAAGAGCTAGCATTACAGCAGGAAGATTAGGCAAGTATTTTTAAATGTTCTTAATCTTTAATGGCACCATAATCTTTGAAGAAATTCACTGCATGTCTCAAAACTTTGACATGGGCATAGTCATGAAGTGGCAGCTGACCTGCAAGTGTGATGTTGCCTAGCAATCCTTTGCCATCAAACAAAATGGAGAGAAGTGGGTTAGAGTGATTTACACAGGGAAAGAGATAAATGCTAATTTTCTCCAGAAGATTTTAGTTTCTGTGGTTTAGGGAGGTAATAACCTCTTCCTTTTTTATTTTTTCTTTGACAAGTCAAAAAGCATTTTGACGTGGAAATCATCACTCTGAAGACTGTGAGAAAGCAAATGAATTTTCTTCTAAAACATGAACTTAACAGATAGTTGACGTAACTGATGAGTCTAGAGGGAAGGAATAATAGAGAGAATACTTCTGTGGAAATTTTCAAAGTCTCTTTGAGCCCTGGATCTGTTACCAGTGCCCTGTCCCTTCCCATAAGTCTTTGCATGAGGGATGTGGAACCTGCTCAGTGTCCAGCTCAAAAGGTGGTGGCCCATCTGGACTCACAGCAGTTCCCAGGCCTGTATTAACTTTTTGCTTGGACTGAGATGTGTGTCAGAAGAAGCTCATGGGCTGACTGTCTCAGGTCATCGGAGAGCTCCTGTACCACTGTAATGTTGAGAAAAGGGGACACCTTGGATTTGGACATGTGGCAGCAGAGGTTGAGAGTTGGATGGAGCTAAAAAGCTTATTTCTCTCTCCACAATAAGTGATGCTCTTATTGTGCCTATACAACATCAGGAAGTGGGAAGCATTTTGCTTTGTCCTGACTGCCATTCCAGAGTGATCTCTTATGGGGTGTGAGTGGTAGTGTGAAAACTTGATCTAAGAGATACTTTTGGTTATGCTGTAGGAAATGCATATTGCAATGATGCCTTCTGGCATACTTTGTGGCTGATACAACATCTTTCTACTGTATGTGGTAGAGGTGCTTTCTCTTGATTTTCCCAGAGATTTTCCCTCTCTTTCAAATCACAAGAAAGGCAGCTGTGACTCTACCTCCTCACAGTGCAATAGCTCTGTAGTTACTGCACTTTCAGTGTGTCAATGCTACAGGCGTGACAAGCCTCTCTGTGTAAAACACACATTCCCTGTATTCACCCCCACTCTTGGTACTGCACAAAACCCACACGAACTCTCACTTCTAAAGGTTTCCATATGAAATTAAAGCTGCACTCCAATTGTCTGAGTTTGCAGCACCCCAGAAATGTAGCCACCCAACTGAGAGGTGCAGAGTATTTGCTGTCTGAGACAGTGCATGAACTGCAGTGTACATAGATGTTGAGAACTGAAGCATAGCACTGGTTAGAGTAGGTGGAATATTCAGGAATAATAAAGATATTGTGTTATGGATTTGCATGGAAGATATTACCAAATGTAGTAGTTGTCCTTAGAAATTAAGAACAGTAGCTTTTTCTTTGTTGGATATTTTAGCACACAAAGAGTGAGAAGAATTTATTCTTCTTTCTCTTAATCTGGCAATCTAACACTTCTACAACCAATGACAAATGAATTCCCAGGCATATTATTTAAGTGGAGAGGTAGCTGTTATCTTTTTGAAATGTCAGAATGCTTGTCTGAGGAATACAGATCCTCCTCTCCTATAAATGGCATTAATTATGTGATCACAAGATGCGCATGGTCAAATAAAAACTCCTTTGTATAATAAACAACTCTTAATCATAAATCATCACTTCATACAAATATCCAAAAAGTTTTCAGCACGTCTTTGACCTTTTAATAAAGGCAGTGGTACTTCTGCTTTCCAGGCAACTGATTTTTGCTCATCTCTCGAGAGGTGAAAATGAAACAACAGTGATTTCTTACTACTGCTTCAGAGCGTTATGGAAAGAAAATAATCAGAACGCATAGCTTCAGGAAATTACCAACTGCTATTATGAGAATAACTGAAAATATTTCAGAATCCCCCACCGTTACAAATGAGACTGCTTGCCAGTGTACCATTTTAATGGTAATTTCAAGAGGAGACAGACTGACAACACATATCATGACAGGGAGATCAGAGCTGCATCCAAGAGAGAGAGCATTTTCAGTCAGGAAGCTGTGGGAGAGTTTCACACTTTTTTTTTTTTCAGATAAGAAGCATAAGCAAAACAAAAATGTGAAAATTAAATTAAAATGTGGCATAACAATTTGTCTTGTAAATAATGTATTGAAAAAAAAAGTACCTAAAACTTGGTACAGGTGTGTTTTCCCTTTGTCATCACTTCAGCTTCCTGTGATTTTGATGATATGAAACAGAAGCAAATGACTTAGCAAGACTGACTGCAGTGACTCTCTCCATTTTAGGAATGTTTGCCTTTTGTATTTATTAAGACAGATTTTGCTCAGCTGCCATAACCACTGATTTCAGCAGAACGAGCAGGCTTCTGCTTGACACCTCTGTAACAGGAAGATAATGAACATTTTTACACATAAGCAAGAATAAAACACTTTAGACTAAGTTGGTACAAAGTCCTGTCATGTTCCCATCTTCACACAGGCTTAGCTTTAGCAGCTCCCCATCTGATGAACTCTGCAGAGCTGCACATCTTCCTGATGCTGCATGGAGGCCCATGGAGATCCTCACTGTGCCTATGACAGTGTCCCCTGAGCATGGTGTGCTCGGTGCCCAGCCCAGGGCTGTTGTGCCCTCAGCCTTCTGCCTAGCAGCTGGCAGGCAGGCCGGAGCTGCAGGAGCAGGCTTCTGGCTCCATAGGGCTGGGTTGTGGTGGCTGCTGTGTTCATCACGACGGCAGCTAGCACCAAGGGCCGTTAGTTTCTTTTCTCTTTGCAAACTGCATGGCCTTCACAGGCTGAGAGGAGGATGGCAGGATGCCTGCACTGCTTTCACTGCACGCATCAGGCCGTGGCTCAGACGAGGACAGCTGCTGTGGCCTGCCAGCATTGCCTGGCAGAAGGCCCCGCCAGGACACGGCTTGGAGCAGGGATGCTCTTGATGCTTTCCTGTTCTTCGCTTTGGTTCCAGAAGATGTCGGTGTCTCATGACTGTAATAATACTCAATCATCATGCTATAATTAAGGGCTTTTCAGTTACTCGTCTGTGTAACTGATTACTTTGGGCTCAACCCACTCATGCTGAGCTTGCTTGGCAAAATTCCCACCGACGGCAGTACGAGAAGGAACGGGCCTTCTCTTAGCCATTTCCCAGTACTGTTTGACAGTACCACACTTTTGAGACTGTTCATGGTGGAGATTAATTATTTACACTCTTAATTCTTGGAATATTGAAATGGCACTGTAGAAACAATGTGTTCATTCTCAGAAGCCAGTCTGTTCTGGTCATTGCTGCTTCCCAAGAATACAGCACACACACACACACAAAGAAGTATGTCTCGCTATTGATATTTTTTTCTGTTTCCTTGCCTCACCTATATTTAATGAGAGTTCAATTTCGCACTTTAGCCCAGAGATGTGAAGATCTCTCTTAGAAATCTTAGAAAAAAAATTAGAAAAAAGCTAAATGCAGTAATAAAGCTTTTGTCTCATCTCACTGCTGGAAAGGAGGAAAGAAAGGACAGAAGGGCATGAGAAGGAAGGACAAGCTGCTCTATCAGGATATTGACTGAGAGAAGGGATGAGAGGTGTCAAAACTTACCTAGTAAAATAATAGTAGGTGAGAAAGTTTGCTATCAGCAAATATTTCTTTTTTCAAAATGCAAACATTTTCACAGAGCTGAAAATCTCACCCCAACATCAATGTTCACCATCCAAATATTCTGCTTTGTGAATTGAAGTGCTTAATTTTCCCATTCCTTTCATGTTGACTTTGTAATCATGTTAGAATACCAAATTAAATATTACAATATAATCCTGCTAGATGCTGTGGAGACTGGTATGATATATGTAGGACAGAAGTTTGAAACTACCTATGTTTAATATCTAGGAACAGACATTGCTTCTCAGCAGTGTGTAGTGATTAGGATGAGAGGAAATACCCACAAACTGAGGCATAGGAAGTTCTGCACAAATGTGCGTGGGAACTTCTATCCAGTGCAGTGACGGAGCACTGGCACAGCTGCACAGAGAGGTGGTGGAGTCTCCTTCTCTGGAGACGTTCAAGACCCGCCTGGACGCCTACCTGTGCAACCTGGGCTAGGGAGCTGCTTTGGCAGGGGGTTGGACTCCATGATCTCTAGAGGTCCCTTCCAACCTCTACAATTCTGTGATCCTGTGATTCTGTAGCAGTAATTTTTCAGAATTTTCTCTGAGAGGAATTTGAAATTTTAATTCTGATTCAGAATGAAAAAAAATATTGAAATGTTAGTTTCCCTGAATGTGGAATTTCCTACCCACTGTGAAGGCAAAATAGAGCAATAGAAGCTACAAAATGCAAGCCTACATTTTGTAGTCTATTGATAATCATGATTTATGCTTTTCATTTGAGCAATTTTCCTTAATTTTATTTTCTTCTTGTGTACACCACTGAAAGAAGTCGCATTTATTCTAAAATAGCATTCATTTATTTAAATCTTACGCTCTATTGTTTCGAACATCACACATCTCAGCAGCAACATGTTAGCAGTGTCTCTAATAAGCTAACATTTGTTTTACATGCTCCTTGTTAGCTAGGCTATGAGTGTAGAGAAAAAAGGATCACTGATGTGCAAACAAAAATACGTATGGAAATTTGTAATGTTTCCCATAAGGCATTCAAGAATAAGCTGAAATCTTTTCCTGTTTTTTTTTTTTTTTTTCATCAGCATTCCCTCTTTTTATATATGTCCAGAGATAGTCCCTAGTCACATCCCCAGGTCAGAGCTGAGATGCTGAGGGCTGAAACTCAGACAGCTGGCCCATTACTGCAGTGCTGTAGCTGTGCTCACCAGGTCGGCTGGGGCTGTGGAAGTTGGTGGCATCTTCTTGCTTCTGCCCTGTGGTGTTACAGATTGTTAGGGCTGTCGTGCTTCCAGTTACACCTGTGCAGCCCCACTGGTATTTAATAGAGTTGTACAAGCGTAACTGAGGATATAATCTGCCTGCAGTTATATGGAATCACATGATACATTTTATTTCTTTCTTTCTGTTTCTGGAGTCACTTTCCCAGCAAAACCTTAGCTTTGCTGCAGTGGGATCTTAACACTTGAAGGACTATCGTCAGCAATTAAATCTGAGACTCAAAGGCAGTGTTGCAGACATTGCTGAAGGAATACAAGAGGCATCTTCTGCAGCATTTACATTTTAGTTACTTCTTCTTTCTTTTGATTCTCATGAAGTCTGCCCCAGCTGCAGGCAGGGAGGTCAGGGCACCGATAAGGTCCGTGAGGATTCAGAAGGTGGAAGACCACTCCCAAATCCCTCAGAGAGACCTCTGTATAGAAACAAGGCCTTTTTACAGTCAATGTAGAGCAATACTCTTGTGCTAGAAGATGATTTTGGCTGCTTTTTTCTTTGCTGTTTGTGCAAATCCAGAGAGGTGCTGGGTATTTCCAGCCCAGCCTCTCTCCTCAGCCTCCACTTATGAAGATAATCACTGCTCTTCCCTTTCTTTTCATTCTGCAGAAAGGCATCCAAAGAGATCCAAAGCCTGCAGAGATGTGTCTCATACTTTTGCTAGGTTTTGAGTCATGTCCTCAGCAAGCTACCAGAGAATATTCTCAGTTGGAGCACTTACATCTCTTGAAGGTATCTACTACTGCAGACAGCGGCAGGTCTGCATCCTGCCTGTAGCACCACAACACATGGGCACGGAGGCAATTTGTATAGCTCCTCTCATCTTCTTTAGAGGCAAAGTGATGCAGATAGTGACAGGTGGAGATGGGACTTCATTTCAAACCTTTAATTTCTCATGTCACTTGGCCACACCAATGGAAGGAAAATGATTCATGGGAGTTTTGCCTTCTGTACTGCTGTGAGACAAAGGGAGTCCTGGCAATGGGCATCCATCCTCACTGCTGATATCTTGACTAGAATCTGTATATGCTAAGGATGCAGAAGACAGTAATACTGTCTTTAACAATATTAGGAGGTGAAGAAGTACACTGAAGGAACTGGCATAATTTCAGGGGAAAAAAAAAGTCAAAAAATCAAGATTGCTTTCAGGAAGCCAGAGTCTGTTTGCCAACTTTACTAATTTGTCCAGAGGAGTATTGTCACATAATTTCCACCAATTTTAATAGATATATTTGCTTCTAGATATTTCCTAGATGTAACTATGTTCAGTGAGTTTCTTTGGTATGTAAATTAAAAGGATGCTGACAAGTAGACAAAGACTAAAGTTTGCAAATAAATCAGTGTCATGAAATGAGGAGACTTTCCTCTGCTTTGCAGAACAGCAGCATTCCCACCAGGGACAGTCCTGCCCTGAGGAGTCCCTGCAGTGTAGGCTGGTGAGGATGTGAAGTGCTAAGTACAGGGGAAAGAAATATGAATGAAAGCTATGAAGAGAGCTCACAGAGGTAAGGAAACAATACAATAAACGACTAGAAAGATGAGGTGCTGTGCACTAATAATCTAGATATCAAGAAATGTATCTTCGGGGCAGTGAAATCTATTGTCTCTTGTAAATGTGGACTAAATTTTAAGTTAGTGGTGTTCCATTTATGCGTAGCAAGCTTAACTGAAGTTAAAATTATTTTGCAGACATGATGCTGACACTGAAAGAAGAGCAAAGTTCCCCTATGTGCAAGAAGTCTGAAAGCAATAAAAAATTATTTCTTGTTGAGTATTAAGAATGAAATGTAATGGACTCTGTAAAGTGGTGAATGATTCCATTTAATGGAAGCAAAGCAACCTTATATAAAATGGTTGAGCTTTCTGCTGGAAGCGCTTCAGAACATATACATGGAAACAAGTTGGTCTTGAGGTTCATAGGGGAAAATCATTGAAACTATCAGCCTAGTGCATAGCAAAAAAGCAAGCAAGGTAACAGATTGCAGCAGCACTTAGAATATAAAACGAAACGGTAGCTTTAGGTGAGCAGGAAAATAACAGAGAGCATGTCTGATTCTAGGAGTATGGCAAAAACATTTTGCTTGGAAGATCCTAAAGCATCTGCACACTGCAAAGGTGGGTTCAGTTTCCCATATGATACATTCTGCAGGCTGTCAAACTGTGTGTATGTACATCAAGGCTTTGCTTTCAGAACATTACAATGACTGGTATCATGTCTTTTTAGAAACCCATTGTAATAGCTAATGTGAGCGTGCAGAATGACTCAGCAAAAGCAAGGGAGAAGCAATAAGCGTGGTTTTCCCCCAGCAGGAATAAATCATTGCAACTATAAATCAAACAAGTTATTACAGGGCCCAAATAATACAGCCCTGAAAATTTCGAGAAGCAGCAGCAGATAATTAAAGAGAAAAGGTCTGGGTCGAGACCAAGCTTGATATTTAAAAACTTTCACGGACTCATTGCAAAACCTTTGTTTATTTATTTTTCTCCCTCCCTCTCTCACTCCCTCTCTCTCGAGTCATGAAATGGTGATGTGAAAAAAGGGAAGTGCAGAACAAAGGTGACTTACAAAGTGCCCTCAGCAGGGTGGGGATCTAGTCAGTGAGGAGAGGATGTGGTTCCAGCATAAGCACCAGTCAAGAAAATGTTTGTGTTGGCGGGAAGGCAAATGTTAGCCAAGGCAGCGCAGGCAGGAGACTGCTCCTGGTCCTGTTCCAGGTCCATCAGGTGTGCTTATTCTGCCTCTCACAATTCGTCCCCTAGAGAGGCGCACTAAGGTCCACACGCTGGTGCAGTCATCACCACCCATGGCTTCACATGGCTAGCAGGCCTGCTTGGGGCTGGGAGGAAAGCCATGGGACCAGCCAGTCCTGTGCAGGCCTTAACACAAACATCATTCTGTTTGCTTAGTGCTTTAATCTCTTCCTAGCGTACATCTGCTGTTTCACACTGTAAATACATGAGATGTCCTCTGTATCAGTGCTTCTCTCTGTGCAGCAGTCTTGTTTACATTGAGACTTGGACTAGATTGGACTAGTTTGGTCAACTACAATTGGATTAGATGATCTTAGAGTCTTTTCCAACCAACCTTAACATTTCTTTGAGATGCTATCGCATACTTTCAACAAGGAATATCTAAAGAAATCTTGACAGATTGTGGTGTCTTGGGAACTCTCCCTGAAGAGATGGAAAAGATCTCTTATGCTAAACAGGAAATGAGTAAGAGACAAAGAAAATGAAGTATATAAAATAGTAACTTCTTCAAAGAAAGAGTGGGATTTTTTTTTCTGATCACATAATACATAAATAGGGGGATAAACAATGAAGTTAGAAGGTGGAAAATTAAAAAACTTGAAACATTGTCAGTGAATGTATGCGGTTAGACTGTGAAATACAGCACAACTAGAAGAGAATGAATGAAACTCAAATTTAATTTGAGTTGTTATCTCTGCTATATCTAAAGAGACTTCTAATAGTGTCAGGACAAAAAATGGATATCGCAGCTTCAGAATTTTAGTCCAGTGATCATTATTAAATATCAACAGAATAAGTGAAGATGAGAAGGAAGGTAGAATTTACCATATAGAAAAACTGTTTAATAAGATGTTAAATTTCCCTCTGATATCTTTATCAGGTTCTGGTCATTTTAATGGCTGTGTACAGACCTTTGCTGATCTTGCATCTCACATGATATTCAGTGCCCAGTGTCTTCCCCGAGCTGCAGCACACATGTTCATCCATATGCATTTCTGAAGCTGAGTAAAGCTTTCCTTTGTAACATCATAATTTAAATGAACCTTTTGATTAGAACAGAAAGAGTTAATGATTAAATGGAGGGCAAAACTAAACCTGTATGTAAGAACAGCAATTTCGTTGGGCCTGACTACAGGCAAATGTATGCCTTTGTGTGTAAATAAACTCTATTCTGATTAAGCAAGCAAGTTCTCTTTTTGTTTTTACTCTTTCTATTTAATCAACAGTAACAGGAGAGATAGAATCAGATCCTTGATTGCTATTGATGGCATACTGTAAACAGCTTGTGGAAAGACAATGCAGAACAAGGGCATGATTGATGTTGTGAGAAACAAAACAGCAAGGAAAGTCAGATGCAGAATTTAGTAAAGAGAAACCGGTTTTTACCTTGATTAATCCTTTAGAAAAATACTTAAGCGTAGTGCACTGGATGTTCAGTCTTACTACTAGAAAGCAAAAACCCAACAAAAGACAGGTTGACCTCAAGCGAGATGGGCACAAGACCCAACGCAGCAGTTGTAGGAAACCCCCTTGTTTTGCAATCAGAAACAACATGCAAAATCATGAGCATAAATTCACTTATCTTGTATATCATGCATATTTTTGATTGTTTTCTTTAATTGGAAAGAGTAGCAATGTCTCATGACTTGATATATGTCTGATAGATGAAACCTGCTTGCTAAGGCTTTGTGACTTAAGTGTGCAGTTACTGGGAGAATTTGCTGTCCACATTTAATTTTCTTTGTGTAACAAGTGCATGCTTTATCAATATTTTCCAATTTTCAAATTTTGTAATGCAGTTTACACAGATAAAAATCCATGCTCTTTTGAGGAAAGAAATAGCAGCATCAGCCACCCCCTTCAAACACTTCCATGTTAAGTCCTGGGTGAAGGAAATGCCACTCCTCTCCTGCAAACTTAATGACATTTCAGAATGTTATTTTATCTGTCTATACACATAAATGTGCATATACAGTTACAATATATGCTTTTTTTTTATTATTATGTGATGTTATATAAGCTCTCTGAAGTTTAGTGATCTAGACTTTCTATAAATCTGCTTTGAAGTGAAGTCAGAGAGCAGAAACACACCTTCCTGCTGAGATGTTGGAATAAAATGTTCTGCAGCGGTAAAGAAGCTTATCCAAAATGTATCAATTAACAGTCATAGTGACACGGAGTGAATCACTGTGTGATGTTCTTTTGCAAGTTTTGAGGGAAAAAATGATGAAAAAAAGCAGCCTCATTTTTAGAAAGTAGCTTTTGATATTGTAACTCTTCAGTTATTGGTTGGTTTGGATTAAGGCCTTTTATTAGATGAAAAATACTTGTTACAAAACAGGCTTAAATCTTAGTTCTAAAAGCTTCTTAGGCATGTGAACCACCTATGTCATTTTCTAATGTCATGCTGGTACTTAAAAATATACTTTTACACACAAAATGAATAAATAAATAAATCCAAACCCAGAACATAAAAATAGATCTATCATTTTTACAAGCAGGGATATTCGAGTTCTTTGTTTTAGACTTATTGCCATTAAATACTGAATACGAGTGGCTGATATTACTCAAACAGCAGCAGCAGGCTAGGAAACAGTACAAAATGTAGCGTGGTGAGGAATCTTACGAGCCCTATTCCTAACCAGTGTGCCTCTGGGGAACCCCGGTGTCATTGATCTGGCTGGAGCAGCCAGTGCAGTGAGCAGTAACCAATTTGGTACTTATTTGTGAGTCTCCAGTGTCAGAATTTAAAAAAAAAATAAAAAGGCTTATCTTTCATTCTGCACTGTCTCAGCACACTGGGATGTGATGATGATGTTGCATTAAACTGCTGCCTTAATGGACTTGGAATTAGACTATCAGATATAATATATTATGTATAATAAGAATAGTTTATTACCTTTCAATAAACTAAGGGCTAGTATCATTTATATAATTGGAATCAGACATCTTTAGGTAATTCGGGAAGGGTGTTCTTAATAACTCTCTTGTTGAGCTCTTGGCTTTCTCCACTGTTTAAATTCTTCCTATCAGCAGAATGAATTGTATCAGATAATTTCTAGTGCATATATTTTAGGGGGTCAAAGTATCATTCTTGGACATTTTATGGCTCATCGCAGGCAACTGTTAGAGAAGAAATTGTAAGGTCTGGGCCGCACTGAATCCTCTCTGCAGCAGTTCTTATAGCAATTTGGCACTCTGATCACATCATTGTTTTCTTTTGTACCAACAAAAATGATTGGAAGAGCAAAAAGCAAAGCTCAGTGCTTAAAGGGACACGGATCATCCTAAGGGCAAGAAATGAGAAGGCTTTTTTTTTTTTTTTTCAGATGTCTGCCTTTACCTCATCTATGTCACATGTGAATTCTTCCTCAATGATGGCAGGACCTCTTTATTCTTTTACTTCTTTAAATCCTCTGATTTTGTCCCTGTTCCTCTCCTGGCCTCGCTAGGTTTTCACACAGTTGTGCTTAGTAAATGAGTGTAATGCTATAGAATAGCCAAAATCCAAACGATTGCTGCACAAGCCAAACATAAACAAGTTATATAACACTACAACCACTCGTTTATTAAAGTAAGTGGAAATTATGAGACATATGTAATCTTTTGGACAACTGACAGGCAGGTGTGATCAAGAGAGTAGGGAATCCAGTGATTGTAGGCAGATAGAGAGACAGGTTTGTCTGGGTAATTAGAAAGTGAAGTGGAATTGAGAAGAACGGAGTGTCAGTGAGTGCTACAGGATGAGGAGAGGTGGTAGTGACAGCTGTGCCAGGGCAGGAACAGAAAGGACAACGAGAGCAGAGTGGGCATGAATACACCTGGATTCCCTCAGCTCTCAGCAGCCCCGAGCACGTATGGTATGGAAGGGAGAGGTAGCAGCAGGGGCTCTGGACACTGACATGGCTGTGACTGAGCTGCCCATCTTCATCCCACCGCTGCACTGTGGCATGCATCACCAGCGAGCTGGGCCATTTTTCACTGGGGCTAAACCAAAGACCAAACCATCTCTAGCCTTCGTACAAATCCTATGTTGTGGCATTTGTATAACTTCCTTTTCTCAGCATTTGCGTCATATTTTGGTCTGATCATCTTCCCCGCAGCTGGTGCTATGCATCTCTTCACCCATCGCTGTTTCCTACGGGCAGCAGCATGGAGCCGAGCAGTCTGGAACACCGCAGACATCCTCTGACAAAAAAGCAAAGGAATTGCTGTCCCCTGCACACTGCAGAGTGGCATGGCTGGGCAGTGCCCAAGGAATCCAGGATGTCTGTACACTGTCTTCAGGGAAGTGCCAGCACAGGTGGGACCGGTGAGCTCTGGTGCTGCCTCATGAGCATGACCAGCAGCAGTGTCACAGCTGCGTCTGTCTAAGGTCACAGGAAAGGTTCTGAGCTCCTGGAAGCCCAGCTGTTCTCCCCACAAACCCTGCTTCTTTTAACAGTGTTGTAGATGGTAGCAAAGTATTGTTGTGAAAAAAGACAACAAAAATAGAGGTGCAGATCACCTCAGGACATCCAGCTTGTGTGTGGTGATTCTGCTTTTTCTTTCCCCTACGTAAGAATGTTGCCAATCAAGCTTCTGATGAAAGCCATGTTTATCTCACAATATCTCTAAGGTAGAGATGATAGACTTACGAAGGTGCCAGGTAGCATGGAAATCTCTCGTTTGGGACTGTATTCATCTTCTTGACTTTAACAAAATCCTCTCAGACAGCGGCTGGGCAGTGCTGGGCATGCTATTCCACAAGTGCTTGCAGGCACTGCTGTACAAACATTGAAATAGCCACACTGCAGCTATCACTCAGGCACAACTTCACTGTCACAGTCAGTTCCATAGTGGGCACAATTAATTTATTTTTCCCAGTAGCATTATTTTATTCATGCTGGTCCACTTTCAGCCAACCTTACTTGTTGAGCACACTCAAATTTAGCGAGGGAAGTCACTCCCTTAGTTTTGCTCTTGTTTGAGTGTGGGCTTTTCTATTATTCTTCTCTTTTGTAAATACGTTTGTTCTTATCCTACTGTTGTTTAACCTCCCTTTTGTGCCAGATCTTGTCGAAGGGCTTTTGAAAGTTCAAGGATGTTAATCAGTTGTTATTTATTTGCCTACTTATGGATGTTTTCAAATAGAAAAGTTGAAGAAATACCGGAGAACTATTTTTCCGCCACTGAAATAAGGCTGGTTAATCCTTGCCACATCTAGGATTTCCAGTTATTTTATTTTCAGCCAATTCAACAATTAAATTTGCCAAGTACAATATGTAGGCTTCTAATTACCCTAATCAATTCTAAATGAATCTGCTATTTTGTGACAGAAGCTGTTTCTAACAAAAGCTCATGTATTTCTGTTACACTTTGTCTGCATTATACTTAGGTTCCTGCAAAAGTATTGTATGCATGCAAACGTTTGGAGATGTTACTTGGTTCTAAATTATCTGCTTTTTTCTGCCTTCTGTCTGCTCTGTTTCTTAGTCTTGCCTGAGCTGCAGGTGGGCAGCAACAGGGGAAGGTGCTAAGATCCTACCTAACAGAGAGCAGGTGTGCTGGGGGGAGCACACACAGCCCCAGCAGCTCGTGCTGCAGGCTTTGCAGAGCAGGCACATCCTGACAGCGGGACATACGCCAAGCACTCCGATGCACAAAAGTAGTAGTCACTGCAGGGGCAGTCATTTAAAAGAAAAACTCTCCAAAAGGATTCAGCACATTGTGCTTCTTGCATAATAGGTCGGTGGTTACTGCATTTGGCTGGAGGGGAAGTTGTCCCCATTCCAGGACTCCTTGGTGCTAAATAGCCCAAATCTTCATCCTGTTCTCCTCCATCCTAAAAAGCATATGCTGTTTAGAGAATATGGACTGAGACTCTGACCCCTCTTTACTGTAAGTTAACTTCAGGCTACAAAACTCATATCTCTTGTTTATTCTCTTCCCCACCTTCACTTCCTTAGCAGTGTAGCCACACCGACAAAGGTTATTTTTTCCTAATTAGACCAATTTCTCCAAGACTGAAAGGCCTGTGAAGAGTGAGAGGGGTCAAAAGCCTTTCGTCGTCACAGGCAAATGTTGTAGCACCAACACAAGTACACAGAAGGCTGTTCTTAGGCCTATCTGTTGCCTTACACACATTCAGTGCCCCAGCATTATTAAATACATAACTGTGTGCCACCAGATGACTGCCCGTAGTAGAGGTGTCTGCTTGCAGTCCCAAAGTCTTCCCATTGCATAGGTGCAGACAGCTTTCCCTTTGGCAAAAATGCCTTTGTTTTCCAGGTAAACAACCCTCCCCAAACTACTGAAGAGCTCCCTGAGAGCTGAGTGCTCTCAGCGATCCTACTCAGCTCAAGCGCTTAATAGCAGACAAGACATCACCTAGTCTGGGGGTATCTAAAATGACACTTTTTTGCATAGAAGAAAGAAAAGGAGAATGCAGCTTGTCAAAAAGGAATGCAGGTGCTCAAAAACCCACATGAACTGCAGATAGCAGTCCCAACTGACTATTTCCCAGCGTGGCCTAATCTCATGAGCACCTCCCTTCTGAACCTGAAAGTTCCTCGGGCATTTAACTTTCTTCACCCACACATGTTTGGGAAGATAGGCACTTATCTCTTGCCTCAAGTTCTACTGCAATCCAGCTTAGGAAGACAGGCATTTAAATCCCCTTTAGAAGCCTGAAAAATTAGCAGCAGTAAGAATTATGTCTCACTTCTTCCGGTGTGGGCCACCAGCTGTGATGTACGTGCAAAGTGCACAGCGCGTGTCTTAAGCTGAGGGAGGAAGTGGAACTGAGGATGTCACCGCGTGTAAGGGACTGATGTGACACCGCCTGCTCCTCAAAAGCAGTCCCTCTGACTTCTGTACCATGCCTGTGTACAAAGCATGGCCAGCCTCTCTCCCAGATCCCATACCTCTGCAAGGTCAATATACAAAGCTGACGACACTCATCCTCCTCTCAAAGGGAGCAAAAGCAAGAGGCCAAAACCAGGGCAGGACATGCTGAATGCAAGACTGTTGTAGGAACAAAACAGGTAACAGGTCATAGCCTCCTTTCAATCCCCACACCCTCTGTCCCTTGCCAGTCTTTGAACTGTGAAGCTAGCCTTGAAGTTGGCTTGTGTCTGCTCTGCCACAGCCCTATGCCTCCGCCTTCCTGCCTGCACAAGCTCTCAGCTGCAATACCCAGCATCCGCGATACCTCATGGCTGCTGATTATGCCATTCTGCTGGGAAGTTGGAGCTCAGTATTTAATTAAGAGTCTAGAAACATCACCCACTTCCTTTCTTACGGCTTTATGCAAAATGTGGGTGGAAGCGCTATGATCACATACTGCTTCATTAGCGCTGGTCCCGCAGGAAGGATGGATCAGCTGTGGCATGTGTGGATGGAGCATTCCTGGTATTTCCAATGGCTTTCCAGGAGGCTATCTGGGCTCTAGCCACAGGCTGTTGGTGGTGTGAGCTCACTTCTGCAGTCAGCAGAAAGAAGGAAGCACCTGAGGCACCTCAGAGGCAGCAGACATTTTCTGCAGATCTTCAGAAGCGCCTCTTTCTGGCCACGGCCCGTGTCAGAAAGCTGACACGATTAGATCACTGCTGCGTCCCTTCCAGGGCTCAGACACTCAACATTTCACCAAGGTAATAATGTCTCAGAGAGGAGTCTGAAGCAGATGGGCAAGACTCCAGTCCAGATACTCAGGAGCTTCACAGCTAATGACTGTAAGAAAGTAAACCAACAGCGTATCAATAAGAAGTAAAGATGGTGACTACTGAAAACTATGGAAATACAAATTAAAACTAGAATGTGTCAATAGATACTGTTCGAAAAGAATCTGAAGCATAATGCTTCTCTCTCCTGCTCTGCACCCCACCAGCCTTTATAAAAAAGGCAGTGTTCTAACAAATCTGCCTCTTTCTTCTTACGAATTACAGAGGATTGGAAATAACTGTAACATAGAGAAGAAGTATTGGAACCAGTAAGAGCTTAATCTTAGCTCATCAGTTGTTCACCCTTGGTCTAATTCTTTGCTAAGCACTGCCCAAGAAAGGACAGAAGAACACTTTATTTCCTCAGCTTGAATATACATTGATTTTTTTATACTAGAAAATTTGAGAAAGTGCAGTGCATTTATATCCAGATGGTGTAAATACACTGTAGGCAAGTTTCACTCTTTAAAGTTACAAAGAGCATTCATTAATGCTGCAGTTCTGAGAAAAGCACGTAAGGACTGCTCAGCATGAAGGAGCTGGCATTTGATTTTCACTGAGATAAGTGGAAAGAATAATACACCTTCTCTGAACATCAGTGTCTCTTCTTTCATGTCTGTTTGTGATGCTCTTCCTACCACAACGTGCATGGCTGAGAACAATATACATCAGGAATGAAACTTTCATTGATGTGACTGCATGATTTTCTGTTTATTATTTATGTTTGCATAATTCCATGCATTAATAGAAAGAGAAGTAATTCAAAGATACATAACATTAAGTGATTGTTTTTGTCCTGGAGCAACTAGGCGGCCTGCTTTGACTCAATGCATATTGCTAAGAGCAGACAAAGTCTGTTCTGATGAGCTATCCAAGAGAAGTTAGATTCTTAACTGCATTTTTTTTTTATGGAACATTAAGTTTCAACTGATTTTGACTACCTAAACTAAGAGCAAGTGATGTCATTTACCTGGACTTGTTCAAGGCCTTTGATATGGTCCAACATCACATCCTTATCTCTATATTGCAGAGATGTGGCTTCAAAGCCTGGACTATTTAGTGGATAATGAATTGATTGGATAATTGCAGTCAACAGACATATGTCCAGCTGGAGGCCAGTGGTGAGTGGTGTCCCCCAGAGGTCTATCTTAGGACCAGTGCTCTTCAACATCTTTATCAAGGTCCTTAGTGATAGGATTGAGTGCACCCTCAGCGCATTTGCTGATGATAGCCAAGTACAAGGTATTGCACATGGGTCAGGGAAACCCCAGATGTGGGGCCCCATCTGGAGTACTGCATCCAGGTCTGAAGCCCCCAGCACAAGAACAATGTGGAGCTGTTGGAGCAGATCCAGAGGAGAGCTGCAAAGGTGATCAGAGGGCTGCAGCACCTCTCCTATAAAGAGAGGCTGAGGGAGCTGGGCTCATTCAGTCTGCAGGAGGCTGTGGGGAGACCTCACTGCAGCCTTCCAGTACTTGAAGAGAGCTTATAAACGGGAAGGGAGACCACCTTTCAACATGGACAGACTGTGATAGGACAAGAGGGAATTGTTTTAAACTAAAAGAGGGAGATTTAGATTAGATATTGGGGACATTTTTCAAGGGGTGGTTAAGCACTGGAGGCATTTGATGCCATATAGGATGGGACCCTGGGCAGCCTGATCTAGTAGGTGGCAGCCCAGCCCATGGCAGGTGAGTTGGAACTAATGATCTCTTCCAGAGATCATTAGGTCTCTTCCAACCTAAATCACTCTGTGACTTTTTTTCTTTTTTTTTTTTTTTTCAAAGAGGAGATAATGAACTCCTGAAATTGAATGAGTGGGTAAACGCCTCTTCTTGCGAAAGGACTGCTTATGCTTTTGCTATGCATCAATGCTCAAGCCCATCTGCATTTGTGAGACTGTTTCTGCGAATGAGAAACGGAGTGTATGCTTCCCATAGCCAGAACCAAGAATTTACCACAACCGGTGGTTACGATTCGCTGTTCTGTCTCAGGTACTCGTCACCTTCAAAATAAGTACTTCAAACCGAGAAAACTTGTGAGAGAAAAGGCTGGACTTGCTGTAAAAGCGCCCGTGTAAAGTTCAGGCACGGAGCTGCACTCCGCCGGAGCTGCTCCGTTTCCGGACACCGCGCTGACCGCCGTCCGGCCGAGGTCGACGGGTGCGCCCGTGCCCTTCCTCCAGCCCTACAGCTGGGGAGCGGCCCCGACACCCACGTCCCGCCGGACCGCGCTCCTCCGCGGCTCCCTGCTCTCGCCAGAGCCGGCCGCGCGTGGCCCTTCCCCCGCCGCACATGCCCAGAAGGGCGGGAGCCGCGGCGTGCCGAGAGCCGCCGTGACAGCGGCGGGGGCCCCTCCCCCTCGTCTCGTCCCCTCCTCTCCACGCTCGCCGTCCCGTCCCTTCCGCTGAGCCGCCCCGAGCCGCGCCCCCTGGCCCGTGGCTCCGCGCTCATCGGGAGCCGTGCGGGCGCTGCCCCGCTCCGCGAGCCGCCGAGGGGCGGGAGGCAGCCATGTCGCTATTGTCTCCGCTGGTGCCCTTGCTGAGGGTGTACTACGCCGGCCTCGCCGTCATCCTGCACCAGCTGCGCCGCCGCCTCCGCTCGCGCTGCCCCCCGGCCCCAGGTGAGCATCGCGGGGCGGGGCAAACTTCGCCGCCGCTTCGCGCTGAGCGGGGAGGCGGGCGCGGCCCCGCGGAGCCCGGACGGGGCGGCCGCGACCTTGGGGGCGCCGCTCGGCCGCCGCCGCCCGGCCCCGCGCTCCTCCCCCCCCCGGCTGTAGGGGGAGCCGCGGCCCGTCGCGCCCCCACCGCCCCGCCCTCGCCGCCGCCCCCGGCCCCTCCGCTTCGTCCGGTGGGGCGGAGTGCTGGGCCTGAGCGCGGCCTCGCAGGCGGCGCGGGGAGTCCGCGGGCACTTCTCCGTCTTCGCTCTCCTTCCTTCCTGCTGTCGCTTTGCCTCACACCTCAGGTCCAGAGACCGACGGGGCGGAGCGCCTTCCGGCCCAGGTAGGTGCTTGGGGGGTGGGGGGCTGCGGCCGGGTTCCTGCCCGGGCCTCGCTTGGCCCGTGCCCGCCGCAGCGCCTCGTAACCTAACGTGCCCCTCGCTCCCCGCCCCTGTAACCCTGCTGTCACCAGCGCAGTTGGTGAGAGCGACGCTCGTACTTTTCTCCAGATCAGCTCTTTGTTTGAGGAGTTACTTATTCGCTTTGTTTTTTCTTTCTGATTTTTTGGTCAGCGAGCGCTTGGTAATTACTTTTTTTTAGTCCCCCTGACACTGACAAAGGAAACTTTTGAGTTCAGCAGGAAAAAAACAAACAAATTCTCTCTTTTTCTCACATTTCTCCTTAGGACTTTAGAACGTTTCTAATTTTGCGAACTTATAGCAAAGTGCAGTCTGCCTGGATGTATACTGCTACATCATCAGATCTCAGCGTAACTCTGCCTACAGGACACTGCCTTTGCCATCCTCTGGCTGCTGTGGGAAGTTTTAACAAGGGTCACAAAAAAAATCCAGGGCAGGAGTAGATTGGGACAAGGATGTGCAGGGTGCTGGAGGCCGATAGCTGAGCGAGCTGTGCATTCCACCACACGTGGCTTCGTGGGCAGTGCTTCTGCTTTTTATCACTCCTGATAGTTCTACAGCAAGTTTGCATTCTTCTTTTTTCAATCTCAAAATACAAACATAGAACAAGGAAATCAAGTAGAAGGACTCCACCAGCACAGAGGCAGATGTGTGTACGGTTTGAAGTCATCTGAGCATTTTTCTAGCATTAGTTTTTCTTGGCAGAGCGAAGGCGGGTATTGTGCCTAGGGTGTGTAACACTTACCAAATCTTTTCCGAACCGAGGAGAAGCACCATGATGAAAATGTGACCCGAGTGTTTTGATGTGTTACGTTCCCATTTAAAAAAAATAAAATAAAATGGAATTTGGGAATAACAGCGCATGTAGCGCTGGGGAGATGTCAGCTGGCCTTAGTAGGGCTGTGGCAGACCTGGCAGATTTGGAAATCTTTTCTCCGGCCCCAGTTCGTGATGGCTCCTTCCAAGGACAAGCAGCTTCTCGGCACAGGACTGTTGGGTGCACTTGCCTCTCAGCAGTAACCTGCTCCCTTGCTTGGCTTGTCAGGGCTTCAGAAACAGAGTTTTTGCCTAGATTAGCCTTGTTTTCATGTAGTAATTTCAAAATAGGGACTGCAGCATGTTGGAAAGTGGAAGTGTTGATTACGATGGACTTAAGTAAAGCTTGGATCAGTAAACTGTGCTTACTGTGAAAAATAACTGAGTAACTTTTCGAGGCAGGAATCTAGAACGTGTTGCAGTGCCTGTGTTTAAAACTGCCTGGATCTTTCCAAGGGGCTATGGCCACTGAGCAAACATTTCTGGGCACAGAAGGGCCAAGAGAGGAACTGGGCTGGCACTGGTGGTGAAGGGATGCCTCTCATCCTGACTGCTCAGCCGCTCTTCCCTGTCGGGATTCTCAGTTCCTGGGTATGGCCCTGTAGCTCAGCTTCAGGCACTGTGCTGGTGAGTGAAAGCAGTGCTCAGACCCAGTGTAAGCGAAGCCCTTCTATCTCCAAGGTGTGCAATTCATTTTCCAGGAAAAGCTTGCTTTCTAACTCTTAGCAGAGAGATTTTTAGGATTTTAATCCGAAGTGAACCCAACTCGTTCTTTCTCTTAGTCGAACTTAGTCAAAAGTTGCATGTTCTTGGCACGTATGCTTTAACATCTATTCTCTTGCATCCTCCTGGGGTTCATACACTTTTTATAGGTAGGATTCAAGACAGCTTTTTGGGAAGGAGAACAGTTTGAGCCCTGGGATCTAAGGCATTAGTAATTTCTTGGAGTTGTGAGCCAAAATTATCCACCTCTTCATCCTCCTGAAGGTGCAGCTCCCAGTCCAGTGTGGGAAAGATTTGGCTGAAATTCTGACCTTGAAGCACAGGGAAGGCAAGTCCAAAGTTGGGAGCATAAATGCGTCACAATCAGTGATTTTATCACAAAGCAAAATCAGTGCGTGGAAGTAAAGGGGAAGAGGCCGTTCATGTTCAACAAATCAAGGTGCTGATTGCATAGGTGACATAGCTGCTGATGCATGGGGTGAGCTGCACGAGTGCTGTGGCTGGACGCTCTGCAGGGGGAAGCGACTCACGGGGCACAGAACAAATGTGGCTGTGTAGGTTGCCAGGTGTGCCCGCTCACTGCATGACGTGGTGCCCAGCTCCTCTTCACAGTACGGGATTGCACTGTTCTCTTCAAATTGGGTGCATCCACCTGGAAAGAGGTGTGTTCTGAGAGGCAGTGCTTCTGCTCCTGAGACCCAAAGTAATCAGGTGACAGAGTTGGACAGTGAGCCTGAAAACATGGAGCTCAGAGCCCACCAGTGGTAGTCCTTTGGCCACAGGACAGTGAGGCAGCACAGGAGGCATCCTGATGTCACGACAGGGAAATGTGGGGCTTTGACAGTGAGGTAAGGAGCTAACCAAGCAGAGCTTTGGCAGCTGCTTCATGCCTTGCTTTTCCTCTTCGATATCTCATTATATTGCTGGCAAAAACTGATCTTCTGTTTCCACAATAAATCACTGCAAGTCTGGTATTACCTCACCTATCGTTTTGTTGCTCAGCGTCCAGAAAACCCTTGTCACACAACAAGTGTTCAGTGGTCTAAGGAACAGGTTTATTAGGAATTACTGCCTTGATGTTTCTTACAGTTGAAATTCAACTTAATTAATTGGAGCGGAAAAAAAAAAAAGAAAACATAAATGCCCTGCATGCATAAAGATCTTGATGTAATCAACTTCTGAAGGAGAAAATGCAATCAATGAATTGCTAAAAGATGAACTCGCTTCAGTTGTGACACCAGGCTGTAACAGTGGAAACGTGTTCACTGAAAGTCTTCTCCCTGGTAACGTTTTTCGTGTACTGCTACTTTTTTGGTAGTTTAAAACACTTCTCAGGGAGGCATTTCCTTGCCATGTTTTGTGTTCTGTGTGTGTGACTTGACTGAAATTTAGTTAAGTGTGGTACCTGTGATGTGTGGATGGCTATCTGTCTTTGAGGAGGGTTATAATGTGAGTGAAGAACAGAACTTAAAGCTGACTCACACTCTTAAAAGCAATTGAAACATCAATCAATTGCCCAATTTCTAGTTAATCAGTGTCATAAGTTGTACAGAGTTCATTTATAATTGATCATGAAATATTAATTTGAAAACATGTATCTCCTAACTTGAATTCCTTTACTGAGGGCTTCTAGTTCTAAGTGTCAAGCATAAGGGTAGACCAGGCGCTTCCTCCTTAAGGTCTGCCAGCTGTGGAACCTTGTTCCAGCAGTGGGCAATGAATCAGGAAGGACACACTGAACGTAGGCAAAAATTAAATTGCACCCAATGCTTAATCCCTCCTGTCACTCAGGCATATGAGAGAATTACTTAGGTACTTTCAAAAGTCGGGAAGTACATGTTGCCTCTGCTGAGTGAGGCAAGTGTTTTGCAGAAATGATACTGTGTAACTACAGCCTGTGTCACTGCTGCATGTGCACAAGCGGGCAGAACTAAGGTGGCCGTGCACCTGGCATGTCCCAGCAGCCAAATCCTTGCTTTCACAACCCAGTTTGTGTTTTGGATGTGCTTCTCTGTCACAGTGGGGAAACCCAGCTGTGCCTCCATCATCAGCCTCTGGCCTCGAGCCCTGCCAGCCTCAGGAGGATGAGAGCAGTCTGGGGCTGAAGAGCAGGGCTGTGGGAAGCACGGAGCGTGCTGGAGTATGCTCAGGAAACCCAGTCCTTCCTTCTTTTCCACCTCCTTTTCTTAGTTTTCCTGATGTCATCCCTAAGGCCAGCAGAGGTTGCACAGCTGTCAGCAGGCCATCAGTACTGAAGTCCTCAGCTCTGGTATGTGGCAGTGGTTTGGGTCAGTTGTGCATACAGGAAGAGCACATCTGCTCCTCCAAATGCATGCTCTACCATTTGGGTGGGAGTTCAAGGAAGAAAACAAAAGCACTTTTGTAGCCTTAAGGCTTTTCTTTTAGTGAAAGGGTTTGCAGTGGACCCAAGTGGCACTGTTTTTTTCTGTAGTGGGTAGATTGGGTGAGCTGAAGGAGAAGGTTTCTGACAGTCGCTGTGTAATAGGTTGTGCTCCTCTCTGCTTTTTGCCAGGCCTGGGCTACAGTTGCTGCAGCTGTTCCAATAGTGAGGCAACACCCACCTCTTCCTTGAGCAAAATAAGTCCATTTTTTTTTCTTTTTTTTTTTCCCTGTAGTTCCTGTTACTCTACACGCTACACAAAGAGTGGCAGGGATGGTTAACAGTTTATATTAGAACTGTTATGACAAGTTGAAATGTGGTTTACATTGTTATAACTAAGCTGTGCTACACTGATGTGTCCTTAACTATGGCCATGCTACTCAGTGCTGCCAGTGCCAGGTTTGTCTGAAAATAATGGTAAAGCTGTTGCATTCATGAGAACGAAGGGTGGGGAGAGGCTGTAACACTCCTGGGCTCTGAAATAACTTGTCCTCTATCAGTCTGTGATGAACTTTTTATGATCCGAGGTGTGGCGTACTAACTTTAAAGATGCATCAACTCTATTATTACAGTTCCTTCCTCCTTGCTTTCAGGAACTGCTGTGTAATTGCAAAGGAAACTGCAAGATTTAATGAAATGCCAGGAGCCTCTATGCCACCTTGAGACTGCTTGTCACAGAGTGGAGTGGGGGAGCTCAAAAGCAGTATTAATACACGTTGGAGTACCTTGTCAATAGACGATCGTATGTTATAGCAGAGTTACATCAGTGTATGTTACATCACTTTGTCTTTCAAAATCACCAGTTTTGGTGAGATTGCGTACCTTGGTGCTGTTTCAGAATTACAGAGCATTACCATGTTGAATCAGTTGTTTATCCTGGCAACTAAAAAAGCACTGAATGAGTCATAGAAGAGGGCATACGAGTAGTCAAAACATTCCCCCTTCCAAGTCAGAAAAAGTTTGCACACAGGAGTAAATCTTCAGATACGTACAATACTGAAAACAAATCTAATAAATTAAACACTTGCTTTGTACCTCTCATTCTAAGTCTAAACCAACAGCTGTGTTTAAATAAATATATTTAGTCCTGGTAAACCTTTCATATTTTTTATTTTTTTTATTTTTCACTGAAGCAGTTCACAAAGTGCTGCAAAATACTTGCTGCAGTTAATGCTTTTCTTGGGAATGTTTATCAGCACAGGAGAACATGCCAGGGGAGCTGCATCCATAAAATTTTGGGGGATGTTCCCCTGTAGCAAGTTAGAAGAAAGCAGATCCTTTCTTCCTCCCCCATCCAGCTGGTTTTCTTGCCTGGGGATTCCTGCGTTTTGGCATAGAGGCAGCTCCTACTGAGTAAGGGAGGGAGAGGTCTCACTGCTTTTGGGATGGCTGCAGGAACGCTCTTCCAATTTCTCTTCTGTTCTCTTTCCTTGTTTCTGTATGGAGGAGGTCATGTCAGTGCTGGCTGATGGCTTCCTTCTCCCTGCTGCCCCTGTATAGGGCTGCTGGGTGCTGTGGCTGGGCTGGTGCTGTGGGAGGAGTGCAGGAGTGCAGTTGTGCTGCTGCATGGCTTTTTGATGGTCATTCCCTGCGCTGTGTGCAGGGACACTGTGGGCTTCAACAGTACTGCATGTGATTGCACAAGAAGCCTTTTCCTGCACGGATATTTAGGTACAGTTCTCTAAGCTTTGCCACCTTCTTTAGAAGAAAAGGCAGCCAAATTATTTCATACCTGGCGTAGTTAATAACTTTTATTAGTGCTTCCCTGTCTGCCTCTTCCTGTTGTTATAACATACTGTTATTCCAGGAACTGAGACTGTGAACTGGCACTTGAGAAAGTTGCTTTGGTTTCTGAAAGAGGAGGACAGGAAAGGTGTCAGAGGCGTATTGCTGATCTGCATGCAGGTTCAAATTCCAATTCCTTTTGTTTTTGTTATAAAACTTCTTTACACTTCAGAGGTGCAGATTAATGCCATAATTTATTTGCATCACAGGTTTTTTTTTCCTCTTAAGGCAAGTCCTGGAACAGTTAGTTAAAGCTAACAGAGATTCTTTTGAAATAAACAAACAAGAAAATAAACAAACTTGCTCCTTCAGTATCAAGTGTTGTTTGAAATAAATACTGATAGTGAAGTTTGGTAACTGTTAGGCTAGAGGCTGTTAGATGATATTAGTCTAGCCTTAGCTATAACATAGGGGACAAGAAAATGCTACAGCACATTTCTTGTGTGACGATGACGTGTGAACTCCGTGGCAGACGTTACACGTTCTCTACCAAGAATTATGTGATTCCATAAAGAAGATGTACTCAGGTCTTCTAGCTCAATTTCACAGCAGCATGTGCTGCATTTAAAACCTTTTCAGTTTCTGACATTTTAGTGGGCTTCTTGTAGGTCACACTTCCTGCAAATCTCATCGTTAATTTTGCAAATGTTATTAGTAAGGTAGGTTTCTTGATATGTATTCACAGAAACAGTGTTTTCACGTAGTTGAGTGTGGTCAAACTTGTGCTTTCTCATTGTATCTTTATCTTACTGCCTTTATCAGGTACTCATTAATGAGTGAAGGATCAAAAGGTGGGACGGTGGCCAAGAAGCAATGGAGAATAAAAGTTTAGAAGGTTCCCCGTCAGATCTAAAGTTAGTGGCTCACCCAAGAGCAAAGAGTAAAGTGTGGAAGTACTTTGGGTTTGATACCAATGCGGAAGGATGCATATTACAGTGGAAGAAAATCTACTGCCGTATTTGCATGGCGCAGATCGCCTACTCGGGGAACACGTCCAACCTTTCCTACCACCTCGAGAAAAACCACCCCGACGAATTCTGTGAGTTTGTGAAAAGCAACACCGAGCAAATGAGGGAGGCCTTTGCTACTGCGTTTTCAAAAATCAAGCCAGAGTCGTCGCAGCAGGTTGTTCAAGATAGTCTCATCATGAAGACTTACCAGAACTACGAAAACAAAAAGCATCAGGAGCTGACATCTGCAGTCATCAGCTTGATCTGCGAGGGCATGTACCCCGCTTCTATTGTTGACGAGCCCACTTTCAAGGCTCTCTTGAGAACAGCTGATCCCAGGTATGAACTTCCTAGCCGGAAGTATTTCTGTACTAAAGCTATTCCTGAAAAATACAACACCATTAGAGAGATTGTGTTAAAGGAGCTCACTGACGTCCTGTGGTGTGGCATATCCACAGACATGTGGAGGAGTGAAAACCAGAACAGGTCGTATGTAACCGTCGCAGTTCACTTTCTTAGCAGCAGTCATTCCAACTGCCTGGTGGTCAACTCACGTTGCTTAAAAACGTTTGAAGTACCAGAGGATAATACTGCAGAGACTATCACACGAGTCCTTTATGAAACATTCATCGAATGGGGGATCAATACAAAAGTCTTCGGTGCTACCACAGACTACAGTAAAGACATTGTGAAAGCTTGCTCTCTCCTTGATATTCCAGTGCAAATGCCTTGCTTGGGGCATACTTTTAACGCAGGAATACAACAAGCCTTTCAGCTCCCAAAGCTCTGCGGCCTTCTTGCCAGGTGCCGAAAACTGGTGGAGTATTTTCAGCAGTCCACAGTAGCGATGTATATGCTGAGTGAGAAGCAGAAGCAGCAGAATATCCTGCACTGCATGCTGGTGAGCGATCGCGTTTCCTGGTGGGGCAGCACACTTGCCATGCTGCAGCGTCTCAAGGAGCAGCAGTTTGTCATCGCAGCCGTCCTCGTGGAGGACAGCAACAACCATCACCTCATGCTGGAAGCCAGCGAGTGGAATACAATCGAGGGGCTGGTGGAGCTGCTGCAGCCTTTCAAACAGGTCGCAGAGATGATGTCTGCTTCCAAGTACCCAACAATAAGTATGGTGAAGCCCCTTCTCCACATGCTTCTGAACACTACCCTGAACATCAAAGAGAACGATTTGAAAGAGATCAGCATGGCGAAGGAGGTAATAGCTAAGGAGCTGTCGACTACCTACCAGCACACCCCAGAAATAGACATGTTCCTCAACGTTGCCACTTTCCTGGATCCTCGCTACAAAAAACTGCCTTTTCTTTCAGCCTTTGAGCGGCAGCAGGTGGAAAACAGAGTGGTGGAAGAAGCAAAAAGCCTGCTGGAGAAAGTCAAAGAAAACACCTTTCGGACTGAGGAAAAGTTCTTCACGGTTTCGGAAGAACCTCCGGTGAAAAAAATCATCATCTCCTCCACTCCCCCTCCTACCAGCGTGATCAACAACATGCTTGCGGAGATCTTCTGCCAGACAGGAGGCGTAGAGGACCAAGAGGAGTGGCACGCTCAGATTGTCGAGGAATTGAGCAACTTTAAGTCTCAAAAAGTCCTCGGTTTGAACGAAGACCCTCTAAAGTGGTGGTCTGACAGACTAGCACTGTTTCCAGTTTTACCAAAGGTCCTTCAGAAATACTGGTGTATTTTGGCCACGAGGGTTTTTCCCGAGCGCCTTTTCGGTTCCTCTGCTAACGTTGTCAGTGCAAAGAGAAACCGGTTGGCCCCAGCGCATGTGGACGAGCAGATCTTTTTGTATGAAAACACTCGGAATGGGTCCGAGGCGGAGCCAGAAGATGAAGACGAAGGAGAGTGGGGTTTGGAACAGGAACAGATTTTTAATTTAAGCGACTCAGTCAATGTAAACAACAATTTCTTTAATATCCGGGACAGTGGGTTTGTTTAACAGGACCGCTGCAGTACGCTTAATAAGAAAGCAAAAGGTATTTGTCCTGAGTTACCAAAAATACTTGTTTATGCTATGAATGCTGTAAATATTGAACAGTTATTTCAAACTTGATTTAGCTTCTGTTGTCTGTGTTTTTCCCACTGTCTTAAAACATGAATGACTTGTGATTAAACAGCACTGAAACGAACGAGGAAATAAATTCTGCAAAGATTGTAATTTCTGACTGTGGCCCAGATCTCAGAGAACACTTAGCCTTGTGCTTCCCTTCCGCTTACTCACTGGAAGAGGAACACGTGTTTATGTGCTTTCTATAACAAAAATATTTTTTCCTGAGTTAGGACCCTAAGCAAGGGAGTTTTTAAGATGTATGCCTCCAATTATAAATCATGTGTGACTTAGGGTGTTTTTAGCTTTAAATTTTGGATTTTAAAACTTTATTTTTAAACTCCGTAAATCAGAGCAACTGGGATTGTTAAGAGTGTCCGATGATAAAGAATGGAAAAAAGATGAGCCTGATTTTCTTTTTCACTACCTCATGTGTTAGGCTTGGTCTGTGCTAGAAAAGTTCAGCTGGTATAATTCTGTCAGTTAAGGGACTGTGCTACTATTTTAACTGGCATTGTGCTGGCATAGGCTGGAATGTGGATGCATTTATACTTGGAGAATTCATTTGTCTTTCCATTGTGGTGTAAATGGTATAAACGCTTCCAGACTTGATATTGCTGCATCCATGTGCTCAGATTTTACCACTGTAGCAGCTCAGTGGCAAAACCCTTTTTATCCAGGCAAGCCCTGGCTGTAGACTGTCCTGCTTTTCGAAAGTGAGTTGGGTCCAGGTGAGACTGCTGTGCAGATGTGGCAGCTGATGCCAGAGGTGTGAAGCATCAAAAATGTCTGGGCCTAGGGATGGAGGGAGAGGACAAGGGTGGCAGGAGGCGTGCCAGAGCCACGGGTCTAACTGTGTGTGTGTGTTATAAATTACTTTAACCTTTTAATTTAAATGGGGACTTTGTCCAGGGTAGCTTAGAGAATTTTGTTGGTGGAAAAAAAGCAATATAAAAACTTTAATATTATGTAAATATATTTAAAAGAGGGAGACCCTCCAGTTCCCCGTATGTATTTAGTGAGTCTTTAGTATTGTTTCTTGTTATGTTAGTGCTTAAAGCTTTTTTTTTTCTCTTTTTTTTTTTTTTTTGATTGAGTTTGTAGATTGGAGTCAAATGTTTGAGTGCTGTTTCTGATTAGTTGTTACGTATTGCATTTGCTTCCTGTGTGTCTCTGGGCTTAAGTGTTTCCAGCCCTTTTGAAGAACTTGTCAAAAAAAAAAAAAAAAAAAAAAAAAGGAAAAGAGCCCAACAAGGAAAACCCCATGTCTCTTAGGAAACACCGCAGGTCAAACACGATCATTTTTTTGCACTTGGCACTGAGTGGGATGCTAACCAGCACTTCCCTGTGAGGTGGTGTGGGGAGCAGTTCTGTGGCTGTATTTATGTGGCAGACCTCTTGTCCTCAGCTCACAATCTCCTGCTAGAGCTATGCTGAGAGGGCTGCTCTTGCCCAGTTAGATTCCAGCACTTCCTACTAGTGCTTGAAGGAGTCTAAAAATGCCACTGAGACAGATTGTGAAGTTCCATGCCCAGCTGTGAAGAGCTACCGCTGCCTCGCTGTGGTCTTGAGGACTGTGCTGCCAAAGAAACACGTGTGTGGTGCCTGGGGTGGCAGTGGGAGAGGCTGACGTTGTACACTGGCACTGAGTGTCTGCGAGCACGCTGTGTGCGGCCTGTCTGGAGAGAGGTGTGTGGAAGATGGTCATTCACTGAGAAGACATCTCAATTTTTGTCATCGCTGTGGCATCCGCAGGCGTGTGCTTGTGGAGAGACCGTCCAGAAGGAGCACATGATACTCAATTCCACCATCACTTATGTTACCAAACCACATATTGATGTGTCGGCTTAGTGGTTTTTACAGATTGGGGGCCTCCGTGGCAGGATGGGGTGGCTGGGTGTGACTGCCCAGGATGTACAACGAAGGCATGGTGTGACACTTCATGAGGGCCGCAAAGCTGAATCAGGGAAGGCAATGAGGTGCAGCGGGTTCCTCTTTTCTGCTCCCTCCTTCATGTAATCCTGCATCATGTATGAACACCTGACCAGTTTCGTTTTCATCACTGCTAGCCATGCTGGACTGCTGGCATGAAGTGTGCCAGCCTGGGACCTGAGCATACAGCAGGCTTGCGGCCTGCTCCCTTGTGCGTCAGCCGAGCAGCGTGGGGCACTGTTCCCTTCCACTTCGCATCCTTGTATTTATTTTTTTGGTATCCAAAATAAATCTAGTTGGGTCAATGGAGATGTCTCAGCATTCTCTTAAAAAAAAAAGAAAAAGAAAAAAAGCCATTGTTAGTCGTACTCGTTGTCTGTGGGATTTTTATTTAATATTCTAAGCTTGGAGTATTGTTAAATAAACCAGAAAAATGCGTTAGTTACTCGAATATCTGTCTGATGTGTGTTCATCTCTGCAGCACTTTACAACTTTGAACTCTATTGCGACAATGGGAGGTTATAGTCTAAGGTTTTTGAAGCTATGCATTTATTTTTCTTTTGATCCTGTAAATTATTATGAAAAAGAAATGTTGTACAAATCTTTTGGATTAAAAAATGTGAAGATGAAAAACATCGGAAGTTTAGACAGTTTCTCTTACTTAAATACGCGTGGTGGCTTTCATTTAAGACATCGTTTTCTGCTGTTTGATTGGGTGGAGAAACGAAGTTGCAGAGCTATTCATTTATTTCTACAGTGTGAGTTAAACTGTGTTGTTATTGCCAAGAGTGGGCCCAGGGTACATTTCTGAATTAGGAGAAGAAATCAGATCTATGCTCATTTTTCTTGACAGATAATTTGAATCCACTGTTTAATTTCTCTACGGAGAAGCAACAGAGGAACTTCGACTTCTGAGTACTTTCATGTTGGAAATGTGAATTTTGAAGTATGCTTTCAAAATGCATACGTTAAGTCAAAAGAAGAATTACTCATTGCTGCAGCTCAGAGTTAAAACTCGATGGGTCAGGTGTGGGTTCTTAGGACCAGCAATATCACTAGGAGTTCTGTTGACTGACCAGTCTTTCTGTGCCATCAAAGCTGAAAGGAGAACCCCAGGACCAAACTGAGGTTGATAAAGTGAATCTTTCCAGCAAACTGTTTTAGATTCCTCAGTTTAATGTGAGGGCTTAAAGTTCTGGATTATTCATGGAAAGGATTCCTAAAGTTTCTGTCACAGCATTGTATCAAGGATCCTGCTGAAATTAGGGCTCTGTATTGCTAAGACTTCTTAACAAAATGTTTCCTGCCCCTAAATGGATTACTTAAATAGTTTTCCAGAGCAGTGGTGTGGAGATACCTGCAGTACTAACTTCTGAAGAACCTGGCTCTGTCAGCACAGCTCTGTGTGGCACAGGCTGTACTCAGTACCTTGAGAAGTCTCATGCTTTGGCTCCTGGTGGGTTACATTTTGTGGCCCTTTTCAATTCTCGTTTGTTTTATTTTTGCAGGCCACAACTGTCATATTTCCTCTGAATTGCTGTCTTCTGTTAAATGCAATGTGTGTTTTGTTTTTAGAGAACGTAGGGAAATGAGGGAAATTGTTTTTACTCTTTAAAAGAGGTATTGTTTGGTGCTGCAACTAGAATTTTAAGATGCAGTGTAAACTTATACCTGCCTTAAAAGTATATCACTAGAGCCCTTCTAATGATTTGCTGTTGCTGAAACTGGAATTTCAAGATATCCCTGCACTTGCTGTATAATTTTACATACAAAAGCATTTCCTTTAGGTTAAACAATAAAAATCGATTCAATAGATTTCTCCTGTTTCCACAGTAATTCTCAGTGCCACTGCAATTGGGTTGAACTGCCACAGGGGAATTAAGTTTACCTTAAGACAAAGCACTATCTTTCAGCTTATCTTATGTTTTAAATCTTTCTTCACCATAAAATTTGATTTAGATCAAAGGCTACTGCAGAAACTGCTCTCAAATGAGAGGCCTTCAGATTCTGAAATTTTAATACTACGAATTTGCAGCGTTTATATTGACATTTCCACACAAGGTGGTATTGATTTACCTTGCTGCTGCAGGAAAAGGTTACTGCTCAAAAAGATGATGCTGCCATCCATCATGCTTAGAAGGGATAAGGTGTAGGGTGGGTGCTTTGTTCAGAGAAGTTGCAAAGGCTGTTCCCTGCTGCACGCAGGGGTTGGTTCCCATGACTTCCAACCGGTTCTTATTTCCAGCGACTTTAAAAACCCACTGCATCTTTCTTAGTCTTCTCTGCTTCTGTTCCAGCTGTGTAAAGGAAACACGTAAAGGTGTGGCCAGAGGTATATATAATTTATATCCACTCCCAGCATGTGCAGGCTTTTCTTGTGCAGGAATTCCCTTACGCTGGTGCGTAGTAAAGCTATAGTTTCTTGTCAGTAGATATTTTGGTATAACATCTGCAGGGATTTTACTCTTGAAAAAAACCATGGCTGGGGCAGGCACATTCAACTGTCAGAAGCCAGCCTGGTTGTTTTCAAGTATACCAAAATCAAAAGGAGATACTTCTATTTGAAAATAGATAAGAAATGTTGCATTTACGAACACTCTTAGGTAGAATACTTATTAAAATGTACCCAAAAATGTTTATGATGGTATAATTTACCTAGATGTATCTGAGGGAACGAGCATCCTTGGTTTACTTAGTGCACTGGAAGTCTTTCTGTATTTGTAGCTGCATGTGCACGATGTCATGTTGAACTGTGGTTCCCCAAGCAATGCAGAATTAGGTTATTTTTAAAGTAGTTTCTTCAATTCCACATGATTTTATGAATATGTCATTTTCCCCAGATGCTTGCAGTCATGAATGAGAAGTTGATCTTTCATTTAACTGATGGCTGCTTTGCTACTTTGCTTTTAAATTTTATATGCTTTACATCTCTGTGTTTTGTCCTACCTTAGCAGACACTGCGATCGAGAGGGTTTCATTCTCTGCTTGCTTTGGTGTGCTTTTGCTCATCAGTCACTAGCCAGGTTTACTCTGATGGGATGTTAGAGGCCTAACAAGATCTCAAGTCAGCATCAGGAGAGCTCATGCCAGAGTCATGCAGAACAGTGTCAGAAACACTCTGTTCTGAACAAAATCTTCGTTTTTTCCATGTGGTTTTCTGATGTTTGTATGCTTGAGAGAGAAAAATGAAATACTTCTCTACACAGTGCCCTGCTCTGTGGGGTGCCAGTGTATTCTGCTTTGAGTTCTCACTGGATTAACCCCAGATTTGTGTTTCTTGGGCACACGGTAGAATTTACAGTAACAGAATTGAAAAAAATCTAAAAACTGAATCTCTGCATTAATGAGAGCAGGTTGGAAGTGGGTCCACCTTGCTTCTCTGTTCAAGCTAAGGTAAAGAAAGGGTATTAGGAAGGATCATGAAAATGTAAGTGGCGTTTTTTATGCTCTAGAGTGGCATATCTAGAGGTGTGCTGTGTTATTTGCTGTGTGGTTCTTAACATTCAGAGTGTAGGAAAAAGATATTGTCTGCATACTTTTAAAATGTAAAAGTAGGTGGAATCTCACATGCATTGTATGTGGTTTTCCAACTGCTTTGCATGAGGAGCAGGATGAGGATGGTATTTGGTTTACCCTGTAGTGCTATGAGCACAGGAATGGCATTGCTGCTGGAGAGATCTGTGCCCCTGTTTAGAGGCTTGAGGTGAGGAATAGCAGCCTTGTGTGTGCTGTGTCTGAAAGCGTGGAGCACTCCTAAAGTCCTCAGATCAGCTGGGTCTTTGTAGCCCTGCAGACGCTACCACCACCTTGTTCATGCCCACTGTCTTGCCTCGCCTCCCCTTCGTTACTCCAGCAAAGATTGTAGAGTACTTGCAGAGAGAAATTCACAGATAAGAGGAACTATTTGTCAGTAGTATTGCATACTTTTTTGGCATTATTTATCAGAATTGATGGAAGATGAAACTTTTTTTTTTTAATTTTTGTTTGTTTTTAACCTAGAGACAACATTCATAAATATATGAAGTAGCCTGTAGTACACGTAGGCTCGGACATTCTCCCTTCAGTGAGTGGTTCAACTCAGTATGCAGTGTGGGTCTGCTGCTTTTGCTTCTTCAGGCTGTTTAGGAGAGTTGCTATGTACTACAGAGGGGATACAGATTCCTCTGTAATGTTTTCCCTATTGTGTGTTGCTGGGTCTGCTTTCTGTCTGTCCGTGCCTAAAGGATGGAGACAGGTCAGGGCTTTCCCCATTCTTCTGTTCCTGCCTTCCACAGAATAACACTGCTGGGTGATCCCTTTGCCAGAATCAGGGCTATGGAATGATTCATTCTTTCATCATTTCTTAGGCTAAAATTAAAATGATATGAAATGTAGCTTAAAAAGGAACTGTGTTCAGAAGGCATAGTTCCTGGAGTTGGGTGCCCAAATATATTTAGAGATTTTATCATGCTCTGCCTTCTGAACCACTAGAAACGCTTGCATCACAGGCACAGCTCTCTTTAAATAACAGTATTTTGATGTGGGATTTTGTATGCAGCGCTTCTTAGATACAAAACAGAAATGTATATATCCATTTTGTCTTCATTTGTGCCTCAAATGTGAGTGCCTAAAGGATCATTCCATCTCACTGAGTTATCCAAACATTTCAGAAACCACATTTCGGTGGGCTTTCATGAAACTAACATTTTCCCTGTTTTAGCATTGTTTTTTTCCGTTTTCTTTCTGATTATATACTTCTTTTTATCTCCCCCATCTTTTCCTCACCATGATGTTTAATATTTCTCACCTTGAGTTAGTTGATTATCATTCTCTCTGGTTTGCTTAACATTTCTAAGTTTCCTCCACCTTATTGCTTCTAGCTTAAGCCTTAATGTGGCCGCTGCCTTCAGCTCAGCACTACGCCAGGGCATGTGGTACTACACCCCAAGCAGTTAGAAACTTCTGCGATAACTCAGTGCCACTGCTTTTAGAGGGCTGTTTGGGAGGGGATCTACTCATTCAGGAGACAGAAACAGCTCTTATTAGGATGCAGCTAATGCCACCAAGCTCCAAAAAACTGAACTATGAGGTGCAGTTCTTCTACAGTACCATGGCAAGAGTTGTTATCTGGCCTCCACTTATGTACATAGCTGTTGGAGGTTCTGAAGGCTGGGGAAGGGGAGCGCGGGGGCTTGCTGTGGGTGGGGTGTGGGTAGGGCTCAGCAGTTGTGCACTGTGTGTCCACCCATGTAGTTGCACAATCAAGAGTCCTCAGTTGGGGACACCACCACAAGAAAGACATATACTGTTGGAAGAGTTGCAGAGGAGACTGGGAAGATGATCAGAGGGCTGGAGCACCTCTTGTGAAGAAAAGCGGGATTGTTCAGCTTGGAGAAGAGGAGGCTCTAAGGAGACCTCACTGTAGCCTTCCAGTGCTTAAAGGAAGCTTTTAAACAAACAGGAGGGAGACCAGCTTTTTACATAGGCAGACAGTGGTAGGAAAAGGGGGAACAGTTTAAAAGAGGGGAGATTTAGGTTAGATGTTAGGAAGAAATTCTTTACTCAGAGGACAGGTAGGTGCTGGTACAGCTGCACAGAGAAGTTGAGGTGCTCCATCCCTGGAGGCACTCAAGGCCAGGCTGGATGGGGCCGTGGGCAGACTGAGCTGGTGGGGGGCAGCCCTGCCCATGGAAGGGGCTAAAACCAGATTATCTTTAGTGTCCCTTCCAACTTAAGCCATTGTTTGATTCTATGAAGTCTAGTGAGTGTTAAAGCAGCCCAATGAAGTTCTGCAAGGCTGGAAGACAGAGGGAAATGACCACAAAACCACGGTGCTGTTCATAAGAAATCTGTCTGTAGTAGCTGCTTATTAACTGTTCAGATACTGTCCCCCCTGTGGAAGTGAAGGGAGTGGGTAAGTTCCTCACGTGGGCTCGGGTGCTGGCGTGCTACTGAAGCGTGCTGGGCACTGACATGAAGTTCTTCTTTCAAATCAGTTTTAGCAGTGCAGCTTTTAACACACTGAATAAATCGTGTTTCTTGAAATATTTTGCAGTCTTGGTCACTGAGACAAAGTGGTTTTGTCTTGCCTTGCAGGCAGAGCAAGACTCCAGATTTGGGCAGTTATGGAGTAAAAATATAATAATGATATGTACACAGATGCGCACGTCCCTCCCGCTGTTCCTTTAAACTGGAGCCTCTCAGTTTCAGGCTTTCCATCTTGCAGTTTCTGTATTATAGATGTAATTACTGACACTGTGATTTTTGGTGTGTGGCTTTGTCATAATTAATGTATGATTGCATTAGAGCTGCAGATTTGGTGCAGCAGAGCCAGGTTTAAATGGAGTTCTCACTAGCTAAGAAAAAAATAATTGAAAGGTACAATTCCAAAGCAATTAACCTGAAAAAACAAAACAAAACCCACATTTTTTAAGTAAAATTATGGTGTTTGGTTTCCTTCCATCACATATGTGCTCTGCAAAGCAAGTTTGATGTTTCACATGGTGAAAATACTATGTGTCCCTAAAACATCCTCAGGGTTGTGTAATGCTGAGCGCTGAGCTTGGCTCTGGTGTGCTTCTGCTTTTTGTGGTGTTGCTGCTTTTGGACAGTGTGCTTTCTGAGACATGAACACTTCACTGTTTGAGGAAATGTTTAAGCATGGTTGTTAGCATTGTTCGATACTGTAAATGAGAAAAAAAAAAAAAAAAGGAAACTTGGATGTAAAAAGGAAAGCCCTGAACTAGTTTCTAAAGGAGGGTGTTGAAGGAACAGTTAAAAACGGGTTGTCTTTTTTTTTTTGACACATTGGTAATGTGGCGATAAAATTGAGCACCCCCAAACTGTACAAGAAAATACTCACCTCCTGTGAATTCTGCATGGAGTTCTCATTGGTGAGGACATGTTAGGTTTGGGGCTGTGATACAGCCAAGTCCTACGAGATTAAAACAAAGCTCAGCCACCTTCTGACCTGGGATCTCCATCCCATGCTTCTCTCACACACCAAGCAGGGATTGAATTTAATGAGCTTTACAAGTGTTCAATGAATTCAAGATTAAGTTTTTAATCTACTACCATGTTTCTAAATGGAGTGCTCCAGGCGATGGTTTGATTGCCACCTACAGCTGTCCATGCATGGGGTGCAAAAGGGGGGGGATGCTTCGTGCTGAGGATTCATACTGAGGCAGCAGAGATTAGGGCCATTACACCAAGTGCTTTAGGAAGCCAACACAGATGATGTTTTCCGTCCTAAGCAGGTGGTTTTCAAACCCAAACCGGATAGTTCTGGTTAACACTATTTTAACAAACATCTCAACTGACCCTGGCTAAGGAAAGGGTTAATGAGTTGGGGTGAAAACCTGGTTCTTCATAAAAAAAGCTTGGTGGTACTACTGCAAATGGTTCAAAAAGGATGTAACTGTCCACATATTACACAGAATGAAAGCGTCTTTCTAAATATAAATATGACACTACTAGCACTACACTTTTTGCAAGCTGGGACTGACACAGTAACTTTTTTAGTGAATATATCACAGTGAACAGAATGCCTTCAGCGCAGTGCGTGCTAGATTTTTGACAGCTGGATCTGACAGCAGATACACAAGTGCTTCTTGGATGTATTTTTCCAAAACAACATATCGTTAATGAACAAAGTAATCCAGTGTGAATGCAGATGTCATCTAATCTTCTGCCTGTTACAGTATTTTTGTGCTAATTAATGTCAGCACCTAAGTGCCAGTCTTACTTGTGCATTCATAGCTGAATTCACTGCATTACATGGCATGTGATTTTAACGTTAAAATTAGCAAGAAAAAGGTCAAGAAATGCAAAATCCAAGATAACTGGATGATGTTTTACTTCCTAATTATGTGATGCATATATTTAAAGTGCAACTAATCCAACTCAGAAGCCAGTTTAAAAAGTTAAGCACAATGTCATCAGTACATAAGGTGATCATCTCATAAGATCTTTGTACTTGACGTGTAACTTTATCCCTTATGTAGTTTTTCATGCATTCATCTTGTCAGTTGATCTTTTATTGTCTTTATGTGAAATCATCCAGTACTGCATGAAGGGCAAGAAGTAAAAAAAGAAAAGTGAATGTATTTATATGTACACACATATAGGTATGCATATATATGTGTGTGTGTACACAGACATAAGGACACAATTCCAATTCAGTGATAAATGCCTGGACTTTTTTGTGAGAGAAGGCTGAGAGAACTGGGGCTTCTCAGTCTGGAGGACAGAAGGCTGAGAGGGTATATCATCACTGTTTATAAATATCTGAAGTGCAGGAGTCAGGTTGATGGGGCAGAGTCTTTTTGGTGGTGTGCAGCACTAGAACATGGGGCAAGGGGAAGAAACTGGAACACAGGAAGTCCATGCAAACAGAAGGAAGAATGTCTTTACAGTGAGGGTGACGGAGCACTGGCACAGGCTGCCCAGAGAGGCTGTGGAGTCTCCGCCGGAGATATTCAAGACCCATCTGGATGCCTACCTGTGTGACCTGCTGTAGGGAGCCTGTTTTAGCTCTGGGTTGGACTCAGTGATCTCTAGAGATCCCTTCTAACTCCCTACAGTTATGTGATACTGTGATTCCGTGGAATGGTTGCCTGCAGTGTATCTGCAGAGGTAATTGCCACTTTCAAGTGAATAAAGGTCTGCGTCAAAGACTGCAGTAACTTCCTGAAACATGTGATGATGCTGTGGAGGAGCAGATGCACAGGTGTCCTGTCCATTCGCTGTTCCTGCCACAGCAAAGGGGGTGTGGAAACATGAGGCTGGTGAAGTCCATTCACTCTTCTGGGAAAGTGTTGCTGGTGTCAAGGGTGAGTTATTGGGGTGACTGGTGAGTTGTTCTGCCCATCCTCTTTCTGCTGACCTGGGTGCTGCCTAGCTCCCTTGGGCTGTAATGGTGTCAGCTCTGCCTGAACACAGATATTCCTTGGGCTGAACCTTCATGGTCTTGCTCTGCTTGCATGGGGCCAGCCTCTGTGTGATGCTGTGCTGGACAAAGTGCCACCAGTGTCAGTACTACATGTATTAGCAGAACAACGCTTGCAGAATCAGAGCCTGATCAGTAGAACACTTTTTCAGCTTCCTCAGGCAAAATACCAGGGATTATCTGCAGCTGCATGTTTTGTGGGCACAAACATGGTGGCCACAGCATGCCACATGAGGCGGGCACTTAGCCAGAGCTGTGGTAGGCCTGTGTAGGCTAGTGGCTCTGGCTGGAGCAATGGTGTGGTAACCACAGCTCTGCCCCATTTCCTGTATGGACGGTGTCCAGTGTCCAGCTTTTATAAATAAATAAATAAACCTGCAATAAAAATTCTAAGTGTAGGTCTGGCTTTGCCTCCTCGTGGCCTCAGTCCCTTCTGAGGGGACCTGCCTGGCTGGGAAGCCCCATCAGAAAGCCAAACAGCATCAGGCTGGCAGCCGTCACATCATGCTACGTGTTGGATGTAGGGCTGGCATCTCCAGCCACTGCTGTGTCCAGGGACACAGGGACCTGTGCACAGCAACAGGCCTGTGCTTGAAGTGCAGGTGAGTTCATGGAAGAAGCCCTAGAGAGAAATACTGGAAACAGCAGAGAGCTGTTGGACAAGCCAGTGCAAGCTTGTAGTCTTTTATTCCTCAAGCTCTATTTTTTTAATTTGATGATATGTTTTAAGTGCTAAATTGCTGTATGCTTCTCAAAATTAAAGCATTAGTCAGATGAATTCAGTGACTGAGCATCAAGCATAAGTTAGATGCTGGGGTACCTTTGCTGTTTAATGTGAGGGCAATATGGGTGTGGCAGACAGGGACTGCAGTCCTCTGAGGGGTGGCTCCGTATCAGGATGAGCAAAGTAGCTTTTCTCCCCCCCCCCAAAAAAAAAAAAACAAAAAAAAACCCACCCAAAAAGAAATCTCTCCTTGAAAGGCTACATCACACCTAGATTATTTCCCACAAAGTGAATGACTGCAGGGCTGTTTGACTTGGGCTGGATCCACAGCTAAAATTGAAGAGCAGAGTACAGATGAGAGACCTGCTGGTGCTCAGGCTGGCACGTGAGGGGAGCTGGGCCTTGTGCAGAGACCATGGAAGGATGGACAGACGCTGCTGGATGCCCTCCCTGCCAGCTGCTTCCTGGGTGACATCACAGCCTGGCTATGCAGAGCTACTGGTGTCTGTGGAACTGTAGCCCTCATTTCTGGAAACAGCACTGGGAAGTTTCAGTCAACAAGGTCACGTATCTCTGTAAGAAATGCACTTTTCCCTTAAAAATGTGGCAATTTATTTATAGAAGGTAATTAAGTGTACAGCTGAAAACAGGACGCTGTGTCATACTCCCGGAGCATTATCAATAATGGGACTCATTTTGTGAACAGTTGCGTTTCTTCAGAGCAGCATGTGATAGTCTCTAATTGCAAAATTAATAGCAGATAATGATACTATAGAATGATGGCCTCTTAAATTGAGACATACTTCAAAAGCTTTTATTCTATGTGGTAACTTGGCATATTAAAAATCTTTGACAGTTTTGACGAAGAGCAAGCACAGTAGCTGCTTCTCTAAGTTAGCTAATTTCCTGAGTCCCATGAATATGCATTAGATTAATGGCCTATAAAATTTCATTTGAAAATAAGATTTTCACCAAGGAATAAAAATTTCCAATTTCATTGAAAACTGTTTGCAACAACTCTCTGCTACAGAGTGAGTGACTTCCTTGTGAAAACTCTGGCGCATATTTTAGGAAGAATAAGAAAAAAATGAAAGATAGTGCACGAGCATTAAGTCACTTTAGAGTGAGAAAGAGGACGAGTCTGAAAGGAAATAACTCTTCTCCTAGGAAAGGACTGTGGTTAGAGAATTAGGCAGTTAGATGTATTACAGATGAGACTTTCTGTGTTTGGACTTTTATATTCCATTTAACACCCCTGACCTTCTCATATAATCAAAGAGAAAAATGAATAAAATTCTGTCTTTGGAAAACAAGTGTTAACAACTATCTTGAAGACCAAAACAATATATACCTCATTTGTACCTTCTCCTTCCAAGTGCCAAATTGCTTGTGAAGCAGTTTTACATATAGAGAACCGTCCCATCCAGAGGTTCAGGAGTTTCAGTTAAGCTCCAGTCTAAAATAAGAGCTCTCTTAAAAACAAAAAGAATAATGCAGTGGGGTCACTGTTTTGGGTGTGTACGTGACAGGTCCAAAGAGTAACCAGAAGAGTGATGTTCTCATCTCCTGGTGTGGGCTTGCCAAAAGAATGAATCCAGGGGCTGCCTGGAAGGATGTGGAACCAATGCTCAGGGAAGTACAGAGCTGAGAGGAAGAGAGATCGAAGTTATTTTCCATTTAACCTAGTAGTACCTGAGAGTTATCTTAAGTTACTGTTGATGCTGTAGTGGGTCTGATCGTTACTCACCCCTGAAGATTTTAATAATACGGAAATGTGCTTTTTAACATCTTGTATTTTAATTAATTGAGGGTATCTCAGGGTAACTTTAAATACCAATTGGTTCATGTGCTGTGCTTCCTGTTAACTAGATTTTTCCCAATAATCACTAATCACCTTGTACTCCTTGATTCTAATTACTGGAGCTTTGTGTATGATAACAAGCACTTCAGTTCAGAAGTGATTGCATGGTTTTCTTAAGTGACGTACTCCAAAAACTTTCAATTACAAAAATTTCAATTTCAAAGTCCTGTATACCGATTCATGACTTCTGCTTTCTTATTTGTGTTTTATGGAAATACCACAGGAAGTGAAGAGGGTGGCTGAAGTGGCATCAGAGCATTTTCCCTTTTGTAGGAGGCAGATCTGAATGTGACCTTCAGCTGTATGCTCTTAATGCTTGATTGGAATATGAAAATTATGTTCTCTGTCTCTGGAAAGAGAGAAGGTGCAGTTAAAACTACTCTTATTGATCCTGCTAACTTTTTTTTTTTTTTTATTTCCCCAGAATGCAATATATTAAGGAAATATTTAAAGAATCAGCTTTTCTCATATGTTTGTTGCACAGCTGTGTCTTTCTATCTGTGCTCTGAGCAGGAAAATATGGAATAATTAATTCAATCTTTGAATAGCATATGATCAGAAGAAGAGATGTTTGAATTTACAGACAATAGAAGTAGAAGGTAGAAAGAAGATATTGGTGTTTGTGATGTAATATACTGTGCAGGAGTATAACAGTACTGTCAATACTGTTTTGAAAACTATAAATAAAATATTCGATCTTCTGACAAGCGTAAGTGATAGTGCAAAGCATAAATTGTTTTCTTTTGACTTTTTAACTCTTGTGTTGAGATGCTAAAAAGCAGATAGCTGTATTTTGCTTTTGGTATGGATTTCCAGCTTGACCATGAGGAAGTAGATCACTCTTTTCTTCAGTTTCTACACAAAGTGCCGATTAACATGAATTTTGGCTTTTTCAGACCTTTGGGTAGTAAATACTATCCAGACTTCAGTGTTTATAACACAGCCCTTTCCCAGAAGGGCATGGGAGCCTTACTGCCCAGGTTGATTTCTGCATGACATTATATTAAATCAAGAGTTGCAGTTGGTTGCACTTGTTTTTGTTTTGTTTTTCCTCTGGAGGACTCTGCTTTGAAACAGTCCAGCATTTATAGTGTAGTTAGATGATGTTCTGCATTGCATCACATTGTTACATTTACTCTGATCATAATGTAGTAATAGACAATTTGCCCTTTGCTGATTGTTTCTATTTCTCAATCATTTCAAAGTCGCTGTTGTCCGCCTGGGTTTTAGGTCAACCTTATAAACTGAATGCTGATTTTCCCCAGGTGGACATGAAATTTTAGTAGTTTAGGAATTCTGTGGCACTTTTTATGCAGATAACAACAGTATTGTGAGTTTTTTGAGATAGCTGGGGTGTGTTCTTTCTGAGAGAAAACATTTTCTGATGTTATTTACATTTTTCTTTATCTTCTGTTTATTGATCCTTAGAAACTGACAACCAGCTTTCTGAGCGTGGCAAGGAGAAAATACTGCATTTATTGGGAACTTCTGAGGGGCAGAGAAAGGGGCAAAAAGGTTTTTAAACGTCAAGTGTTTGGTGACACTGCACATGGGGATGGCTTCTCTATGCTCAGGGTATAACTGATGAGGCAGGCAGGCCTGACTGAGAGGAAGGACTTGAAGCTGTTTCCTACATCCTAAGGGATGCAACAGTTCTGGAAGAGAGTTGTGTCTATCTAGTTGCTTGTAACGGCTTGAAGCATGGAGAATTTTCAGTTCCTGAGACAGAATGAAAAAAATTTCTAATGCCTGTTTCTTTTGGAGGATGGGAAAAATTGTTCTGCAGGTAGTAGACTATGCAGAGCTATTTCCATTATCCCTGTTTAAATCTTCTGGGATGAGCTCTTCTTTTTCATCTCTTATTTCACAACAGGAAAAAAGTATAAGATGACATGACTTAAAGAACATTGGGAAGTTTTACATAAAATGACATTGCCTAAGGTATTGCACAGTTACATTTGCCTGGAGGGAGGGAGTATGGGAGAAAGGATCAGTAAATCTATTCAGGAGATAACCAGATGCTTTTTCTTAAATTAAAGATATACCTGTATATAACTTCTCTATCTTTAGTGTGACTGGAGTGAAAGAGTAGAAAGCCAAAGATTTAATAGGTAAATATGTAAAAGAAATGAAAGATAAGCAGGGCAGAGAATACATGGCAAATGGAAATACTTCTTTTTCTATTCTTGTGGTAGTATTTTCCCATGTAAGAAATGATATGGGTAAACAGATTCTTTTAAATATATGAACATGCAGGGAACAGTTACTTTCTGTTGGGAATCAGATTTCTTTCCTTGATATTTTTAATAAATCCATTGATCTTAAACATGCAGGGTGTGGCTGTTCAGTGTCTCTAACTAATTATCAGTATTTCTTCACATTATTACAATGACCTTGTCCTTAATGCCCTCCATTCTCTTCCAAGGGAAGGAGTTTCATGCCCTCATTATAGTTCCCACTTGGCCTCTGTCCTCAAGACAAAATGATTGCACAGTTCAAGAAAATATGCCATGTGCAGTCTATTGCAAGTGAGTGTTTCTGTGCCAAATATTCTTGCACAAGTTTGTCAACACTTATCAGCCTTTATGTGAAATATCCTTGCTGCATGAGACTAGTGTTTCTCCAGCAAAAACTGGTTCAAGCCTGAAACAGCAAATATGTCTGAGGTAAGGACTAGCATGTAATGACAGATGTTGCCTGATGTATACATAGGACTTGAAGAGTTGTAACTTTGCTGATATGCCTGTAGATGTAATGTGATTTTTATGTCTGTTACGTCTGTCTCTCTCTCACTCCTTTCTTCCTCCTTCCCTTCCCAGGAGTATAGGGCTCTCCTCTTTCTACAAATGCACTCATGCAGTCAGAATTTTTTCTACTAGAGCAGTTTGTGGGCTAACCTGAATTCCTGATAAATTTTTAACAGATTTTAATAGCGCACTGAATCATTTTCCAACTGTTTGATTTCTGTGATGGTGTGTTTAATCAATTTGGCACTTGCAAAAAATAATTTCAAATCTGTTTTCTTTAGATGAGTTTTGGCTAAAGGAACAAAGTACCCTGGAATGGCAAACATGTCCAGAAGTGAGATCTAGGACTCAAAAGCTACACCCTCCCTTCTCCTTTTTCTTTCTTTTACCTTAGGGCAGCTCCATATTGGTTGGGATCAAATTTCCCATTAACTCTCTCAAAATCAGCCTGAACTTGTACTGTGAAAAGATCAGATGTATGCTTTATCCGACCATTCCTCAGTGCAGCCTTGTAGCCCTTTGCCTTAGAGAAACCCAATTCAGAATTGATAAGAAAATATCCCAAATTAACCATTCTCTTTGCTTTTCTCCATTCTAAGCTTCTCACTTCTTAAGGAAGGGAGCAACATTCAGAATTTTCTGGCATGATAAATGATGCTGACTGAAGAATGTCTGCACTGGGTTTATTGGAGGAAAATGTTCTTCACAGTCAGAGTGAAGACAGTCAGCTTAAATTAGTTCAGAGAATTACCATATATATTGTTTTTGGAAACTGCAATTATCTGTATCTCTGTGCAGCCCTTCTGGCAAATCTAGCAGTTGCCAGAAGACCTGGATCAATACTACTATTTGACAAGTAAACCAGAAGCACTTGGGCTCCAACTGAAAAATATGTGCAAGCACTGCTTCCCTTGGCATTTCTTACCAGGCAGAACTCTTCCACTGGCCAACACTCCAGGCACGAGCTCCAAAAAACAGGCCATTGAAAACACATCTGCAAGTGTAGAGGAAATATTTTTCTCTTGACTTTGGCAAAAGTAACCCAGTCACTGGTTACAGAGCCTTAAATTGCACCACCCTCTCAACACCAAACTTCAGAGGATTTGGATCCGTACCGTTGGCCAAGCTGTGACCAAAGCAGATCTCTTTTCTGGGCTTATTGTTTTTTGGAGATCTTTTCCTGCCTTAAAGGCAATACCACCATACAGAGATGTATCATTCAGTTGTATTAAATTGCTTAGAGATGTGTTTCTCAGAGCTAAATACTTGAAAGCAAGGGCGAAGGTGAGTAGAGAGCATTGAAGTACTTGAAAACAACCTCCTCTCCACAAAAAAGAGAACTTTGAGAGCGGATACTCCCTTCTCCTTCCCCCACGCTGCCTTCCGCACACACTGTACCTGCTTTAATCCTGACTTTCCAGGAATTGCTAGTAGAAATGCAGATAGGTGTGTCATGCAAATGAATTTTTTAGTACCGCATTCCACCTCCCCATTGTTGCTGGAGAGATCTCTTATCACGGGACTTGGGCTATAGAATGCTAAGGGCTGTTGCTCTGAAAAGCTGCCTTATTTTGGGTAGCATTATTTTTTTTTGTTTTAGCAAAATGTATGTTTTGTGGTCCTGTAATGCTCGTATCATTACTCTCTTCTCACTACCGCTTCGGTTTATTTTGCGTCTCTCCTAACATGGGGATTTTAAAGTACAGTTTTAGTCTTGCAGTGGATAGCTTTGGTATGATGTTATGATAGTGAGCTGCAATAAAACCTGTTGCCTGTGTAATACCTCACAAAGTGTGGTCCAGTATGTCCATGAAAGGTAGAACTGGAGGGAGAGGGAGCTGTTCTGCTTATGAACACTTTGTGGTACAGCTTTCCCATGTCCTAAATAAATGAAATGTCCAGAGAAAAGTCCTGAAATAGATTTCAGAAACTTCTTTCTCTGGTTTATATGAAGGTCTTGTCATCTTGCTTGGAAATCTTGCTTGTAAGCCGGCATTGTTGTCAAAAAGCTAATGCCATAGCCTTACAGCAGACTTTTTTTCTTGGTTGTTTCCATTGACAGTTTAAATTTGCATGAGTTTGGTTCAGCTGATTTTTCCTGCTAAATCTGAAGAATTTAGCATTTTATATAGCATATAATAACAGCCATTCCTCTGTTGATGAGGTTGGGAAGAAATGAGGATACACACCAGCTCAGTAGCTGAGTGAGCACACTGCTTTTCTAGCTGGCATAACTCCTGCTCTCCTGCTTTCATGCCATTTGTTGTCCTGCTGCCTTTTGGCCACTTTTCTGTCAGAATACCCATCTAGGCATGAATTTCAGCACTGATGGGATTCCCAAGTGCCTAGGCAGCCCAGGTGAATCGCTGCTGCAGTGAATTACAACTCATGTGCACCTTGTGAAATGGTTGAACAAGAAACCTGGTCATATGAACCCATGGTTTTTGCTGTGGTTTTGTGCTTATTCACAGTCTGCCTTCCCTATCTGTTGCTGTGTGGGAGGCTTCTTAAATTAGGTCTTCCCCTGGCTGCTGAAGTTCTTACAGCCACCTGGGTCCTGTTCTGCCATGAATAGCACCCTGAGATACTATGCTTCTGTGGGGCAAGGGAGATATTTCCATGATTTGGTTTCTCCGGCTGTTCTGGTTCTTCAACACCTTTTGCTTCCCATCCATACAGTCAATGCCAGACTCTCTGATGCCTCCATTTCTTTGTGATTCCCAACTTATAGTTCTCTGAAGGCAAAGTAAGACAAAAGTTTGGAAGCTTCTCTCATAGCTGGTGCAGATTTTCAGTCGAGCATGGGAACAGGTGCTTTTCCTGGGCAAATCAATCACCTTTTACAAATAATCCAAATGATCTCAGGTGTGTTGGATCCATTGGTCACATGCCTGTAGATCTGCATGTGCACATGGCAGTTGTGAGTGGAAAATCTGATGGCATGGAATTGCTGAAACCAGCAGAATGCCATTGCACACAAGGACTAGTCAGGCTGGTTGCCACCTACCTGGTTTCCCATCTTAAAAGCCTTCAATCTTGATTGCATATTGATATTCCGTAGAAAAATGATAGGAAGTGGCAGAGGCATAAAAGATTTTGGTGTGCAAATTCAAGATTGCCATTTGCATTTGAAAGATCATCTGCACAGGCTCAGGCTCACAGCTTTCCTGCTGGTGAGAGCTCATGTCATACAAACAATATTGTCCTGCTTATTTCTCAGTTGCAGAATGGCTTAGGTTGGAAGGGACATTGAAGATCACCTAGTTCCAAGGCTTCTGATGTGGACTGAGCTGCCACACACTAGCTCAGGCTGCCCAGGGTTTCATCCAACCTGGTCTTATGTGCCTCTGGGGATCGGGCACCCACAGCTTCTCTGTGCAGCCTGTGCCAGGGCCTCGCTGTCCTCTGAGTAAAGAATTCCTTCTTCACATCTAACCTAAGTCTTCCCTTCTTTAGTTTAAAGCCGTTGTCCTATCACTATTAGACTCTGAAAAGTTGGTCTGCCTCCTGTTTGTAAGCTACCAGTACTGAAGGGTCACAATGAGGCTTCTCCAGAGTCTTCTCAAGGCTAAACAAGCCCAGCTCCCTCATCCTTTCTTTATAGGAGATGTGCTCCAGCCCTGTGATCATCTTGGTGGCCCCATCTCTACTGGGGGCTCCAGGCCTGGGTGCATTGCTCCATGTGGAGCCTCACAAGGGCTGAGGAGAGGTGGAAAATCATAGTGATAGAATCACAGAATCACAGAACCATAGGGGTTGGAAGGGACCTCAAGAGATCATCGAGTCCAATCCCCCTGCCAAAGCAGGTTCCCTACACCAGGTCGCACAGGTAGGCGTCCAGGCGTGTCTTGAATATCTCCAGAGAAGGAGACTCCAAAACCCCCCTGTGCAGCTGTGCCACTGCTCTGTCACCCTCACCGTAAAGAAGTTCTTGTGCAAATCCCCTCCCCCACCCTGCTGGCCACTCTTCTGATGCAGCCCAGCTTACAGTTGTCCTTCCAGGCTGCAGGTGTGCACTGCTGGCTCACAGCTTTTTGTCCAGCAAATTGTCAGGACCTTTTGTGAGTCCTGTGTTGACTGTTTGACCCTGTGCACTTGGTTTCTACTAAGACAGCAGCTTACAGCAATGTTCCTATAAGGCCTACTGCTGAAAGCTGTGTGTTCCCCAGTGCTCTACTGATTACCTCTCAGAGTAGCAAATGAAATGCTTTCTGTTCCATATGCTCAGAAGCAGATATTGGTGGCTGTAATCTCGGCACCACCGTGGTGTAAATCGTGGGGAAAGACTTGAAATATTTTTGAACAGGAAGACCTGCTCAGTAATTCTTTTGCAGATTGAACTATGTGAATTCTTAAGCCGAAAAGAAAAGCTTGACTGTGCCATGTCCTGTGGCATTAGATGAGGACTTCCAATTACAGTTAGTCCTTTTTCTCACTCAGTGTTGCTCTAGAGGAAAAGCTCCAAACCTGGCCCTTGTTACTCCGTCATCAAACTGAATATTCATTGTGGCTTTTTTCTTTTTTTTCCTTTTTCTCTTTTATTTTTTTCCATCTGTGGTTCTGCCAGTTACCTTCAGGGATAACATTTGCATGAAAGTTATTCAGTTGTAGGAGGAAGGAAAAAAAAAATAATAACAGTTAGGATTTGTCTGTAGGGTCTCCTCAGCATAAATGCCCCCGAGGTCCCTGTGCCTGGCTGGGAGGTGCAGGCCCTCAAGTAGCCCCTCTGACCAACCTGCTGGGGGCACTCCACAGTGCTCGTCTTTCTGGCCTGATAAGGGCTGGAAACTCATTCAGACAATGTGAATTCTGCCTTTGGCCGTCAGTGTCTTAATGAGGAGGCTAATGTAAAGATATTATCTTTTAATGTCCACATGACTCATGATATTGCACAAAAACAGATGCTGGTTAGGGGACAGGACTTAAAAATCTGATGCAAGTTTGCTTTGTCCTTCATAGTAAACTATATATATGTGTTGCTTCAAATAGGCTGTGTTGTAAAAATTGCAGAATACTAAAGCAAAGAACTTATAAGGAGAGCTCTTTTTCTGGGATTTATCTGTGTTTAGATAGCATATTTCTGCAAAGAAGACCCATCTTTTGAGACCATGGCCTCTGTTTCGATTTGACTACATCATTACTTCCATCCCTACCTCAGATTAATTTTGCTGGTAGTTTAAGGTCTGCATTCTATTTTTTTCCTTCTTGGTCTTAGCACTTGCACAGAAAACCCTCTTTAAGAGCCTCTCAAAAGTATTTTTTAAAATTTCAGAATTGCCTTAAATTCATCACGTCATCAACTGTGTGTGAAGACTTGCGTGTGCAAGGAAGAGATTTTAGATTAGGGAAAAGTATATTTTAAAACAACAATGGTTGTTTTAAGATAGCTTCATATTGGGACATATTTATTACAGAATAGCTCTGCCTTTTTTTCTGCTTTAGCTTAATCCGCTTGCAAAGTAGATAAGCTTATTTCTTCTGAATACTTTGAGGTATAGACAGAGCCATCAAACTGGGAGAAGACTGGCAGAATTTGGCTTGATAAATAAGAGCTTAAAGACCGCGAGCTAGTTTCTTGGAACATAAAGGGAAATGAGCAGCAAGTGCTTGTTCAGGGTTTCCCATTAGCGCCAGGGCCGTGCAGTTCTCATGACCCACGGTAAAATTGCTGGAGATGCAGGCCTGTAATTGAGATCAGTATCTACCTGCTTACTGGGAACAGAAGCAGAGGGAGAGCTGGAACGTTTTGATTCTGTCTTTTAAATGAGGTGAAGGAACTGCCAGAGAATGTTTAGGCAGTGGGGACCGTTCCCTTAGGGTCTCACCTGCCTCTGGGCAAGCTCAGCTCTAGCTGGCACACAGCATAAAGCAGCATCTGATGATGGGAAACCAGCAGTGCCCGAGGCTGTTTTGGAAGTTTTGATTTTGATTCACTATGGAAAAGGTGTTTTCACAATGAAAAGGTGTTTCTCAATTTCTATGTGGTGGTTGAGTTCCAGTGGAAAGCGCACACTGTCACAGACTGGTTTGTACTGGCTGTATTCTGGGCTTGCATGTTCAGCCCGAGTCTGACCTTGGCTGCAGATGGTATAACATGAGCAGTGCTTTGTCCTCATGCTGGTTCTTTGTACATTAAGCTATCTGCTTGGAAACAGTGCACCTTTTCCACAGATTAAAATGAATTTAAGACTAATCTAAAAAATGAAACCTAAGAATTGGGGAGGGTTAATTCTTTTTTGGTCCATACTTTGTATTCCAGTTTTCAGTGAACTCCGTGTTTCCCACTTGGAATTAAATGAACTGAGATGTACTGTTCTGTCTATTCAAAACCTAGTTCTTTGGAAGTTGCATATCATACTTGTAAATAAAATGGATACTGTCCATTTACATATGTGTCTGAAGCTCTCATTTTTCCTTCCCTGTGTGCTTCCTAGGTCATCAAAATTATCTGATACAAAGAGGCTTGTTTTAAAATGTTCTGTAATGTAGGATCTCAGTCATTTTTTCAGTAAAGGCTGCCATTCTGTTGTGATCTTCCTTACAAGCTGCTAACATACCTGGTTTGGGTGGCTGTTTGCAACAAACATTGACATTTTCTTTGCAGCCTTCATGAACAGGATAGAACCAAGCATTTTCTTTTACTGTCCTCTGCTAAACACCACTTTGTCATAGCAATACCTGCTGTCACTTTGCTTTTCTGTCTTCCCCTGTTCCTTCATCTTGCCAGCTCTTCACCATTCCTAACTGCTTTTTCTCCTTTTCTTTCTCTCGTTTTGTTCTAAAAGGATTAATTTTGCACTGAAATGAAATATAGCTTTTATTCAATAGATAGATATAGCGGAGCAGTGGTTGAAAATGAGCAATAGCATGCTATGTACATGTACAAAAAATCCCACAATGTAAAAAACCCATATCTCATGGTGACAAGATGGTTAGAGGGGAAAAACAAGAGGAGAAACAGGGAGTTGGGAGAGAAGGTACTCAGACCTACATGCAAGTAATCTATTTTCTTGATTATTTTTTCTTTTCTTTTTTCCCTTTTTTTTTTTCCAGCTGTAGTGCAACAAACAGGAATAATTTCACTGTCCTTTCTACTCTGGGTTCACACATGTGAAACAGGATTAAAAAATAAGCAGGAAAAACAAGTTATGGGGAAGGAAGCAAACTTTCTGCTTATGCAACTTGCTTTACCAGCTGTCATAGCTCAATTTTCAATATATTTACGATTAGAATAATTAATACTTAAAATATACCTACTTGGTGGATTATTAAGCTTACATTTTTGCCTTCCGGTGGGCATATTCTCTATGAATACATACACTCTTGGCACATGCAAGAATTGTACACGTAACTGTTTTGACCAAAAATGATCTTTCCTGCTTTAACAAGAAAGCAGTGCTAATACTCTTTGTCTGTGCTTAAACCTTTTCAACCCTTCAAGAAGCACCGTAGAATGTTGGTTTTTTTTTTCGGTGTGGACTCAGGTGGACTAAGGAGTGTTTACTTTGTAAGAGGTGCTTTTTAAGTGCCTTGAACTTTCTGAGCTGACAGACCTGAACTGGGTTATAAGGAACGTGGGTATTGGGTAGGGCATATTTCCCCTTTTTTTCCCAGTGAAGTGCTAGACTACCTTCTTGGAGAACCTGAAGGAGCATCCTGGAGGACCCAGACGTTTGAGTCTCTGCTTAGAGAAAAGCCTCTTTGCTGCTTTCCTCTTCAAAATCCCATTAGTTCTGGGGCCATTTTTGTTCTTTTCCATACAATTTCTGTCCTTTTCATTGGTTTTAGAGTTGCCTGCTGTTTCTTGAAGACCACGGCCTGTTTCTGGGTTGGAGACCTCTTCCCTTCACCATCAGTACAAGAGATTGTGTTTGTGTTTTCTTGTCATTGAAAATGCCACCCAAGTTGAACAATACACACGTATTCTCCTCCCTTTTTAAGGACTGGAGTCATTTGAACACTGCAGAAGGGACTGAAGGTTATGTCCTTGCCAAATTAATGCATCCAATCACATACAAAGACTAGTCACATAGAGGTGATGACAGCTTGGATCACACTGCAAGCATTTTATTTTTCTTCCTCTTTGAAAGAATTTATTTCCTCTTGTGAAAGCATTTTTTTTTGTTGTTTTGTTTCTCTACATGTTGCTGACAGAAGGCAGATCAAAAACACATCATCTAAAAAAAGCTAAGATGAGTAAAGTAGTAAACAATTGGAGAAGACTTCACAGAATGGGAAATTTGGCCAAGTATTTAATAGCTGGCCTAGCTTTGGTATCTAAGCCCAACTACTGAAAGAAAGTGGGCACTTCATGTAGAGGTTGTTATCTTAAATATTTTTGGTAAAAATTGCAGGGTTGCTAGTTTATCTAATTGAAAACATTTAGGGAAACTCTTGACCAAGGTTTGTTTAGCTTGAAATGTATTTATTACGACGCAAATATGCAGGGATGTCATTGCAGTAGGAATAACATTCAAATAATAACTGCAAATAATTTGCAGTCGACATGGATGGAAAGAATCGAGCAGTTACCTGAAGAGATTAGGAATTCATGCTGGATTGCACTAAAAATAGCTGTGTGTTTAAGAAAAAATGAACTTTGGGAGTTGCTGTGAAGAATGCAGCTTGTATCCACACTAGTTCTGTTTTTCATAACTATATGAAATACAGGTTTGTGTTGTACAACAAAGCAAACCCCTAAAAACCTAAAAATCAAAATAGAAAGTCCTTTGATAGATAAAAGTCAGCATCTTTTTAACATTTGTTATCTATAACATTGCCTGCAGCCACTGTACCATGGAAAAAGGAAATATTCAGTGCCATTTTCCCTGTACAAGTACCTAGCAGCTTGTTCTAAAAAGCAAACAGCGACTCACCTCAGTAGCACAGAGACCACAGGGGATTCACATGAAAGATCTGCCACCTCCTCAAAAACCATTTTTGATATTTGACCTGATACATGCCTACCCCGAACAGTTATATTAAACCTCTCATCTGTACTTCTCTGCTCCCACTTGGCTGGAGTGCTCCTGCTTTCCTGTACGGCAGGAAGGCTTCCTGCTAGGCTGAGCTGTGTGTGCACCCACTCACCTGCACACCTTTGTGACACTGAGGAACAGAGTTAGTGTTGCGACCCTGGTAGATCAGAGGGAGGGTGAACTTGGTGATCCTGGAGGTGTTTTCCAACCTTCAGGACTCCGGTGTTCTACTTTCCTGACCTTCTCACAAGGACCTGTCTGAGCGAGGCTGTTGCACTCCTATTCATCATCACCCAATATTGTGACAAGGGCAACAGCACCTCGCCCTCAGCACCAGTATGGGACATGGGCACTTCACCATCTTTTGGTTCCTTTGGTGCAGAGGGGTTAATCTTCACATGATGGCTTTAGGGCCTGTACGCTACCCACTTCACCATCTCTTGTTTTGTGCTCAGAGGTGCTCGAGTGGGGGATCCCATGTGGGTGTCAGAAGTGGCTTCTGCAGTGGGGGCTGTGGTGGATGGGAAAAGCAGATATGTTGTATAATGCAAAAATTATGATTCTCATTTCCTTGGGGACCAGAAGTCTGTGGTATTCCACAAGCAGAGTACTCAGCTATGCAATTAAATTAGGTGGACTGTGTGTGACTGACTTCTGCCTTTCGCGTGGATGTGTCAGCTTTGGCTGAGCTCTTCACTGTGTCCTGTGTTCCTGGGAGAGCAAATGTTGGGCTCTGCTCTTTGTCATGCAAGAACTTTGCAGGATTTCATGCTGCCAGTTGAATTTTTTCCCCATATGCACGAAATAAGCAGTCCCCAAGCTGACTTTGAACAGCTGTCAGGCTGCTCCTTAACAAAGTTAAGGCAACATTGTTGAAGGACAAATTGTAAAGTGTGTGTCTCTTTCAGATGCGTTAAGTTCTTAATCATGTTACTACTGTGACCTAACATTGCATTATTTCTTTTTATTCCTATAGTTTTCCCTACACAAAATGGAAAGGTTGCTATCGTGACTGGAGGTGCTAAAGGAATTGGTTACCATACGGTGAAGCATTTGTCAAGACTTGGCATGCACGTTATAATAGGTACAGTCACTGTTTTCCCAATATTAATACATACATATATATATTTGATTTCAGAAAGTAATTTTTGTGTCTTTTATGGATTATTTGCTATCCAGTATAAGCATAAATATGGAAGAGGAAGGCAGCAAGGGGAGGAGCCAACTTTTAGCACAAGTGAAAATTTGATTTTTATTTTGCTTTGCAAGATTTTAAAGAAAAGTATTTTTTTTTTTAAATACAAAACTTGGAAGACTTGTTGAGAGCAGAGGAAACCACTGTAACTTCAGACATTTACAAATCTCACATTTACTTCTCAAACGTTCATTCATGTCAGTCTGAGATGGGATGAACAAGTCATCTTTTGGAAGCGCTCGCGTCACTCCATTAATTTTGAAGTGCTTATACAGTGGTTATGTTAGACTGAGAAATCATTTGTGTGTCTGAAGTTAGGATAGGTGAATTCCTATAGGAGTTTCAAGAATAGCCCAGAATTTAGAATTTCTTCTCTCTGCTGCAGACAATATTACTGAGCTATTTTCCCGTTTTCTGAAGCTTTCACTGCTTCTACTAAATATATCTACTAAATATCACTATAAAGCATCTATATTAGTATAATAAATATGATAAATAAATGTTTGCTTCAGTAAGCCTGCTTTGGCAGGGGGGTTGGACTAGTTGATCTCTGGAGGTCCCTTCCAACCCCTACAGTTCTGTGATTCTGTGATTATGTAGCATCAGTAATAGTGGTATGTTTAAAACACTGTCTTTTTCAATCTAGAAAACACTGTAACTTTTAAACTGTATGGTTTCTGAAGTTTAGTTTTGTATCACACTGGCAAGCTGGTGATGACATTTTATTTAAATTTTATTCAGAACTCTCTATGCTCTCTCTCTCTAAGGTTTTGTATGCATATCTTTTGAAATAAAATAAAAATAAAATAAAAAAAATGCAAGCACATAATAGCCATGTATTTTCACTGTTCTGTAGTAAGTAACACTAATGGACTTGCCCTGGAAATGTACAGGTGTAATGCAGAATTCCACTTACTCATACAAATTTTAATAGATGTGTCAGAACTAAGTGTCTGCAAAAGGCAAACAGATGCTGCTAGACATAGCTAGACACTAGACATAGCTAATGTAGTGAGATGTAGCTAATGTCAGCATTAATATTTCAATAAAGAAGTCACTTTTCATGTTGAAGGTGGGCTGCAGAATGGACTCGATGAGGAAACAAAAAGGCCAGTTTTCTTCTCTTTGCATAGCGTTGGGGAAGTGGAGAACACTGCTACTTTTTTGAAGACTTACTTTACGCCATGTAATGTTTAATATTCAGATTTTGTGTAACAAAATTCAATGCAAAACGTTTTGGACAGGGAAGGGAATATTTACGTCATATTTACAGAATCTACAAACAAACTGATCTTACCTACTCACCATCACCCTCTCATAGATTTCATTTAGTCATGTGGCAATGCTCTCATAAGCACAAAAACGTGTATAGTTAAGTGGTCTGATGAGCTTCACTTACATGCAGCATGGCACAAAGTATGTCAGCTGCCGAGGCTTTTTCCTTAATCTGTGATTCTTCTTGATCAGAGATGACAAGCTAGTTTATGGACAGATCTTTTATGCCCTTTGGAGTCTCATAGTCTGTTTTCTGGTCTGTACTAGCAGGAAAAGTAATGAAATAGGTGAAAAATAATGAAATAGCTACAAACTTGATGCTGTCCTCCTGGTGTCAGAGGGCATGGCCATCCACTGTATGGTGATCTTGACATAAGCAACACCCTTGAAATGTGCTTTTTATTATGAATAAAGGGCATTCTTTTAACTCCTTGCCCTGCTCTTCTGGTGCTGACAGAAGTATGCATTTCCATTAACTTTTAATTTTTACCAGCCTTAGTAATTGCATTATGAATCTCTAGAAGTGTAAATTAATGAAACTAATTATAGGAAACAGTCGATGAGTAAGATTTTCAACTGATTTAATTGTTTCAGCCAAACTCTGACCTCAACACCAAGTCTGGTGAGTCAGAGCCATCTTCTTTGCCTGTGAAATTCTTCAGAGCAAGCAAGCCCCCTCAGTAGGATGAAGAGTCTCAGGGTTTGTTCTGACTGCAAGATGAAAACAGTCTCAAAACCAAAAAAGCTTTGTGTGATTCAAAAAAGTTTTGTATTATTCTGTGAAGAGTGCTTGAACATTCTAGTGTAGGAATCTTTTCAACATACGTTTGTATGTAAGTATGAGCTGATGTGAAAATAAGTGTGGATTTTAGATGTATTTGGGATCAGAAAGGGGATCAGACTCGCATTTCACTGATGGTTAACTTTACTCATTCACTAAAGGCTTTTCTCCCATTGCAGGGACTAAATAATGGGAAAGTTTAGCAATAAAGAATGATATCCCTGCAGCTGGCAAATGAGCTAAACCTGAATGTCTAATGCGAAGATGATTCACCACTTGTGATGGATGTGATTTTGACTCCATTTCACATTTTAGTGGAGTTAGAGTTTGAGTAACTTACATTCAAATCCAATTTACCAGTGAAATGATCAAGAGAAATAAGTGGAAAGTATTCTACCTGATGGAATATTCTTAGTCACAATATGAAAAGGCAGTGGTCTCCCTCAGAGCATTTTCAGCCAGCAGTTGCAGAGTGCTTTCACAGCTTCTTACTTTCCAATCCCAGCACTGCTGCACAGGGCTCCTCTGCAAGGTGCTGCTGCAAGGTGCTGCTGACTCTGTCCTCAGCCTCTCACTGGGAAGAAGGTCAGCACAAATGCTGAAATGATGAAAGTAATTTTCTACAAGTTATTTTGAGAGATTTTTTTTGAGGCTTTTTGGCCAACTGTGGTACCATTGCTTACAGTGAGCAAGGTTTTTACAGCAGGAAAGCTAGGACCTCTGGCAAAGAAAGCTGCTGCTAGTGGTGAGCTTTCAGAATCAGCCATGCTGAGAGTTCCTGCTCTGTTACACAACTTGCTACTTGATAAATAAACTTGCTTTTTATTCTTCAGAGGCAGCAAATGACACACCATTTTTGGTACCTGTTGATCTGGTACCTGCTGATACTGAAGATGGTGTTTTGTGTGGATTCTTAATAATATCTTAACAATAAGAACACTGAAAATCAAGATGTTGCAGTTATTTTTATGACCACAAACCTAGTCAAGTTGTGGTTCACAGTATTGGCCTTGGTTCTGTGAGTATGAATTTAGACTGATTGGAAATATGAATTCTTTGTATCCCTTCCATCCTTCATCACTGAAATGAGTGCATGTTAAAAGTTTTGACAAAAATAAGAGCTTCCACTCTATTTTTCCTTTTATGCTTAATTATTTTCCCTCCATAACTTAAGAGAAAACTTGGGGAAAAAAAGGAGTGGCAACGTCTTATATAGGAACTGTGATGTTTCTGTTTGCAGATGATGAATGAAAATCAAAAGATTTTGTACTTGACAATGTTGTACGTATGCTGCCTGGTATAAATCACTAGTTTTGTGTCAGTGTAATCAGTTTCTAGTGTTTGAGTATATCAGTGTCTCACATTCTGAGGGAAACAATCTGATTATATATATCAATTTGTGTATATATATTCAAGTGATTAATCTTAGCAATGAAATTTTGGCATAAATAAATGTATTTCCACGGCCAGAATCAGCACTTTGTCACCTGAGTAAACTCTGCAAGAGACAAAACAGGAGATATTTCAGTTATCTTTTTGATTCAGATTAGTTTCCAATTTTCAAGCTGAACTGTCTGCGCCGCATATCAGACAATTCTTTTATGATATAGTACTACAAAGTGACTTCAGAAGGATAATTAAACCCCATCAAGATGGTATAATTATTCATCACAAAGACAGTTCGATTTAATTTAATTGCTCAAATTTTGTGTGGGAGACTTTAATAGTCTTTTCTTACTGTAAATGGATACGTAAGATGTATAATTATTTCTAGGAAAGTATTGTCTTCCTAATTTTTGCTGTGTTTTGTTAGGCCTGAATGGGTTGTAGGAGTAGTCAGGAAACATCCAGAAATCACCAGCCTTTTGGACTGGGTAAGGTTTATCTTTACTTGGTGTGATGACTGCAGAAGTGCAGGCAGATTGTCTTGCAATTGGCATTCAGTTTAGTTTTTAGCACCATTACCAGGGTTATGAAAAACTCCACTTAAAATGCTGTTATTTGTGCAATATGCATATGCACACTGCCACATGGAGCCTTTCTGGTCTGTAAGAATTCTGTGGAACGTGTTAGTCTCCAGTTTCAATCTGAAGACTGTCAATATCTTTGCTTTAAGAAGTCCTGTATTTCTGTTTTAAAAAGTATTTGTATATGTTTCTTCATTCTGAACATTTCACCTGTAAAATTTCAGCAATATTTTAAGTAAATCTGCTTGTTTATGACAAACTATCTGCAGCATTCATTGGGACATTTAAAATTATGTAGTGACATTTAGAGCATAATAATTCACTTTTGGATAGAAATCTTAATTAGAAATGTATTTCAATCAAATATTATATAATAAAATAATTTGATAAACTGAGTTTGTAAAGAAGTTGAGTGGATGAGAGAAATTCAGGTTAATATAGTTTGCTTGGATTTCTAGAAGAAGCCTTGAAGCAAAATACCATATGGTCCTTAAGGACACAACGCATTCTAAAGAATAAGAAGAAATATAATATTCACAGATTGCATGGTATTACAGAACACAGTCGTAGTAGAGGATGTGTCCCCACTGGAGTTTGGTATTAGAGCCCATGCTTTCAGTGTGTGATTCTAGAGGAGGGGCAAATAGTGAAGTGTCAAGCCTTTCCAGTTGTATTAAGTTATTCAAGATGGTAAATACCAGTGGTATCAATGAAGTACTGCAGAAAGACCATAAGAGGCTGAGGTGTTCAAAGCACATAAAATCCAGTGCAGACAAATATGCTGTGATAGACACTGAGAAAAATGCAAAACAGAGAAAAATCTTGAAATGCTGGTTTCTGTGCTGACCGTCACCATTAAGGAGGAAGATCTTAGAGCTACAACTGAGTGCTCAATAGCAGTTGAGAAGAAGTTATTAAAAAATGAATAAACAAAACAGACTGTGAACTTGTGACTGTATAAACCCTTCATGTGCTAGCACCTTAAGTACTGGTCTGAGTTCCTATCTTCTCATTTCAAAATGGATAGCATAGAAATTGAAGAGGTTTAGAGGACAACAAACTTATCAAGGGTTTGGAGAATGCATGGCATGCAGTCTCCTGTTTATCACTGGTGAAAATGTATAACAAATGATGTTGACAAATAGTGTTCTGCAGCTGAGAATTCGTCCAATAGTGCTATTATGCTCTTTCTATCTGTTGTAGTTTCCACAGAAAGAAATAGGAGGCATTACTTTCAACGTGACCTATGTACTCTGTATGCATTTTTTTATCATATGAAGTTACATAAACTCTCTGTAGTTTAGTGATCTAGACCTATAAATCTGCTTTGAAGTGAAGTCAGAGAGCAGAAACGCACCTTCCTGCTGAGACTTTGGAATAAAATGTTCTGCAGCGGTAAAGAAGCTTATCTTATACTTAACAAAGCGACACAGAGTGGATCACTGCATGAAGTTCTTTTACAAGTTTTGAAGGAAAAAAAAAAAAGCAGCCTCATTTTAAGAAGTAGCTTTAAAGATTGTAACTGTTCGCTTCAGTTTTTAGCAGGCGTTATAATAAATGCAGGGTTAAATATGTGGTGATAAACTTTGGAAGTTGGCACAGTTTATCTCAGCTTGGCAATTTATTAAATGCTTTGAAGTATTCAAGAACCGTGTGAATTAATTAAATGTTGATTTTCAAAAGCTTTTGGCAAGTCTCCTGCCAAAAGATTTTCAAGTAGATAAGAGAAAGTTCTCTTGTAGCTGATTAGGAGAGAAAAACCAACATTTACGAATAGTTTATCAGCTCTGGGATGGAACAAAGGGACTTCTGATCCCATAGATGTATGCTCAGAGTACGTATAAAAGATCGCTACAGAAGAAGGTGGAACAGTGAGATGATGCATTCTGCACAAATGAATTCAGGACAGTCGAACTGATCTGACTACTTGTGATGAGGGGGCTTGAAGATTTGACCCACCAGGAGAGGCTGAGAAAGCTGAGACCGTTCAGCCTGGAGAGGTACAAAATGGAGCGCAGGGAATTCTACGTAAGCGTTGGCAGAGACTTCCCAGTGGTGCTGGATTCTCCAGTCTGGGAGATGCTCAGAGCTTGACATGTCACGAACCTGAGCTACGTGCTGTAGCTGACCCTGCTCCAAGCAGGAGGTGCAGAGGAGCCTTCCTGCCTCAGCCATGCTGTCAGCTTGTGCATTCCTGACTGCCACAAAGAACTATGAAGAATCGCATACTGAATGGCTGGGTGATGACAGAATGGATAGGATATATAGCTGTATATTTACGGGAATAACATCCAAATCAACTGCTATCACTCCAAAAAATAAAAATAATAAGAAATAAGCCCCGTGATTTGTTGCTGAAACTCCTCTGCAGAAGGTCTTTAATATTCACCACCAGTCATAAAAACAAATAAAATGTTACTGCTTAGCAGGAAAGAAAACAAAAACGAGACATGAAATGCTCCTCTTCCTTTGTAGACATGATTGGCTGAACCTGTTGTGAATACTCAAATAAGTCTGGTTGAACTGGAAAAAAATTGGGATATGGGGTGGCTCTGTGCAAGGTGGGGCTGATGAACAAAGGTTCTTCTGCTTGCATCAGCTGACTGAGGTATGATATCATACAGCTTTATACAATTATGTATCGGATAGAAAAAGTGAATAAGAAGTGGTTATACTCTTTCGTATAAACAAAGTAGCAAACATTCAGCAATTAAAAACAGATGAACAAACAAAAATAACTAAAGCACAACCTTTCTAATGCAATTAAATGTGTCATTAAATCATACAGCTTGTTGTCCCAGAGCCCTCTGTACGCTGAGTGCTTGAATGTGTTGAAAATGCAATTAGATGAAGAAGTGGAGGGTAGGTTCATGGTGAGGCTAGATTTGATTGAAGAAACCTCTTTAACTACTTGCATCTGGAAGTGTGCATCAGAAAACCTTACTCTGCACGTAATGCTGCTGTTGAAACTTTTTCCTTAAGCACTTGCTACGTGTTGCTGTTGGAAACAGGGCACTTGTCTCAGTGTATCTTGGGCTTGATGATCGGGGGTATTCTCATCACATTGGAACTGCTGGGGTTGATGAAGCCTGAGGCGATCATGGTAATTTGTTTTCTGTTTGCAAACTGTCATCCTCCTCCTTACTCAGTTTTGCTTCTTTTCTAAATGTAATGCTTACTGTGATATTTTTGCCTTTAGCATCAGAAAGTCACGTATTCAGTTGTGACTGCTGTTCAGTTAAAAGCAAAGGATTTGTATCCTTAGGATCTCATTCTCAGTGCCTTTTGATTCCAGGACACAACCTTATACCTGAATAATAAATTTATTGATAGTCAAATTTATGACTTGAAGGTTTTATGGGTGAGATCTAAGATCTATATTCCTAAGCAAGATGTTATTTATAGAAGCCTTGATAAATTAATTTAGTTAAAAAAAAAAGCACTAAAACTTTCATATTGTACTGAGTTCACATTTCTCATCCTCAGGGCTTTTGGGGGCAGTCACTCATCTTTCCTAGACACACTGTACTTATTACGCAGTACCATACTGTACACATTGATCAAACCATAACCTTTATAACATGAGCTTTGTTTTTCTCTGGAGGTTTTTGGTGCCCTGGCAAACTCTATCTTTTGGCCTGCACTCCACTTCCACATCAGTTCCCTTTCTGTCAAAATGAGGATTAGGCTACACCAAAGAGTCTCCTTGATTCAGATTCACATTTGGAACTGCGTATGTATCTTGCACAATATAATGCACAAAGGCACCTGACCATCACTGTACACATCTTCTTAATCATATGGTATATTTGTATACAGAGTTAATTCGTACTGCCAAGCTTCTCCTGGCAATGTGCATATGCGTTAGAGTTTATGGACGCTACTTCTAAACTTAGATTACTGAAGAGATCAGTTAAGATCTTTGCATTTCAACTGCCACATCTGCAAATCCACTTTCCCTGCCCTCCCTGTCCCCAAGTATCATAGCAGAAGTGGAGAGGGCCATAGGGCAGGCTGCTAATTCTGAAAAGTTATTTAGTTTTAGGGATTAAGTGGTATATAATTATGGGTAACAATGAGAGGGGGTTGCTGCCTGTCAAGAGTCATGCTGCCTCAAAGGGTGGCCTCAGCCTCTCTATATCTCTACACCGTGGTGTCTTGGGCATTTTGGATCTGCTTGGTGTCTGTCTCAGGAGCTCTTCATTTGTGTTTTGTTTTTGTGTTCATTTGCTGAAAGTTGTGAAATTCTCCCTTTGCTAAAATCTGACTTTTTGAATTTGTGCTTTTATTCTTTCCAAATAACCTTACGCTTTACAAGCTGTGTCATTGTTCAGAGTGTATTTCAAATTTCTTGCTAATGCCATGTGGTACATTGCCTTGAAAGGTCAAGATGGCAAAATCCCATTTCTATTAAAAGAACTAGAAAAAGTCTTGCTTTCTCTCAGGGTCAATTTTGTACATTAGTTATGAGTGTGATTAGTAATTATCCTTTTGGAGAGATTTTCATCCTCAAAGGAGTTAAGAATATATTAGAAAGAATGCTTATAAATGTATCAAGACTCCTCATCTAGTGATAGTGTAAGTCTCTAATGCACAGATTCATTCAGCCATGCTAGGATTCTAAGGACTGTGTTACTGCCATCCTGTTCAAACTGAGCCATGCTCTGTGACACTTCTATTGAAACCCCTGAAATAACTCTCAGTTAGAATCTACTTAAACTGATTAAGATGTCAGGGTCTGACCTTTAGGGTAAGAACCAAAGCCTCCTACTGCAGATAAGTATTTTTTGGTGTACTTCTATGGTGTCTTTAGTTCAGCATGCTTTGACTTATAACGCTTGTGTGGATAAATGTTGAAGAGGGGATTCAATTTTTGACTAAAATATGTATTTAAATTTTTCTTTTTCTTTTTTCCCAAAATGAGCTTTGATATTTTACTAAGAACTAGATTTTTTCATGCCATTAATATGATATCTCTCTATATAGGTACATCGATTGAGACTGGAATTTATTTTCATGTTATTGGTTTTATTTTCAGACTTGACTGTAGTCAGTGTTGTTATTGAATAGGCTGCCCTTGAATTTTTAGCTGTTCTGTGGGACAAAGGAGGAAAACCTCAGACAGTGCACTGAGCAGCTTACATACATAATTCTTGAGACAACTGTATCCATTTTGAGCTTCCAATAGCCACTTCAAGAAAAAACAAGGTTATTGCAGTTTAAAGTACTGCGATAATCTAAGCTTTCAAGACATGGAATCTTTTTCTTAAAGCTTTTGTTCTGATTTTCTCACTGCACTAAAACACGATCCATCTTCCTTTCTCATCCTACCCTCCACACCACTTGAATCCAAAGTAGGCAGATCTTATGCTGCAGATGCTACAGAGTTTAAAATGGATATATTCTGACTTGGATAAATCTGGCATGTTGAAGGTATGAAAATGCTGTTGAATTTCGGGCAAGAAGTCCAGCAAGAGGATACTCCTGCATATCACAAAGTTTTATAAACAAATGTTACAAATATAGCACTGAGGATCTGAAGATATTAAGAATGCTACTCTCGTTTAACAAACTATTGCTCTCATTCGTTTAGAGCATGGCACTCCTTCCTGTTTAGTGGACTTGGAAGCTGAGTCCTTCAGTAAACCATCAACATCAAGAAAATATCCAAATTGTGTTTGATTTTTATAAACCTAAAGCCAATTTTGCTACCTTGGTGTCTTTAAAAGTTTATTTAATAATTTATTTTTAAAATTTAGAATAATTAATGTAGCACTCACTTATGAGGAGGTTTCTATTTTTCATGCCTAACATTCATTTTAGTTAGTGGATCCCACAAGGATATGCTTGAAGAGAAGCAGTACAATTATTCAGTCTCCCGTAATTCTTCCACCCATCTTCAGCAAGAGGACACTGATCACCTTAAGCAAATGTAGACGTGTAGATCTCTTTCCCAGTCTTGTAGTATCTTTGTGATATATGTCTTCAGATTTTTTGGAGAGGATTTTGGTTGTCTGTTCAGTCTCTTTATTCTTTCTTACAGACTTTTCTTTGAAAGAGGTATTTCAAATACCTCTATCACAGTAACAGCTTTCACTGAGATTATTTTGATTCTACGATACTCAAGCTTCCAGAACCTAGTTTTCAACCCCTTTGTTGAATCAGGCTGGAAACAGACATTTGAAGTGACTGTTTAGCAAAATAATTATTTTATCCCAGTGGTCTAGAATGAAAAGCATGCAAATATGAATAAAATGAGCTCATTTGGAGGGCACTGAGCTTTAATGAATAACCATTTATATAACAGCAAAATAAAGCAAATTAAAATCTGTTGTGAATACAGGCTCTCTTAAAAGAACAAATTAAGTGAACATACTGAGAGTAAAGTCAAATCGAGTCACTGAAGCCTTAATAAGCATGTTCTCTGCACAAGGAGAGCTGAATGAAAGGGAAATTACATCAGTCCTTCACGGCACTGGCACCAAACTCTGTTTGTTTTCAAAACCAACAATCTATCTCGTGTTATAACACACTGAGTTTGAGATCTTACTCTTGTAAATCACTTTGGGTGATATGATGAGGAGAACTGATCCCTTGCCCATCACCCATCTGCCCTGATTTCCCCAGACGTGGCAATTTTACTGGAGGGTTTGTTTGTTGACACTGCATCCTTTTGTAGAAATTAGCATCAAGCTGAACATTTCCTCTTCTATAAAACCCTGGATGAGCAAAAGGAAAAAAAAAAAAACAACCACAGAAGGACAGAAATACTGGAAATGTCTGCTTTATTCTATTATTATTATTATTAATAATAATAATAATAATAATCTGTTATTATCTGTTATTACTGTTATCAGTCTGAGTGATTCCGGAGTTACTGTAGTTTATAAAAAACAGTTATAGGCCAGTGTGACCCTAGGGGTTTTTTGTGAGAATTATCTTATTTTCAGTATCTGAAATGTTAAATGTTACTATTTTGGTTACATTTATGTAATAATTGAGTTTTCTTGAATATCATCGAGAAAAAGATACGTATTCCCTTCATTTACCAGTGTTGCAAATACTGTTTTTTTACTGCTCAAATACAGATACCCAGCAAAATCTCCTTTCTCAGATTAATTAGTCTACCTCCTCAAAGTGGCCAACTTGTCACAAAAATATCATTCCAGTGCTCTGAGCCAGTGCAACCAATGGATAGCACGTGATCTGTCTCAAAGGGTCAGTCCCACTTTTGGAGCACATTTTTTGTGAGATCACGTTACTGCAGATTAATAGAAAAATGAATATAAAGCATGTTCTAACTTTCTAAATTTATATGTAAAAAGCACGTGCCAACTAATATGAGCAAGAGGTTGAACCAAATTACCTTTTTCATAGTATCCTAGAATCACAGAATCATAGAGTGGATTGGATTGGAAGGAACTTCAAATATTGTCAAGTTCCAGGCCCTCTGCCTTGAGCTGGGTTGCCAGCTGTTGAATCAGGCACCAGCTCAGGCTGCCCAGGACCCCATCCAACCCAGCCTTGAGCACCTCCAAGACTGGGGCATTCACACCCTCTCTGAGCAGCCTGTGCCAGTGCATCATCACCCTCTCAGTGAAAAATCTGCCTCTGACATCTAATCTAAATTTCCCCTCCCCTCTTTTAGTTTAAAAGTATTCACTCTTGACATATCACTATCAGCCATGTGAAAAGTTGATTTTCCTCCTGCTTATAAGCTTCCTTTAAATATTGGAAGTCACAATGAGGTCTCCCCTGAGCCTTCTCTTCTCTTGAGGTCCTTTTCAATCTTAACTCATTCTGTGATACTGTGATTCTTTCCCTGCTACAGAACTAACAGGAGAATGGGAGGACAGGGTAATTGTAAAGAGGTGCAGTATAAGTAAAGCCTGTTCAGTAACCAGGGTAGAGTTTTATATAATCAGGAAAATGAGAAGACAACTGCGTGAAGCTCATAATAGATATCAGTATTAGTATCCAATTTACATGAGAAATAGTCAGATATTTTTATGCTTCATACTATGGAAAAATGTTTCTGGATGCATAAATGGAACGTTAAAGTTCATATAAAAACTTTAACTTGTACTTCCAAACAGAGTATTTTGCTTGCACTTTTGTTTTTCCCTCTCATATAAACTATCAAAAAACAATTCCCAAACAAGTGTACCACTGCCCCCTCAGCTGAATGGCCAGAGCAGCTTAGCAAGGCCCTTCCTTCAGCTGTGAAGTCCTTTATTTGGAAAAGAGCAGAGAGTGGTCCACTCTCACTTGCAGTAAATTGTTTTTAGAATCTGGATGTGATATAGCTCACCTGACTCACAGGCTGACATCCACATTCAGCTGGTCCAACCAGCATGTGGTCATAGCTTGTATGAATAAATGAGATAACAAGCAGAACTCACGTGAACAGAGGAGTATTTGAGGGCCTCTGCTGCTCTGGCAGTCATGAATCATGCATTTTCATTTAAAACTTTTTGCTGGTTTTATACTGTGGTTAACCCCTAAAATGGTAGACCTACGATTAAGTGTTCCTGGTTTGCATCTCTAATTTTGTATTTTCTATATCGTGACAGCTGGAAACAGTGTGAGAGAAGGCCAAGAAGCGGTGAGAAAAATAAAAGAAGAAACTTTGACTGGAAAAGGTAACACACTATATCCTTTTCTTTAGGAAACTCCTTATTCCTGTATTTTTGCTGAAGCATGTGTGTGTGCAGTGGTTTTGTGTCTGGGCAGAAAATCAGTCTAGTAGTCATTTGTACTACAGAGAGGTTGACAACAAAAAAAAGTGTGCTTTTTTATCATTAACCTCGCCTCTTGTGGTGTGAATAGTCCTATAACAAGGGTGATTTGGGGGGGATGTTTGTAAAAGAGCAGAGTTGCCCAGCTGCGTAATTTGGCACATAGGGCTTATAATCCTTCACCAAAAAAAATCTGTTTTCTTAAAAAGAGATGAAGCTATCACATCAAACCAAAATTCCTGTGTTTTTCTGATTCTTTTTAATTTGTTGTAGTTTATTCTGATGAGAGATCATGTTGTGGGAGACATAAGGAGAGCATAGCTTCGTATCTGAGAAAAGATGTATTGCAAAGTATTTGCTGTGTGATTATAACTTGCAATTTATCATGGAGGTTTGTACATCTAATATTTCCATCTCTTGGGTTCCTTGGGTGTAGTTCCTAGTAGTGTATGATGATTCATTGCTGTCACTTTGATGTATCATTTCTTGGCAAAATGATAGGGCAGAGCTGGTACTCCACCCAATTTAGTATCTTCATGACTTCTTCTGAGATCTGATTCTGTTTTTGTGCCTCTAATAACTACAGTTATGATGATCAAAATAAGATAATTATTGTGTTAAAAAAACCTTTCATTAAGATTTATCTTTTGACTTAAATAAATGTGCACTGATGGTAGCCTCAGGATACATGTATGTTAGTTGAAAGCATCGTAAATTAAGGCATAGTCAGAAGGATCATGAAAGCAAAAAGGTAATTATGACATCATTTAAATATTTTGCTGGAAGTTTTTGTACAGAGACCAAAAACATTTGGAATTAATTACATCACGTGACTTGCATGAAGTTGAATAAACTGGGTTCTGCCTTGCTTCCTCACATTTCTGTGATAGCAGCGTTACCTGATTGTTTTGAAGGAAATGAACTTTAACGTCCAGGTAGAAATTTTGTCAATATCTAACTTGCAGTTTGAGGAAGCTGAAACGAAATATAACTTGACTGAAGTTGTTCCCCATTATAATTATGATGACTGGGGCTTTACAATAGGATCAGGTAGTTCAGGTGTAAGGGACCTACGAAGATCGTGAAGACCAACTGCCTGACTGCTTCAGGGCTATGCGAAAGACATATTACTAAAGGCATTATCTAAATACCTCTTTAACACTGTGAAACTGTGTATAGTTTCAGGTCTTGACATATTTGATCTACAAATGAAACTGGAAGAGTATTGTCTTTGCAGAATGTGTCTCTAATTGGGTGATATTTATGTTTGCATGTGCATTACACTATATAAAGGATTTATGTAAGTCTGGGAAGCAGCTCTGTGTTCTTGATGATCAATGAATTTGCATGTTGTTGAAAGACATATGAAGGTATTTGACAGGACTAAGCTATGGGAACATGCCAGCTTTTCAAAGGCTGCTGTTCAACATCATTTTAATCACTGCATAAAAATGCGGTCAGTGACTTTGACCATTTTCTTTCTTTTTCTTTTGTTTAAGCATTTTTAGTATATAGCATACAGGCTGCAGTATACAGGCTGTGCTGATATACTGATATAGGGAGCCAGAGATCTTGTCCACTCCTTATTGAATCCCTGAACAGAGCACAGACATCACCGGAGATAGCTCCGGGAAAAGGCCATACTTGTTGAATGCATGTAACTACAGTGTTGTCAAAGGTGATACCATCCTTCTATTTCTTGCTCCAATGTCTGTCTAGAGCTCTATCTGCTCTCTAGAGGTAAGTAATATTTCTTGACATAATTTGCACTCACTTCAGGGACAAATGAGATTCAAAGCATGTACATGAATGGTTCCTATGAAGCAGATATGAGCAGTAACATAGGTTTTGCTTTTTTGCAACAGCTGAGCAAGACATTGGTAATATTTTTGAATAAAGGGAGGCAGGAAGCCTGGTTTCCCGTGCTGGAGGCATTGAAACTAGAGTCAGTGCCACAGAGATGGAAGGCTGTTGGAGAGGGAGGCAGTTCTGGTGATTCCTCTATGGGGTGGCAATGTTAATAGGACACAGAAAATCCAAGCAGTATGTCATACGACCTCTTCTATTGCGCACTGTCTCCAATGCTACTACACCCGATACCTCCTTTGTTCCTCTTTCCCCATTTCTATTGACTCCAGGTTCTTCAGGTGCACCTCTCAGTTTTGGGTCTCTGTTTTGAATTACCTGTTGCTAAACTTAAATGATGAGGAAGGAGGTAGGCAGATGAGTAGAGTGGAATAAAGCATGGATCCTGAGAGGCATTAGACCCAATTTGATTAACTGTCATAGGCTCCTCCAGTATAAAGCAGCTGAGGCCATCAGAGATCCAGAAGAGACCACGGGAAGTGCTGCACTGTCATGGAAATAATCACATTAGTACTATTATTTCCAACAGACCAAGGGTAACACATTGCTACAATCTGAAAGATAGAGCTGGGTGAAACCTGAGTGATGCTGATATTTATCTTGTTTCTATTTGTTAAATTGGGAAGTTTTACTGCTAATAGTAGCAATTATATGTCTGGGAAAGTTGTTGATGGACGAGAATTGCCACAGAGATATTCTAATTATGTAGTTTCAAACATACACATAGGGTGTGCCTGTGTTAGTGAGTTAGTTCACACAAGGAGAACACTTTTCAGGCAACACTCAGTTGTTGCCTGCCTGCTGAGCTCTTGTCTGAATAATGAACGGTGCAACAGGCTGTGGTTTCTCCTTGCACAGAACTTAGCTGGGTGGGAGATGAGTGGCAGTAGCAAAACAGCATTAGCTCACAGGAGCAAACTCAAAGCTTCTCTGAAATAAGATCCCCAGCAACTTGTCAGGTCCCCAGCACAAAATGAGCTCCAGAAATTCACTTTCGTTGATCAAAACTTCTTAATGTAGGCATTACCACAGATACTAGCTCTGAACAAATCACACTGACTTACAGGATTTGGAAATTTCTTTGATACCCATATCTGTCAGTGATACTAGAAAAAAAAATATCTTTCAGTGTACCTAAATAGAGTGTATCTCAGTTACCGTCTCTGCAAATGAAAGCTGGGTTCAGCCTCATGATTACAAACATACAAATGTTGGAAACTAATATATAAACATGAATGAAAACTTCATTCATTCCAGCATAGGTTCAGCAATTATCAAAAGTTTATGCATATATAGCACTTAACATAGTATCAAGGAAATGCTCTTACAATTGCTGTGTAGGAGCTGGAGTTGCAACTAGACTCAAAGGAGAAAAAGTTAAAAGACAGTTAGAAAATGAGGTGTAAAAGTCGTATTAAGCACAGACCTCTTCAAAAGGAGAGGCCTGTGTTTAATCTCACCCAACATTTCTGTGGCTATTCAAATAAAACCACAATTATAAAACTAAGCAGTAAATTTACAGCATTCATGAAACTTCCATTTGAAGCTAGTGAGAAAGGAATACAAGACTTTCTCACTCAGTCAGAAGAATAAAGAGGTTAGCATAGAGGCAACCAAATTGTGTCATTCATAGTCTGACCCACATCAAGGCAGCGTGGGCCAGGCAGTAGGTGGAATGATATCACCTTGAAAACACTGCAGTTCGCATGCATTCAATGAGCCTGGCCTTTTCCCAAAGCTTTCTCTGGGGATGTCTGCACTATGTATGGCTCAGCCAGGGAATAAGGAGAGGACAAGGTCTCTTGCTCCCTTTCTAATGAGCAAGGAGACTTTCCTTATTATCAGAGATCTGAGAACAAAGAGTTTGTCCACGAGATGAGGGGGTAATCTAGCCAATAGGTACCAAGCATAATTGCAGAATATCTCATGGGTGGTTCCTCCACTGGGGCTTCCTTCTATGTGAAGTATCAATTTTAATAAAGCTGCACATTTTTTTTATATCTATTTGTTGTTGGCATTCCCTGCAGGACAGAAGTTAGGTGCCTAGAGCTCCCAAATTTCCAAACTTTTGGATTAGTTCTTGTCCAAGAATTTATGGTTGCATGGGCCAGAGTTGTGTAAAAATGTCATTATGAAAGAGTTCATCCAGCTGGTGAAGATGAGTAGAAGATATCTGTGTGGTTGAGATGTGCATAAGCTTGTGTGATTTTATGCTTGCTCATGTCAGATTTGTTTTCAGTGGTGTAACAGTTAGTAAAAGTGTGACGTGTCATGTTCATGGCAATATCAGATGTGGCTGCTCTGTCCCTTCTACCACATCCCTCCTCTGGCATATAAACTTTTCTTCCACTGCTGATGCTGAAAGACCTGTAGGGATGTTTTAAAGCGTCTTCTACCAATAGCATTAACAACTTTTGTCTGTATGTTTTCTCTTTTCCTGCTGCTGTATTCTCATCAATACGTAGCATTGTCAGGTCAAGGTCTGCCCTTTTTACAGTTGTGTGACTGAACTCCGGACTCATGGATGTGTCTCAAAAGACAGAGTGACAATATGAGAGAGGAGTAAAGAAGTCTCTGTCTGACAGCGTGTCACTTTGCAGAGACCTATATGGAACTACAGAGCTCTTCTGTCTTGTCACTTGAAGAACCTTGCCTAAGGATCAAGATTGATTTATCTTCCCATAGGCTAGTGTAAGGTTATATCAAGTATATTCAAGCTATATGAAAATACATAAATCTTGAACAGTATTGTATGTGTTAAGCTTAATCCAAGTCTGTAAGGACTGAGTCCTCCATGTGCACAAGGGACAGAAGACCCCTTGCTAGAGTCATATAAAGTAATACAGAAAATAACAATTTCTCTGTGCTCATAATATTTATGTCCTTTACTCAGTGAAGCTGATGCCTCTTTGCTCTATTAATTCATAAAAAGGTGTCTCAAAAGCCCTTTGATAAAGCCATCTTGGTGAATAGTTTGCAAAACAATTGTCAATCTTTTCTGTTTGCTTTACATAATACTACAGTGCAAAAACATTGTCTGTTTGCTCCTGTCTTCTTTTGTTCTCCTGTTGACTTTAAACATATTATGTTAGAAAATTTTTCATCTCAGTGTTTATTGATATTTAAAAAAATAGAGAATATCCTACCTTTGGTGATTCATAAGACACCTTAGAAAATGAGCTGTCATGTTAACAGGGTGGTAATTCAGATATTAACAGCAATGTGAATACAGTTACAAAAAATAAAAATGAGCTGAAGATCTCATTAGTGCCATGAAGATAAAGTCTTTCAAATATAAAACATATTCATAATGCAGACAAAAGCTCTGCCTCTTAGTTTCCTAAATTCCCATTTCCATTGGAAGTATGAAACATATTTCATTAACAGGCTCAGCCACTAGGAAACATGATTTTCTCTTATTTAAATTATTTCTAATTGAAATTTAGAGACAAAGAAGTGCACAGGTGGAGCTGAAGGCAGAACAGCAAAATGCTTTCAGCTGTTTTGAAATGATTTTCTAACTATAAATCACCTAAGCTTTGTGTGACTAATGGGACCAGAGTTCTGAGGTTAGAATTTTGCTGATTATGCTGTCCTACTGACAGGAAAGGTAGAGAAAAGAGATTTTAAAATGAAATTGCCTCTGCAAAACCTGAAAATACTGCTGTTTCACCCTTCGTCATGATTTTGATCTTTTTTTATGTAACTTGAGTCATGGTGCCAAGCAGTGGCCTGATAGAGGTGCTCCTGGGTGTGACACCTGCCATAACGTGCCATTATTTTTTCAGGCACGAGCAGTAGTTACAGACAGGTTCTGTGAGCTATTTCCAAACCTTGTCTCAGTCCTCAAGAAAGCTGCTAAAGAATGCTGAAAGATAAAGCCAAGAAAAAAGCAATTTGTTTTCTCTCTGGAATGCTTTCATATCTTTCCTCCAAGATCTACTTTCTATAATCCTATCTTCCATGGGCAATATGTAGGACTTCAGAAGTTAATTTGCTTGTAGGAAGCAGAATATTTTCCGTGCAAATGCCATCTGCTTCTGCACAAGGGATCCAGCTGTCAGAAGTGTGGAGAACTTGTGGCTTGAAGAAAACACTGGGAAATCAGAGCTATGTTTGAAACACTTATAGGCTGTACACATAACCTTCCAGGGGTGAATTGAATGTGCAGACAGTGCTGGTATTTAATTGCTGGCTCCAAATTCTTTCAGTCATGGTGCGGTGTCCTCTTCCTACCTACGTACTGGGCTTGTGAATAGCAGTGGAAGCAATCAGCTTCATGTTGGAAAGCATGAGGACCTTTGACTTGCAAAGAAATGTCCCCAGTAGGGAGCACTGAGGTATAGGAAGCACAGGCATCACTGTGGCTGGACAGCAAGGCTCTACAAGGAGCCCTGAGCTTCCTTCCTGTGGTCTCTGCACTTATGAAGGGGGAATACTAGAGAGCCCATGCTTAATTTGTGTTTCAAGGACCATTTTTCAACAGCGAAGAGTAACAGCTTTGAACAGAAGTTTCAGTTCTGAAATGGGTCGTGAGATTTATTTGCAGGGAGGCCCCAGTAGAAGGTTGTAAAGGTGGCGGACAGAGGGCCTGTGAGAAGAGGCTGAGACAGCTGGGAGCCTTCTGCCTAGAGAATAGGAGGTTTAGGAGGACCTTATCTGTGTGTATTCGTACCCCATAGGGGAAGTAAGGAGGAGAGAGCTTCTCTGTGGTGCTCTGATAGTCAGAAACACATGAAAACCTATCTGCTAACTACCAGTCTTTGTGTTCTGTCTTTGTGGTATAAAGCATTGCTTGTGATGCCTTGATTACAAGTACTGGAACTTACACCCATTCCTAGAGTGCAAACTCATCCAGAAATTACATCAGTCTACAAGCAGTGCCCATAATAAGACTCTTAGTCACAAATAATGGAAAGAAAAGCAATAATGTGACCATAATGAAATCTTAGGAAATAGGTCTTTGAGAAAAACTTAAGACAACCAAACAAAAAACAACAACAACAAAATCAACAAACCACTGTCTGAGCAGATAAAATATTTCTTGTGTGGAAAGAAGGAAGAGTGAAGGAACATCAATTTTGAGAGCAATATTTTGTGTAAAAAGGTCTGGAACAGCGTGCCCTTTTTTTTTTTCTTCTTTTTTTTTTCTTTTTTTTTCAGGGCAGAGACTAATATAGTTTATCTAAGTTTCAAGAAAATCGAAGTTTCAAATGAAATACATTCAAGATTACATAGTATGTGACATCTCTGCCACACATTTTCTTCATTTCACACAAATTACTTTCACATTCAGCAGCATGCCCATGTACTTCAAAATGCTTCTCAGCCTAATTAAAGGCTTGAATGAAATGTGTAGTGCCAGAGCACTTTTATAGTCTTTTCTGTTTCTTCATGGTATAAAATCCTGCTTGTAAGAAGAAAAAGAAATCTTCCTCAGGAGATGGATAAACACTTGAATTAATCAAAGCATCTAACATGAGAATCATTAGGTGTCTGATAATCATGCCTGGATTTGGATTTTAAATTGAGGTGGTGGTTCTCTGTGTTGTGATGTGAAATGTTACCAATATCTGATTAATTTCCCCAAGATAATTACTGGCTGTGTGTAAATCCTTTTTTAACATTATATCTGCCACAATCTTCTCTGATTAGTCTGGTTAGGAGTAGCTCTTCACAACCAGTGTGACTTGTGGAAAAAAAGCAAATCTTCTTTCTGACATCTAGTTCAACCTTGCACAAAGATAACCCTTCTCAATGTTCTTCCTCCCAAGCATGGAGAATCTGTGGGCCTATGGTAGGAAAGATCTCTATGGCTCTGGGCAGGATTTTCTGTTGATTCATATTTCCTCTCATTCTACTCCATGCTCACCTATGCTTGCATACTTTTGCTTTTTCGAGCAATTTTCAGCGACTACACTTCCTGCAACATGGATCTCCTTTTAACAAGATGGTGTCTGTGCTTCTTTCTCTTTAGGACAGCATATCAGGGGAAAAAATAAACACGTGTATTGCAGGGGAGGAAAGTGAAAATAAAAGCAAAAAGCAATTCCTCCTGTTCACAACTGTCACAGTAGATGGTGGCTTCTGAACTAGAGGTGTGCAAGATGTATCATTTCTGACCCAAAGTTGTGCTCCTAGATTGTATTTTACAATTCAAAGTCTGTCAATGCTTGCAAAGAATCTGTGGCTCTAATTGGAACCGATTTTAATGACAGTATTTCCTAGAGATTTTATCTGTTTTGATGTATTCATTGAATAGAAAAATGGAAAGACATTTTGGCCCTTGGTTCTGCAAAATAAGGGAAGGAAAGAGGAGAGAAAAGTCCAAGGAGGGATTAACTTGAAGCGTGACAGTCTGTGGTCATGTCAATCCTGATCAAATGGTTTTCATACCAGCTCATTCTGAGTGTCTATGTTCAGACTACTGTACTACTAAAAGACAATCTTTGTCTTCTGGAATTGATGTGCTGCTGCTTATCTATGTTTTGTGTTGATGACCAAATGGATGCTATACTGCAGTTTTCATTTATGTATTTTTATAGATAAATAGATAGATTTATAAACAAAATTTTGCAAAGCTTTTGTTAAAAATAAGCTTTTGTTTTAAAGTAGCCACGAATTGGAATTTTCCTGTGGATAAGACTAGCATATTTCATCAGCCTGGCATATTTTCTGTCTTTGGGATGATGCAGAATTGTTTATTGCCAAAATAAATGAAGTCTTCAAGTGGGATTTACTTCTGAATGCAGAAGGCAATACAAGTCCCAAGTGCCACAATGAGCTAATGCACTGAAACAACAGGCCAGAAAGAGATGTCAGAAAATCTTATTTGAAGTTGAAGTGGTGCATCTTATAAAGCTACTGCAGCAAGTAGTTCTCTTTGAAAGTCTTGTTTAGGTTAAGGTGATCTCAAGTGACTGACTAAAGAATGGGGTTTTAAAAGATAAATGAAGTGATTTTTTAGTCTGTAATGTTTGTTACTGTGACAACTACCAGTGCTATATAACTATACCGTGTTTGCCTCTTCAGATGCCCCTTCAGCCAGCCTGACAGACAGAGTATAGATTTTTTCATTTTTTGCTCAAATTGTAACACTGAACACATGTTGCTCAGAAAGCAGCATCTTTTTCTATGTGTCCTCTTAGCAGAATGAAACACTACATTTGCCATCACTTATAAAGGAGAATAATGTGACAGCGTTCACGTATTATCCAATCATCTGCTAAATGAGGACTTACATAAATTTGATTGGTATATTTATATTAACCAGCATGAATATATCATCAGGTTAAATCTGAATAAATTCTGGGATCCAAGTAACTAAAATGATATTGCTGAATGAATAATTCTGTCTTTTACTCCTTTGATGAGCAGAATGCAAGGCTTGCACTGGAGGAAGGGCGCAGGGCACAGCACTCACTTTCTCTGTGTGCTGCAGAGCACAGCTGCTGGGGTTTTTCTTCATCTCAGTGTGGGCAAAAGTGCTGAGGGGTGGTGGAGAATTTAAGTTCAGGTTTGAATTTGTCAGTGGGAATCTGAGCCCCAGAGGGAGTGCTCTTGTGCTATTACTGAAGCTTAATGTTTATACACCATGAGTACCATTTACATGGGCTTCAGTGGGTATCTGTGGCAGAGATTTACTTAGGCATTTACTTAGATTTACTTTTCCTTTTAGATGCAGAAGATCTCAAGTTCAATTACCAGCATTAAAATTAATTTCACAAGGGTAGGCCAGAAACTCTATTCTTACGCTGCATGAAAATCTAGCAAAAGTATCCTGCATAATCTTAAGCATAATTTTACCTTATTTTCTGAAGATAACATATTGAAATATTTGGACACATTGAAAACCCGTGCTTTTGTGCCACCAAAGGCTCTGCATGTAGGCTTTTTTCAGAGGCTGGAAATGAAGGGGCCAACCTGCACTTTGGTCAGCAGAGTGCTACAGCCAGCCTGATATGCAGGGATCAGTAAGGCAGCAGAACTAGGCCAGGACAGCTATTAATCTCCTACAGCTCATGGTAAGAAGCATGTGCCATGGGGAACTGAGGCTCAGGGTTACGTGATGACTTGCAGGGAACAGTTGTTTAAGGTGTAGGTCAGAAATGAAGGGGAAGACAGCAATTGTGAGTCTGTCCCTGTGTGCAGCTTGGTCTGCCGTCTGTGTGTCCTTCACAGCCCCATAGTCTGCTGTCTTGTGCAGCCCTTTGGGAAGTGTGCTCATCCTGTGGGTGGGCTTCTTGGCCCCAATGTCTCAGCTGGCATCACATCAGCCCAGCTAGCCTGTCCCTTTGCGATGTAGGGCACAGCATCTTATCTGAAAAACCTGGGAAAGCAGTACAAATCACCAGGGACACTCATCGTCCAAAAAGGAATCACAAATAATTCTTTTTTTCCATTTTTTTGATTATACATTGATCAAGTCCTAAATTTTACTGTTAAAAAAAAAAAAAAAGATTAGAATAGAACTTTTAAAATCACATCTTCTAGTAGTCAAAGAGGATAGAAGTTAGTGTTTGTGTTCTTTTTAGCACCAAGTAAAATTATTTGTAACTGACAGTATAAGAATTAAGTCTCAATTGGTTTGCATATATTTACAAGTAATTAACAATATACTGTTATCTGACTTTAAAAATAGACTTTTTTATTTGACCCTGTATGGTTTTAAAAAGTCTTTGTTTTACAGATTATTTTCAGGTTATCATTTGTCTACATAGTTTACTATTTGAATAAAATAAAAATCAGCATCCTGCTATAAAAAGGAAGGTATAATATGTTCCCAAAGAACAGATGGATGTGACAGGTATAATGGGAGAAAACAGGGGAAAAAAGAAACTCAGAGGACAGAATGACAGGAGGAAAAAAAGCACAATGCAAATTCTGCATTCTGTATTCCGTTTTCTTTCTGAATGGCCATATTTTTTAAATGCACAGTTATATTTGATCTGGAACAGACATTTAAGACACTAAATCCAAATTAATAAGACCAACAAAGCTGAGAGATGCTAAAGAGAGAAAGAAAAGGAAGGCTAGGGAAAAAAAAAAAACCAACAAAGTAGAAAAGGACTGGGAAACATTTGAATACTGTAATAAAGAACCTGGAAAGAGATTAGAGCCACTTGAGTCTGGGGACATATAGATTAGGTTCAATAAGTACAAGGTGCAGTGGCTGGTTTGTTGTTTACCGTATATGCTAATCAGACTGTAAGTATATGAGTCCCTGAGGAAACAATTGGAGTCACTTCACACTTCAGGACTTAGTTGTTCAGAGTTGCATTCATCACACCAAAACAGTGGAGAAACTTGAACAATTGTAACCCTTTTAACAGTGACACAGCTTTTCAAGCCATGCTAGTTTGCACTGCACAAGCATTGCAACAAAGAGCTGAACTAGAAAAAAATAGGAGAGGCTGATGCTTTGCTTTAAGTCTCATTTATATTCTCCCAGCAGTATTTAAGAGGGTATTAGCTTTGTTCTAGCCCTCAGCTCCCATGCTTTCCCATACCCTTCCATCAAGGAAAATTACTTTATTTTCTTTTCTCTTCTGTGTACATAACTTTCCTAATCTTCTCTGAAGGTCTTCCAAATCGTTTAGTGTTCCTGACATAATTGCATTTCCATCTGTCTCTTTCTCACCTTCCCCCTTTGTATCTTCTCCCCACCTTTCCCTCTCATCTTTACTCTCCCTCTCCTTTCCCCCAGTCTCTCCTTCTTCCTCTTTTTCTTTTAAAAAATGTGAAATACATCTTTGTTCTACACGTCTTGCTGTTTCATATTCTGCCTAACATGGAATTGCTTCACATTATCTGGTTTTTATCTTTATTTACTGTGATAAACATCAATGGGAATGGCCTATGTTTTTATTGTACCTTTACATTTTTAATTTAAAAATTGATCTCAGGTTAATGGTACTTGCATAGTCAGAAAAAAATTGATATTTTTAGAAGACGTGTGATTTGCTATTCTACACTTTTAATCTATTAAGTTTTATTTTGTTTCTCTTTGCTGGTCTCTGACAGTGAGATATAAACCTATTACCCAGTCAGGAAAAACAAGCTTCTTCGTTGATTTTATAGAGGATTGGAAGAGTACACACTGATAATCTGGATTCTATGATATCTTTTCTCTGGCAACCATTCTGTTAAATTAATTTCAAAGCTGTCAAAATTAAAAAAGCACCAAGTAGAAGTGACATGTTAGAACCAGTGGCTGTTTGTGTCCTTGGAAGAGGTAACACACTAGCCTTGGGAAAAGCCTGAAAGATATCTTCCATTATTATTCAGCTGCAAACAAGAAAAAGAATGGCTGAATCATTAATTCTAATTTTCTCAGAGTGGAAGGAAATAACATCTCCCTGCCCTCTGTCCCCATGTCTCTCTGGTTTCTCTCTTCCCACTGAACCATCCCTCCATCCTGTCCCTAAATCTTACTTCTGAAATGCTATGTTTATGTATTTCTAACTGATTCTTGCTTACCTTTTTTTTATTAATAAATTTTAAAATCACGAATTCTGAGTTTGACTTTCAAAAGGAAAAGTAGGTATCAGTGAGTAGAGATGGTAGAGTACATACTTAAGTGCGTACAAGAGTATGCACTTAATCTTGTGGTATCCACATATGTCCTTCCATCACTACTGCCAAACAGTTCTTTGTTCACATGGAACTTGTTTGGTTTTGTTATGAGAACTGCTGGCTGTCAAGCACCATCATCTCTAGATTCTCTGCTGGCAGAGACATTGAGTAATGCTGAAAGAAGTCAGTGGCAGTGAGGCCGGCTTCATTGGAAAGCATTGTGTTGGGAGTCCCTGGAGCACTCCATATACTGACTGTTCTCATAGGAGCAGTGGTCCACGTGTCACCATGTGGCTGAGTACCCACACTCAACAACTTCCAAGGAAATGGCAGAGGTATGGCAGTCTGTTCCCCAGCTGCAGCTGGATGTATTTGTTAATGATAATAAGAGCCATTGGCTTAGGTACAGGGGTCTTCCAGTCATCAGAAAAGCTGAAGCATCATAAAAGAACAGAGGGGACACAAGGCTTGCTCAAGAGAGCATTAGCCACGGAGGGCAATCATGGCCCCATGCTATGAACTGGAGACAAAGCCCTTCAATGTACTGCCAAGGGCTGGAGGCTCACAGTGCCTCAGTGTTTTTGGTAAGATGAGAACTTTAAAGGAATTACAGATTACTACTACTGAAGTTCTAAAGCTCTGTTCATTCTTTGTCTCCCTTTTCTGTGGCCAATGCTGGTGTATGCATTTGAAGTGCTTGAATCAGCGCATAGCGACCCAGTTCTCAAGCATTATTAAAATCCTGGAAGTTCTTCTAGTGGTTTTATGTTCATGTGGAACATGAACAACAAGCAGGTAGAAACCTGTGAAACCACATTGTAGCGTTAGAAAAATAGACAGAGAAAAAAGGCTTAATGTTATCATTTCTTTCTTGACATTATGCTTTCTATCAGGGACCAAGAAAGTCAAGAACTCTTCTTTCTTATAAAGCGAGCACTAAAGAAAGCTAAGTGTAATCATATGGCCAGAACAGAACTTGGTATTTACTCAACACTAAGAAGAAATGTCAAGGATTCTACATCTAACACTTTGAATGATTACATTCAATAAACATGAATCACAAAGCTGCTTGATTATTTCATCTAAACATTTCCAACATTTCTGGAGTATCATTGCCTTCTAAATGAATTTGGGGGCTCTAATTCCATCTACTATTGAAAACAGTGGCAAAATTTAATTGCTTTGAACAGAGCTAGGGATTCAGCCTCTTAATTTTGAACAATTCCACATATTTCTGTTGGTTTTAATTTCAGCATACTATCCTAATTAGGGGCTTGCCCCAGCCTTACTAGTGCAGGGACAATTCCAGCAAATCACTTAGGCAATTACTCTGAGATGTCCCATGAAGGCCAGTTCTTTTACTCTAGTAGGCTACCTGTTTATTCCCAGAGGTATAGAGTCTCACAGCCATTCAAATCTGAATTGTAATAGGTGTGCATGTAGATGCCATCTCTATTTGTGTATGTGCTTTACTCCTGTAAAAATCCCACCAGCTAAATTTCTTTTATTTCTTAAGTCTATAAGATTTGTAAATGAGCTACGCATTTTAAAATATGTGTCTCAATGTTTTTCCATTCAGTGAATTTGTAGTTATTTGCAAGGTTTTCTTGAAGGCTTTTACGCTCTTACTTAGCCTGCATAGCTCAGTGTAGTGCTCTGATTTCTATATATGCTAGGGTTTATGTATGCCAATCTGTTTTACTGCTTAGATATCATACAGCACTGGGCTCCAGTTTTTAGAGAGAATAGACTGTAAAGATTGGCCATTAACTGAATTCGTCATCTTTCACATTGCCTGACAGAACTTGAATCTTTGTATCTTGAAAGGGCATAAGCCAATGACACTCCCAGTGTGATTAGTCAAAACTGAATTTTCCTGAAATAGGGGGTGAATCCAAGCAAAGATTGTCACTAACTGCTGTTATCTTTTATGCATGGCAGTTACAGACAACAAATGAGAGTTCTTAAGTGCTTTATACTATATTCCCCTCTCCTCAGTTCAAGACATTTTGCAGTTCTTTCTTTAATGAGCTTCTTGTTTTAAAGAGGTCACGCACATCCAGAATGTTTATTTTCTCTTGCTCTCGTGTTATACTTTGCACTTATCTGTAATCATTCCTCTTTTAAGTGTTGCCTAATTGCATACTTTTGCTTGGTCTTCCGGGAAATTCTTAATAATCCTCCCAAGCCTTGGATAAGCTAAATATTTCTGTATTGTCAGCAGCTTCCACCACCTGTCTATTCAGCCTGTTTTACAGAAAATTCACAGCACGTGGCATCTACAAGTTGTTGGGGTATGAAGCAAAGGAAACACTGCATTTCTTCTGAGAGCTTTGGAAGTTGACAGCACATGGAGGCAATGACTCTGCTCCTGATGGATAATGCCATCAGTTGGCCTCTAGATCAGGGGCATAGGAAAGGATTTCTCCTCAGGGCCCAAACAAATCTGATGCTGAAAACCTAAGCTCTTGGCCTGTGAGCTTAGGTTTTCAGCATCATGGTATCCATATTTGGATGGAGGATATTCTATTCAGAAGGCTTCCTATGCTTTACTTATGTCAGCATGTGTCTTAATTCCACCGAGATGATGGTAAAGCAAACAGATGCAGAGCAAGCAGGTATTGTGGCAGGGAAGAGAATGGGAAAGCTGTATTGTGTAATCATCAGCTTTAGAAAGTGAAGCTAAGTAAATAGATAAATTAAACTACATTTTTCTCCCTCTTGTGTGATGCGAAGGAGTCGAGGAAACATGAGTTGCCAGAGCGAGCCTTTGAAACCCTCTAGAAAGGTATTTGTGAATACTGTTAGCTGTCTCCAGCCCAGATATAGTGAACTGAAGATGCAGTGTTAGATAAATTCAAGATTTATGAGTTGCTCTTTCATGCAATGTGTTGTTTCAAGAAACAGTGTGAAGTTTTGAGAAACAGTAATAATGAAAGAGCTAGCAACAGCTGTAGAATGCCAACTGCAGCTAGAGTGATGCTGTCTCCGTAGGGCACTTGAATTGAATAGTCATGGATCCTTCACTTTTTTTAGTGTGATAGATAAATAGTAGTTTGTACTGAAACTCTATATTAAGCCTCAAGAGTGATTTAACTTGTTGATTAAAGGTCACTTCAGTGTCCTGGTGCTTTTTGTGAAAGTATCAAAAAGGGGAGAAAGGCAGATGAAATATAGGAACAGTTTCTGAAGATGAATTAAGTTTGGACTTGTTGATTATAGTTATTTCAGCCTCTCAATTAACAACTATGCTTTTTTTTGTTTGTTTGTTTGAAGTACTATTTATTGTTACAGTGAACATCTGAAAGCTTCGATTCACTAATTGATTCAGGCAGAACTATAAATCAAGGCTTATTTCAGTTTGTAATTAATCTTACAAAAGCTGAAATTAAAGATTAACAAAATAAGTAATTTTTTTGTTTCTTTGACAGTGTGTCAATAACAGCTCATCTTTGGGAATTTCTGCTTCTCCAAATTCATTGCCGACAGTCTGATGTATTTACTTACTTGTTTTAATTAAGAACTGGCAGGGATAAAAGAGAAAAAATGAGTTGTTTCTGAGCTGATATGATCTTAATTGAGAGTGCCTGGCTCTCACATTGTCACTGATCACTTATTTTTTTTCTGAATTATATCAAGGCATGTATAAGGAATATGCAATAGTCCCCTGTGGCAATATCAAGCAAAAGGAGCTGAGAGAGCCCAGGTGTTTTAAAGCAGTGGTTTGAAAAAGCTCCAATGTTATGTGTGGTTTTGGAAAGTTTGGAGGAGGCAGAGGACAGCTTTCCAAGCACCTGGATTCCTTGATCCACCTGTAGGACATAGCTCCTGCCTAAGATGTTGCAGAATATTAATTGTATTTTCCATGCCTGAATAATACCCATTTACTTGTTGTGCAGCTTCAAAACAAAGGCAGTGGTGTTCCTGAGTCCCAGAAAACATACTCTTCCCTGCCTTTGTTCCTTCAGATTTGCAGAAAGGCTTTGAAAAACAGGGGTCTGAAGGTAATCAGAAATAAGATCCTCTAAGATATGTTAGAACTTCTATATCCTTAGATATACTTCCTCTGATGCCATACATGGGGGAAAAGCACAGATGCTTAGCTGAAGTAATGATTTCATTTTTAACAAAAATGTGGTTTCTAAGTAGAGCCTTTCAAACTGTGCAGTAGTAATAGCTCAGACGTAAGTGAGACTTAAAATAATGTAATAACAGAAGTGGGAATTTAGCTATGTTTTTACTGCTTTCCCACACATCAGTATCTAATGAGTAGAGAAAAAACATGACAGAACATTGACTGATGTAGAGACAAATGGTATAGGAGACCAAGAAGTATAGTTGTGTATGGGGGAAAAAATGGGAACGGCAAACATTGAAAAAGCTCAAATCATATATTAAATATGAAACTATATGTTGTTTATTTATTTTTTCTTTCAACTCTCGTGTACAGTATAAGGACACTGTTAGATTTTAGTGACGTTTAAGCAAAATTTTTTCATTCACTGTGATGAAGGAGTTGAAACCAGTGAGATAAAATAAGGTGGACAACAGACCTTTCTGGGAAAACTCCATTATGTCCGGTGACAATTAAGAAGAATCTATTAACTTAGCCTTATTAATTGGATATTTGTCACCACTACTGAAGATTATTGCCAGGTGAAATGTGCCCAGCTTCAGTTTTTCAGTTGTGTTGTGCTTTTACCCTCCAGATCAAAGACCCTTGGTTTGACTATATCTGACTTAGTTAAGATGTATGTCATATAGTGTTCGCTAATGTCCTGACTTCTTTGTGTGACATCTTTACAGTGTGCTTTTAAAGCTGAGTAATACAATGTCCCTTTTTGAAATTATTATTTTCTTCTCTCCTACATGAAGGGCTATATGTAAACTAATTGGTCTAGGAGGTGCGTCCTACTGGTGGTGAGACAGGTGGCACACATCAATACTAACCATTGCCTCAGTTTGTACAGGGAGGAAATCTAGTAAATTTTGGATAGTGAACAAAATCCAGAGCATGCTCTCATGGAATGATTTGGGTCAGAAGGGATCATCCAGTCAAACCCATTAAGAATATGATGTTTTTTAATCGTTCCGTAGGAAACATAGTAGGATTAAAATACTGTTAAAATATATTTTATGAGATATTATTGAGAGCTTTGATTTTCTTAAAATTGGTACTCAAGGGGGAAAAATCAGTATAATAGGAATTGAAGGAAATTTCAAGAGGTAGCTGGTTCCAGAGGGAGATGTATATTTTAGAGGTTTATACATGTCGTGTCATCCACCCATCTCCTTAGTGCTGCCTCACTCATCTGGCCAGCTGTAGGGTTATTTGGGTGCTCCAAGTTCTTCACCCAAACACCTTCTCTAGTGAAAAGAGATCAGAACACTGAAAGAACAATCTTCTTCACCTCAGACACCTCCTTTAAGGAGGGCATTGTAAGTGATTAGCTGGAAGTAGGCAGCTAAGATTTAGACAGCTGGAGGTGACTAATATCACTCCCGTTTTCCTTCTGTTCCTTTGGTACATTGAATAATTAATTCCCTTAGAGAGAAGACAAGTGTTGGAATTAGTGAAACAACAATTGAAAGCTTTCAGAAATACATATTGAAGTATATCAACTTGCTGAACTGCAGTTTGTGTCTGTAATGTAAATGTTCTTCTATTATTATTTTTTATTACTAACAAACATCTTCCCTACTGCTAATAGACAAGCTCAAGTGGTAGGTGTGTTATATTAGCTGGCCTCAGTCCAGCAAAGCCATTAGCCAGGGGTAACTGTCACAGAAAGGAATCCATTGAACTCCCCCTTCTTATGCTTTTTGAGGCATTGATCCTGTGTTTGGATCCATTAAACCCATTGTGCTGGAGAGCCCGAAGATCCCCAAGTGACAAATCATGATGTGGTTCAATGTTCTTTCTAACCAGCACCCCTCTCCCTCCCCAGAAAGACATACCAACCAGGCAAACATTTTCCTCCCCCAGACCCAAAGAGTTTTCCTATTCAACACACCAGTCCTCATTCATTCACATTATTGTCAGGGCTGAGGTAAAACTCCTAGGGACTTGGACCTGTCTGCCTGGTCTAGTACAGCCATCATTCATGAGATAAGAGAGCACTTTCCTCTGGTGGTGACACTGTTAGATCTTCCAGAATGAGTACTATTTGCCAAAGTCACAGAAGGACAGGCTTGACATTTATAATGCTAAGATTTTTTTTTTTTAGCTTCAGGCTTACTTCACAGTGAGAGAAAGGACTTGGAGCACTGAAAGCAGCAATAGGGAGTATGAAATCAGTTTTGCAATTTAAGGAATACATGGTTTAGATAAGGATCCGTCATAATCTTTCCATAGCTTTGCCAGATTTAAATCTCTGTAACAAGAACAAGTTAGTGTTGTTTTTTCTTTTTTCTTTTCTGAAAATTATGCACTGCATTTCATACTTTTCTTTGTGACTATTGACCTCTTTTAGTTCCCTCACGGACTTCTGAATTAGGCCAGCGAAGCATTTCTCCTCTCCCTCTACTCTTCCTCTCCTCCCCTCCCCTCTCCCTTTTTAGTTTGTGGTGTTGGTCAGGTAAATGCGTCAGGGTATATGGAGGTAAGAACAGCACTGAAGCTCTTAAGTTTTAGGCTTGATTGTAGTTTATTGTGTGTATTTTTGTTTAAGCTATGGGCCCAGTAAAATTTTTGTGCTCACAGGCTGCCTTGTACTTGTGTCAGATAGCAGCTATGCATCAGTGAGGTACTATTCTATATGGAACAGTGGAGAAGTACTTGAAGGTAAACTGAAGCGGAAAGGCAAAATAATAATAATAATAATAATAAAATAATAATAAAAGGATAAATACTTCTGTGGTTGATCTGTTGGCCTATTGTATACGAGTATGTCTAGTCAGAGCTTACATACCAATGTTGTGTGCGCTTGCTTTGTGCTGTGGAATGTTCCTTACTGCCTCAGGAAGTAGTCCTGACCTCTATGAAGGACTGCAGGGATTCTGGTTGTGGCTTCATTATCAAGGCTGAATTCAGGAAGGTACTCCTAGTGCATACATCCAATATCAATGGCTGTATGTGTTAGGTACGGTGATCAGTTCTGGCATTTCCAGAAACGTAATTCGGTGCAACAGTGAGTTGTGTGATGCCAACTCAAAGTGCAAATATTCATCTCCCAAATGTCAGTTATGTTTGTTGTAGAGAGACTGTCTGTCTGTACTGACTGGTGAGCTGTGTGTGGTAAGCATCCATACAATGTGGACATACTTTACTGCTCTCTCTTTCTCTCTCTCTCTCTCTGTTTCACGAGGATGCTCTGGTCTCATAGCAGCACAGCCTGCCCCTTCTGCAAGCAGAGGGCCTGTATGAGAAATGTTCCTTCTCATGCAAAGGTCATAGCATGCCAGCACCATGGACATTGCCTTCGTCTGTGAACAGTGCAGCTGAAACCTTTTGTAAGTTAGACAGAAAAAATAATCCCTCGCACTGGGAAGAGCACTTCAGAATGATCCAGATTGCCTTAGTCTAGCCCCCTGGGACTAGGCATGCAGTGAGATGCTAGTTGCTCTGAATAGGAATGACAAAATTTGACCCAAAGCTAGTTCCCCGTAAATGCGAATGTAGAAACTGCCACGGAGACAGATGCAGGGCACAGTCATCTCTTTCTCCATCCATGATCTTTCCCCACAAGGTCTCCTGCAGCAAACAACTGCCACAGTTCAGTGGTTCATTACCATCTTGGTGTGACTAAGGGGACACAGTGCTGATCTAGCTCAGAGAAGCAGGCAGGCAATTTGCTTCTATAAAATTTAGTTACTAAAGCTTTTGTGAGTTTGTGTCAGACATATCTGAATCACTCTTAACTGAAATGCTCTTCGTCATGGGAGGATGGGGTGGGGGCTGGGGGGGGTCACATGAGGATGAGCAGCTATCGAGACGTATGGAATAACCCTAGATGAGGTGCACAAGCCATACAAAGCTGCTGTCAGCAGCTCTGTGCAGTGATCTGGAAGTCCTGCCTGCTTGTTTTGTTGCATTTCATAGAGATCATAGAAACACCAACACCCAGAGTTTGCATCACTGCATAGATCCCAAGCACCTGGCCCCACATGGAGTGGAAGGTCCCATCGTTATATGAGAGGCATTTTTCTGGTGCAGCAGGGGCTGCTTCGTCCTTCCTCAGCTCTGATGACCACGTGCCATGTGTTCTCATGCAGATCGCTTCTCTGCTTGCAGCTCTGTCCACGCACTGTAAATACTGGTGGGTGGGCAGGGAAAACCAGACTGAGGCTTTCTCTGAGGGGAGAACTGTATTCCTGGGCTGTAACGCTCCAGAGCACAGCTTAGCCATGGAAATGAGGCGTGCTTATTCCTCCGGCGTGAATTAGCCATGGTAATCTTTGCAAGTGGAGCAGTAAGTAACAAAACTGCAGGTCAGATAGGGGCATACCGTGTTGCTTTCAGCAGCAAGAATGTTTCTCTAATAGTTGTATGTCTTTACCATTATTTGCAAGGTCTTACTTCACCTTGTGTTTGTGCACTGCACAGAGGGTCCATCTTCTTTTTTGACTGCAGTAAATTTTCTTTCTTTAGAAATAACACAAGGACTGGGGGAAAGAGCTGATTTTTTTTTTTTTTTTTTTTTTTTTTTGTGGCTGGTGACCTCACACCACTCTTCACTTCTCTTCCCTTGTGCTTTGTGATGGCAGTTGCAGATCCCAGATGCCAGATAGCAGCAGCTGGCTGCTTGGCATATCCCTTAGGCTGCAGCTGGGTGAGCACTCCTGGACTTATTCTAGCTGTGTCATAAAGATGATCTGCAGATTGCTCGCTCCTCTGAGCTGTCATGCTCTTCAAATGCCTCTAGCTTCTTTCTTTCCTTCTATCATTCTAGTAGTGCATAGAGCCTGAAAATTCAGCCTTGGAGAAACCTCATGTACTGGTTTGTGGATCAAAAGGATGGGCTATGTATGTGTTATTCCTTTTACGGTACTAAATGATTCAATTAATAAATAATACCATGTATTCCCAATACAGCAGTAGAGATGACTTTGTCTTTGAATACACTGTATTTATTACAATAGCAGTCTTGTATGAAGATGAAGGAGAAACATTAATTCAGGAAGTCTGAGCTCTCTTTTTGAATGATGCACTCAGTGTCCAAATTGCTTGACTGGTACTTTTCTCAATGTGAGTAGACTGATTAAATGTATAAGACAGAATAGAGTTTCAGATTTCAACAAAAGAATAAGAGTGACAAGCTCAAATAAGAGTAAATTTTGAGTAGAGTTCACACACAATATGCTGTATTATCTTTACAAAGTAAGTTAATATCCCAGATTTTCTTCTCTGAATATTTTCTAAGAAGCAACTGTGTGAACAAGTTTTCACTGCTGGTTGTGCTGTACGTTACGCTTAAGCAAATTCTTCTAGTAATGCATTGTAGCAGTGCCAAAGTTACCATTGGCATTAATTAACTCAATGAGTATCTTTGTTTTTCACTACAATATATGCTTTGGGAAGGCATTACAATTTGATAGTATAATTTAGAGATCTTGATTAATTTTCAGTATCCTTACTCAAGATCAGTAATACTCCTAACAGATGAATGATTTCGTCTCAGGTTATTGAGGCATATACTTACAGCTTCAAGGTAATACTGCAAAATATCACCTACTAAGAATTTATTTCTGCAGTACTGTCAAGAGCATTGGCCAATTAGTTTGTTCTAGAAATGCAGTTGGTTGTTGGCTCAATCCCTTTTTCTTTTTGGATAACATCAAGAATATATGTTTGAACAAGTGAGGCAAATGCACTTTCTCCAAACAAGCTAATCCACCCCTATGCTGTATTTTATCTTACTTCTGTTATTTTAGTCCCTTTCCTATAGCACCTTTTGAAAATTGCTGATTATGCCAAAATATTGCAGAATTCTGCTCAGAGCTTTTGGACAGTGCAGAATTGCCATGCAAACCATAAACCCTGAGAATTTTCACTGCCAGTTTCACTGCTGTCCTATGTCATTGCTGTAAATTTAAAGCAATTTACATTTCTCTGCATTATAGTCACTGAGCTGTGTCCTCTTTCACGGCCCATGGATTATCTGTGAGTGGAGCAGCCATGTAGCACTTCCCTTGGGCGGCTTTCTCTAGCTACTTCTGTGCATCTGTTAGTTCATAGCATCACTTCCTACTGTGAGCTTTCAGCTTCCTAGAGATGTTTCATCTTTTGAACTTTCCAAAGGACATTGCAGGGGGAATATCAACATATGCTATTCTCACTGAAGATGCTAATGCTTCTCTCCCAGGTGCAAAGATACTTTTGTTCTGCCTTCCTAAAGGAAACACCATGCAATGATCAATGTTGGCTCTTTCTTTTGATGAAACCACGTGCCACAGGTGCGTTGTTGTACTTCCTAATAGAAGACCATTCTCTGAGTGCATTTTTGATTTCTCCATCCTGGCTGGTTCAGAACAGAAACTTTCAGCTTTCCTCTTATCTCCACAGCAGTTCTTCTTTCTCAGTTACAATTCTGAAGGAAGTGCTTAGTTCAATTGTTCAGTGCTTTTAATGTTTATTTTTTTGTTGTTGTCAGTAGAGTTCCTGCTAGTCCTTTGTTGTGCTGCATCCAGCTGGTAGAAATCCTCATCCTTCATCTCACACAGCTGACTGACAAGACAGAGTGGCAAATCAGCCTGGCTGCCCTGGATCACGCAGTTGGAAGCCTGCAGAAAAAGAAACGTTTCTTAAATATTTCTCCATTCTCTGTCCCGTTTCTTACAGCAGGAGACTTTGTTCCAAAAGGTCTTGTGAATTATATATATATATATATATTTCTATTTTATTTTGAAGATTCTTTTATTAGTTTCTTTCTTATTTGGTTATCTCCAAGAGGTACAATTATATCTAAAAAAAACCCTATACATGTTGCAGAAGTGTCATTCTCCCCTTTGTGACACTTTTGGGTGTCAGAAGTATTCTGTAAAGAAACTGGGCAATGCAGGATTTTTTTTCCTCCCTTTCATTTTGTTTCTTTAAAACCTCCCCCTGAAGTAAATGTAGTTAATGACTTCAGCACAAAGAACGCCAAGCTCTACATGTGACGCTTCATGACTTGCTTATGTGATAATGAATTCGTTTGTTTTGTAAATACTTCTGATAATACAGGATACTACTCACCTGAACTTACCCCTGGCAACTCAGTACTGAGAGGGATTGTCTTTGGGCAGTGAAAATTTATGAGAAAAACTTATACAGTAGATCTTTTTGTTTAATGTCTTCTTTGCATCCAAAACCATCATCACGGTTATGATATGCTAGTGAGAGCTCATGTGTTGTGAAAAGCAATTCCATATGTTCCAATATGCCATCGATGCAAGGCTTACAATTCAGATATGTTGTTACCTGTATTGTATTAAAATAATTCTTCTGAAAGGACCCACAACCAGTACTGATAGAAATGTGGCAGAAATCCATCTGAGGAAGATGTGAGACAAACTGTGAGATTATAGCTTTCTTATTGCCATGAGAGGGAAGATAGCATTTTGCTTAAATGTCTGGAGAAAGATAAGTTTGAGATTTATTTTGCCAGTGAACCTCTGCTTCATTTACTGTGCTATCATTGCACAAAATTATAAAGAAAATTGCGTAGTATTTCATGGCGCAAGAGAACAGGAAGTAAAAAAAAACAAATCAAGGAGAAATGTGGGGAGGAAGAGACTGCTTAGTCATGTAGGCTTATCTCATTGAGGAAAAAGCTACTTTTCTCTTCAGATCTTCTTGAAAATCATAGAATTATAGAATCACCAAGGTTGGAATAGACCTAGAAGATCATCCAGTCCAACCATTCACCCATCACCAATAGCTCCCACTAAACCATGTCCCTCAACACAACATCCAAATGTTCCTTGAACACCCCCAGGGTCGGTCACTCCACCACCTCTCTGGGCAGTCCATTCCAGTGCCTGACCACCCTTTCAGAGAAGCAGTATTTCCTAGTGTCCAGTTTGAATCTCCCTTGGCACAGTGTGAAGCTATTCCCTCTAGTCGTATCACTAATTACGGAAGAGAAGAGGCCAACCCTTACAACCTCCCTTCAGGAAGTTATAGAGAGCAATAAAAAATGGAGGCACAGATGAAGTGAAAACACAGCACACCATTTAAGTGTGACAAGAACTACTTTTAAACACTCCTAAAATGCTTGAAGTGGAAGATTCTGTGGTGCCATTGTTTGACATATGTTTATTTCAAGAAGATAGACTGAACCAGGGTTTTTGCCATATATGATACGCAGCAGTTAGTATTTGCATCTCTGCAACTTGTTGCAGAATTCAATCACTGTGCACCTAAAAAGTTCTCTTTTCATGGTCTGTGGATGTATTATATGCAATAGAGCATGACAAAATGTAGCTCTATCCACAAAACCATAAGTATCTTAACCAATGAGAGGAAAATAAAGTATTAAAATATTTCTGTGCATGATAGAACCAGTCGTTCATGTGGTAGATACAGCATTATTTATTTAGTGTACATTTTCATTGCCTGCTGGGGTTCAGGGCTCCTGTAAGTGATATTACCTGGTCAACAACTGACTACATAAAGCCACAATGCAAGAAAAAATCCTGAGATAATTTGAATACGAGACAGAGAAATGCATATACTGTGAGCTGCATTCCATAACAGTCTTAATGTTGTGGAAAAAAATTATATATCTTCAGGTATTTTGGTCAAAAGAGATGATGGAACCAGAGAGGGAATGTGAAAGATTGCACATGTACTGCTCACAGTAAATGTTGATGACAGATTTTCTTTTAAAGATAAACTGAATGACCTCTAATGCAAAATGGACTTTTTGTTTGAAATTCTACCGTGACTCTATTCTGCATGAAGCTGCAGTGTCATGTAGTAATTGTTTTTTCCTTTCCTGTATTTTCATATTTAATTTTGTGGTAAATTATGAATCTAGTCACCAATTCCATACTCAATCATTTTCATAGAGATTGAAATCCCTTGGAGTATGAAGCACTTCTTAGCATGTATTTCATACTTAGTTGTAAGAATTTGCATAATGAATTAACTAGTTAATTTATGATTGTGATGTATGTCTATGTAAGGTGTCTGTGTATATAAACCACAGACCCATGCCAAGTGCCCGTGATAGGGATTTCTCAATTCCTGTTCTAGAGCTTTGAGCATTCCATGTAGCTTTAGACACTCATCTAGGCAAGTTTACCATGGTTAAGATGTCTCTGTGGTGCAAATCAAAGTGGTAGCATTTTTGTGCTACTAGAATAAAAGAACCATAGGGTATTGTGAGTTGATGAGTTGGAAGGGACTCACAAGAATCATTGAGTCCAACACCTGTTGTGTGTGCTCTCTATAGTCATAACTGGACCAGAAAGATGAGGAAAAAGAGACCAACTGTGTCTTGTCAAAAGCATTCTGTGGAAGAATACCCTGGCTACATTCATATACAACTGTGGTATAATCTAAGGAAAAAAAAGAAATTTCTCTTTTGGAAAGTTACCTCCAAATCTGTGCAGAGGAGTATTTTTTGGTTTTGAAACATTTATAGTACAAGAATTGACTGCTTATAGTGTGGTAGTGGTACCTCACAGACAAATTAGAATTATTACAGTTTTATTTGAGAACTGATGAGTATGTAAAACATCTGTGTAGAATCTTATATGGGCACAGTCCAGTGATGATGAAACAAGTGTTAACCAACTTAGTCTGACAACTTCAAGAAGTTGTCCTGGAGTGGGAAGACAATGATAAAGGGTATAATTTTCATTATAGGAAGTGATGTTGGCAATTTCTACTAAAAAATTATGTTAATCAGAATCCTCCTATAGAGTTGTTATTTGTCTATACCTTTGGAACTTCTGAAGTACCTGTAGATTTTCTAGACACTGACATAGGTGAAGTGAAAGAAGCCATGCCATCATTTGAAAAGTTCATCTGAAGGCTTAGTCACCTTTGCCATTACTTGTGCTGGGCTGCAAAGGGTGATGCAGCCGCTGGGGCATTATTTGGTAACCATGACGATCCTGCTGGGTAGCAAAGCAGGACTAAAGCGGATTGGATGAGGAGTAAAGAGTCAGCAGTGAACTCACTTTGTAGTGGATTCACTTCCCTGAGTGCTGAGACAGCCTGAAACTGAGGTTAGCCTTGCTCTGCCTAAGCAGCACAACTGAGGCCTTGCTCCTCTCATTTAGAAGATGGATGTTCTTCATTAAGGCATGTTTGCTCATCTTAATAAGCTGTGTGAATCTATTAAGCAGAGAGACTTGACTTGAATCGATTTGCTTTGTTTAAACATGCTCTGGCTTTTGCTCATGTATACAGCTCATAAAAAAGAAACCTGTTTGAGTTTAGCCCAGTATCCCATGGTGATTACTTAGATGTGCTGTCATAGCCCTGAGCTCTGAGTCTAGGATTTTGTTGGCAGCAGTGCAGCTGCTACAGTAATTATAATGATATGGAAAGCTGAACCATAATTTGAAAACCAAAAGGACCATTGCAACTCTTATAGTTTAGATTGCTGAGTAATGTCCATTCAATATACATAGGTAAAATTCATGATGCTTTATTGCTTTAAGTAATTAATGTGAATCGGATCTATTTCAGACATCATTCTTTAGTTTAAGTGGGCAGGTAGGAGGTTTATTTCAGTGTTTTGTTTAACCAACCACTTAAGAGTCAAGTAGAAGTTTTAGTGAAATTAATTTTGGTTAGTTAAGACTAACAGAAGCCTTTGAAGATATTTATTGCCATATGTATGTTAGATTTTATTCAGACAGGTTTAAGAATGACATTCTTTTGTCTCATAAGCAACTTCACTCATGAAAAACATTCCTGCAGCTTTTTGGACCTGTCAGCAGTACTTTTATTCCTAATCTGAACCTGCGAAGGCAGATTTATAGCTTGGAGTTGCAATGGCTCCTGCCAAAATGAGGCACTGAATCCTTCTGAATGCTGTCTGCCATGAATTCCCATTCTTCAAATCAACTATAGCTATCACAAGTAATAATAAAGAAGAGCAAAGTGAATTTGGCATGCACAACTAGGGTCTTGTTGAAATCTGTGGACATGACATTTTTGATCCAACTGTGACTGAAAGGTGGATTGTTGTATTCATTGCCCTCTCTGAGGCTGAATTCAGGTTTCTTAGCTGTGATTTCTTTCAATGAAAAAGGGGTTAATTGTGTTAATTAAAATATTTTTATTTGTAAGATATTATATGCACACATTCTGAATAGTAATTTTTATTATTCAGGTGATAACTGGAGACTGAAAATACAAGCCAGGCATAGTGTACCAAAACCTGATTACTTTTCTGCAGTTTATATTTCACTCTTAACATAAACACGTGTAACACTTGATTTGGACAATGTTGACTTTTGAAAGAAGGATGGCAGCACAGAAGAAACAATTTGAAAGCTGAATCCTAATGTGACTGGCTGTAACATATGAGCAAGAAAATTGACATGGTGTGTCGAGATTATCCATGCTCTTACAAAAGAAGCAATAGCAAAGCAAAATGAAGTCTGAGATTTCATTTTTTCTGCAAATAACATGGGTTATGTGACTGGTATGTTTTTCCTCAAGACACAGCTGTGTATCTGACATTGTCAAAGAGTAACAAAAAATGACATTCCTGAATAGTTTCTGGGATGAGCTTAAACAGAGACAGATTTATGGAAGTGCATGCTATTTTGAGCAGCCATTAGAGATACCTTATAGACAGACCTTTGTCTTCTGTTTAACAGCAGACACACTGTCCTGTCTAACCAGGTTGTTTGGTAACCTTGAAGAGATGATTTTCTGCTTTTCAGAGAATGTTTCAAAGTGGTAGATGTGATTTTTACATATTTGGGCAATCAATCAATTTTATTGTTTGGCTGCCTTCCCAGCTCCTGGTTGCTTTTACTACTTAATTTTGCGTTGAACAAGCAAATAAATGTTCTAATCATACATAAAGTAGTCTGGTTTGATTGTCATGTTCTGAATTCTTAACAGCAGCTTAAAGTATTACAGCTATATCCTATCAGCATATTGTGGCAAGTCTTGTGAATTAATTTCAATAATGAGTATGAGGAAAATGCCACTGAAACCCTGCAGTACCAATGCCACTGAAACCCTGCAGTACTGCTCTGACATATTTTTCATAGCTATTTCCTTGTAGTGGATGTCTAATGACAGTTCATTTACCTAGAAAACAATATTCTTGATTTTGTAAGAGCACGACACTTCCAAAAAGCACTGCTTTTGGATTTCATGACTGCCTCCTGTGGCCTTCCATGGCCTGGTGCTTGGAGAGCTGATGTCTCTGTGGTTGAAACCCTCTGATAGTTTTTTGCCTGCCCACCATATGGTGAGCTGTGGGCATGCAGGCAACTTCATTGCAAGAGCAGAAACCACGTGAAGAAGGATTGCTAAATGAATAATATCTGTCACCTCACCAATCCAGACGTAGAACAAGTCATTATCCAGGCACTCCATACGGCAGCCAGAGCAAGTTGGTTTCTGTTTTAATCCCTGTCACCTCCTCTCCTTTTTAACTGCTTCATATCTTCCTAGTTCTTGATCCCATGCCAAGGAAGATTACTTGGAAATGCTCATGAAAATTCTGGTCATTTGTTTCTGAGCTGCATAAATGGTGTTAATGCAAATTTCTGGGTGGAAGATGGTCTCCTGATGCTTCATTGGAAGTACTCGTCTTCTCAGGGGCAGAGGTGTCTCCAGTTGGCAGAACTACATTTGGCCTGAAAAAGAAAGAAAAAATTATCACCTCCCCCCAAATTACATACCTGTTAAATTGCTTGCTTTGCATTAGAAAAATTTCACTATTAACCTTATTAAATTGGGATGGCCCATAGGCTGCACTAAAGTAAATAGGCAAGTCAAGGACTTGCCTTAGCACTTTTTTTTTTCATTTATGCCCATTAATTGTATGCACAATCTCTTTCTTTCCATAAAAAAAATTATATTAAAACCCTAAGATTGAAGAAATCAAGAATACGCATTTTATGCACCCTAGTATAAAATTAAGAAATGAGCAACACATTAAAACCCTTAATTCCATTCATATGCATTCCTTTTTATAGGATATTCAGAAAATCAGATGTGATGAAAAAAAATATATACATAAATGTATACACACACATAAGGTATTGGAAAAACAGGGGAAAGTGTAAGGGTGGATCAAGGAAATGACTGAAGAGAGTGCCTTAGAGGGAAACTGAGGTGTTACCTAAGTATTTGCCAAGTGTATTTGCTTAAGTAGAGCTCTACATCAGATTTCAGACCAGAGCTAGCTTGCATGCTGCCGGTTTAGACCCCAGGCAAAAATATCTATGTTCAGTTTCTGTCTGACCCTGTAGATTTTCTTGGAACAGCACAGTCCATTGCCATAAATTGGAAGAGAAAAAGGTACTGAAACCAAAGGGATGTTAACAGAAGTGGAGAAAAAAGCGTAACAAAAAGCTGAGGACATGTTAAAGAGAGTTGAAATCTAACTAGTTTTAATACATTTTTTGTGGTTATTATATTGTATGATTTTTAGTCTCTTGTGAAGACTGGAGTTAGATATGAAAACTCAGGCAGCTATTATCTGACCTCTGACCAACAGTTATAGGCAGAATAGGTCAAATGAGAAATTGGCTTTAATAGCAAAGATAAAATATGTACAGAAGTTGTCAAGAAGACATCAATTTTTCATATTTTCTTTCTGAGAATGGGTGTTCTTGCTCAGAAATATAAATTAATGAGTTCACAGTGTCTCTGAGAAAACTTATGATGTAAGCAAGAAAAGACAAACCAAGATAGTTAGATGGGTCAATGAATTTTTTAGGAAAAAAAAAAATAGAAAGGATGGGATAGATGAACAGATAAATCAGTTATCATTTTTCAACATCAGAAGTAGAATGGCAGGCACAAAGCACACAGTCTCTTGTGAATAAACGCCATTAAATTTGGACACCTGCTTTTACAGGAGACAATGAGCACTAACTCACTGTCTATTCCTCATCAAGATAACTGACAGATGTAAAACTGAGTAAGCCATGAGAACTAAGAAAGTAGTTAAGTTCCACACAATGGCTAGAAATCAATATCATTGAACAAAAGAGGTGAGAAAGAGATTTTTTTTTTCTTGTCGTACTTTTTTATTCTAACAGTCTTGGTAAATGTTCATTTTCTCTTATTCCTAACACAACCAGTCACATAAAGTTTACCATCCAGTTTTTCCTTTGTAAGATTACACCACAAGGACACTGAAGAGCCTCTCTAAAGCACTGAATTTCAACTTGTAGATCCTTGACTGCCAAATTCTCTTTAGAGATCAAAATTTTCTAAATTTCCTTGTCACTTTCTTAATGCTGCTCATAGCTGGGGTAAAATATTTGTTAACTGGTAGAAATAGAGCAATATCAATGCTGTGCGTGCTCCAAATGAATTAAAGTATGAGACAAGTACAGAAATAACTCAACTCTAATACCCTACTTAAGTTTGGATGTGGACTTGTTGATCCTGGTGGGTTCCTTACACCTAAGGATATTCTATAATTCCGTGACTCTACACCTATCAGAGAGCCAGTTAATATTCTTATAAGACCATAAGAAGGACAAAAACATTGTGTTCTGTGTCTTTATCTTTGAAGACAACAATGTCAGATGATCTATGTCTGAAGTGCTGTGATGGGACCACTGCATATGGTACTTGCATTTAATGTATAATTAACACAAATTTTCAAGCAGCTTTTGTTTCCTATATGCATTTCATTAAGATGCTTTCCAGCATAATGGAATTTCATTAAGGGAAAAACAGAAAACAAAAAGCACTCTTACACAACCTCTTCTGTGTTCATCTATTTAAATTAACCTTGCGTGTTCGAATCCATAAGCATTATGCTTATGGAGTAAGAATATGTTCAAGAGTGGCAGCACTGGTGTCTAGTGAATCTTACACAACCCCAGGATTGTGCTTGTCGCCTTTGAGGGGGCAGGATGAAAGCAAGTTTTTCCATCGTGAGCATTGGTCATGGGTCAGATGGGGTGATGATTGCCTCTGTAATGCTCCACTGCTTGCTGTGAGATGCCCCAGTTCTGACATGCCAGAGAAGGAATAAAGAGCAAGATATATGTATGTTTAAATAATTGGATAGAGACTAGGGCAACAGGATTGAGCCATCTGACTCTGTAGGTAACTGGAGGACATGAGGATGTAGATGCAGCCATCATTCATGGGCTGATGGATTTCAGTTAACCACCCTGGGTAAAATCAAGGAGACCTACAAGAGAACCAGGGCAGAAACTATCTAAACATTGAAAGAAGCAAATGCTTTCAGTGGGAGCTGCAAAAAAAAGAAGGAATGGTGTGGTGGAGTGATTGAATTATCTGTCTGTTCCCCCATTGTACCTGGGAGTGTAGTAGGAAAGGATGTGATAGGAAATCTGAACAGTCACATGTAAAGAAGATGTGATGGATGAATGGAAATTGTGACAGGACCTACACATCAATAGGACAATTTATGATAATGACAAAGAAGGAAGCACACAAAATGTGTACAAGTCTTTTACAGACTTGTGTTAATATTGCTTATCAAAGAGGAAGATAAGAATGATATCAAAAATTGTTCCTTGAAGAAACTTGCAGTCAGGAAAGGAAAATTTATTTTCAAGGTTACATAGAGCCAGGACTGATGTTTACTTGAGGAGTTTGGCTGGGCCAGAGCGTCTCCAGATGCAGTGTGCTACTGGTGGCTGGGATGTTACAATAAGAGTGCTTTGATTTCTCTGATTAGAATGCATATTAGAAATGGAGACACAGCCCTTCATTAGATATGTACTACTGTTGTAACATGACAAAGTTTGAAATCTTTTATTACTATAAAAATAAATTCATTTTGATTCTTGACAAGTTTTATCTGGTTTTACCAATTTTGTGAGAAGTTCAGCACCTTTTGCCTCCAAACACTCTCCTTTCTTCTGCCTTCCCATTTTGCTTCTTATGCACACCCAAAGATTGGGAAAAAAAAAAAAAGAAGAGACAATGTATTCAAAAGTCACTGTGATATTTGATGGTGACTTTGCCCTATGTGGATGACAAAGAGCATTATTTAAATGTGAACTTTCTCAGCCTGTCATAGCAGATTTTTCCCCGGATTGTTATGATGAGACTTTAAAGAATTTTAACACTGATTTTTCAGCATGGTTTAGTTGAATGTTTTGATATTAAATTTTAATCATTTCAAATGAAGTTTTAAGTGGTGCAATGAAATTCAGCAGAAGTATGCAGTGCTAATAATCTCCATACTGTTAACACTTTTCACCTATCTAGTATCAAAAGGTTTCTCTAAATTTTAATGTAAAATAACTTCACAGCTGTAAACTCAGAGCTCATCAGTTAAAAACAGCTGAAGAAAAGGAGGACATCAGTGTATTCAGAGTTATTAAGATGACTAAAGTTGACAAATGTAAGCCACTGATATAGTGGATTATACTTTCATACATCTGTGAAAAGGTAAATGATCCGAAGATGTATTTGATGGCACATACCCAGAGAAAACTGGGAAATATCAGTACCAATGAGTTCAACCTATAGTGCAGAGCACTGCATGTTCAGTTAAAGTGTGTACAAGCTGAAATAGAGGCTTTCAGAGCTAAACAACAACAAAGACCAGGTGAACTTGGCTGATTTTGTGCAAAAATAATTAAATGCAAAGGTAGTTTTTCTGCCCAGGGATATATCAGTGGGCCAAATAGTAAAACAGTACAAATACATTTACAGTAAATACAATCTACAAAATAGTGGTGTATAAATGAGCCATGGATAGGTTCAGGCTACAGGTTGGAAAAAATTTCCCACTGAAGCCGTGAGATAACAAATCAGCCTTCCTTTAAACGCCAGGGAAAAGGGTCATTTCTGTAAGGGTTTATAAGGGGATATAACCCAGTGCATGTGGATACACTCGCAGTTTGTGATGGTCTGTTCAATCCCAACCCTCAACTGAAGATAGCTTGCTTGTTAACACTATTGAGTAAAGCAAAAATCTGTCTTCCAGCTCTTTTGCTCTCCTACAGTCACCGACAAAAACCATAAGGATTAGATTACATCTTTATTGTTGATTATTGCAGGGATTTCTGTAGTTCAGGCAAGACTGAGGGTCCCTTGTGTAAACAGAAGGTGATTAAAGAACTTGCAGTAAATAACTTACCACTAATTAAAATAAGTCAGCCATTAAATTGATTTAGAAAATCGCCGTTGTACTTTCACTCGTAAGATTTCTTAATAATTATTTGTCACAGATCAACTTTAGCATGTCAATGAAGAAAGAATTTATTAGAAAGGTATATAATTATTTTGCAGTATTTAACCCTTCTAGGAAAACTCTTGCAGTTTTACAGAACTGTTTGATACCTTGTGCACAAACTGCTCTTGGTAGCTCAAATGGCACTGAGTGCTTTCCCATGTACTTCCAAAATTGGTGCTACATTTTAATGGGTTGAGGACAGAGACTGCTGGAATAAGTGTGAGAAATGGCCAGAAATAGCTCAAAGGTTACAGAGATGTCTTCTGCATCGTCTGATGATTTTTTAATGTCTTTTCAAAAATTCACAGCATTTTTCCCACTACATTATTTTCAGGTAGATCTGATAATGTGATATGAATTAGATTTTTTTTCAGCTCTATACTTTGCTGATAATCGAATAGCTTTACCATTTTTTACCATCATGACCTATTCACTTCTATCTGCTGGGGCACTCTTATGCACGTTGGCAAACTGTCCATGCTGTCTTGCAGAAACACAGACCTGCATCAGATACTGAAAGATGTAGCATTTGCCATGCTAATGCATCCTTATTTGGCTACTTTGATGTTCTCCTATAGGACAGCTCATCCTTTAGCTTCAAAGGGGTCCCTCAGAGCAGTAACTGCAGTAAGGCTCTACAGGTGTTTCTATGTTTATAGGAAGAATCAGCCCTTTTCTATGGCTCTTACAATCATGCAGTGTTGTAAATACGTGAGCCCTCTTGCACGATAACCTTTCCTGAGTCACCTAAGTGCTTGAGTCAGGGTTTTTTGTGACTTAAGTCACAGTTTTTGTGACTGTGTTTTTTTCTAAGATGTTCTCTTACAAGCCTTTGTAGTGTATGTTTTGCTTTCCAAGTGTTTGAAAGGAAGGAGATCTGCTTGAAGGGTGAAAGTGGTAAGTTTTGGTCAGCTGCACAATAGTGAAGGTTTTGCTGCTGTATCTAGAAACTATTAACTGATGTTGAGAAAAATACTTTTTGGAAGCATTTTTTCTTATTAATTCATATCCAAAGGAAATGAAGTTGACATATCTACATATGATCCACCATTCTTAAGTTCCTCTAACTTAGATATGCTGTGTGACTTGTGTTGGCTTTTTTTTTCTGTTACTTTTTGATATTGTTGTTGTTGCTCTTTGTTTTGTGTGTGTGTGTTGTGTTTTGCTGTGCTTTTTGTTTGTTTGTTTGGTTGGTTGTTTGTTTTTAGGTATATTGATAGGACTCTGTATTAAGCCACTGGATTTTCATTTCAGATTAAAATCTTTTAAATTAAAATTTTCTACCTTGCTTGTGCCTCTGAAGAGCACTCCAGCTTTCATGGGTTTTACAGTGGTTTTACAGAGGTTTATAGAATTAATATATTTTTATCATTATTACTCTCTTTTTTTATATATATACAAAGAATTTCTCTAGACATTCTTGGTTTCTGAGTCCAATTGTTTTTAATAGGTGACAATCACAAGCTTATCAGCAGGTAACAGAAAGAGTATTCAGATAACCTAACAGCGTGGATGCATTCTTTAAATTGTGTAAGTAAGTTTTTCACTTGTGCCAGTCATCAGTTTTGTCACTTACCCACTAGTAGCTTGGTCTTATTTGACCTCTTGTAGTTAAAACAAAATTTTAAAGTGACAGATTTAATTTTTCTGCCAGGAATGACACTTTTTTTTTCTTCGATATATGTATTTCCAGCCACTAGAAAGATTACGCCAACTGTTTTGTACTAGACACATCTTCTTTCCTCTCTTTTCATTCTGCTCTCATTCAAGAGCTGCAGCAGAGAGCAGGCAGTTTGGAGGAGGAAGGGGAAATTTACACTCTACTACCAGTAACAAAATTCCAGATTTTAATGAGGAACCGAAAGAATACAAATAGGAAACTCTACTGGAAGGAAGTAGAGGAGGAGTGACACAGAGTGTGAAAGATATTGCCTCAGATTTCTGTTTTCCAGTATGTCCCACATTCCTACTCCTGGGAAAAAGATGAGGGGTATAAACTGTCTGTTTCTAAGCATGGACTTGCTTCATGCACAAAATACACAGGAAGCCAGGAGCCAAAGAGAATAAGAAACTGCTCACACTGTGGGCAAGCTATATCAAGATCAAAGAGCCTGGAAAAGGACTCTTAGCTCCCAGCATGGAGTACAAACGTTTTTGTTTCAAATTCACAGATGAAACTAAACCTGTAACTTTTGAAATACAATGAATTTAATGTGCAAACCTTGCTTGCACCATTTTTGCCTTTTAATGGTTGCTGCTTACTCCAACTGAAGTGAAAATGCATAGACTGGTGTTGCAGCCACAGTTGCCAGTGATAAAATAGATGGCAGCACTGATAATTCTGACCTAATATTTCCAGTTCTTGAAAGTCTTTTCAGATGTGCTCATTGAATGCCTGCTTCGTTGAGGCAGATTTGAAAACAGTCCTACTGTAAAGTAGTATAAAATCATGACTATGAGTCATAGCTTATGGAGAGAAAATATAACTTCTGCATATATTGAAAGAATATATCTTAAAAGATCAACAATAAAAAAAGGGTTGATTAAAGGAAAAAAAATGTAGTAATTTGATACTACAAATTTTAGCTCTAAGATGAAGATCAAGCATCTTAAAGGGTGTTTTTTTTTTTTCTGTTAGAAATTAAAATATCTTAAAAAGCCTTCCCAAGCTGCACCAAGTCCTTTATTTCACAAAAATAAAATGATGTGGGAAGAGAATATTGCCCTCCAGCAAAATTACATTCCAGGTTGCCCAAAAGTCTTAAATTGTTTTCTGTTCTCTCTGGCTCTGGCTACCCTTTCTTCCTCATTTACTTGGCTCAGGAGATGGCAAATAGATTTATTAAGAAAAAAAAAATGCAGTAGTTTCCAGAATAGTTAGAAGAAATATCTGTAATCATTTTACCTTTCTCTTCATGACTTTTGGAATAGAAAATGGATGTTAGAGTGCCTGAATTTTTTCTGTTTCATCTCATTCTCTTTGGAAAGGTAATGAGGACTGTGTACTAGAAGTCATCCACATGGAGTGAATGTGTATTATGCAGGTAGATGCCTATCAAAATGAAGAAAAATTATATCTTTCTCATTGAAAAGTCCAGGAGCTTTTAAGATATGTTATTAAAAAGATACTAAGCCATTTTGGCAGAGCAAGATGGAACTGCCTGCGTAATATTAGGTGGGCCTTTGCTCAGGAAATACCAAAGGACTTGCAGATTATGAATCTAAATATTTATCCAAGGAAAGGTATAGAAGGGAACGAAGGAATTATCCAGTGATGTTGAGAACAACTTTTTGCTGCCTTGGTGATCACATTGATCTGATCACCTTGGTCTTCCTTTCTTAACAGAGGACCAGAAAATACAACCTTGGCCATATGGCTTTTCTGTATCTTAGGACAACTAGCCCTGTGGAGAAAACATAGCATCTATGTTCCTCACTAATTTATCTCAGCTACTACCTTATAAAGTTCTGCTGTAGCTCATCATGAAATAATGGATTCAACTCAGAATGAGTAACTCTTGGGTCAGGCCGCGTTGCTCAGAAAGTAAGAAAGATGGGTTACCCTGGTGCTGGTGCTGACCTGTGCAGCACTCAGTTTTCTTTTATCCAAGCTAACCAAGCCAAGCTCCCTCAGCCTTTCTTCACAGGAGAAGTGCTTCAGCCCTTTGTTCATGTTCCTGGTCCTTCTCTGGACCTGTTCCAACAGCTCCATGTCCTTCTTGTACTGAACGCCCCAGGCTTGGACTCAGAACTCCAGATGGGGGACACACGAGGGCAGAGTGGACAGGGAAGATCCCCTCCCTCTCCCTGCTGGCCACCTCTCTTCTGTTACAGCCCAAGATACTGTTGGGCTTCCAGGCTACAAGCACACACTGCTGGCTCATGTCCAACTTTCTATCCACAAACCTCTCATCCTCCATCAGTTCAGATCAAGATTTGAATGGATGTGGGTCTTTCTAGGGAGTGAACGTTGCCTCCCAGGTCTGAAACCCAGTCTAGCACCTTGTGCTGGTGGTGGAGAGCTGCTGCCAAGTATCTGGGCAAGGATCACATCTTGGCAAAGCACAAGTTGATGGCTTGCTGTAGGCACAAACCTCTTGAAGGGGGATTTCTTCTGGAGAGCATGAAGACTGGGAGGAGAGGATGAAGGAGGACGTGATGTGAGTTAAGTTTGAAGGACAGCTGGGTGGAGATCAGTTGGTCCTTTGATGACTTCAGAAAGTAGCTGGAAGGAATCATTTAGGTTTCTACAGCCACTAGAGCTCTTGGGATGAGCAATATTCAGTTGACAGAATGGAGGGAGTCCCAGAGCAAGTATCCTAATGTTTCTGAGTGGCTAATATTTGAATTCAAAAGGTACATTTAATCCAAGCATTATTTGCATTTTAGAGCTGTCTCAGAGCCCAGGCAGCATCTGGACATTTGCCTCTTCACATCCACTAGCTACCACCACCATTACAGGACAGATGGCAGTATGTCTGCCTTGGGGTATAACTTGTAATAGGAAGTGATGGGCTGCAGTTGCCAGGAATTGAATTATCAACAGCCAAGGGTCTGAAAAAGTGGAAAAATTAAACAGATAAATCGCGGAGTGTTGATGGCTGCCGTCCAAGTAGTCTGAAAGAATGAAGCAACAGAACAGCTAAGCTGCTAACCCAAATATATAATTTATCCTTAAATTAGCGTTCTACCTGCCCATTAAAAATGTGTTGTTCCCAAGCTTTGTAAACAGCTAACCAAATTTACTTCACTTCCCTGAACAGTGATTGGAGAGAGAGATGAGTGTCATGCTGGTAAAGCAGCCAGAAGTGCCTGTGGTTGCTTGGGGTCTTGATGTGACTCTGCTTCTCCTTTTTCCCCTTTTCTGACACGTATCCCTGGGCAGGCACCAGCCCAGCTGAGCTGCCCTTTTCTGGGTGAGGATCGGGGCCTTCTCTCCCAACCATGCCAGGTTGAGCCCTGCAATGCACACCCTGGAGCTGGAAGCCTGAGTCAGCCCTCTGCACGTGCAAGTTGAGCTGGGCCCTAAACCTGGTCTGAAGGGTGTACTATGATGGGTGAATGTCTGCTGAGCTCCATTAGTGTGGTTTTTCTGTGTTGCAGCATTCTGCACCAACGTTTTGCATTGCAGCCTTTTGATCTTGCAGCTCTTCTCATCTGGAGCTCTGCAGTAATTCAAAACGTATTTGAAATGCAGTATTCAGATCAGCAGTGTTGCTAGAGTCAGTCTACTAGATAAGCATACCTGATTGCATAACTATTATTGCCTATTTTCCTTTTTCCCATTGCAGTGAAGAAAGGAGGTTATCCAAACTGCTCCAAAATGCTGCTTAAACACTAGAAAGAAAAAAACAAACAAAAAAACAACCCATCCGAAGTCCTGCCAGCTGCAGTTCTCTGCTGCTCTTTTTCACAGTGTCAGGGCTCCAGCTGTCACTGTACTGGAAATAGTGATCTATGGTGAATTTCTAGCTCCTTCATTTACCAGACTGATCATACATCAGAAAGCGTAGGAAGAATAATTTCATACATTATTAATTCCTTGCAAAGAATTCTGAGTTTATGTTTCTTGGGTCAACGAATGACTAGACAAATCCAGTTTGCCTATATTTAAGTTGTGCTTGGTTATAAAACAGACTAATGAGAATTTATTTTCTCTCACTCCCCCCATTTAAAAGCTTGTCCCTGGAGAGTGCGCACTGGAGGAAACAGTGGTGCTGTGACTATCACTTCAAAAAAAGACATACTCTTCTGCCTACTGCTGGTTTCCCCCCTGCTAACTGGAGAACTGCTGCTCTCAGAAATACACTCATACTTCCTACTGCTTCTCATACTTCCTACTGTAGCTATACTTCTTTCTTGACCAATGTGGCAAGCACAGCTGCCATCACTGTATTATCACTAGCACAATTTTCCTCACCTTGCACCCTTCTATAAAAGAGAAATTCAGGTCTCAAGGAGGAGCTTTCTTCTCCTTTACTGCAGGTAAATCCTTCCCCTGATACATCAGGGGAAGCATAGAGGGTCTCTGAAGTTTTGAGATTGCAGTTTAACTTTTTCTGAGGTCAACAGTAACCATAACTCTGAATATTGCTCTCCATTCTCCCATTAGTGAGCTTTTCTGTGATTAGAGTCATTTCCCAAAGCACTACCAGGACTCACTAGTCCAAATCCAACTTGCAGAAATAACTTGAAATTAGATCTTCAAAGGGCAATTCAGAGTCCAGCATCAGACATCTAGTCGGTTGGGATGGGGAGTGGTATAACCAAGTATTGTTTAATGTAAGACTCATAAGCATCTCTAGGATGGAGGCTCCTGTTCAGAAGAACCCTGGCATCACCTGACCCCCATCTGGTGGCTGTTCTTCTGCTTCCCTCTGCCCCATGGCAATCATGCTGTCCTTTCCACAGAGTGGCACAGCGTCAGCTGCAGGGACCAAGAGTGCATTGCCCCAGCTTCTCCTCTTGCCTGGTAGCTACTGCAGTGGGACATAGGGGTTAGGGTTCTTTTGAGGTTCAGAGGACCCACAAGCCAGATTTCCCATGTGCTATCAGCAATCTAATGGAAGCAGAGGTGATTGGACCATCACACTTCTAAAATGTGTCTTCTGAGAGAGTTTAAAATGACAAAACTGGACTCCTCAGATGTGCTTGTGCATACTGAAGACGGGAGAAAGTTTAGGGCAGCACATCACAGTAATGCTTCCTGATGTTCAGAGTTTTAAATCAGAGGTAAAGGGATAAACACCTAAAAGAGAGAAAGGTGCAAGTTCAGGCACAGGCATCTCTGTGACATCTGCTGTTGGTTATTGAGGCCTGGCCTCAAGCACATCAGGCACAGTGATTGCTTCTAACATTGAACCTAATGGAACTGCACACGCACGCACACACACAGCCACTTTCCATCCCGGGCCTGCAAATTCATTCTGAAGCTGAGGGGCTGTGGGTGAGGCATTCAGCAGTTCATTTACCATGTTACTTTAGAATTTTTCACCCTATACTACAGGTCTCACCAACATATTTTAATGAGTCTTTCTCCAGAAAGTCCAAAAATCTGAAAAGGAACTCAAAGACTTACCTGACCTGGCAGTCCTTCCTTTAGAGCTGGTGTAAAGTACAGCTAGAAAGCAACAGGCTGATTGCTGAACACAAGAAGGACTTAAGTTACTGGCTTTTGTTCATCTAGTAGCTCTCCTGGTTCTATGACGAATGGGGTAGTAGAAAGGGAAGGGCTGTGACATTTTCCTAAGAAAAATAGGTTTTTATGTGGTCAAAAGTACCCACTCCTTTCCTAAATATCCCCCAAATTACACTGTACTCTTTTCAGACTGACATTTCATTCCCAGTGTTCTTTTTTTCCTAACGATGGGAAAAACTTCTACATAATGTTTTGTGAAATGGGTTATCAGCATGAGCTGGACAACGTGCCGGATGAGCGTTGCTAAGAGCAGGAATTACTAAGCTGTCCAAAAGCCAATCTGCCTTCAAGAAGAAAAGAAAATGACCATAACACTAAATATTGAGATGCAGAGGAAGAGCTGTGTAGCTCCTTGCACAACTGCTCTGAATTACATTGCCTGAAAGTCCAGGTCAGGTCAGCATTAACAGAGAACTGCTATGAAAGAGGATTTATTTAAAGATCCATCACTCAACAGGGAGGTAAAAGTTATGGAGGACCAGGAAAGGAGACAAGAATAGCAAAGTAAGTAACAAAGCAAGACAGAAGAAAAAAGTTTGAAAGTTTATTAAAGATACATTGATCTTAAATGAACAAACAGCAGCAAAACCAAACAAATAATCAACCAAACAAAAAACAAACACAGAATCCAGTGTACTGGGCAGCTTCTGAAACAGAAATCAAGGAACTCTGGCTCTGTTCTTGACATTTTATTCTTCTACGCCTATTTTTCCTCTCACTTTGCTGAGAAGTAAGATCTCTGTTGAAGATTAGCAGCTCTATATAGCAGCAGCAAAACTGCCAGTACTCACCTGGGATGCAAAGTTAAACTGTTGTTATTTTAGAAATGATAATGTCTTGCTTCGTTTACTTAAGCTCAGTCTAGTTACGTGCTTATACACACATAATGACACCAAACCGAAACACCACAACTGTATTTACCTTCTTTCACTCTCAGGATGTGCTCATCAATTAGGGTGTGCGATAATATTTCAATTTTTATGTTGAGAAGTCACTGTTATTTCAGAGGCATTCACAATATGAAAAGCATTTAAACCCTCCCTGCAAGACTTCTTATCTTTTTGAAGTATTACTTTTCACTGTGTTACCCAGTTATCTTAGATACTTTGGCAAGATCCTCCTGAAAGTTCTCTTTCTGTTTTTCCTAATCTTGTGTACAGTGAATAACACTGAGTCATCTGCAAGCATGCCCAGTTCTCTGATTTTGCTCTCTTTATTTGTTCATTATTAATTGAATCTGAAGGCTGGGATTCAAATCACCTAATTTTTGAGGTTTGTAACTCGGAGGTTTAAATCTGAGTCAGTGTCCCCAAGCTCTGTCTGTGGAGAGCAATAAGCAGATGTGGGACATGATTCATCTCAAACTAGATCTGTGAAACAGGTTGGATGAATCATACCTTAGATGCCCTCTACGCTCCTAAAGGCTTCTTAAGCATGCAACTGCCTGGTATCAGATGTGAGGAAAAGGGGAAAGCAAGTGTAGGCCTCCTGGTTCTTGGAGAAGTAAGAAGGGATGACAGCAGTGCTGCCCAAGGCAATTTATGTTCCTTTGCTCTAACACAGATAACATCCCAGGTGTTGACTGGAGCGAACAGTTGTACAAGCAGAGTTGTGTGGAAGCAGTGAAGAATGAAAAGTTGGCTGAAGCATGATCTGTGAGCTACTCTGACTCAGCACATTGTTGCTTGAGCAGTCACAAGGAAAACAGGAGAAAAATTTTAAGGAAAGAGAAGGTGGTGTTTGCTGAAATATGTACTACGGTCACTTCTACTGTCCAGAACAAAAGGGGTTGTGTTCTAAGCTGCTCTTGCTTGAAGCTTGGAAATATTATTCCCTTCTTCTCTGTGTCACTTCATTTGACTTTGTGAGCTTTTTGTCCTTAAGGATTCCAATGAAGAGACTATCAGCCTCTGTCTCTTACCTCAGAGGGCACAGAACAGAATATTTGCTGAGCTACTTTCGTGGTAACACCAAAGCATACTACAAAGATTATTCTTTATGCTGGAAGTTTATATTTTGCTTTTTGTTTGTTTGTTTTGAAATAATATATAGTTATACACAGAAAATGCCAACTCTTTTCAGGAAATGTAGCCAATAGGAGAACTGTTTGCAAACACTTAATGGTTTTCTGGTATTAAACTTTGGACAAGGATTGAAAATGTGATTTATTATGAAATATCTCGGAATAGTGCTGACCAACAATCCTACTGAGAGTGATTTGTTTTCCTGTCTCTAAGTATATACTTGATATTGGCTCATGGAAGGAACTAGCAGACTAAGACATTCGAGTTGCATTGTGAGTTTTGATTGAAACCTTTGATATTTACCTTAAGGGAGCATAGATCTTAATCTATTAAAAAAATATATATCTGTACCAGCAGGTAAAAATTAAGTGACTGAATGTTACAACTTATCCAGTTCACATCTCTATAGACATTTTCATTCTCCATGGGACAGAAGAAGCCAGATGCACACCAGTGAGGACCAAGTGAACTGGATCAGTTCTAGGCCACTATAAGAACGAGGATATTGTCATCTCTGAACTATTTCCATCCAAAACCAGGCTAATTGGAATTGTAGTTTCTTTGCTGTAGTAACTAAAAGAAATGTGTTCTACAAATATTATGGTCCTAGGAGTGCCCAAAATTAGGGTAGCCTAATTGTTTTAGTGACCCCTTTATTTTTTGGAAGTTCTGTATTTCACTGAAGATCTTATTCTTTGGTTTTCATTTCTCTTTATTATTCTCTGTGTTTGGAATGTGTGAAGGTTTCTTGTATGATTTCTATAAGGTGAAGAAAGTCAACTTTCACTTAAAAAAATAATTAGGGAGGCTGAGGGAAGAAAGATTTAAGACTGTGAAGTCATGAGCAAGGTAGCTAATTTGAAACTAAATTGAAGTGACAGGGTTTGCTTACCTTAGAGAAATTATTTTGAATAAATAAATTATACTTGCTTGTGAACAGTACACTTCATATAGAAAACAAATCCTGCAAGTCAAGAGGGAAAAATCTCATGCAGAGTGCTGGTGCATGTTTTAGTCAGGGTGCATGCTCAGTAAAATATTTTGAAGGAGAAGGCCGCCAACAAAAGATTGCTAGTGTTTTTTTGATCCTCACCGTTGCTCTTTCTAAGATGCTGTATAGGTCTTCAGGAAGTCTTGATCATCAAATTATGAAAGTAATTTAATGTCTTAAATTTAAGTGACACGACCCAAAAGATACATTGGTAGTATGCAAGTCCAGAATTTAGAAAGGAAATAAACAATACCTCCTTTTACTTACAGAACTGTATCAATTTAAATCAGTTGAGGACTCAGTCTTTTCTAGGAAACTTGGTGCTCCTAGCTTACTCTACAGTATCTTTCTATTTTGTCATCTTGTAAAAGCCTTGCTGGTTTTTATATTCTTGAATATCTTGACACAATATTACTCTCAAAGATCTCTTCATTTGAATTTCATTCCCAATGTAGTGTCAATATGAAAACACTAGAATGTGTGTCTTCAATATACACTGTGTATTTTGGGATTTTAAATGAGAAATAAGTCACAGTGTAGGGTTAAGGCACTGCAAGGAATGTCATCCAAGAAGAAAAAGCAACATATCCACAATTCACAAAATATAATGATGAAGAGTAATATAAAAATCTTTTTACTAGGAACAAAAGGAAAATAGACCTTGAAGTACATGTAATAGGATGGTGATACTCTAAACCATCTATTCTTCTGTCCTTGAATAATGAACCTTTCAATGCCCACTGTGAGCTTATCTATCCTTGTGCAGCAGAGGGCATTCACCTGATCTTGTCCTTCTGTTTTGACTCCCCATGGAGGGAAGAAAACTACTTAACATTGAGCAGGATCAGTGCTGTCTTCCTCAACCTTGAAAAGAGATTTGAAAGGCATTTCCACTGCAACATACCTTATTTCTTTTTTCCAAATACCAGCCTGGTTCAAAATAGATGAAAGCACATCATTTTTGAGCCACTTCTTCAGAGGGTTCTGCATGGGGCTATGAAGCCACTAAACTGAACAGTTGTTTGCAACCTATATGAAGATAAAAGAGCAGGTACTATAAATTAGGGCAGAAGGGTTCCCAAAACAGTTGTTTGGTGGGGTAGAACCAAAGATAATCTTCCCAAGCAACAAGGAAGGCGATCGTAGGACTTTGTTTCTCTGCAGTCATAAATCTGGATGTTGAGCACCTAAACTCAAGGGAGGAAGAGGGAGATGGAATGTAATTTCCAGCAAGTATTTGAGGAAATGTTCTACGTATCTATGATTGCTTTTGCTATTTATAGAAGAGTAAAGCCTCCCCATTCAGTAATCTGGAAGAAATTTTACCCACAGGAAACTGAGATAACCTCTCTCACCCTGAGAGCTGGCTATGGATCCCACTAATCTTGTCCTGCTTCCACCATCATCTAAAATTTTCTTACAAATTGACTGCCGCTCATTTCTTTCACAAGCCTTGTCTCTGCTGAACAGAAAATATAGAATATTATGCAACATATAACTATTTACATCTTTGGAAAACCTAGATAGTGCAGTGTAGTAATTTTTCTAAAATGATCGTATATTTAAGTAATATCTCATCTTGTGCTACAATTGTCATAGTCACACACAAGCAGTTCTGATGCTTTACGTGGACCGCCTCCTTTTAGCATTGCTCTTACATTCCAGTGCTCTGGCAACATGAACAGTGAAGCTACTCAGGGAACTCTCCTGTAGTGATCAAATAATCTGAAAATAATGGAAGAAACTAGCAGTGATGGAACCGGAACATTGCTCTTACCCTGAAAATTGGCTTACTTTGATTAACCAGCGCAAAAGAGTCGTCAGAGTGTTTGTTGAACTTAACAGGTCAAAGGATCACTGGACTAGGCACACACTTCTCTTATGAAGGTGAAAGCACTGCTATGAAGGTAAAAGTCTGTACGCTTGGTTTCGGAAGACAAATTTCTTTTTTATTTTACTCTTCCATGTCTGAAAGAAAAAGTATCTTTTCGAAGGCTGAAGTTTTTTTCCTCATTTCTCTTAGTACAGTAGGTTAAAGCTACACAGTTAAGTAATAGCACCACAAAATGCCCTTTTTTCAGTACCTCTTTGAGTAGACTGTGTTCAAATCATTCTGGGGGAGGGGGAAGCATGAACTCCTAACATTTGCTCAGTGTGAATTTTTCCTTGTATCGTGAACACCAATGATAAGTTCTGTTTTCACTGCATAGTTTGGAGAGTGGCAGCCAGGGCCTGCTCACAAACACTAGCATGAGATTCAAGAAGCTCTTTAGACTACCTTGATCAATACAGGCTGGAGAATATAAGGCTAGAGCACAGCCCTGCTGAAAAGGACCTGGGGTTACTGGTGAATGGTGAGCTGGAATGTGAGCCAGCACTGTTCCCTGTCAGCCCAGAAAATCAAGCACATCCTGGGTTGCATCTAAAAATATGTGACCAGCAGAATGTGTGAGGTGTTCCTGCCTCTGCTCTGCTCTGGTGAGGCCTCACCTGTAGTACTGTGTTCATATGTGGAGTCCTCAGTACAGGAGAGACACAGACCTGCTGGAGTGTGTCCAGAGAAGGGCAAAAAATGATCCAAGGGATGGAGCACCTCTGCTACGAGGACAGGCTGAGGGCTGTTCAGCCTGTAGAAGAGAAAGCTCTGTGAGAGCCTTTCAGTATCTATAGGGGGCTATAAAAAGGAAGGAGACAGACTCTTTAGCAGGATCTGCTGTGGTAGGACATGAGGAAATGGTTTCAAATTAAGACAGAGTAGACTTAAATTGGCTATAAAGCAAAAATTTTTTACAATAAGGGTAATGAAGCACGGAAACAGGTTTCCTAGAGAGGTGGTGGATATCCTATCCCTAGAGATATCCAGAGACATGTTTTGGCTGAACGGGGGCTCTGAGCACTATGTTCTAGCTGTAGGTGTCCCTGTTCATTGCAGAAGAGTTGACCTAGATGATCTTTAAGTGTCCCTTCCAATTTAAACGATTCTATGGTTCTAAAGTTGATGGCACTCAAATGGGTGACTCAGAGAATTTGCAGCTGAATTTAGGTGTTCTCACTTATTTTCTGAAAGGCTGCAGGCAAACCAGTATAACTTGAGTTGTGAGTGTAGCTTTTAATGATCGTACCCGAGCTGTATGTCTTTAAATGTGCTCACTATTTTAATCCATGGCACTGCTTTTACACACTTTGCCAGATGGATTTGTTCCATCTGTCCTTTTTTTCAATGGCATATCAAAAACATTAGCTCAGACAGTAAATCTGTGCAAGGGTTAGCCATGGTCGATAATTTTTTCATCATCTGTCGAAGTCTATGGAAGATCAGTGATCTGGATAAATGCCACAATATTATTCTGACCAATAAAGGACAGAGAGGAAGACTGAGGGGTAGACTTGTAAGGGTGCCGAGCAAGCAACACACAACATTTTTGGTACGTAAAATGCTCAAGATAAATTGGGAAATAGGAGTCAGAATTCTGCAAATTGTCACCATTACTGCAGCTGGAATTAAGGATGAACCTGTGTACAGGTACCATTGCACACACTAGAATTTTCTATGCATTATATGTTAGTGCTTGCTGTGTAGAAGCCAGAGAGATAATCCAGTGCACAAGGGCAGGAACACAACATCAGTTGGAGATGATGCTGTGCTTGCTGGATTTGTGATGGTTGTCTCATTGATTCACAACTGGATGGCACACACTTTAGCTGCCTGCTTTTTATTATTATTGTTATTGTTGTTGTTATTATTGTTATTACTGTTATTACTGATATTCCTAGCAATCCTTTTAAAGTACGAATTCTGCAGACATTTGGGAACATTCTGTCATCATGGCCCCTGAATGAATCCTAGATAACACAGGAATATTCTGTTAACAGGAGGCACACTCTGCTGACAGGGGCTTGTTTGCTTCCACACATACCCAAGTTGTAGACTGATAGATTCCAAAAGTGTGTTAACAGCGTTGAACTGCTTTTGCATTTTCCACTCGTGATGTTGTCATATAGTGTCTGGTTTCTGGCTGCAGCTCTTGAGCTCAGCTGGTCAGGAGTTCACCCCCAGCTCTTGGCAGCTTTGTTTTGACTGAGAATGGCTTTTCTCTTTTCTGGAAGACATGCAAACAGATGAACAGGGCTTGCTCAGAAAGATGAGTTGATTCTGGAACACCTTGCTTTGGAGAAAAGAGGACTCACAGGAGTTCAGAAATGGAGAAGGGAGATACCAGGCTTATCTCTGAAGACTGGTGGCCAAAGCCACTGTTTATTAGCATCAGCAAAGGCAGTGCAGTGACAGAATCAAAAGAGGTTTCAGTCAGAACTATTTTATGTCTTTTCTTTTTCCTGTTTTATGCTATATCCCTGCTGGTGTTTGCTTCACTTCTTTTTTCACCCGCCACCTTGCTGATAGAGCTTCTCCAGCTTTGCAGTACGGACCAGAGGATATTTGCCTCATTAAGAGCAGTTTCTGATAAACAACAACCATCCAAGTGCTTAGAAGCATGATCTGTTCTGTCACGAGGAGGACAAAGCTTCTCCTTGCCCTGTGCAGATGCTGAAGTATAACTGTAAGAGCAGATGATTGGCCAAACTCCTCCATGCACACATGGGATACAGCACCCACAGAACAACGTGCCCACGTGGAGCTTTTCTAACATGTGCCTCCTGAGCATTTGTGATAACCTTGTCAAGGAACCATTCCTCGTGTGTTGCTGGAGAAGTGGCTGCTCCTGATGGTACCTTCAGACACTGGGTAGATGGGTGGCAATGGGCAAAGCAATCCTTTTAATAGTCCTCTTCCCAACACGAAGGAGGAAATCTCATCTCCTTGCCACTCTGGGCGGAGTTGTGCCTTTTATTTGAACGAATCCCACGCTAGTAACGTAGAAGCAGCCGAACTGAAATGCAGAGTGGGAAGCTGACCCTAAGGGGGAAACTTAGGGAAGTGTGAGCATACAGAGCCTGCATCAGGCTCCCGTGGGGCTCGTTTTGTGAGGTAGCTCTCCAAGGTGCCTGCCTGTCAGCTCCTCGGATGTTAGCGAGCATTACAATGGGAGCTGAGAGTGCACAGAGCAGGAACAGACACCGAGCTGTTTGGTCACTCAGTGGTACCATGTGCTGCGAACCAGCATAATCTTGTGGGATTCATACACATCTGTTGAGGAGCAGCCAGAAAAAGTGATGCTGAAAACATGCTGCAGAAGGCGCATGTTTAAAAGAAAGCTATTAGACAAAGCAGCAATTGCAGCACTGTCATGTATGTATCTGCCCATTTGTAGATAATAGCATTAGTAACTCCAGATGTCTTTTGGGAAATTTTTCACCTTTTCTATTTTATTAAACCATAATTTTCAGACAACTGAATCATCACATTGCAAGAACGGTAAGATATTATTAACAGTGAATATTTTCACTTGTGTTTGACCAATATCTACTTGCTTTCATTGGAGAGACTGTTTACATAACAATAAGGAACAAATCCTTTAGAAGAAAGAAACACATACATATGTCATTCTAGAAGTATCTGAAAGCAAGGGGAAGAATATGAAAAGGAGAGATAAAATGGGAGAAGTTATAAATTAGGATATTTCAGTAGAATTAGTTGCAGATATTCTATATATTTAATGCTGATATTTTATAAATATAGATATTCTGATATTCTATACATATATCCTATTCTGTTTTTATTCTGAATGACATGCAGCAAATGAAAGAAAATTTTTTAAAAACTTACTATACTATTAAGCACAGAACTGAGTGATAGGCACTTGAATAATTTGAAGTCTAGTGGCAGACAAACTGAAATGATAAAAAGTGACATGTCCAAACATTCATTTTGTCTTATACTTCAGTTTGCTTGCTGATACTGTGCATTTCTATTCTCCTTGCTCATACCTAATTTACACAGAAAACCTATTTCCCTCATTGTTTCTGATTCACATTCTGAGTTCAAGTTCAGGTTTGGTTGTTCATTCACATTGCTAAATGATGATCTTTAATAAAGACATGTTTTAAAATGATTTACTTAGTATTTTTGTACATACTTTGAAATACCATAAATACTAATCAATAAAGTACTCAGACTGTGATACAAAGAAGCTCAGTTCCTATTCACAGCTTAGCTTTTTTGGTCCATTTTGCTGAGTGGGATGACATCACAGGCAGCCTGGTGCTGCTTCTGGTGTAGCTGGAGAAGACCCACTATCCGTCAATGAGCACGAATAAGAACTTCAGCTATTAAGATTTCTGCTTTGTGAGCAATAAGAAAAGTTTGGGGTTGGTTTGTTTTCCTTTCCAAAACAGATTCTGATCTTTTGACAGAAAGTACTTCACAGATACAGAATAGGATCAAACACTTCCCAAGTAAGCGAATAAATAAGCTTAGTAACAATAGTCTTGCCCTTTAGTCTAGTCACTGTATAGTCATGACAGATGACAGCTTGTTCTCTGCAAATCTACAGGATTAACGGAGGGCAGATGGGACAGGTGTAGCAAAAAGTTAATTTCCAGGAAGGATGAGGTTGTAGGGTCAGTGTGAAAAGAACTTGTCTTGCCACACTGGTTATCTCACCACAGTGTAGGCTGCTGTTGGTGGTGCAGAAAAGAGAATTTTGAGGTTGGATGCCGGGAGAAATTAAAATTCAACTTAGTGGTTGTTTTCAGGGACCTGCTCTCCTGCAATATAAAGTGGCATTAGCAAAAATCAGCTGAGTAACCAACACTGCCACAGTCCATACTGACTACTCCATACTGTTAAAGGAGAGATTGGGTCCTGCACTGTGCTACCAAATACTGCAGCTGACAGAAACCCAATGTTTTCAGTAGCAAGGTGGATGTTTTGTATTAGAAAGAATTCTTTAACTGGTGGTGTGTGTAGCTGCCTCCTAAGAAGCTGACTGTGCTTTTCCTGATCTCTTTCCTTGATGAGCTGCCTGGAGAACCAGAGCAACATCAGAATCAACATAAACACTCACTCAGTGCTTTTACATTCCTCACTGCATTATTTACTAATGAACTAGTACAACCAAGTTTTGTGTATCTGAGCAAACACTGTGATGGCTTTATATAGTTGCCAGACCACGAGAGGAACATCCTGATCACCTCTGTTCTTTAAGAGGAGTTCATAACTTTTGCACTTCCTCGCCACCTTTACTTGTAAGATGTTGTTAAAATTAAGCAAAATCGGAGACTTCCTTAACATCTATAGGGAACTTAAATTATTCGGTCTTACTCATGTAAGTCAGTGTTGAAATGGCTTGACTTTATAAACGTTTAGAAAAAAAGTGAATTTAAAGTGTTTTTAAGCTGGAATCTACTCTCTTTTTCTGAAAGTGCTACTGAATAATTTATATAAACTCACTAAGACCATTGCCACGCGCTAGTACTGTCTAGATTGAGGATGTATCTGTACTGTGTAAAATCAAAGAGATCTGAAGGAGATGTTTTTCTAGAAAGGATTTTAATAAGAACTGTGATCGTTTTGTTATTTAGCTTGGAATTCTGCCTGCAGCCTGCCTCAGCCTGTACTATATAAATATGGTACACACAACCATTATAGGTGCAGCTTGCAGCCCTGATTGTGTCAGGATGAAACAATCTGGTAAACATCATTGATGTATTGGGGAAAAGAGTAGTGAGAAAAGTTCCTTTTTGCAGCCTGTGCTATGTTGTAGTCTGTTTACCAAACTGTTTAATGTTCTTGTAAGAAAGGTTTTCTTTAGCATGTGCGGAGAACTGAGTATCTTCAATGTCCCCTTCTTTTAGAAGCTGTTTCTTCTACAAGATGAGGTGTGAGGAAGGGATGGCTGTTGCTTCACAATGAGCAAAGAGGAGAGCAACAATGCTGGGGGGAATAAGCAATGGGGAAAACTCAGCAAGAACCTGGAACTCATACAGGGTGGGAGCTGCTGTCTTCAGTCACGGTGGCCAAAATCCCACTGGGGGCCAGGCAGAGGCTACCACAGATCTGAAACTGAGCAAGTTTGCTGAAATGAAACCAAAGTGCAAACTTGTCCTTCAAGGATATAGTGAGCAAGGGAGGGCGCTTTGTACAGCCTGTTTGGCTGAGGTTTAAAAGCTTTTTGACATTTCTTGGAAAATTCACTATAAAAAAGAGATTCAGGCAAATCCTCCTCTAAGCCCTTGGTACTGGATCTGACTAGGATGGAGTTAACAACACCTAACCAACCTGTGGTCCCACTATGGCATATAACAAACAACAATGGGCACCTACACTATATACTCACTGCAAGAAAGAAGTTGGGGACCTGGAGCATGTCCAGAGAAGGGCAACAAATCTGTGAGAGATCTGGAGCACAGATCTTATGAGAAGTGACTGAGGGAAGTGGGATTGTTCAGTACGAATAAGAGAAGGCTCGGGGGAGGCCTTATTTCTCCTCTGGGCTTTGGCCTTTTCTCCCACATAACTATGATAGGACAAGAGGTAATGGCTTCAAGTTGCACCAGAGGAGATTCAGGTTGGATATTAGGAAAATTTCTTCAAGAGAGTGGTCAGGCACTGGAAAGGTCTGCCCAGGGAGGTGGTGGAGTCACCAACCTTGAAGTTGTTCAAGAAATGTGTAGATGTGGCACTTAGGGACATGGTTAGTGGGCATGGCGGTGATGGGCTGACAGTTGGACTAGATGAGCTCAGAGGTCTTCTCAAACCTTGGTGATTCTTTGATTCTGTTCTGTGTTGTTCTTGCTTAAAACTTATCTATTCCTGGAATGAAGCACAAGTCTGGCATGCAATATGTATGCTTTCTAAAAAGCTGGAACAGATAGGTAAGGTCATATGTTTTTCTATTTCCTCTTTTTGTACTCTTTTCGATCACTGCATAGTTTCTAAAAAAAAATCAGCTGCTGCTGTGGAAGACCTCTGTCTGCAATTTGTAACCCTCTTTATGGCTGTCACATAAGGCAAAGCAGCAGATGAAGTGGTGATGTGAGAGGCAGGGGGGGAAAGCTGAGCAACTGAGGCAGAAGGAGAATTTTCAGATCTGACTGGGTTAAAATTATTGGGGGAATTTAGGTAATCTTTCATTTTTACATTTTAAATTAATTTTGTAGCATTTAGTGAGAGCTTATGACTGACTAACGCTTTGTAAGAAGGATGTTCTTGTCAAAGATACTTTATTGAAAATAAAAAACATAAGCCATAGAGTCGCATATTTGGCATTAGAAACACAGGGAAGCATAGTGGTCTCCAGTGTGACTTATCCACCCCCCATTTGATTTCCAGCTTCTATGTCTTGTCTTCTTGTTTATTGCTGTACTGGGGAGCTATGGGCCCTCTTCCTAAGCAGCAGAAATGGAAAAGGCAGTGGGATCTGAACATCATTGCTCCATTTGAAACACTTCTTCACCCTCTGGGAGCCACATTCCTCTGTGGAATTCCACTTTCTCTCACATTTGCTCTGTGAAGAATCAGTCGCTTAAATTAGATGTGGAGGAAAGAAGTAGAAGAAAGAAGTCCTCTGAGACCAGCCAGCCTTACCAATAATTTTCAAAACCTACTTCAGTTTTAAAACCTTTAATTTCCTGTTGACATTATAACAGGAGTCTTCGATGATGTATATATGTATTTTCTTATAACTGCCTTAACTCTGGTTTGTTCATCTTCTCTTTTCTCCTAGTGGAGTTTTTATACTGTGATTTGGCTTCCATGAAGTCTATTCGGCAATTTGTGCAGCAGTTTAGAGCAAAGAATTGTCCACTCCATGTGCTGGTGAATAATGGTGAGTTCCATTTCCTTTTTACATATCTGCATGGGGGAATGTGACAAGCAGGCCTCTATCCTATTGCCTCACATTTCAGATTGATTATCTGAACCAGACAGCAGGTTACAGCATGGCTGTATTAATGGGGATGTCCTTCTAGGAGTTAAATTGAAATATATGACTGAGAATCAGCTGAGCAGGTTGAGCTCCTGGGTGCCACCTCTCCTTGTGGTGTTATCTCACTCCTTGCTTCTTGCTGTGTTGCTTAGCTAAAAATCATGAAGCAGCAGCAGAATCTGAGCATCCCTTAAAATGAAGCAAAGTAAAGCAAAGGAAAACTGTACTTCGTGGTTGTAGAAAAATAGCCCTTTCACCTTTGGATCTTCAATTCCTTTATATTTTCCCTGCTTTTACTGTGTCTGTGTGGTGAACTGGATTCGGGGGTCAATCTATTTAAAATATAAATCTAGTAATGTATCCAGAGACCTCAGAGCAATCACTGCATAGATCAAGCTGCTGCTGGAAGGTTGTCCATCAAGCTGCATCCTCAGTGGTCACAGAACAAATTAAAACGACAATATTTATCTTGCAGTCATACAATTACCAAATGAATCTCATTACTCTGAGGGATTTAAACTTTCTTATGCAAATACTTGCCATCTAATTATGCTTTATAGCCACAATATTTTTTGGAAGCTAGCCCATACAATAATTTTCCTCCAAAGCCCTGTATGCTCTATGTGCACTTTCCTAAAGGGGAATTTTCTCCTATGTGTTTAATGAAAGGAAAAACCTGGCAGCAACAATTTAGGCTTCTATTAGAAGCTTTCTGCTGCTATATGCCCCTGCTCTTGTTTTCCCAATTATTTGCATGTGTGTATTGTTAAGGTGTCCCAAAAAACATTTTCTTTTTATTTGTACTCCCTTCAGTCCAGGTGAGAGGAAATGTGCTGCAACTAAATGATTTTGTTACATTTGTTGATCCCTCAAAGATCTCTCAATGAGGCAACTATTGCAATAAAAATTCAAGAATATTTTATTTCATGATTGATATGAAACATTTACAAAATGTTCATGGAAGTATTCCATTAACCAGGAAATCCAATCATTTTTATTTTAATTGTGAAGTACTTAAAGGTAATGGATAGCTAATCCTGGCTACAGAATATTTGTTGTATGTGCCTTCTTTTAAAGATGCACAGTGCAAGCTGTTACACAGGTAGGAACAAAACTGCATCTTGAGCACATATAGTTTTGTGGAATGAAAGTTTTTGTGATCTTTGAGGACAACTCCTAACCTCCATCAGTTTTCCTACCTGAGCAAGGGTAGGGCTTTGCTATGGGGCTTGGGACAGCCTGGGAGAAACAGTGAGCCTAAAATAACAGCATGGGTGGAAAAGCCTTTCTGAGGTAAATGGCCAGGTTCTGCCCTAGCTGCTGCTGGAGTTTGAATAATAAAATTGCAGTTAGATGCATCTTCTTGATCAAGAAACTTAGATGAAAATAAATGTCATAATATGTTTAATATAAGACCAAAGACCAGAGCTTATTTTGGGAAGGAAGCTTCAGGCTAATATTTTTCTGAATCAGACTCTTTAGCAGGGTCTGTTGTGATAGGACAAAGGGAAATGGTAATCTAAGGATATTTAGAGCAGATATAAGATTTTCTTTATTATTATTATTATTATTATTATTATTTTATGATAAGGATGCTAATGCATTGGGATAGGTTGCCCAGAGAGGTGGTGGATTCCCCATTCCTGGAGACATTCAAGGTTAAGCTGTTCAGAGCTCTGAGCACACTGATGTAGCTGTAGATGTCCCTGTTCATTGGAGGGGAGTTGGAGTAGGTGATCTTTAAAGGTCCCACCCAACTCAAATGTTTCTAGGATTCTATGATGTTTATGACCTACAGGAAAGACAGGTGATTTCACTTATCCCTGTTTAAAAACTACTTAGAATTTGAAAGGAAATCAATTGTTAAAAAAAAATCTTACTAGAAGCAAGACTGATATGAATGGTCTGACCTTGTTTTTTACTAAAACTTTAACAGACTCAAGGAAGAGATGCCACGCAAAACTGCTGTAAAGACTCCCTTATAATTAAGTTGGTTTCAGACCATTACCTGGCACATCACCGTCCTCCACTTCATAAAGCTCTTTTTCCCATTTTATGGTTGGTTTTGTTTGTAAATAATCTGTAGAGTTCAATTTTGTTCCTAGTGTTAAAGTAAAAGTCCAAGTGTTCTCAAGGTATGTATCAGGAAAAAAATATTGAATGGGGGAGCAAAGGCCTGAAGCTAAAGCCTTTGTGTCTTGACTTTCCATCAGTACTGAGTACGTACAAGAAAAATGCTGATATTTGGGGTAATTTGTAGTCTTGTCACTTCTCTTTTTTTTTTTTTCAGTTTCTTCACTGTTATGCAATGCAGGGAGGAAGGAGATTCAGTCCATCATGGGCTGCAGGGCTGGAGGCACTACTCATTCAAAAAACTCAGTATAGTCACCAGCTCGACTGCCTCCATTGCACAGTCCTCTAGAAATAAATCTGGGTCCCTGGGAGGACAAGGCTTGCAGTAGTTTTTTGTGCAGACAAATTGCTGAGCATGTTTGTCAGTAGCATGCATGCTTTCTGTCAGATTACTTTGTTGTCGATAGCAAGGCAATTAGCATGGCCACTATATAGCTTAGAGGAATACCCAAAATGACATGGTGGATTTTCTTACATCTCAGTGTGTGTATCTAGCATTGTAGGTTTCTTAATATCATATAATACTTCGTTATTTCTTACAGATCTTGATTCCAGTGTTCTTGATTTGAAGAATATTTGTCTTCTAGTGTATGAGGTAGAGCCTTCAGGATAGGTACCTGGTCAGTGTATTTGTAGGTAGTCATATACTTTTGAGAGTCTGACCCAAAGTCTAATGGGCCTGACAGAAAGTTTGTGTCAGGTTTTGAAAATGGATTCCACGTGGGCTCCATGATTTCTGAATCACACCATTGGAAATCTAACAAATATGGTCCTCACAGGACCAAGAGTTCTATTATTAAAGACTGTATTCTTTTATTATTTTTAATGAAAAACAGCATGAACTGTTACATTGTGTTTCTTTTCACAGTATACTGGTGTTATTTAATTGCTTTAAATTGAAATATTTTAAATTGATTGACACAATCTGTCCACATCGTATCTCCATGAATATTTATACTTTATTTATGTGACAGTATATGTTAATTGATTTGGGCTTTTGTGAGCCTAAGAAAAACATTTCAAGATGAACTGAGGAAAGTTCTAACAGTAATGCACATTATGAAACTAACATTGAAATATTATTAAAGATAGGTGATTCTGAACGAATTGCCATGTTAGGTAGATAATCAATACTACACGACGAAATTCCACAGTTTATGAGTTTGCTGGTGGTATACGTACATATATATGTATATATATTATATCTGTGGTCTATCACTTGCTTGGCTTAAGATCTAGTTGGACTGAGTTTCAAAATATTCTCCCAGAGCTAGACACTTAGATCCCACAGGAACTTTAGTAAGGTTTGGGTATCCAACTGCTTCAGGCATTTTAAGAAGTCTAACGTGAACATTCAGGGCTTTCAAAGGGGAGATTAGCGTACTACAGTCACCTCTTCTCTTTTTGTTACGGTTGATTTTAGTATATACATTTAACTTTCTAATTTCTAATTTGAAAGGAAAAATTTGGTTGAATGCACACATGATTTCAGCTGACAAATAAAAGCCTGTTGTTCCGTTGCTTTGCTTTCTGCATCGCTAATGTGCATGCTCAGCTCTTGTTTTTTTTTTTAAATAAACAAAACATGCTAAAGATGCAAATATTGTACTGCATAAACATCCTTTAAAAAACAAAATGTTCTAGTGGTAGAAAGGGAAGAATTCTCCTAATACCAAAATGTAATGTATTTTTTATGGAGAGGAAATAAAAGTGAAAAAGAGGTTAACTAAATAGCTGCAGAAGGATGGATACAGTACAACCAGGTTAGAAAACTTAACCTGAAAAAAGGTCACAATAATGCATCTTCTAGCCCACTGATTTGCAATTGGTGACGGTTTGTGTGTTTGTTTGTTTGTTTGTTTGTTTTTTAAAGAGCATTTAGCATATTACAGCATTACCGTAATGTGATCATTTAATAGTCGTTAAAATGGTATTAGTGTTAGGATTGATTATTTATTAAAAAGTCTTCTATCTACATGAGGCTGCAAAAGGAACAGATATAAATACTGCGTAGAATTCCATAAGCAGTAGTCACTGATTTATGTGAGGGCTGTTTTTTGTAAATGGAATCAATCATTTTTTTCTGTGTGGTGGAGGAGTTTCCAAACGTCCTTTAGATAATGCTTTTACCTATGTGTTCTTTGGAGTACTTAATGACCTTAAAACCATGTGAGCTAACACTAAAATCACATCTTTAGCAACACCAGTATAGCTCCAGATACCAAACATACATTGTCTAATTCATTAAAAATGACATAGCAACTACCTTCTCTGTTGCAGTTCACTAAATGGTTTGAAATTTTGCATACAGAACACATAACTACACTTAGTGTATGTCTTGGCATGCACACAAACAGAAAAAAATTTAGAGATTTCAGAATGTTATTAGCCTATCGTAGGCAGATTACGTTTAATATATTTTGGTTTGAAATCTATGTGAGCCAATTTAAAATCAATAATTCTGAACTAGTGGATAATTCAGAGGTTCATAATCAGGAATTTGTAGATCATCTGAGAAATCTGTTGACAGAATGTGTAAGTCTCTATAATCTTCCCTCTTCGGTGTCTGCAGCAGGATAAAAGCTATATCAGTAGGCTTGTGGAATATCAATATATTCCTTTGTGCTACCTACCTGCAGTTCAGCCATATGGAGTACAACCACAGACCTTTGCATTGAGCCATTCCCATGGAGTAGTCCCATGGATGCTGTAGTGGTTGATCACACATACACTTATTCTTGTGACCAGGTATTTCTAAGAACAAATTTTCAGAATAAATGTGAGATTTGTGGGATAGAAACAAGTGAATATGACAGAAGTAAGCAGTTCTGTAGATTCTTACTTACAGGTCTTATGGGTTGGTTGAGTTTAAACATAACTATTTATGCTGTAGCAGTGGGATCCAGAAAAGTTCCTGTCCCACTGGATTAGGTAAGAGCCAGCTCCCCTCTCTTTAGCAACTTCAGGCTGCTAAGACTATAAAATGGAGAGGAGAGAAAACAACCCAGAGAAGTGGAAAATCACTGGGGAACTTTCCCTGAGGGAAACTTAGTGAGGAGGATTGCTGTTGACTTTAGCGGAACTTGGATTTCATCAAAAATAATGCTTTTCCTCCAGTCATACAGGAGGCTATGGTGAACTCAGGAACTGGTCTCACACAAATCTTCTTCCAGTGTCTTGATTGCCGCATCATTTTTAATCTGTATGCTGCCTTCAAGACAGATTAGGGCAATTTTTAATTGAAAATGTGGTGAAAGAGGAGAGAGAGGAGGACAAGCAGGGGGAACAGGGAGAAATAGAGGAGAATAAGTAGAAAGACAGCTGATCCTTTACCTGAATGTGGTGGCTAATAGTAGACACTATGGGAGAGCTGGCCCTTTGGGAGATGTTTAGAGCTGGAAAACGTTATTTGAATTTTGTTTAAATTGAATTTCCCACTGATTATGGGAAAAACTAAAAGAGACATAAGAACAGTAACATAGAATATTAATAAGCAGTCTTTTTTGAAGAAGAAGCAGCTCAGTATATAACTGATGACATTTAGCCAGATTTCTCAGCAATGGTATCTTTATGAGAGAGATGACTGGAAATTATGGGGACATTTGCTAATCACACTGCACTTTACAGGCATTAGCAGCCTTGGGTACTGGAGGCAACTTGCCTGGGCACATGTCACAGCATAGTGTTCCTGCTGACAGTACCCAGCCCCGCTTGTCCAGAGCCACCAGGAGCTGTGCAATGCTCACATGTACTTAGTGCCCATTTTTACCAACAGTCATCAGCTAGAGCTTTTGTTGTACTTGGATAGCATTGCTGTCTGCCACTACGATACATATCCTATGCAAAGATATCCGATTTCTTGTAAAAGGTTTATTTTTTATTTGAATTACTAATATGTCAGAAGAGTGACTTCGGGTTACTTCCGAGTGTCAGACTGTAAGGATTTCATTCATTAAAATCTTGACTTTTGTTTGATGTTATCTCTGTCTTTCTAGCTATTTCCAAAGCTTTTTCTGTCTGGGATATCAAACGTTTTATGAAAAAGGAAATATCTCAGGCTCCATATGCTGCAGGTTCTTGACCCACTTGCTTTTATGTCCTGAATATGATTTTTTTATCTGTGGAAGACAGATACAAAATTTAGCTATTGATGGATTAGGAAACCCAACTGGTTCTGCTTAAGTGTTTGAGACATTTGCCACTGGCTTTTCTGAGAGGGAGGCATGAGCCATGGTTTATTCTTACCTAATCTTTTCATAGCTTTTGGGTAAAATGTTTTTATATATAAATTGCAAAACAAGATATTTTAATTCTAGGATAACTTTCTATTGAATGAAAAAGCTGTGACTGACTTTCCTATTTTTAGGTTGTGAGGGGGATAACTCAACATTATGCCAACACAAATAACAAAACATTTTCTGAGCACATACTTTGAAATTTTTTTTCTATCCAGAAATGATTACGAATGCTTGGATTTATTTTAGTGCAAGACCAAAACCTCACTTATGGATCATATTTTCTTTTTTTAACTGATACATTTATCAGGGAACTGGTGTGCATTCTTGTATGTTCACTACACTGCAGTGTGACACTGAATCCAAAAGTGAATCTGAGGCATTATAACCAGATTTCCTCTGAACCCCACAAGGTTTGAATTTTTGCTCTTATCATCCTTGATTAGGGACTATATGCATTTTTTATTTATTTTTTTACCTTTAGTGGGCTGATAAACTAAAAACTTGTCTTCTCTGGAAATACAGAATTGTTTATCTCTGTTGGCACAACCAATACAGTCCACTTCTTGCTCATATGTGAGTGGATGAGCACTATCATCAGGCAGTTCTCACTTCGCAGCTCTTCACTAGTTAGAGCAATTTCTAATGTTTAGGCTCTAAGTTTTGATGCCAGCTACTCACTTTAGGCTGATTTATTTAATATTTGTAATGCTAGATAAAAGAATTTATCTGTTTCCAGATAGGAGCAAGATAAAATAACATTTTTTATTTATGATGTCAAAACTGATGGCAAGTCTCTTTAAGAAAAGCTCTTCACATGTTATTGTATTTTGGAACTGGGACTTGATTGCCAGTAAGATGCTGCTTTGTGTCAGAGATGGATGAATCTTTCACCACTAGCAGATCATTCCCACACTGCACTGAGACAGAAGCATGTTGAGTTATCTAGCGTGAAAACAATATTTTTTTGCCTGTACCAAGCATGTCCTGACTTGGGACTGAGCAGATCTTGCCTTGATTTGTAGCTGAGGCATGGTTGTGGAGATGGGAGGTGATTTCAGTATTCTCCAGACTTAAATGGCTCACAGACACGGCTGGTGGGCTGCTGTAGCTTGTGACCTCGAGTTGCTGTTGCCCACACCTCTGCATGTGCTAGCTGCTGCATTTTTAGACCTAAGGACAAAAACAGTGGTGTGGAAAAGGGAGAAGCCCAGTGTGAATGTGGATGGGACAAGACTAACTTCCAAGAGATAAATTTATGCAAGAAGCCAGGGTGTGGAGAGCTGAACTAGAAGAGTGGCAGCTGAGGATATGAGGGTGTAGAGCAGTCAGACTGAGAGGTTAAAAGAGAGATGGCAGAAGAGTGGGTGAAGAGCTGGTGGAGAGACACTGCTGTCAGATGAGAACCTTTGGGAAGAGGGAAATCCCAACGGCAGTACATTCATGTTTTCTGATAAAAATACTTCTTAAATACAAATGTAGCATCTATAACTCAATGAAAAATAGAAAGAGAGCAAGTAGCAAGGGGGAAGTTGGGATTGGTAGTGAAAATGAAGAGAGGCACTTTAACAGGGACCTGATCATAATCTCTCTCTTTTGCCTAGCCCCTGACAAATCATGTAACTTTTACAAATTAATTCCCACCTATCCTTGTGTCATTGCTGGTGGAAGCTGAGCCAGGGAAGGACACTACCTGGTGTAGATTCTAGGTGCCATCTAGGTGTGATCATTATGCTACAGCATAAAATTTAGGTGGTGGTATTCACTCCACTATAGCCTATTTAGGAGAGAAGTAGACTATGCTGATGTATGGCTAGAGGGTCCTTCGGTAGAACTTTTTGTGTGCAGTGTAGTGCAATTTGAGAACTCTGTCAGTGGGGAGGTTTGCCCTGAGTGCCTTCATTCATGGGAGGAAAAACACAATACCTGTTTGTAGAAAAGGCTTTGTGCTTTCATTTGAAGTACCATTTTCATTTTTCCCCTCAGAAATTCTTTGGTATAGTATGTGTCACCTGCAAACAGCAAGAATTAGGTGAATTTGATTATATAGGTTCTGCTCCTGCTGTGAAGACATCACTCATGCAACAAATCTCTTACACTGTCAGCCAGTCCTCTGGGTTGACAGGGATAACAGACTGGCACGTGGGGATGCTGCCTCCAAATGCAGCTCCGTGAGCTGCCTAGGAAGAAAGGCATTTTGATCTGCATCTGGAAGAGGGATTTTAAATCTTACCCATGTGATCTATCATTTATTTTAAGGGTTTTTTTTTTTGAGAGAGAAGGAACTTTAAAACCACCAAGTAGCTCACTGTAAATAAATCTTAACAAATAGAATACTTGTATTTTTAAATCTGTAACAGAGTTGAAGGATGTTTTGTGCAGCTGGAGATACAGGAATTACAGCAGTGTTTACCTTCATCTGCAGCACAGGCAAGCACAATACAAATCTTCTTATATAATCCAATAAAAATGTGGTATGCCTGACCAGTAAAGCTTTCATCTCTCATAAACTTTTACTTTTTAGATTCATTATACTGTTAGAATCACATAAGACTAGTTCATTGATGGATCCCAAATAGCTTCACTGGAAATTTTTATAGGTAGTCATGACAGATGAATGATTGCAAAGATGGTTCTCTTGAGTTATATTCTTCTTTGAGAAAAATTATCCTCTGTTCTCTGCTGCCTACTCATTTGAATAAAAAAGATAGGTTTTTTTTTTTAATGTTATAGCTAATTAATGTGTGTGTAATTTGAACAAATTACAATACATAAATAACTGTGGCACATTGGAATGTATTAGTTTGTAATAAGAACAGTCACTCAGCGTAGTTGCAAGTTCACACATCAGTGTGTCGTTTTGGCAGTTTTCCAAGTGCATACTATCAGCCTCTTTTTCCTGAACATTTCAGTAACAGCTAATCAATTGCAAAGCAAAAGCTCATTCTCAGCTTATTCATTATTTCATTTCCTAATGCCATGCTCATACCATAGGCCATTTTTTGTCTGAAAACAACATCGCTAAGTCTGAGGAAAGAATATAAAAGAAAGATGTATCTGAGCTGAGGTGTTTGGCATTAATGCTGCCTCATCAAACTTCACATGCACCCAAAAAAAAAAACCAAGGAGAGTAACTAAAGGTAATTAAAATCAGACAGATATTCAATAATATTCTGCACTGGAAGAATAAGCAAAGCCATTCTTAGTTCACATAAGATGGAGAAAAAGAAAAAAACAACAACTTACAGTATTGGATTAATTTAAAGAATTAAAAATAGAAGCAACTTTCATTCTTTTCAGGCCCTTGAGTAAAGCTGATGATATTTTTGGACAAAAGAGAATCAATAGCATGCCACTTTTTGTACATACTGAATGTTAGATAGTTAATAATTTAAGAAAAAAAAAAAGTTTTATTGCTACACTTAGAAGGTCTTTCCTTTTGTCAGAAAAGCAGCCAAGTTCAGTTTTCTGTTGGATATTGCTTTGTACACTCAGTGAATTAAAATGGCTTCTTCTCAACTGAAAGTGCCTTCAATTTGCAGAGCATCATTTTTTGAAAGCCTTGGTAGGAACTATGTCAAAGATATCTTGAAATATCTCTGTCTTTCAAAAATGTTATTGGATTAAGAGTATTTGACCACATCTTGAAGAGAAAAAGGGGACTGTACCAACAGCAAACTCAAGCAAGAGTGGTTGTGCTTGCTTAAGCACTTGACCACATCTCTGCTCAAGGGAGTCCAGTGCAGAGCAATGAGAGCAATGACGGCCTGCCCAGCCATTGCTTGATGGCTGTGATTTGCACCATGGGAAGTTTCGTTTGGATATTAGGAACAATTTCTTCCTAAAAAAGTGAAGAGGCATTGGCACAGGCTGCCCAAGGAGCTAATGGAGTCACTGTCCCTGGATGTGTTCAAGAAAGGTGTAGATGTGGTACTGAGGGACACTGTTAGTAGGCACAGTGGTGTTGGGTCGATCGTTGGAAAAGATGATCTTGGAAGTCATCTCCAACCTTAGTGATTCTATGATTCTGTGGTGCAGCTGAATAGCTGTAGCTGCCATCTGCAGCACTTCTCTCTGGTCAAATTCCTTTATCCTTCCATCCTGCCAGCAGAAATATGTATGTTTACTGGAGGGCCTTAATAGTGACCCAAAGTGCAGGGAGACTGAGGGGCAGCATTTGGAGATCACATCTGCTTTGCTGTGCAAAGGCTGCTTTTTGTTCTTCTCCTTTCATTTGATCTGTGTTGCTGCTAATATACATATTGCAAACTGTTTCTCCCCTCCTTTTCCAAGTTTTACAGCTTTGGAAGGAAGGATGGGCCCAAGAGAGATGCAAATCATTTCCTTGTACCAGCCCCAGTACTCACAGATGCAGTGCTACTCCCATCCACCCTCCAGCAGCTCATGCCAAACTCCATCTCTTCTAAAACTCACACTGCAGCTGTCTCAGAGTTTGGTTCTCTCCCAGCCTTTCCCTCTCTTCCACATCCCAGAAAACAAGACAGCTCCAAGTTCCAACAGAGCTTGTCTCAGTTTCTGTTCATCCGTAGCCTTCACACTAGTGTTTAGTCCAGGCCTATGTTCCAGATGTTGCTGTATGCTATATATGCAGGTTTTGGAAGAGAAGGAAGTATTTTTTGTTCTACAGCTATGTGAGCAGTTGCACCATACATCAGAGTAAGTGCTGCCGAGGAATGAAAATACAACGGGACACTCAGACAGACAGACAGCCTCTAATTTGTGCCTTTCCATTATTAAAGATGAGATTTGTCATGCAAAGACACTGCATCCGGTGCCTGGGTTTTCCCGTCATTCTGAGGGACCTGGGAAAGTGACTGTGATGACAGAGATAACACCAGTCAGAGCTTGCATCAAGACCAGGCGTGTAATCTGCTCTGTGTTTCTCTCATTCATTTCATCAGCCAGCAGAGTGGAGGAAGGGCTTTGTTGATGTGTGCTGTGTTACACCCAAAACTCGTTCTCTTTCCTTTCTGGCCCTATGTCTTCTTTCCTTCCTTCCCCTCACTTACTTGCTCTGTTTCTTCAGTTGTCTTATGCTCTCTTCCTCACTTGCATTTCATTTTCCATCTGCTATGTTTTAGGCATTTTCTTTATGTTTCACCATTTAATTTTCCCCATCTTTCATGCTTATTCTCTCCCCTGACTGTATAAAGCAGCACTCTCCACAAACAGTAACATGGCTAATCTCCACTCACACAAAATGCTCTTCTTACGCTTCAGACTGTGCTTCCTCACAGTGCCAGCAATTTTTTGACACGTGTGCCCAACTGGCAATCCATAGGTGAATCTCCAGGTGAAACTATAGGTGTTAACCATTCCAAAAAGACCCTGAAAATATAACCTGTTCAACCTGAGCAGCAGTGGCAAAGCAAAGCTGTCTGATGGTTGAATCCTCTTAAAGAAGGAGAGATGCAGACACACAGCATGAGTAACTTTAAGTGGGAATTTAATATGCCATCATTGATCTGATGTCAAGCAATGGAAAGTTAAAGGGTTTTTAATGGGTGCATGAAGTAGTGTGAGGATGAAGCTGAGATCCTTTTATGTCTGTGAGCAAGGGAGGCCATTCTGCTGTATCACAGTCATGCATTAGTGAGAAGATAAATGGCCTACAACATTATTCTCTGTGAGTCACACGTATCTGTATTTAAATTACAAAAGTCAGGTCCACTCATGTGATAATTAAATTTTAATAAAATAAGAATAATTTATAACATTCAAATCCACTTTATAACTTACTGAGATAGCTAACCTCCACACAGCTTCAGTACATGGTACAATTTGCACATTAGCGCAAGATTTTCTGCAAAATGCTGAAAACAACATTGCATGTAAGGGATGTAGATGCTTATTTTAAGCACTGAGTTAGAAAATTGTGGTTTCTAGAAATATATGCAAAACTATTGCCAAAATAAGCATTCAGAAAGTTGTTTCAATATGCAGCTGCATATAAACACAGTAATTAATATACACTGGGTAAATTTACAACATCTTTTCTCACTCATAGCAGTGAGATTGAAGTTGCAGATTTCAGACAAAGACTCAACAGATCTTTAAGCTGCAGCCAGGGCTCAGCTGAAAGCTGTCTGGGAGAGCGTATCTGCTGCTTGGCTTGGTCTTGTCTCTGTTCCTCTGAGCTCTTTGACAGAGGGAGCGTTGTTGGGATCACCCCCCTCTTCTAAGTGGAACTGTTACTGTTGCAGACCTGCAGCATTGAATTCTGGCATGCCAGCAGAGAGTTAAATCAGCTTTTCATGTTTTCAGAACACTTTTCACACCTTTCATTTATCCTCACAGTCCGGCAGGTAGGGAGGGAGAAAGCCATTCTGCCCAATTTCTGGCTAAAGGAACGCAAGTGAGGATTTTGACATTTTTTCTCAGCAGAAATCAGTCAGTGTCAGCTTTACACCTCACACGCCATCAGCAGTCACTCATTGCTCTAAATGCTATGTTTATCCTGTGCAGCAGGAGATCCGTGCTCCTTCTGTCTAGCTTCTCCTCTGAAATAAATCAACCGTTTTTCCCTCTCCTCCAGCTGGGGTGATGCTGGTCCCTGAAAGGCAGACAGAGGATGGGTTTGAGGAGCACTTCGGCTTGAACTACTTGGGACACTTCCTGCTGACTAACCTCCTCTTGGATACGCTGAAGCAATCAGGAACGCACAGTCACAGCGCTAGGATCGTCACTGTCTCATCAGCCACCCATTATGTAGGCAAACTGCACCTGGACGACTTACAAAGCAGGTACCGATCCATGTTGGGGACTCATTGATTTGCAGGAAGAGAGTGCAGATTAAATAGTGGGTTTTTTTCTGATTTTTTTGTTTTGTTTTGTTTTTAATTAACAGTGCTTCTCAAGCAATTGCTTACACCTTGAGCAAAGCTTGCAGTCCCTTATTACGAATCTTGAAACCTTGCTTCTCTCCCAGTGATTGCACTGCAGCAGTTGCTGTGGTGCAGTCTGGACTCCTCACTGCCTTATCATGGAGATGGAATACATGGGATGTTTTAAAAGGGCTGGGGTGAATGCTAATGGGTTTCATCCTCATGCAAGTTCTCTCCTCGAGGTGAGACACAGCAAATGATCCAGATATCCTTGTTCAATACAGGACAATTGGACTAGATGACATGTAAAGATCACTTATAGCTCAAAAGGATTCTATGCCCAAGCCCTGCTTCTTGCCTGTGTCACACTCTGCCCTTCCCTTTGAGGGAACTGAGAACAGGGATGTCATTTGAGATCCCAGCACTTTGCTTGTGGCCTAGCAAGGTCCACAGAGCTGCATGGCTATATTCTGCCCAACTGCTTTCATGTAGGGAAACTGTGAGGTAATATCTATCAATCTGGGATGGTGGTAACATGAGAAGGACATCAAATGATGTGGTAGATACTTCTGTGCAGAATTGTTTAACTAATTGAGGAATGAGCAGGATAACTGAGATGATACATTTTAACATCACTACATGCAGTCACATGTGAAAGTGATGCGCTGATCTGACCTGGCCTCAAATCAGATGTCTCTTCTGATGGGCTCCAAAGAGTTGCTGCTTGCACAGAGAGACTCTGGATTTTATGTCATTTCCCTGAAGAAATTCTACCTCACTCCTTTGGCAAGTATTTCAGCAAATCTATAGAGGCACCTGGCCCGAGGTTTCTTTCTGGAACAAAGGCTGAAATTGGAGGGCTGGGCTGTTTTCACTGCACTCATTTTACATATGAATGCTGCATTAAGCATGTCAAACTCTGTGTTAGACTTCTGATTACATACTGCAGCATCAGTTTCATTACAAGCACATTGCTTAAACTCTGCAGGGTTGTAGCAGTTTAATCTCTTGCTTGTAAAACAACTGCAGGAAATTATCCTTACTCTTCACTTGATGTATATATTCATCATTTCTGATGTGCATGTGGCTGGATGGCACCACACAAGGGGACTAAGGGGAGTGTAATTAGTATTTCATTGGGATAAAGTGCTGAATGCAGAATTAAACATGGTTGTTGCATGGCTCTAGATAACTAGTTTCTTTGATTATAGAAAAGTCTTGTGCTGTGCCTCTTTAGACTAGGATCATCCTTATCTGTGATTCATTATTATTAACTCATATTGTAAAGGAACTAGAGATGTTTTAATTAGAAAAATTCAGGCTGAGCACGAGCGTGACCAATCTTATGAAAAGAAAAATATATGCACCAATGAGATTTGCAGCTTTTGTGCCAAATCTTTACCTTCTGCATTTCTGACACAGAGGAGTACATACTCTGGCTAATTTTATGCTCCCTTTTCCATGTGGATGCTTTCAGTGCTTTGAGGGAGGCAGCAGTAGCTGCTCCCCCAGGTACTGGGCTTTCCCAAAGGCTTCCAGAAAGGACTGCAAACTCAGCTCCAAACCTCTTCTTTGTTCAGGTGGAAGAAGACACTCCTGTTGTTTTTAACCTAGCTGTTGATATGCCCCTGCACGGGTGAATAGTTTGCTATTTCATAAGTGGTCCTGCTGCACTCAGTAAGATTGCTGGTGCATTCAGGTACATGTCTACAGCATGAGTGAGTGTTTTGGCAGCCCTGGAGGGCTGTTGCAGGATGCCAAGGCATCGCTTGACACTGTGAAGCCTTGGAGATTCCTTGTGATTCAGAGCAAGCAGCATTTAGAAATTCTGATGGATGCAGTAAGGATGTCCATGGCAAGCACTGTGATATGACAGCATCCCATGGACTGATACAGGTTTCCAATGATGGCATCTTTCATTTTTGTATCTTTTGAAATGTAAAATATTCCTTAAACAAAAATTGTACTGTCTTTTCCTTATTGTGACTCGTTCTAGTTGGCTGTAGTTTATTTTGTAACATGAGTCTATGTTCCTTGATTGATGAGGAGTTCTAACCTTGCAGGAAGGCAGCCAAACAATTTGGAGTCATTTATTCACATTGGAGAAAGGGAGCTATACTCTGTGTTGGAGAAATTACCACTGGCAGCAGACTGAATTGTTTACCATACTCTTGTCCCATTATTTCTTGATTTTGGTTGGGTTAGTGTCCAAACTGGAGGTGAGTAATGGTGGAGGAGGAAGGAACTATCCATCACATATGGCAGAGAAGGAAAGGCAAAAGGACTGCTGACATGGTGGAGAAAGTAAACCATGGTGCAGTTCTCTGCTTTACGACAGATTTTTTGTGCAATTGTTCTCCCACTCAGGAGACTCTGGGTTGACAGTCACAGCTGTGGCCATTGGTCCCAACTTGCCTTGCTTGTGCTTGATGCTCAGAATTCTGGTCTGAAGCCAGAAGTCATCTGTATCACAGTAACCACAGGGCCACATCAAAACAAATAACTGTCAAAATGTCATACCTGGGAACAGCATTAAAGGCAGCCTTTTCTATTCTGTTCCATGTTTCCTCTTTTGTTTTTGTTCTGCCGTCTTACCAGTCTCATTCATCCTGTTTTCTCTTTTCAGCTCCTTCTTGGTGGGAATGTTATTTTAATTGTTCCTTGATTTTCCTTGAACACTAAATTATTTTTCTTCTTTTCGTATATCTCTTCATGCCTGCCTGCTTGATTTCTGAGTTTTCAGTTTTATATCACCTGTATCTTTTCAGCTTTCTTTCTCTCCACTGCCTTTTCCCTCTCTATCTCATCTTTTTTCTCTTCCTTCTTCATCTTATTTCTGCTCAACAGATCATTTTCAACTCTCCATTTCTTTTCCGCTTATCTCATGCCCCCAGCCCCAGATCCCCAGTCCTGTTTCTCTCCTGTGAGTGTCATTTTCCCTCCTTCTCACCCATCCTCTTCCCACACATACCAGTGAAAGAGACACAGCATGGGTATACCAAGACAGGACAGAGCTTGTTCCAAACTGGCAGGGCATAGCTTGTTTCATGTGTGTTATTGAAAATGTAAATGCACAAGAGCAATGACTGTTCTCCCAGTTCTTTTGCTGAAGGTTATATGAAGAACATCAAACACCTTTGTGGTCTTTTAGATCCAGACCATTTTCAACAGAAATCACATGAGTTGACAAGGGCATCCCTAAGGCAAATCATTCTCCTTCATCCCTACTTCGAATACCAGTGTTTTCGAGGAGGTGAAAGTTTAACAGAAAAGCTATCTGCAAGCATTTCAGCAGTGGTGATCTAAGCAATTGCATGCTGACATTTTGCACCACAGTGGTAGCTGTTATGTCCTTTTCTCCTCCTTTGCCTGCTTAAAATGCTTTCTAAAGTGAGAAAAGAAAAAAGTAGAGCCATGACAGAATATGGCTGTCTGGCCTCAGCAAACGTTTGAAGAATGTTGTACCATCCCCTCCATTTGAGATAGGTTTGAACAGCACAGGAATTCATGATGCTCTTACCAGGCTAGAAAGGAAGGCGCTCTTTCAAGTATTTCTCCTAACAAGATAAGAAGGATATTTTGGAAAGTGAACAAAAAACAATCATACTCCCTTTCCCAGGCTGTTGGTCATACTTAAACATGATACCTTTCCCAGGGGTTAGCATCTCTGTGTGTTCTGTCTAGCTCTTTCTCCATGACTAACGATTCCTTTCATCATCCTCTCTTTTTACATGCCAAATGGTCTCTGTAATGCTGTGAATCATGAATTTATGAACTCCCCAGCCATAGTAATACAGCTACTTTTCTGGTTCACGCCGCCCATATATTTAGGAACAGTTAGTCATACTTTTTCTGCTCTCTTTCCTCTGCTCTGTTACTATGAAAGGAGCTGACTTTTTGGGTTTTTGTTTTTTCAGTTTTTTGGTTTTTTGTAACTCTCCAAGTTGGTACAGTCCTCAGATAATGTCTGTGTTTCTTCCCTGTAAACTTAGTGCATGAATCATGTCAGAAACAACAGAGATTGAAGTGATAAGAATTGCAAAAATCCCCAGCTGCCACATCTGTGTCCTAACTGGTGTAAACATAGGGCAAAAAAAAGCTGTGCAGGACCTGGGAAGATGCTGGAGAGATGAGGCAGTTGCAGTTCTTCTCCTCTTGCAATACATTTCACAGAGAATGTGTCACACACTACATGGAAAATCTGTCCTGCAGTGTCTGGAGCCTTCCTGTTCTTGAATAGAGACTCATTGCTTTCTTCTTGATTATATTCAATATTTGCTGTTGAAATTAAGTTTAGGTAGAAAGATGAGGATCGTGTCCAAAGCTTATTCCGGAGATTTTGAAAATATTGTCCTCAAACAGCAACAAAAAGTTAAAACGTCACATTATTTTTGAAAATATGAATCCATTTTTCAGGTCAAATAATATTTTACTTCTAATTTCTCTGTAATTATCCTTAAATGTACATCATCTTTCACATTTTGCAATATAATGTTGGTCAAAATGAAATTACACGCATTCAGAAGACATTCTGTTAGAGTAAGGTATCTTCATGGTTTCAAATGCCATTTTTTCAGATGGGCATAAATGTAAAACTTTTTTTTTTGTTGTTTGATTATTTGCTTCGGTTTTGGTTTTGGTTTGCTTTTCTTCTTAATGGTTTGCTGGATCAACACTTTTTCATAACTGTTTTGATTACCTCCCATGCCTTTTCCTGACTAATCTATCACTAGTAGTTTCTTAGTTCTCTGACTGGAAGACATTATGGAATGTAATACATCTTCAAATCAAACAAAAGCAAACGTTAAGCTGACATATTATAGCAAGGTAGTACTCTTTCCAGTTTTTTAATAATAAAAGAAAATCTGTAAGAGGAAGAAGGAGGGATTTTAAATATTACCCTTTTATTCATTAATCCATTTTACAGTTACATATAAAGAGCACTGTTACTGCTCTGATGCTTAATAAAATTCTACAGACACAATAGAAATTGCAATCATAAAAGATTATTCTAGTTAAAAAGATAGGTACATGTAATCGTACATTTAATTTCATTTAGGGAATATATGTTTTTTGCACTGTATTGTAAAAACAGCTGCCCCACAATGACTTTTGTTGCATATTCTTGATCTGTTTGCAAAATAAATCACATTCCCTTGACAGAAACCAATGCCAATTACAGCACACCGCTGTATTCAGTTAAAATTATCATTTCTTCTTCAGCTTTCCTAGTTTTCATGCTTACAGTTAGGCGATAAGTATTCCAATGCTTAATGCATCCACGCAAGTGTATTTCAGTCCTTTCACTATAAATTCAAAAAGATTTTCTGCTTTGCCAAATGATTCTTTGCTGTTGCAGCAGTTAGTATTAATTGCAAGAGTACTAGTGAAGGCTCACATCTCAAATCAATAAATTAATTAAAAGCAATAGTTAAAAAATAACTATCAGATTAGAAAACCAGTTTGCTCATCGATTCAAATATAGTTTTAGTTTGTGCACAGGATATCTCTTCCTTATGTTGGTGGTTCCAATAGGTGGCACCATAGGTGGTTCCAATCCAGTCCTGCAGCCACTAATGAAGAAATATTTAATTTGAGATGTCAGCTTTGGAAAGCTTAATTTACATGTATTGGTATATTTTCATTCCATTTAATCAAAATACTTTTAAGGTTCATTGGTTTTTGAAGAACAATAATATTGTCTGACTACTATCACGTCAGATTTCAATGTCTTCAGGGAAATTAAATGTAGCTACTTTATGTGTCACAGTGTTAAACTCCTTCTTGTCTAAAAGGGATTAATGGTCTTAGCAATGCATTGTTAATAATGCTTAATGATTTAATAGGACAAAGTGCTTCTGAACTAGTTCAAAACTATGACACACTTGAAGACATTAGATGTATGGGTGTTTCTGCTATTCAACCTCTCTCTCTTTGGTGGGTTGAGCAGGTGAAAACTCTTCCATTTAGCACTCAGGACAAGGATCTCATAGGCACATTGTTTTCCAGAACGTCGGACGGTTCAGTGATAATGTGAAAGTTAATGGACTGCACCAGTGTGACAGAGAAGGCAAAAGGGAATTGCAGAGAGGACAGAGTGGAGACAGATTGTCACTCTTGAGAGGTGAAGGTTAGTTTAACATCCCCCTCTGAGCAAAACCACTGATGAAAGCGAAGTGAACCTTAAAAGCTTTGGAGTTCAGGTTTTGAGCACTTATTTCTTTTAGCATTCCTCTCAATTGCTCTAACTGCCACTATCCTCACAATGCTATTTCAGCAGTACTGTCCTTTGAGCTGCATGGTGTACCTGGGGAGAGCGGTACAACTGCCTGTGAACCCCCAGAATGATGTGTTAAGGGAAACAGACAAAATGCACAGTATGTCACACATAATTCTTGTCTGGGTTCACCTCTGCTGTTGCTGCTGGTTCTTCACAAGCACACATGCCTGATAGCACCAAATGCATTAAGGATTACAAGGTGAAATAGGAGACAAAGGCAGATTTCTGCCTTTGCAATTAAATATGATAACAATCTTTACTCTGCTCTGCATCCTAAGCTCTCTTCTTTCAATGAAGCAGAATATTCTTTGTCCAAAACAGCATCATTACTTGAATACATACATCTCTGAAGAAACACTGGTCTTTTGATTGAAGAGTTTTCTTCATAAAACACAATTTCTATGAAAAATAAACTTCCTAAATTGGATCAGGCATTGCAAAAGTCAAATATTGTAGCCCCCAGCATTGCCAGAATGCCTTACAGTCATCGTAGCTTCACTGAGACTGACTTCACACAGCACTGTCCCAGCAACTCAAGACCAGCTGATGTGCCTTAGGCTCACAGTGTAGTGTAGGAGCCGTAATACATCTCTGCAGAAACGTCCCCATGAAAGTATGGGGACTTCTGCTTGGCATCTTTTCTTTCATCAGCACAAACAGGGGAGTCAGAGTTCGATTTTCATTACGGAATTCATTTCATGGTGTTCCAGGGTGAGGTAACATTGGGAATTTAAAAAAAAGAATAGATTCTGAACCAAAACCAAACAACTCTAAGACAAGATGGTAGAGAAAGTGATTGCTGTCTCTGTGCCCTATGGTGTTTTGAGATAAACACTCTGTAATTCTGGGCTACTCTGGACTACTAGTATGTTCCTCGTTTCTTTTAGTTTGAGGAGAGATTTCTATAGCTAATGTAGCTCAAGGGGAAACTGAAATGACACAGTGAAAAAAGACAGTGGCATAAAAATCCGCATATAGTGGAAAGAAGTGATTCACAGGTCTGCTTCTACTGTATGCTGAAGTTCTCTTGGCTGAGGCCTTCTGTCTTGAGCCTTTTTATACCATGGGTGCAGAAAATATTCACTTTTTAATCTCTCCTATACCTGCTGGAATTTCAGCTGTATTTCTTCTTTTACCTAGCTGTCTTCCAACAGAGGGGGAGACTTTTCATGACTGTTTTTATCCGACATTCTTTGTGAGGTTGCTTCTCACAGTGATTTAATTCATGCACTGGGTTTAACCTCTCAATTTGAAGCTCTGATATTTTTCTTGTTTGCATGTAAAAAAATTGTAAATAGCAGAAGTTGTAAGATTGTTTCAACAAATGAAAAAACCATTTTGAAATTACTTTGGAGAGTCAGAGTTGATAATGCTGTGTTGCTTCTCTGGTAAAAGAGTGATGGTACAAGATTTCTCACACAGCATTGTCATTGTCTTGGGAGAAAAGTGTATTTTGCTGTCTCTATGCATATCCAAGCCACTTTTCCCTGGTAAGGCAGACTAGTCCTGAAGTGTGTCAAACATTTGCTCTTGCAGAACACATTTATCACTTTCCAAAGTCCAAGGTGGTATGGTAGGTTCAGCCCATCACAGAATGAAATTTTACATTATCTTCATAAATTTCCCAACAAATTTCATGCAGTATACCTAAAATCTGCTAGCTACATTTGGTAAACTGTGCTGTACTTGAAATGTCAGCATTTTAGTGTGTATAACCATGCTCTGGAATTCCCTATCAACCCCTGAATGAAAAGCTGATCTGCAAAAGGCTACACCAACTTTAATATGATTTTAACAGAATGGAAATAAGATTTGGAATTGTTTAAGTCATTACTGCTCCATTTTTGAGCCCTACATCCATTGTTGTAAAAGCAAAAAATCATAAGAAGACTCCTCACTACCTTCAGCTTGATAGCTTTGTTGCAGGAGAATACAAGTGTGTAGAGAGAGTGCCACAGAGCTCTTCCTAATATAAATTCAAGAGATAATGTTGAAAGATGTGTGACAATCTTCAATAACCTAAGATCCATATTATCCAAGAGATAATATGAAAAGATATGTGTCACTGATATTTGCCAATCACTCAGAAGAGGCACAAAGACACAGAATGTAGGTCTTGGAGCCTTGTTCTGTTTTCTGGCTGCAGCAATGCAAAGACTCGCTTACTTCTATTTATTTATTCATTCATTTGATGGTGATTTTTAATTGAATGAAGAGAAACCATTATGTTCAAATGCCACTTCAGATATTAGCCAGTACTTAACACACCATCATATGAACAGAATGTAGAAAAATGTTTCAGGAGAGGCAATTTATTTCACTCTATAAAGCGCTATTATTTCTGAGAGAATGGAATTACAGTGATGGCAACTTGAACTCGTCATCAATATTTAAAATTGACAACAACAACCAAAAACACCCTCATATTAAAATTAACGGCAATTATTCACAAACAGAAAAAATAGATTATTTTAAATGTACTGATTCTGCTCAGACTTGGAGATGATCAACCTCTTGAGTCAATGCTTCATACATTTGAGAAGTGTGTTAAGCACAGAGGAGTGAAGCTGCACAAAGCAAGGCGGTCAGTAGAGCAGGAGGGCTCTTACCTGCTGCCATTAGGAGGAGTGATCAGCCAAATGGCAGTGATGTTTTGATTCCATCCAGATGACAGCAATGCCCAGAACGACAGACACTGGTTGTTTTGCTTATTAAAAATATTTGTTTAGTAAAGACCTTTCTTCAGTAAACGTTGTACTCCAAAGACAGTAGGTTAATTTAGGTTCACTCTTCGTTTCATACGTGCTATAAATGAGGAGCTAGTCACTGAATACTGTGTATTCGTGCAGTGAAAGGATGAAAGTTGGAAAGCCTGGCTTTTTGAAAAAGATAACCTGGCTTCCAGCTCCTATTGAAATCTGATTGAAGCACAAAGCAGCAGTGGCTCTCTTGATGTGAGAAGGGTACCTCTGAGCAGTGGTTACTCAGAATGGGAAGAGCCTTCCAACCTGCCCTACATGTGTAGTCTGTTTCTGGCTGTCACAGTAATACTACCATGACCAGCTAGAACATGAAGAGTTTGTTTTTTAGCTTGCATAAAGCTGCTGATCATTTCACCTACTAGACTTGTCTTCTTCCTTTCCAACATGTCCATCAGAGGTTCACGGAGGCTCTAAAGCTTGAACCTCTATTTGCTCCAAATACAACTTCCAGTGCATTCAGTGGGAGTATGCTAAGGGGTAACTAACTATAAGGTAGGTCATAGTAACATCACTTGTTAACAAGACAACTATGTATAAAAAATAACAAAATATGAATAAGCAGAATAACAGAAATCACCAAGATTGAAAAAGACCTCCAAGATCATCTAGTCCAACTGTCCACCTACCAGCAATATTTCCCCAGTAATATGTAAACATTTTATATTTTAGTTGTGTTTGATATTGCTTTTTGGTGGTAATTTGGTAATTTCTCCAATTCTCTTGTCTCTCTCTTTTTTTTTTTTTTGTATTATATGAAGGGAAAATCACAGTTGATGTGGCTCAGCAAATATGTTCCTGGGATAAATATATATAGTACTGTCAGGAAGTCTGCTTAAATCTATTAATTAATGTTAAGGACTCAAGCTGTGTCTTGTTTGAGGTAAAAAAACTACCTATGATAACCAGAAAAGATATATCTGTATTCTGCATTATATTTCTGTAGTTGCTTTAAAGTAAACTGCAAAATCTATCAAAAACCTTGTACTGCATTCCCCAGAGAAAGAAAATTTAAGACTGTGAAAGCTTCATGAGTGCTTAATAATAGTCTTTTATATTCTTGACTAAGCAGTGGTGATGATATATTGCAAGATTAATACATAAATCATTAGGAGACTTAAGTCATTTTAATACATCAAGTCTGTACTTTGCTTAATTCACTGATTCATCCTAAGGCACACATTGAAATTTTGTGTGGCCTTTCATTATAAGCCCCAGCATGTCACCCACATTTTGCATCACTTGTCTTCTAATGGAGTGCATTGCAGTCTGGCTGTTCTGCAGTTTGATCTTAAAGCTCTCTGCCCTCCAGGCAAATTAACACACGGGAAATTGGGGAGCGTGGTGACGGCTGAGAGGAAGATGACACATGCAGGAGCAGTGTGGTGTGAGGGAGGTACAAGTCACCGTGCTGCTAGCTGCAGCTGGGTTACACATGGCCATGTGCTGCTCAGGGGAGCCATGAGCCCTCTGAGCCATTCACTGTGGAAGGGAAAAGGTGCTGCATCCATTCCTTTACACGCGTGTGCACAGTGCCAAAGTGACTGTTAATGAATGAGAAAAAGCAAAATGCAGCGTGGGAGCCTGCATGCAGTGGGTGTGAAAGCAGTGGTCTGTGCTGAGCAGCAATTTTGCTTCCCTGTTTACTCAGTAGGGACCTTGAGCTGACTTCGTGTCCTTGACTAAACCTGGTATCTCTGGAGATGAATGAGAGACCTCTATAGCACACAGATTGACTACAGCAAGCCAAAAAAAGAAACCAGAGTAAACCTAGCTGCCAAGGAAAGTGCTAAACATGGATTCGGTTTTCAGAACTGGAGAGCAGCAGATTCCATGCTTAAATACCTAATTATCCGCTGCAGGCTCCGGTTTAAAATTTGACTTCTCATTACTTTTTACAAGTACATTGACCCAACATGCTGCGGTGACTGCTACTGCAGACAGCACCATGGGGATGAGCAATAAAATCAGCTTCTGATGGAAATAAAGAATAAAATCAGCAAACCACAAGGCACTCTCTTACTCCACAACTTAATATTTATTTTGTTTTGGCAGAAATGCAAGCCAATCCCTTTCTCTTCTCCTCTCAAATTTTTGCAATGATAAACTTTTCAGTCTGTGTTGCAAAAAATTCTTAAGCCACAAATAATAACTTCTGTTAAAAATCAGTCCACCAAAAAATGCATAGCCTGCCTTACCCCAATTCTTCATTCATCAGTATGGAATTGATGATCAAATATTACTTTAAAAGGAAGAATAAGGTCCTGTGCATTGCTACTCTCTTGGCTAGATTTCAAAACAACTAATTAAATTCTGTCTGCCTTAGCTCTTCCTATGGTTTTCCATTTAGTGAGTTGGGCATTGTCCTATTTTATCTGCATCAACATGGCAAAATGCTGCAGGGCAGAAACCCCAAAGGGAGTCTGTTTTCTGTTGTGGGAAGAGCAGTCCACAGACAGCCCCGCTCACACAAGTGGGTGGGCATGAGATCTTCCAGGTTATCAATGCCAGACATACAGCTACTAGTCTTCTTAGACAGATAGTGATAGTACAAGGGGGAATGGCTTTAAACAAAAAGAGGGTAGATTAGGTTAGATGTTAGTAAGAAATTACTTGGAGACTGGTGAGGTGCTGGCACAGCTGCACAGAGAAGTTGAAGTGCTCCATCCCTGGAGGCACTCAAGGCCAGGTTGGATGGGGCCCTGGGCAGCCTGAGCAGGTGGGAAGCAGCCCTGCCCACAGCAGGGGGGTTGGGACTGGATGGGCTTTAAGGTCCCTCCCAGCCCAAACCATTCTGTGATTCTAGGACTCTATGATTCTACCTGTTCTGCTATCCATTAGGATACAGAGTTTCTCATACTGTGTCTGCCTGCCTTGCTGCAAAGCACTGGTATACTGAGTCCTCAGGAGTTCCAGCATCACCCAGTATCCCCAAGGTGCTGGTGTGCCAGTGCAGTCTGCTGCTAAGCTGCCTCCTGCTGTGCCTCAGTTAGCTTTTCATAAAAACTTTCATTTCAGGGGGCCTTGATAGCCTTCAGAATAGGAAAGCAATGTGGAAATGCACACTGTCAACACTATTATTTTGTTTAATAGGCAATTATAGTATCATTCAGTGTAGAAAATGAACATGGAGATCATAAAGCACCAGGAAAGACTACTTTTAGATCCTTGGAGTTGAAATCCAGATTATTCCATGCATGGAGTACATGTATGTGCATGAGAGATGCAATTATGGTACAGGTACAGGAGAGTGTATTCATTTCTCTTTTTCTGACTTAGAAGGTTGAGACTAAATGTAACGAAGTCAAGTGAGCAGCATTGATTTTTTTCTCCTGACATAATGTTTTATCAACATGAACTTAATAAGACCGAGCCTCATGAACAAAAGAGTTGTTCAGTGTAAGTGTAATAAAAACAGTCAGTTATCTGCCACAGGTTATTTCTCTGTCTCAAATAGTCCAATGGTGCTAGATTCCTGGAAAGCCAAAAGCACAGACACACTGAGGAAATGGAAAGATAGCTGGTAAACATAGTAGGAGTTCCATCAAAGTGTCTTCTCTTAATATCCAATTTTATGTCTTTTCTATCTGTAGTGTGGTACTGAAGTCTGATTTCCTGCTGCCTTGCAAATCATTTGCATCTCTACTCTGGGATATAAAAGGCTTCTATACTGATTGCATAGCTTTTTATATCTCCTGAGCACTCGTGTTTCTCTGACATAGTTATCTATGCAAAGTACAAGGCTTTTGAGGATCCGGCCCTTTTAGTTCGCGTTTCATTGCTACGAGGTAAGACAAAACAGCAGTGGCACAAAATGTGGGAATGTGAAGTCGTGGGGACTGCCTTCTGAAGGTTACTGACAGCCAGGTGCAACCCAGGTCCAAGCCAGGTGCAACAAGTCCAAGCAGTCTTGGCCCTGCTTCCCTGCAAGCTGCTGGGCAAGACCGCTCTAATTTGATATAGGAGCTTGTCCTGTGCCCTGGCTTGGTGTTTGCCAGAGGCAGCTGCAGATGAGAGGGTTTCCTATGGGGAGTGTGATACTTGCCCTGTTATGCTGCATGAGGAAGGTGGTGGTGACTGAGGATCTGGCCCTTTGGGTTACAGGGGCTGAAATACACATCAGGGTGACATTTGAGTATCTCAGATCAGAGCACGGACATTTCTGAATTTAAAAGGTAATTGCAAATACCTGACTAATGCTGAGTCACTTTTACATACATTTGTGAGGTGACTGTCCTTTATTCTTAAAATAGCCCATTTTTCCCCGAGGCACAGGTGATATCTTTATAATGATGGAGCTGCATTACCCAGCTCTGCACAACTGGGACAGTTAGTCCATGCAAGGGCTGGTCATGATCAGCGGTCTGTTTTCATCCTCTCTCACATTACATAACGCTTTTGTGGCCTGTTGGTGTTTTGCTTCAAAAAGAATAGACCAGGGAAAAAAAAAAAAAGACAGGCAAAAAAAAAAAAAAAAAAAAAAGAGAGAGAAGGATGCATTTGAGCTTCAGTGCTGTTGTCTTTTACTTCCTACAGCTGAGCTGTAAGATTTACCATCATGTCTCACAGTTTCTGAATCCATTAAGACAGCCTAACAGTTAGATTGATTCTTAGCTCTGCAGAGTTAGCAAGCATGCAGTGATTTCTGTGAGGCGTACAGGATATTCTGAGTTTGGTGTTAAGCGAGAACGAGGTAGTGAGAGGAAAAATAAATAAATAAATAAAGGCCAAAATGATTTTGCTATTAATTCCAAATTAAACCTGCATGTAATAATAATCATAGAAAAACAGCAGCAGTAGCAAAGAGACAACAGCAGCATTGGTGGTGTCCAGGGCTCTACAGAGCAGGCGGGCATTGGATGGGCACAGGGATGGAGATGGGCACAGGGATGGGGATGAGTATGGAGGCTGTTGTAGTTTTACTACTCCCAGGAGACTGCTGCTTTAGGCACCTGCCTGCTTTACCTATGAGCTGGATGTAATGTTAGGAACTACCTCTAGTTCTGACAAGCACACGTACACAAAATAAGGTTAAATGAAAGACCCCGTAGTAATTTTGAGAGGGAATTGTCAATGCACAGGAATTTGTGGGAGTGATGAAGAGGCCCCTGTCATGAGGAGTGTTTTAAGCTAATTTGCCTGGAGCTAGCCTGATTATTTAAAAAAAATATTGCTGACTGCATGAAGTGGGACCCATCTAATCAGTTGGACTTGAAAGAGATTCAGCATCCAGATCATAGACACACAGGAGGCTCAGCAGGTGGTTTTGCCCTAACTCCTAGTGTTTGTGTGCCCTTACTGTACCTTGTCTGTCAGAGTGAGGCAGCCACTTTTGCTCTAAGGGCTGTGTATGACATAACACTGATTGTGCTGACACTCTCCTTGCCCCATCTTTAAACCCATCTCTAGCTGTGTGTGACCTGGTGTCACCAGGGCAGGTGCAACCACTGTCTTACCCATCTGTGCTGCGCCTAACATGGGAGAAGCTAACAGATTGTGCTGCAACACAAATAAAAATAGCTAGAAACAGTATGATGGGGTTGGACTTCCTGGTGGGAATATGAAATGTGTGTGGGAACAGTGTGGTGAGGAGGGCTCACCTCAGTGCTTACAGTTAAAATACATTGGCATAGAGATTCTGGCAAATTCTTTGTAAATTTGTACTATTTTTTTTCATAAATAAGACTTGGTATCTTATGGAATAATCGTTGGAACCACAGCAAATATGACTGCTGCTACTGATAAGCCCTTTCTTGTGAAGACTCAGTGTAAAGTTGTTCATTTGCTGGATACTGCCAAATGCAGTACGTTGGATGGTTGTGCAATTCTGTTTTCTTCCTTATTCTTTCCTTTTCATATGCATATCCCGCCCTCTTTCTTCTTCTCTCATATACAGATGTTCGTATTCACCCCATGGAGCCTATGCCCAAAGCAAACTTGCCCTTGTGTTATTTACCTATCGACTACAGCATCTTCTGACTGCAAATGGAAGCCATGTGACTGCTAATGTAGTAGACCCTGGAGTAGTGAACACTGAGCTCTACAAGCATGTCTTTTGGGTTGTAAAAGTGGTCAAATGGATGACTGCCTGGCTATTTTTCAAGGTACGCATTTCTTTTCCTCATTATTTTGTTGCCATATCTCTACATTATGAATGGTGCAGTCAGCACAGGGCTGAGTATGTTTCAGAGTGTGTTATAATGTATGGTATTTATTGCACATTTCTGCACTGATGAGACATGTAGCATTGAGAAAGACAAGTCTTGCCCAGAACAAACACTTATGTGGAAAGGGAGCTCACAGTGAGAGGAGTCATATCCTTTTGTCTGTAGCTCTGCCCATGCACTGACTCTCTCCACTGATCTATCTCTGTTGATGCATGCATGGTGACAAAACTGCATTCTAACACAGAGCCAGAATATGCAAAGTGTTCCTAGGAAATACCTTGCACGTCCTGTTATGAGAGGCAGGCACAATCTGGCACAGTGTATATACAACATGTTACGGAGAAAAGGGCAAAGGAAAGAAGGAAGCCATACAAATGATAAAACTGTTGTTGGGAATTGGATGTATTCCATGCTGGGCATTCGTGCTAGGGAATATGGAAGAATGTTCACATAGGTCTTCCATTCAAAAATGTATTTGTAAAGGTTTATGTCTTTCTATCAACTATTCCTGATCTACATTAGAAAACTTAACATTGTTTATAAAACTGATTCAAAAGTGGGGCAAACCCATTAAGGTTAACTTCAATTAACATTTTATAGTGGTATAAGTAGATCAATCTGAAATCAGTTTAGCTGCACAGGTGCACAGTTCTGATGTGAGCAAGCCTTAGAAGGACTTCTGCTGAGAAAATGTACTCTTTCAGAACACACTTTTGGATTAAGTGAATGGAACCTGATTCCATTAGAGAAAATTAAATATCCTAATTAAAATGAAGTATTTTAGATCAAGGGGCATATTCTGCAGAGCAAATTAATTTTAAACTTTGATATGGAAATGTCACCAGCTTTAATTTCAGAAATGAAACCGGAGGGTGGAAGAATGGCTGTAAAATAAGATGCAAACAAATCCATATTTTAAAAAATGAATAGTATCTTCTGAGAACACCTTGAATATTGCAATAAAATTGTAATAGGAATGCTCATAGTATGTAGTGAATTCTTAAAGAAGCAGAATACAGCAGTGCCGATATACAGATGTTAAACTTGTTTTGCCTCTTGTCAATGCCATTTTAAATAGGAGTCTCTAGTAATGGTGCTGTTTTTTAATTGGGCTGACTTCACTTTGCTAATGTTTTATGTAGGTGGTTTGGTGGTGCTCAGAATTGACTCTGGAGCAACAAAATTCTTACAAAACCCTCTGTGTTTGAGGGTGAGAATTGAATCTCTTGTTTACAGCTCTTAAGCCCATTCAGTTTTATAGGTGTGCCAAGGGAGACATTTTTGTATTATACTGACCATGTTTTAGAAACTAAATGGAGTGTCTGAACTGAACACATAAAATGAGAATGGATTTATCACAAGAAGGAGTTGAGTACTTAGGGCTGTAATAGTAATACTGACTGTAGTTCCTGATCATTTTGTATTTTCTTGTATGTGCTACCAGTCAGGAGGAATACTGCACTACAATGGGTAAAGGACAGATATACTGACTTGTGTGGAAGTGCTATGCTTGTACTACCTGAAAATCAGATGCATCAACTGCTTTTTTGAGTCAGGATGTGTATCCTGAAGGCTTCAGTTATGGAGGCTGAGATCTTAGATTTCTACATAAAACTTGTTGTGTTTTTCCTGTACATCAAAGGGGGCAGAGAGGGAAACTTTTACTGCCACTCTTTTACTTACAGCTTTAACTTCTTCTCTTCTTGCTTAAGATATGTTTATGAGCTCAAGATTTACTATGTTTCCCATAAGTGCATGATGTCCAGAGTTCTCACTTTTGTAAATGGGCTTTCAACGTGTCTGCTGTTGGTCTCATGCACTAGGGTAAACTTGCCTTGAGAAAAGTGAAAAGGAAAGTATAGGAAAATTCAACAGTCTGATAATGCTAGGTGTGAGTAGGTGTTATGGGTTTCTTCTCTCCTGGATTTTCATTCCCAAATGCACATATATGAATATTCCTTCTTGTATTACAGCCATAACACAGTGAAAATAAGGTGGCATCTCTTTAATCATATTGGCTAAATCAACCGTTATCACTCTGAAGTATTCCAAAGTGGTTTCTGAATGTGCACATGAAATTGCTTCACCTGCTGCAACCTGGCACTCTTGACAGTAAACATAGCCCAGATCACTCTGGTGAGGAAATGCATCATGGATTTATCATATCACATTCTCTCAAGAGAGAGTCAACATGTTGCTTGATTTCATTCTCAATTGTGTCAGAGCCTCCCCTACCTTTAAATTTGTTTCTGCTGACACTGGTCCCCACGGCATTCAAATCAAATACTTCCTTAGGATTACAGCACGACCCCAACTCTCATCGCGTTATTTGTCGGTGAGACGGCTCGGTGTGGCAGGCAGGGCTGTCGGCTCAACAACATCCACCTCAGAGCTGCCTCGAGATATTCAGATGCCTAAGCAAATAAACCTACAGCTTTGCAAATGGGCCACGATATGTACATGTAATTTGCTCCAAGTATTAGCTTAAGTTTCTCAGGACTTCAAAGCATTGCCTTCTGCTCTTCACAACAGCTCGGAAAAACCTTTCACCAAATGAGTTTCTTAGTTTTTGCTTTGTTGTTATTTTATTCTGCTTTTTTTTTTCTTTTTTTTTTTCAAACTGCAATGAGAAGCACCCTGTAGAAATATGATAGACTAAGATACAGAAGCCAGTGGCTGTCATAAAAATTGCAAAGCTATCTCTTGCCCTTTAGAAGTGGTGACACCGTTCTTCCTCAGGAAAGTCATAGTGATATTTACTTTTTAAAATTCCACCTTGAAAAGATTTTTTCTATATTTTTAATAAATGGGGAATGCACTTGTCACATGCAAGAGAGAAATTATGTTTATTCTTCAAAAAGTAAATTGATCTCTACCCCATGACTGCTCAGTAAATAAAAGCTGACGAGCTGTCATGATCCTCTGTAGAGTACAGTGAAATGTTATCCCTTAGGAATTTTTAACATAAAGTGATCTTTTCTTTGAAGAGATAGCATCCAAACTTGTAAACAATAACTAATTAATAACAATAGACCAAAAAGACATTCATCAGGCATCAAATTGAAATGTAGCCAGCTGTGCAACATGCTAGTTTTAGTGATGAGAACTGTCCAAACTGGAAGCCTAGAAGATACCATTTCCCCCTCAGATATCTGTTCTGATGAATATTCATTTTTTAGCCAGATGACCTCTGCTTTTGATACAGTTAAAATGCCTTAGAAAATAAATGAAGAAAAAAAAATGTTGACTCTCATTAGTGTCCAATATTAGGAACTGTTTAGTGACTTAAGACTTCATTATGCCACTGATGGAGAAACATTTCTTGTACAGCAGGATTATAAACTCCAAAGCGTTCTTTATGATACATTTGGTGAATGTGCCATTATCGAATATACTGAGTCCTTTCAGGTCCCTCATATCAGTATTTAGAAGGTATTGTAAAAGGAAGATAGCAGGTCTTGTCTCAGCTGTCATTTACAAAGATGTAGAGTCATATGAGTGACTACTGACTGACAAACTGAAAATGAGTTGGATGAGTGACCTGCCAGCCTGTAAAAGTGAAGGGAAAGGCAGAATCAGTAATACAAGCTAGAAATGAAGTGATATAAACTAGCTTATTTCTGTCAAAATAAGCTTGAGTGTGATTTTCCCATAACATTTTCTAAGAAATATTTTCAATCTGTAAGTGCTGATAGAAAACAGGATCTAAAGAACCCGAATTCATCATTCATCCCAGATGACACAGTCATGAAGGTCTTATTGCAGCATTTCTTATCCAGACTGGACTGTCCCTTTGGCACTCTAAATGTACAAAATTCATTTCTTCTTCTTCCCTGAGGTGTCAGAAAACAAATGCATCACCACACAATAACACCGGCTCTTCAGAACTAGAATAATTAAATTCTACAGCTGAAAGCAGCAATTCATCAGCACCAACATCTTTAGTCTATGTAAGCGTGTGGTCATCATATAAAGGTAGTCTTGAAGTTTCTCAGGAAACTAAAACTCCTCACAGAAACTTGACAATTGTGGTTAATTTTTACAAAAGGCTTTTCAAATCAAAATTGGGATTCTGATCGGACTCAGAGAGAGGGAAGCAGTCCACATTATCCCAGTACCTCCTGACTTTAAACAAGTTCCATTTTTGTACATAATTGTCAGGGATTTAGGCTTCAGGCCTTTCATTCCTTGTCAGAGCCATAAGGAGTTCTTTTCCGTCTAATAAATAGTTGATTGTTGTACAACCACAGAACAGTTAGTTTTTGGGGAAAAGGTGGAAGAACACACCTGAGAAGGAAAATGAGCAATCTGCCTTTGAGAAGATTGTCTTAGATGTGAATGCTTATGCACGGGTGGGTACCCTGTTACTGCTTTGTAGAGGGTATGCAGATGCTTTATTTATACTAACTATTAAATTAGAAGGCTTAGGAGCACTGTGTGCACTGTCCTAATTAGTGTCAGATCTATCGAAAACAGACTAACTGCAAGTGCACACCTATGGAGCATTTGACTTTTTCCCACTGGACCTGTGGTTCTCCCAAGTGTCCCATGCGTATTCTGAGCTCAAAGTAACTGGAACATTGAGGTATATTGAGAGTTGCCAGAGCGTGCTTTGGTGACATGAAAGTGAAGAATTTGTGTCTTGTTGTGTGGCTTGTGAATGAGTAAGTGTGCTGTACAGAAGAGTACAAAACGGGTGGGATTGTGCTGGAGAACTTCTGAAGGAGTCAAGGCTATTGAAGTTCTTGTTTATACGACCTATTTGGAGCAGCTGCTGGAGTGATCTATCCCCAAACCACACCCTGCTTCATTTTGGTGGAAGCTGGTTAAAACAGGCTGAAACAGAGCCACGAAGCCAGCTAAAAGTGAAGCAGTACGCACAGTGATCTATCTCATGCCCTCTCCCATAGTTTTAGTTGTTTGGTTAAAAAGAGAAAATAATCCTTTTTTATTTGTTTTTCCCTAACAGTGGGAATTTGGAAGACTATCTTCCATCTTCCAAATGTTCACAGGGCAAGAAAACTATTTCCACAGCTAGTCCTACCTTCAGGACTGACTCTTAGTTTGCAAAATGGTCTAAAGAAACACAGGATAAAGCTACACCACGAGGTGTTGAAAAATCTAGATTGCACTATGGAGAATTGTTTTGGAGTGGAAGTTCTTGGATGGTAAGTCAAATTTTATAACAGATTTTTACCAGCTGGTAAGAAGTACACTGAAAAAGGACATTTATATTGAGTAAATAAGTGTTTATTCCTATCTCCTGTGTAGTAAAGGACTGTCGATTTAACTTGACAGCTCAGGCAGATTCTTTAATTCTGTCTGAAAATAATTCAATTTGTATCCAGGCGTTTAAAAAATACTCTCATGATTGCTGCAACGGGAAGACAATAAGTAAGTAGTTAATAATTTGCAAAAAATACTGTTAGTGCATCAGCACATACTGTCTTGTAATCTGTAACTCATAGGCATCCAGCATTTAAGCTTGCCTGGGCCACAGAGAGAAAAGAGTAATTGTCAAGGGCCACATCTATGAAGGTTGCTCCAAAAGTAATGTCTCCTAATTATTTCCATGGAAAGTACAACAGATAAAAAGAGCACAAATAACACTGTTTAATAGAGCAAATTCTCAGCCATAAAATACTATTTGGTAACATTTCTTATAGTACTTTTCCGTGTATGTAGCTAATAAGTGTAAATGATAACCTATTCTCAGTTAAATGTATTGATAAAAATTGAACAAAATAAAAGAGAAGGATAATTTGCTGTGGATCAAATATGTGTCAGGAACATGGTATGAATTTCCAGCAGAGGGCCACAAAGATGGTGAGGGGCCTGGAGGATCTCCCCTATGAAGAAAGGCTAAGTCAACTGGGTCTCTTTAGCCTTGGGAAAAGAAGACTGAGAGGGGACCTGATCCAGGTTTATAAATATCTGAGGTGTGGGGGACAAAGTGGCGAGGCCAGACTCTTTTCAGCAGTGTGTGGAGACAGGACAAGGGGGAACGGACAGAAGCTGCAGCACAGGAGGTTCTGCACGAATGTGTGCAAGAACTTCTTTACGGTGAGGGTGATGGAGCACTGGCACAGCTGCACAGGGGGGTTGTGGGGTCTCCTTCTCTGGAGATATTCAAGACCCGCCTGGATGCCTACCTGTGTGACCTGGTGTAGGGAACCTGCTTTGGCAGGGGTTGGACTCAGTGATCTCTTGATGTCCCTTCCAACCCCTATGATTCTGTGATTCTGTGAATTCCTGTCAATTAAAAGGAAGAAAATCACAGTACTTCTAATGTAGAAGTCTCAAAAGGTGATTGAAAGATTGGGGAATTCTTAAATTACAATTAGACTATTAGCCTTTCACTTTTCAATCTGTAATATTTATAGTTAGGGGCTGTTCACCCCATAAATCTCACCACGCACAGACTACCACTACTCATTCTCCTTGATGCATCCAGGAAGTTCTACTTCATCACAATGCAATTAAAATCCCCTTTTCCTCCTGCCAGATGGCACAGTGGTGGTTGAAAATTGAGCAGCAGAATGCAGGCTAGCTGCTAACCTTTCATCTGAGTGACTGAGATACCTCTCTGACATAGGAGCAAGAAAGAAAGGAGACCTCTCCAGGGCCCATTGACATTAACCATGTTGCAGGGATAGTAACAGAAGTTACAGGCAGTTTTCCATATCAAAGAGCCATAACACTGAGTTAAGGAGGAGCATTGGCTTGCTGTGGAAAATCCTGCCACTGCTGGTGCAAGTGAGTAGCAGTTTGGAAATAGATCACTAAAACAAGTAGAAGTAGAGGAGGGGGTTGTGAGGGTGCATATGCACATGGAGTAGAGAGAGCTTACCACCAGATGTAGTATGCATTATAGATCAATTAATATTTATCTGAGGGTGACCTTCCTGAATTCCTTATTGTTTTGTTAGTGTTTGTGAGTAATAGAATTGTAAAAAACAATTCTGGCAAAAATTTATATTGCAGAGCCCTGTCACCTTAAGTCTCTACTTACTACAAAAGAAATAATCTCAGGAGTGTTTTGGAGACTGGAGATTTACAGCCACTCCTCTCCCATTCTCTCAATGTGACATTCCTTAATTAATCAGTAATCTGAGGAGACTGATATACTCTTTCAGTGTAAAGTAGGGAAACTTCTACAAACAACACACAGTTTCTAGTGCTTATCCTGAGCTTCCAAAAACTGGCAGAACATGCAGAGTTCTGACAACAAGCTGCAGACATGGCCTCTTCCTATGGATTAAGATGACATAGATGCCACCTCTGACAGCCTGGAGTTCATGAATGTCTGTAACATGAATGCCCATACAATCAGGGCTCTTCATCCACTGATCTCCATACAGATAGTCACTCCTAATACTGGTTCTGTCTTATCCTTTCAAAGGATACCGTACAGTTGGCCTGATGAATCAAGTATTCAAAGTGACTGTTTATACCTGTGAGCTACAAAGGGGCCCATTTGAAAAAGAAGTGGAAATAGTAATTTATTATATATACATTTTTTAAACTACGTCACCCAGCAATCAGTTGGTGAATTTTGAAAAGTTTCAATTCAAAGATCACTTGAATAACTCTGGCTTTAATAAAGATTTTGTAAAGACAGCAATTGTAATTGCAATCTCCAAAAATTTGTGTTTGCCTTTTTAGAAAGAGCCCTGAGATACTACAAGATGCAGTTCACATGGCTCATTTTATTCTGATTATGTTCTCAGTTAAATATTTGGGATGTTGGTGATTTTAATGGGTAAGACTGAGAAAACTCTGTTCCTGTAGTGGGCAGCAGCATGCCGAGGCTGTGTGTATCTTGGGAATGGAGAGCTGCATTGACTGACTTATTCAATAATTTTGCCTGCCAAGCTCTTGAGATGCAAAATGCAGTCTTCCAAAACGTCTGCCACTTGTCTCCGACTACCCTGAGATGATTAAAAATGTAGAGAGAGAAAAGCTGTCCCATTGTTTTTGGAGCTCAGTGTTGAAAATAAAATTACACACTATGAACATTTTGACAAGTAGAGTTGGTCTAAAAATGAACATAAAAAGGGCACTGTGGGGCAGCATTTTTATTTTTTCAGTCAGGATTGCACATCACCCAAGTGCAAAGGGTAATTTTAGGACTGCCCAACCTGTAAATTCTGCTTGGTCATTTTTCAGAGGGGAGTTATCTCCATTCTTATGCATGACCAGCAAAAATAATTAAGATCCCCATTTTCCTTTGCATGTAAATCGATGACTTCCAGGACAACTTTGGCATTTCATACACAAGGGAACCTGATAACTAGAAAGTAATGCCCAAACCTAAAAGCATGCCAGTTCTCATTCTTATTCTGTGCTTCTGCAGCAAGGACTATCTGATCAGGCTTTATATCATCTATGTGGAGGACTGCCCTTATGTAAATTATTTTGCATGTCCGTTCTTGTTCCTTAGGGGTTCTCCTTGATCTTGGGCTGGCCTTTTATATTTCTTGCTTGGTTTGGACCTGTAGCACGTGTGTCCTATTTTATCTACCTATTATATGGAGAAGTGGATTAAGGCTGGCACAGATTCACTGAACCCTAATCCCTTTAGAGGGCCTGCAGGTCTCCAGGGGCAGTAAGTACTTCAAATGTTGATACTGCTAGATTCAGCTGATGTTGCTTGAAATCCGTTCAGAAAGCGGATCTGGAAGGCAGAAAGCAGGAAGTTTTACATTGTATTTTGTTTTTATAAATATAATCTCTCTATTAATGCTATTTTATGTACATTCAGTACTTAGTATATTGGCCGTATAACTTCTCCAATGAGTGTTTCCACCCACTCTGAACAGCACTGGGTCAAAGGCAGATTGCTGGTGAGTCATCTATTTCCAGCTTGTTGAAAAAGGGATAAAATATAAACTGTGTTTGCGCTTAGGTACCTGTATTTGTCATCTCCAGGTCACTACGCAGTGGTTTACTCAGAGGAGCCAGGAGAACTGCAAAGCATTGCCAGCACTCAGAAGCAGCACCAGCACATGCGATGTGCGATCTGACCCATGCTCTCCCTGAGGGAGAGGTCCTTTGATGTTCTGGTCAAGAAAGCTGTGTGTGCTGTTAAAAAATAAATGAGCCTATCCAAATTGAAAATGGAGCAGTGGAGATAGTTGGCATAGTTACTCTGTTAATCTCTGCTGGGGTTAGCAGCAGATAGTGGGTGATACTTCTAGGAGAGGCCATGGCTTCCCTGTGCTTCTGCCAGCAAATCAAGGCCATCACCTTGTGCCTTCCTGGCTGTGTGATCTGCATCTAAAGCCCCTTAGAGATCATAGAATCACCAGGTCTGGAAAAGATCTACAATCATCTGTCTGTCACCGGTGGTTCTCTCCAAACCACATCCCTCAACACAACGTCTAAATGTTCCTTGAACACCTCCAGGGTCGGGACTCCACCACCTCCCTGGGCAGCCCATTCCAGTGCCTGGCCACTCTTTTGGGAAAGTAGGTTTTCCTACTGTCCAGCCCGAATCTCCTCTGGTGCAAGTTAAGACCAGATGAAGAACATTGGGATGGCTTGTTGCTTGGCTGGAAGTCAGGTGAGGAGCTCCAGCTGGCAATAGGCAGTAGGGTTTTCCAGCCAGGGAGTTGCATTCCTAAAACAGCCAGAGCAGAGAGCTTTGCTCAGGATTTTGTCAGAGGGGAAGAAAGAAATTTTTAAATCCCTTTTTAGTAATGGCAAATCTGCCTCGGCTGAATTGATGTTTTCACTACTACTTGTCATATTTTTCTCCTAGAAAATTAAGAGTGTAATTTTAAAACTTGGGAAAAAAAGCAGCTGACTTGTTTTTAGCTTTTGTCAACTTTTAAAACCCTGATGTGGTAGTTTAGAGGGGGTAAAGCTGGGCTCATGGGCTGGAGCCCATCTCTTCAAATGAGAGCAATAGAGCAGCTGCAAACTGCTGATCATGAGTGCATTATGATAGCTAAAACTTGTTAATGCTCCAAATTACTGAGTTAAATCTTTGTCCTCTGATCTAGATGCCTAGCTTTAAAAATAAATCCTTTGGATTATACCAAAAATTTGAACCGTCAAGAAATAAATGGTGTGGTGAGCTGAAACATAGGTCTCTTAAACTATCCTAAATTTAGCTGTGTTTCAGTAATCTCTCATTCGCTTTTCATTGCTGTCAGCAGCCTGCAGGGTTTCTCTTAACGTTTATGATGGAAATGTCTGTATATGAATCATGCCACTGTGATTATGGTTTTTTGCCACTTCAAGGAATTAGCAAACAGTGCATAGTTTCTCTGGTAAGGAACATCTCATTCCTGGATCATTTCTACCAAGAAGTACTTCTTCATGCAAATGTCTTGCATTAAAGACTCCTTATTTTATGAGTGGTAGGTGAAAGGTATTTCTGTTAAGCAAGTGCATATAAAGTTTTTGGGGTTTTTTGGACTTACTTCACTACCATCACATATTTCTGTAAAACTGATACCAATGGTAGTTATTAACAGGTTTTTGCAAATATTTTCTCACTGCAGTTACGTACTGCCTTCATCACAGAAAAGCAGATGTACCTAAACTGTGGAAGCCTGGCAGAGCTTTCATTTTTGGAATCCCTTTACTAAAATCTTTGGAGACCAGATAGTTGCCTTCTTAAAATATCAGTTGCCTTCAAGTACAGAAACTTACCATTTACAAAAGAATATTAATAAAGCATTATTTTAAAATAATGTACTAAATAAAAATGAAGCATCATAGCTTTGCAAATTATAAATATATTATCATGTAGTTTTAAATGGTACTTTTTTAATTTCAGCTATGTCAACCAACTGCAATACCTAATAATTTTTAAAAATACAGATTAATTACTTGAAAAAAATACAAGAGACTGAATATTTTTAGTACCACATTTTATCCACTGCATATAATCTGCAATTTATTATTGTCACTGTAGATTATGGATGAGAACCCCTGCAATTATCCTCCGTTAATACATTTTTGAATTGGAAGAAAGGACAGAGCTGGGGTGCAGCTGGTGAACAATCAGTTAGCCTCCATTGCAAATGCTCAAGCAAGCTCTTCAGTGCAGCTTCTTAGTGATAAAATAGGTAAGGCTGGGTTTTCTGACAACACGTGGAACATGATCGATGATTGTAACCTTTACTTAAAATTAAAACTGTAACCTGGGGGTGGGCTCTGCAGTGCTCTTCGGTTCACAAGCTTTGGGATAGCAGCTTGTTTTTCTGTTCCTCACACCATAAAAATATTTTTAAAGTTTATTTAAAAATAAATCAATATATTTTGGGTTACATACTCATTTCCATTGCATTGAGCTTCCATTCCTCTTTATAGTTTTTAAGTAATTACATCAGTATATATTTTGAGTAGAGAGGCAGTTACTGCAGGACAGAGAACTGTTAGATTATATTTCCTTTTCTACACAGCAGCAAACTGTGCAAGTGGGAGCAGCTCTGCACTATTTGCAGCTGAGCTATATGCTGAGAAAATATTCAGTCTTCATTTTATAATTTCTCATACTCACCTAAAGAAAAGAACAAACTGAGGGAGCTTTCCTGAAAGGAAAAGCATCTTCAGAGAAGGAGGTAAAGAGCATGTTAAGGCTGGCAATCTATTTTTCCTTCGAGTAGCGTCTCTGTAAGAATGTGTTCCTCAGTCCTATTTTCTTTTGAAATACCTTACTGTGGTTATAGATTGATTTTTTTGTTTGTTTGGTTTTTCAGATTTTTTGTTGTTGTTTTGTTTTGTTTTGTTTTATTGCTGTGGTCATCTACAGATATTTGCAAATGCTACATAGTATTAATTTGAGTAATTTTGGAAGAAATAAACTATTTTTCTCTATTTTTTTATGTTAGCAATTTAAAAATACCGATGCTTTCTCCTGCAGAATTGTTAGTAGGCTGCCTAAGCCTGCTGCTTGCTAGTCACAGGTGGATGTATGTTCCTCTGAAAGTCTCCCTCAAATCAGACACTCCTTGTAACTGCTGTCAGATGTTGGATCAGCTCTGATGGCAAGTGTGAAGCCTTTTATTTTCTAAATCAAAAGCAGTCATTTGTTATGGAGGGAGAAAACTAAGTCCCAGTTAAAACTAAAGGTATGTCATTTGAGTCTGTAAACCACCCATCAAAATGCCCTTGACCCAAAACATAGGAGACAGAGAACATTGGAAAGCTGTCTTCTCCCCTGCCCTGTGGTGCTCATTTCTGTGTCTGAGGAGCAAGTGCAAAATGCTTTCCCTTGTGCACTGAGCAGCACCTCAGTGCTTACTGAAAAAGGAACCAGGGGGACTTAACTCATCTGAAGTCCTGAAGGGGTATATCAGGCCTTGAAGAGGTGAGGAATTGGTCATGCTGTGGTTGGCAAATCTCTTAGGTAGCAAATAGTGAGCCCTTAGTATATTCATGGTGGGGCATGAAAAAATATGCTGGGACAGTGGAACAAAAACAAATGTTACTGTTTAATTAATATTAAATAAGGTGAAGCTTCCTTGTGGGCATTGATTCATGTGCTGCATGGTGTCAATAACTGTTTGTGAATGGAAGTCGTTTTTCCCTCACAACGGAGCATAACAGCCATTACCTATCCATTAGCTCCATAGCCGTTTTCAAGCATCAATGGATATGATAAAAATAAGTAGCATTTATTTTATACCACTACATAAGCTTTGTACATTGTTCACTAATAACTGAAAGGAGTCTTTAGGAGTTTTTTTTTCTATTATTGCACAGACCACATCGACATTTTCAATAGCTGTAGGTCTCGGAATAAATGCAAAAGTCTCTAAGGGTGTTTATTATTATTTTTTTCTAGTGGTGTTTTGTTTTGTTTTTTCCTTGCTTGTTTTAATGGGAAGGTTATAAACATTCTGCTCTTTGAGGACAGTGCTGCAGTAAGGTGGACATATTTGTCACTGTTTGGTGTTAATGCAGTTTCCTGTTTTTCCTACTATATGACTCTCCTTTTAATCTCACTGGTGGTTAATATGCCATTTTATTTTTTTGGTTACGTGACGAGTCCTGAGATTCAGCAAGGAGAAAATAATTAAAACTATTTGTTTCGCGCAGGCTGTCAGCAGCTATTAGGGATTAGACAAATATAAATTAAGTTTCCCCCTGCCCCCCAGCCACGGTACAGACTTTTCAAAGTTCACAAACAGCTGTAATCCTCTTTTATTGAGCATGGATTTGAAAGTAAAGGTCAGTTATGTTTTGGTCACTGAGGAGTTTGTACAATTGCTGAAGACCGAGTGTTTAAGTTATTTTTAAGCATTGAGATTATTTTTATATAAAACGCATGCTTGTTGCCTGGAAAACTCCTGTTTCTCCATCGTGGTTGTGTTACTGAGCTCAGATACTGAGCAGCCCACCATCAGCAAGCAGAAAAAGACAGGCTGGGCAGCTTGCACCTCGGGAAGGGCAGCACACAGTCCCCACATGGTCCCCACACCCTGCCGCCAGCCCTACAGCTTTGCAATGCAACGTGCTGCGGCTGTTGCAGGGCACAGTGGAAGGGCAGGGGGAGAAATGGGTGGAAGTTTAGGTTGCAGATGTGTTTTGCATACCACCCGGGAAGCGGAGCCCTAGTATCGGCTAGAACAGCTCAATTCTGCAGCAGAGCACGTATTTAATAACAATAGGCGGCTGCAGAGCTGTGCAGACTTGCAGAGGAAGAGCAGAATTTTAAGCGAGCCACGGGAAGCGCAAGAAGACTGGGGCAGGGCTGCCCAGCTCTGGCAGTCTGCGCTGGCAGCCAAGACTCTGCTCAGACCTCAGCCTTTATTTCGGGGAGTTAAAAGCAGCAACTAAACCCCAGGAGGTTTCTGCATTAATTCCACTGGAAATATTCCTGGAAAACAAGTTTCATAATCTGCAACATTGCTGTTTGCTGTGCATCACCGGGCACGAGCAGAGACGGCTCTTCGATTGGAATCGCAAGGCAAAAATGCACATGAAGCAAAACAGTGCTACCAAAGAATTCAATATGAGCTCCCTAAACAAAGCAAATTACTTCAACACAAGATGAGCTTGCACCGTGTATTTGTTGAACCACAGAACCCCGCAGTATTTGTTTCCCACTCTGAAGAACTGCTCTAACCTCTTAGTCAGGAAGGCCTGTAAATAAAAGCACAATAGAAACTTTCCTGGAGCTCTTAATAAAATGAAAAGGTTAATTCTCATCAAGTTACTCTGGCTATTGATAATTCCACAAACATAAAAGTCTCTGGGTTGCTTTGTATAGTATCTCAGGCCATGAGTTGCTTCTGCCCTTAGTCCAGTACCAAAACCCCAGGCAGAAGCTCTCTGCAGAGATCGAGCTATTAGAAAATAATATAACTGCAAAGGTTTTCATTAATATTTGGGGAATTTTAAGATTCTTGCCCCTTAATATTTTTTGTTTATTTTTCTACTTTTTGGTTTTTTTTAATAGCAGGATGGGGAAAGACTTCAGGTACAGAAGGGATTACACTTTTTTTTTTCTTTTTTTTTTTTACCTTTCCTGTTTTTCATTGTCCCCCATCAGCTCATAGGATTTGACCAATGGCTCTGAATCTCATTTTCCGAACCTGAACCAATTCTTCCTGTAATGTGAGGTTCAGATCCTCACACAGGACTAGGGTAAACCATATCAACTGTATATCAACATGGCATTTCTTCTACGGTGCCCTTCATCGGCAAAAGAAGCAGGGTCATGGGAAGGACCATTTGTGAATCCAGTGATGGCCTTGCAGGGGAGATGCTTTTCATAAAGTAATGGCTCCATGTACTACTTTAATGAGGATTTACCAAAGATCTTAGCAATAAGTCTGGATATTAAAATGAACAACCTTAGTGAATAGTAAAAGTCTGGGTCTTCCTACTTTGCAATCTTCAGGATATCCCACTTACTTGCTTTCCTTTATCTATTCCATTGTCAAGATCTGCTTTCTTTTTTTTCTTTCTTCTCCTTTGTAAATTAATACAAAGGCTCCGCAGCCTAACATCTCCCTCTGTAACACAAGAAACAATCTTCCCTTCTTTCAGATTTTTTAGCCAATTAAATGTGATAGATTCAGGCTCACAAAGAACTGTGTTCAAGATGGAAGTTTGTTCAAGATGGAAGTTTGAAATGCTTCCATTTCAGTCCTTAGGAACAATTTGTGTAGCTGTGAATTTGTGTGTTGGTTCCACTTATAATCAGCTCTACAGCAACAGAGAAGATGCCTCAAATCTTGTTTGACGTAATTTTAGAAACATGACTAATCTCATTGAAATCGATGGCACTGTTTGCCTGTCTCAAGTTATACGCATTTTTTGGGGGGCTCTTCACATTTCTAACCATTGATGGGTTCCTTAGTGCACAGTAAGGAGCCTCAGGGTGGATTGATTTAAACAAACCCACTTATGTTGCAGAGCTTAAACCTACCTTCATTCACACACACCAAGAGGCTTGATTTGAATAATCAAATTCAGTCTTCTTTTGCATTTGCTTTTTTAGTTTGTTGAAAGCAGGTTGACTCTGGTGGGTTAGTAAGCTTTATGTTATGTTGATTTGCAACTGAATGTAGTTTTCGCCTTTAAATTTAGTACTTCTCTTGGGTAACTGAAAGGAGGATGAGCTATGTAGACGTCTCCATAATTATATGGCCTCAGAATATATCTGTGATTTCACGCATTCTGTTCTGATAGAAAATGGGAAATGCTGGTTTTGTTTATGAGATGAGTAGTGCTTTATTTTATAAGCTGCTATCAGGTAAAAGATGAGTGCAATTAAAATGAAGAGAACTGACATTTTTAAAGGATTTTATTACTTCAACGGGAATATCTCGAACTTATTGGAGACATATTTTTCATCAAAACAGAGGATGTGTAATCTGTAATTATTTACTGATTCTGTTTACTATTTGTGTCAGAAAGAAAATCTGAGCCACTCTCACTTATTTACATTCTAAAATTTCTATAGAAGTCTACTCTTCTTGTTTTCCTTCTTTGTAATAAATAACTCACTTGATTATATATTTTTCAGTTTATTGTTCCAGATTAAATGCTGAAGTTGACAACAACTGGAATTACAGGAATCATCAATTTGCAGAACAAAATCCCTTTCCTTCTCACCCCCCTCTGTTTGTCTTCCAGTTTAGGTTTTTTTCCTTTTCTACTTCCTAGTTTAGGAAATATTGTAAAATTATCATTTAAATGCTCTTAACAGTTCTGAAAAAAGAAACTCAGACCAGTCGGGGCATGGACAGTGCTAAAAAAAAAAAAAAAACATTTAAAGAGCCATGTAGATGTACTCAGCAACATGGTTTAATGGAAAATATTGGTGATATGTGGACAGTAGGACTGGATTGTATTGTAGGTATTTTCCAGCCTTGGTGATTCTACAGTTCTAAATAGCATTTAGATATCTGCTTGAAACTTCTTCCTTCAGCCAGAACAGGCTCTTGCAGGAATATCTCATGTCAGTCCTGCACAAGACTCAGAATCAGTGAAAGCAGAAAGGAAGTGATGTCTGCGACCCAGGACAGGTGCTGCTGGGTGATATGTCTCTTTCAGCTGCCTCTGAGGACACAGATGCCAGCTATGCTGGGGAGCCTCTGGCAGTTTCACAGTGATGGGCAGCTCAGCTCCACCACACTGCTCCCCTGTCCTCCTCCTCAAAAGGAAGGGGAGAGAAAATACAGTGAAAAAGGGCTTGTGAATTTAGATATGAGGACAGAGAGGTGGCTCACCAGTTACTATCAGGAGCAAAACAAATTTACCACCCGGAGATTAATATAATCTGTCGCCTATTACTAACAGACTGCTCTAGAACTAAAAGCAAGCTAAAAACACCTTTCCCCATCTACCCTCTTCTACCTTCTCCTCATGAGCTGTGCCAGAGAATGGGAAATGGGGCCTGCAGACAGCTGTGTGCTTTACCTTTTCTGCTCCTTACCTTTGCTAGCACAAGCACTGGCCCTGCCTGGTTCATGCCTTTGATAACATCTTGGGAAAAATTCTCTGTTGTACTTACCCAGGAAGGGACTTGCACCTTCTCACCACAGCTTCAGTGTAAGCAGAAGCCTTGGAAAATCCTTGGTTTCTATAACTGTACTGGGCTCAGGACCGTTCTGTATCCCTTCTAGAGATGTGAACCTGTGAAATAGATGTTAGTCTGTTTAATTTGGGTTTATCTCATTTCATCTGTGCTCTGTACAGTCTTTATTTGATCTCATCATAGCTTGTAAAGGATTTCTGTGTTGTGGTTCTTTAAGTTCCATCCTCTTCTGTCCAATGTGTTTGTAAGCAGTAAAAAAGAATTAGCAGTCCTGATAAAAAATTTGTAAAGTTGATGATAGTCATCTTCCATTTTCATAAAAGGACAGAGTGATTCGTAAAGCACTAAACAGCAAGTATAAGATTAAAGTAAAGGTAGGGGTCTACATGTCAGAAATAACTGTGTACCTTATGCTCAAAAGCTTTGTTTTCTGCAAAAGCCAAGACACTTATTTTGCATTAGCCTTTGGGCAAGAAAATAAGTTCTTCAAAAGTATACACACCCAGGACCATCATCTTCAACAGTTGAAGCATTGCTGCATCTTCCACTGTCTACATCTGCTTAAAAAGGTAGCTGCCATTTCAAATGTAAACATACTTCTGTGTGCTTTTCTTTGTTGTTCCCCAAAAGCTGTCCTCTTTTGTAAGAATTCAGCAAACTGCAGATGACCCATGTGCTGTATGAGATAAATGCATCAGGGAGTTCAAGCTTTAAAGCTTTCGTGGTTGTTTGTTGTTGTAAGTCCTCTTTAATTTTGATCTATTTACATCTTGATTCATATTTAAATTGTGTTTCCAACTAAAAGAAATTGGTTGCATGTTATTAAATGAGGCAGATGTTCCAGCCACTACCTATCAAAAAGGTTGCTTCTGTAAGGGCGCTGCTGGAGGGAGGAGCAGTCTTACATTCTAATTTATATTTCACAGATAGTAATAGTTCAAAACCCAGCAGAGCTAAAGCCTTGCATAGCTAATAAAAATAACAAGATGGTTCCCTAGCTTTTTCTAGCGTGAATACTAAGTTGTAATTAAGTATTCTTACTTAATAATAGATCAGTCTTCATCTTGGAATGAAGAAGATTATATTGAATTGCTCACATGATACTGTAATTATGGCCATAGAACTGGTGATAAACAAAGAAACTGGTTCTTTTGGCTTTACAGCGCAAGGACTGAGTAACAGTCTAGAGCACTAGTAGCCAGTCTAGTCTAGTAGCCAGTCTAGTGCACCAGGATTAAGATTTTTCCTGACCAGTAGATCACTCTGGCAATCTGTTCATAGAGATACTGCAGAAAATATCAGATTATGTGAATGTACTCAGGATAATTCAGAGTGATTTAAGCGCATGCTCAGCACTAGGTACTTCCTGGGCATCACTTGCTTTCCAGATGGAGTGCCATGCACCCGGAAGCATCTTCAGCATTTTGTGAACTCTGTTGGCTTTTTCCTTCTGCTGTCCCCTGCCTTATTTCATGGACCAAGTGTTCTTCCAGCTAGTGGCTGTCTCTGCTGGATGCTCATACAGTGCCTGGGGCAACAAGGTCCTATTTGTCAAACTTGGCTTGCTATTACTGAGCTCAGGAAAGTAACAAGTGTAATGTAACTTGAATGGCTACAGTGGTGTCTCATTTCTGACTTTGAAGACCTTGCTGTCTGCTGCAAAGCGAGCTTAGAAATCAACATGCAGGCAGAGTAAGCTTCCTCAGTGCACTTGACAAAATGAACAAAGGATTCCGTTCTGATTAATGACTTTGACCTGAAATTTCAACTCCCTGCAGTTATGTAAAGTTGAATTCTCGCTTCAGGTTTGAAAACTGCTTAAAATTAAACATTTTTCTTCTGGTTCTTCATTCCAACAGCTTAGAAAATGCAAAGTGTGAATCAAAAAAAAAAAAAAAAGCTCACTCAAATCACTGGGGCAATGTTGCACTCCTAGTTCAGAGAGATTCCATTTGAAATTAAGACATCTAGATTTATTTTTGTTCATTTAGGCATCTGCAAGTGATTTCAGTGTTGAAGCTGATATTTGCAGCCAATGTAGATTTCTTCAATGGGGCCCAGAAAGCTGGCCAGCCAACAGGGGCTTTGTTCAGCTGCCTGACAGCATAAGCATCTGATGCTACTTGAGGTGACACGCGAGGTCCTGCTCAGTCTGAAGCAGCTGCATTGGCAGAGGCGGGCTCAGGGCTGTAGCTGCCGTTGTCCTCAGTAAACCTTTGCTCGTGTTTTGAGTCTGACAGAAGAGCCATCCCAGGGCTTCACAGCAGAGCCGCTTGGCGACTTTCCAGCAAAGCAGATTTCTCGGAAAGCATTGCTGTGACACAAAAAAAACCAAAGTGAAACCTTCCACCGATGACACCATCCAAAGATTCACTGGAAATCAGGCATTCGGGCCTAAATCCCTGCCTGCATCTTGGGCTGCCGAGCCAAAGGCTGAGCCCAGCAGTGTGACCCCAGTCCAGCCAGGGGGGTTTCTTATTTCCACTTTGTCTCTAGGCTTCTCAGCCACCTACATAGGGCTTGTTGTGAAGATGAGGAGGGGCTTCTGAGCCTCTCGGTGTACCCAGATTTTTTGGAAATGTCTTTCCAGGAAATTCAGTTTCAATAGCGAGGGAATGAGATTCAGGATTCGATACTCTTGCGTCTATTTGCCAGGTATCTCTGCTTCTTTCCTTCATAGCAGCTCATGATAGGGTGCTCAGGGAAAACCTCTCTTTCTCAGAACTGGTATGAATTTTTTATATCATAAAAGCTCCTTTCCTTCAACATTTTTTTTTCAGTTTGAAAACTGCTTTCTGTTCTTAATTCATCAGTGTTTTGCCTTCTCTTATAAATTAATATCCTTATTTCAAAATGATTTCTATAGAGCCACAACATTGACAGGAGAGAGGCTCCACATTTTACCCCTGCCATTTCTGTTTGTAGTTACCGACTCTTTTAAAGATTAAATCCAGAGATGTATTATGGCTTGAATTTGCAAGTTATGGGCTGAGGAGAAATTAGTTTGATGTCAGTGACTCAGTCCCACAGCTGTATATTCAACAAAACATCTCTATCTCGTTTGGGTCTGTAATCAAGGCAGAAATCAGATAGGCAGGGAATAATAGTGAGCTATATAGGAAAGAATAGGAAGACAGACAACACAGTTGGCAACGAGGACATTTAGTGATGGCAGAGTACTCTCAAAAGCTGTGCTGCAGACCTCTGGTGGTGTTGACATCCTGGAGATCTGTCAGTCAATCCTGGCCACAGGTGTTATCGGTACTTACATCCAGTTGCTACACATCATTTACCAAAGATTGCTGAGCACACCTTACACCTTTGTAATGGCTTCTATTCTACCCTTTGCTTTCAGTACTCAGTGTTTCAGTTTATACTTTTTAGCTGATTAGTTTCAGCTTAAATTTCCAAAGCGGTGATTGCTTTAGGAATTTTAGACACTGCTGAAGTTACGAAAAGAGTGTTGAGAGTGCTTAGCCTATACCCTGTGACTTCAGAGCAGCTTTCACTATTTCACTGAGTCTTGCATCCTTAAGTAACCTGTTTTTTGCATTGATTGAGTAGTTCACAGATCATGGTAATCAGTGCTACCTGGAACACAGGTAATTTGTTTCTCAGTTTGCTTTTATGCCTTAATATTCATGGGAGCACTATGCCAGCTTTCCCATTTTCAGCAGTTTTTAAACTATTCCATGTTGTGCTTTGCCTTAATTCTTGAGAATCAAATGAGGCATTAAGGCTGACTGGATCTCACCCCTCTATTAACTGCCAGCAAGTAGGTAAATGAGTTTTCTAAACTAAGTAGCAGTAATCTCATGTTCTCCTTCCTGTTAATAAACCCCACTATGTGTATTGGCAGTACTGCTCAGTGATCCCAGATGATCCATCTGGTGAATTGTATATTCAGGTTTTCAGTACAGAGGCAAGTCAGCAGAATACCAACATTTGCAAAAGCATTACCAGAATGAGCTACATTCAGTAAGAAAAGCAAAGTAACCTTGGCAAAAATACCCAAGTGTCCAGGTTTATGTAGTGACTTATTTAGTGCTTGCTATGTCTTTATAACTGGAATCTGGAAAACATGTTGCTATCTAGAAGCATTTCTTCTTGTTACCTGAGCCAGGAATGGTCTGGTGAGAGCTTACCTGTTTAGAAAAGAGAGGCTATAAACTAAACACTTTGAAGCTCCCTGCAGAAGAACTGAGTGTCCCTTTAGCTCATCATCCCATGAGCAGATTTTCCATATTAACTGAAAACTGAATGATGTAATCAGTGTGAGCACAAGGTATTATGAAACTAGTGTGGATGAATGTCTCTTCACCAACCTGTTTAGTACTTGTGTTGAGAGATTTTCCACCAGTGTTTACTATAATGCAAAATGTATGGGTAAAGGTGTTTTAACATGTTTTACCTCTGCATTATGTCATTTACCAGCATGCCAGACAGACCTGAGTGTACATCTGCCTGTTTGTCTCCTTATTCCTTTACCTCCAAATGCAACAGCAATGTCAGTCAATTTGCCAGCTGCTTCCTGCTTTTCATTCTCTTTCTCAACCCTCTCATCTACCATCTCTCATGATGGCAACATCCTCAAGTCATTAAATATGAACCAAATACTATCAAGTGATTGACTAGGATGAGGGAGCAGTGGGTGAAGCTATTCCAGAATGATAGTCCTACCCTTCTGACACAAAGTTCTGTATCCCTCTTGCTTTTTCAGTCATATGGCCAACTCTATCAATCAATACTATTTGAAGTATATGAATTTAATCCATTTAAACAATTCATCATTGCATTTAAGACACATTGCAAGGCTCTCATTAATTGCCTGTAGACACTAAGATTATTACTGGGAAAGTGGGTGGATTTCAGAAAAGGAGCCACAGGAGCTTATTAGCTTTGTTTCCCATCAAATTTCCTGTGGCTTCCAATGGTCATACCATGCAGCCTGGAGATCTGTAATAGTACTGTCTGCCCAGAACTTTGAATCCAGATGCGGGCAGAACGGGATGAGTATGGGGGTTATGTACTGCCATCATATGTAACTGATGCAGGCACATGATTTCCAAAGAGTTAAGCTGTTGTGCTGTTGTAGGCAAATGAAATGGATGTGACATTTGATGATGACATGGCTGACCATCATCAGCTAACACATTTTGTGAGCGCTGGCACCTAGTTCTGACAAGATTACATGGCACTTAAAAATGTGTTAAATGGTAAGTCTTTAAGAGAAAAAAAACCACATTTTTTTGGTATCTATCCCAGTTTTGCACAGAACAGAGCGTTCCATTTCATACTGAAAAAAAGTTATTCTGTGTTGATCATTTACTGTTGATGAATACTTAAACAAAATAGTGAAATAACAAGGCTTCTTCAAAACAGCATCTTCTTTGGGCATAAACAATGCCAAAACAATGTATATAGAATGCATTTTACGTAAGTGAGCTGGTCAGATGCACACCTTTGTTTGCATAGTGAAAATAATAGTTAAATGCAAAATGATATGAACATAATCAACTTTATCCATACCGTAACAAACAAAAGTAATTGCAGATGCAGAATTTCATTCAGAAAAATGTTAAGTGTAAACCAGTTCTACTTAGATATGTGGCAAAAACATATTAATTGCAATTGTTTGGATACTAATCTTGTAATAATTTGAAAACAGAAATACAATATAAAATAAAAAGAATTAACACAAATTGGTAACTGAAGGCTGAAGAAGCATTGTGTAACTTATAGAAATCCCTCTTGTCCTAAGACAAGTCCAACCAACTCATGCACAAGATGTTACTGAACCCATATGAAATGTGCATTATTTTGTTACCCCTGTGATTGGAATGGTGCTTGTTCTCACTGCTTGTCTACTGGTAGCTTTTGGTATTATCTCAGTCAGAAAGGTGGTCATCTTTTACTGAGGTATCACATAAAATAAGACATATAGTACTCCCAGGAAAGTTGTCAACCAGGAGTGGTGCTTCCACTGCTGGAACAGCTAATCCTGCTCCCTGTCTGGATACTCATGAAGTGCTTCAGTAGCTGCAAATCGCTCCCAGTTTCTTCCTTCCCGTGAGTTTCACAGGCACCCATAAAAAGGCAGGAACTGTGCAAGTGCCTGTGTGTCTGTGTGTGCTGCTGTTGACCTGTGGGTGTGCAATAGATCCTGAGCTTTGGAAAAGAATCTTGGCTGTTTATGCACAGGTGGATGTAGTGTGCCTTCACAGTAGGTACGAACATGGTCCAGAGGTGGAGTCACCAGTCTCTGAAAACAGATAGGTCATCCACCCAGCTAAATGGGCACTTCTGGCATAGGGCATCCTTTAACAAAAATCATCCCAAATCAGCAGAGTAAGGTAACTTTTTTTTTTTTTTTTCAGCATTAATTAAGCACTCAGAAAATGGGATAAGACAATTAATTAATCATGCATATGCAATTCTGTTCCCATTTGCACTGGAAATATTGTTTTCCTTTAACTTAAATTAGTATACACTAATTACTTGATATATTGTAGTATATTTTCCCCTATGCATTTACATAATTATTGTCAGTAACAGCTGGTAGAAAATTCCCAGTACATTACCCGTATACTCTGAAAATGGAAAGTTTGCACTGAACCTTATACTCACCATACTAGATATGGTGCAGAGGATGAAAAACAAATTAGATCATGTGAAAACTTACACAAGCTGACCTTTATGAATGGTGATGATGTCACTGTGCTTATAAGACAGTTTGCGATGTCCATGTAAGCATATTTAGTATACCGTGGAATCATAGAATATCCTGAGTTGGAAGGAATATTAAAGATCATTGAGTTCCAACCCCCTGCCATGGGCAGGGCTGCCCCCACCAGCACAGGCTGCCCAGGGCCCCATCCAACCTGGCCTGGAACACCTCCAGGGATGAGACACCCACAGCTCCTCTGGGCAGCCTGCACCAGTGCCTCATCACCCTCTGTGTGAAAAATTTTCTCCTAGTATCCTATCTAAATCTCCCTGTTTTAGTTTAAAACTGATCCCCCTTGTTCTGTCACTGTCTCTCCATGTAAAAAGTTGATCTCCTTCATGTTTATAAGATACCTTTAAGTACAGGAAGGCCTCAATTAGGTCTACTTGGAGGTTTGTCTTCACCAAGCTTAACAAGCTCAATTCCCTCCATCTGTCTTCAAGGGAGAGCTGTTCCAGCCCTCTGGTCACCTTCATGTCCTTCCTCTGAACCCATGACAACAACTCTATGTTATTCTTGAGCTGGGGACTCAGCATCACCTGCGACTTTTCTGTACTTTCTTTATATTGAGGAATAAGAAAGAATTTGCAGTATAAAGTAGTTTGGTAAAGATCTACTGCAGCTGCATGAAAAAAAAAAAAAAAAAACCTATTGGCTTTCAATTCATGTATAATCTTTGTTAAACATTTTGGTGTGAAATTTATCTGTCATATAAAAACAATCAAAATCTTTAGATGTCTTGAATAACCTGTGAGACCCTTACCACTGAATTAGCAAGAGCACATGGTATTTCTGACACTATGGGAAGATGCATATAGATGGGACTCTGCTTATTAGACCATAATCACAGAATTCCTCCCACAGACATTCACAATTTTTTAAAAGCATTTTAGTTATGAGCTGCTGTCATTAAGATTTGCGAGTCATTGACATTGACATTTATACTTGTTTGTGCTGGAGAGCTGTTGAAGTCAGGAACATAATGTCCAGTGAACCATTGCATGAAGTAATGGTTTATCTGTGTCACTAGATTTTTAATTGAAGCACGGCAGAAAAGTTAAAAACTTTCGTGTATTTTTTTCTGTCATCTAGAATAGATGAAATAAAATGAGAATGCTTGTATTCATCTTTGCTCTTTTTTACAGTATTAAGATATTTTATATCTGGCCACAACTGATTATGATAGTAGCCACTGTATGTTTTTGACGACAAGTAGAAGCCACTTTTTAGAGCTATCCTAACCCTACAAAGAGTTATGCATGCATATAACTTTATGTTGTTTAAAAAACCTGCTGGACGTGAATAGCTCTATTTTCCATATAATAAAGAAGGGTGAAGTAGTATCAATAGAGTACTAAACTGAAGAAGCACTTTGTAGAAGTTCGGTTTCTCTAGATGATATTTCAAGTTTAGCAATCTTCTTAAAAAATGCTTCAGAAGTCACCTGGACTTAACATACTGTTTTGGTAACATTCTGCCTGATATTTTGCAAGAGAATAGTCCTCTGGATAGATGATCATAGAACCACAGAATGATTCATCCTCTTGATTCATTAGATAGTATTTGAAATGAAACATGCTGTGTTTGTGTGATAATTGATAGCAGAAACTAAACTGGGTGTTACATGGCCACTGAAGGAATGTATGGTGGTTTTATATTTCTTAGCAGCCTATTGTTGTCAGTAGTTTTTCCTTCAACTTAAACACCTTTGGACAGGGGCTTGCCATGTAACCTGTGGGACATGTGTGCTGGAACAAAATGTGGCTCTGGGCGTGGAAGTGCCTCAGCAGAGTTAGTTTTTCTTCAGCAGTTCACATCTTGGGTAATGATGTACCTCTATTCATGCAGGGAACTTGTTTTCCTCAGATGTGCTGAGGGTGTTGTGCCCCAGTGGCATCCAGGGAGGTCTCTGTTTGGGAGACCTTGCCTTATTGTGTGACTTGGCATGGCTCTGATTTAACTGTAAGTGAGGCCAAATGTCAGATTCATCATATAAACTAATGATTGATGAAAAATTGTGCTGAATTTAGTGTGCAGTGAGAAAACAGATGGGTTGTTTCCTTTTAAAATCATCTGAACTTTGTCACAAAAAGCTTCAAATGAGTTAGATTTTTTTTTTAATTAGTCACTGAGTAACCTGTTCAATACTGTCTCATTCATCAAGTGAGTTCTTCATGAAAAGACATCCTGTCAGGTGCAGCAGACAAAGCAATGAACAGCACTGATCTATTAATGACTCATAGAATGATACTGAAAGCATTGTAACATGACACCTTGTTATCTAGCAGACACTGATCATAACTGTATCATTTATAAAAACAAAACATATCAAAAGTGTTATAAATGTGCCCTCCAATGAAACAAAATAAATGCCACTGAAATCAATTCAGTGATAAGCTGTATCATCCCTCTGAACACAAAATGGAAGGGAATGTTTTACATATCCTCAGGATGAAAGGAGTCATCTCTCTCAGCTATTCGTTTGTTAATGTTCATTTAATACTCATGCTATATCAGACATCATAAATCTTACACTATTTTACTTTTTAACACTGCAGAACTCTGATCATTATGCTCTGTATAAAATGTAATTCCTTGTTTTACCTGCCTGCTTGGATTGCTGTTGTGGTTTTTACCATTCTTTGCTTATGTCATATTGTTGCAATGAAAACATTATGCATACAGCATAGCATTCAGCTTCTTAAGGCAGAGTACAGGCCTTTTCATCGTTGCAAAACAAACAAACAAATAAATAAGAAATTACAGTTGGATTTTAATATTTGTGTTTGCTTTTGGGTTTATTAACTCTGACTGTGAAAACTCAACTAATTCTGTATGCTGCACGTGACTAGGTCTTGAAAAAATGGACCAGAGTTGTGTGGCTTTTATCACAAAATAATGCTGTGGCAAAAATGGACCTATACTCTGCTTGTTTGATAGGTTACATTCTCATCATTACCAGCTTGAGGTTATGGTGAAAAACAGGGGAAATTGATTGTCCCTGGTAAGATCCTATGGCAAAACAGAAGTATTTTATTGTACCTCTCCTGAATTTGTTTTTTGTGTCTGTTTATTCTGCAGACTCCAGAAGAAGGAGCCTCTACAACCATCTATGCAGCAGTATCACCTGAGATGGAAGGAGTTGGCGGCTGCTACCTTTACAATGAGGAAAGGACAAAATCAGCTGACATAGCATATGATGTGGAGCTGCAGAGAAGTCTCTGGACAGAAAGCTGCAAGATGGTTGGGATTTCTGATGAATCCAGCAGAGTTCCCTAGAAGAAGCCACTTCCAGCTGGGTAAATGAAATGCATTGGCAAGCATCTTAGGTGAATTCTTGCAGCATCAGTCATCATCCTGGAAATCACCGTTCAGTCCCAAAGGCAAACATGAACAGCTCTGTTCTTCACTCAAACCCCTAGTCTGCTAGGGTGTGGGGGGAATATTCCCACAGAAAGATGTACGTGGTTGGTTTTAAATCTAACCATCAGTTTTGTAAATCATGATGTTTCAGTCCGTGATTAAAATACAATCTTTAACCTTGTGCAGAGTTGACTTTTCATTTATTGTTCAGCAAGAGAATACTTTCCCCGGTGAGCACTGTGTGTCTGTGGCATGTTGAACTTAAACCACCTTTGTACATACAGCTTACTCTTTCATACTCAGTTTTAAAAGTTGCAGCTTCTTTCCTTTAGCTTCATTAATCTTTTAAGACTCTTTATACTGAATGTCAGTTCCTTCTAATTCAGACATTTGGCATTCATTACCATGATGTTGTTTCTATCATAAAATTAGTTTTATATGTCGAATTTTATCTAGAGATTTTAAGTGAAAATGAGAAAAAAAATATGTGAAATCATAAGTCAGGATGTGGAATTCAAATGTTTTCAGTTGAGAGGGTTTAATTGAGAACCTGAAGAATGAGGAAGGGATCAAATGTCAAAATGATGGTGTGTGTTGTGGCAGAGGGTGCAGTTAGCCTGTTGTCTCTGCAGTAGACATAGATTACTTGTCCCCATTTCTCTTGAGCCTATGTAAACTTGTTTCTTGCCCTTTTTACCTATGTATGACATTCAAGAAAGATGTTCACATCCATGAAGTACAGAAGAAAACTGACATGTGACAATATAGTTTGAGTTTCTACGAGCTCAAATAACTAAAATGCAGAACTGTATTTACAATAGTTCAACATACTAACAGTGAAGGTGATGAAGTGTTGTAATGATTTCCTGAGAAGTTTTGAAATTGCCCCCAAACACCTCTCCTGAGTGGAAGAAACTTTCCAAGCATGAACTCTGTGATTAGGGAACCTGAACTCTTGCTGTTAATGGCCTTCTCCCATGTCATTAATTTTAGGTATTGTCTGGAAAAGCAGCACAATCCTATAAATTCCATCACATTTCCTTCTTTAAGATATACACAGCGAAGGAAAGCAATAGGTGGATGTAAAGCTTACATTTATTCCGGTGTACTGGAAATCTCTGCATAACAGAACTAAATGCAAAAATACTGTTGTGCTCTCATTTGTAGCAGACTATAAACAATATGAACGTGTTCCTATGCACTGAACCCCAGACTAATATCCCCTTTGGGCTTTTAGCTCAAACCTGGTGCTTCACTGACCATATCTCCAGCCTATGGTTCAGAGAGAGATCAGATCTGACAGAAAGAAAGCATACTGACATGCCTGTAGAACAGCAAAGAGATGGCAAGACAAAAAATAGTATGAACAACGAAAAGCAGATGAGAATGAAAATAATAAAAATCTGAAGGAGAGCAAATTTCCCCTCTGGATTCAGTAATGCATGGTTTATTTCTGTCTCCTTAGAGTTAGTATGTACGTGAGTTAGCAGCAGGAAGTTTATCACTCCCTCACTATAGCACTTTCTCCGTATGACTGGCTGATTTTTTTTTTGGTAGCTGAATGTAGTGTTTGTGAAATGTGCCAGACTGACACCCTGGGAACTAAAATTCTCTGTTTATTCACGGATCGTGCACAGGATGCACTAAGCCTGCTAGACAGCCAACATTTTCATGTTGCCATAGCATTCCCACAGAGCATCACTGCTGCTAGAAGTATGTCTAGGATTACTCAAATTAGATAGATCCAAATTACCTTCAAGATTAACTCAATCAAAGCTGCACAATATTTAAACAACCATTTTCAAGTAACTTAAGGACTGGTAAAATAGCAAATGCTAACAAGTGTTAGCCACTCTTTCAGTGTAAGCTGAACCACTTCGTTATTGGTCCCACGAAATGTGTTTTAACAGCATTGAAAACATGGTCAGTGAGAGCCAGGAATATAGATTGCAGATTGAGCCTAAATGAGGGAAAACCACATCCTAAAATCAGGGATTACTAGGAGTTATAGTTGAGCAAGTTGTAAAAGCATTTTCTTAGGAACTAAAAGTGGTAAACTGTGTCAACTCTAGTGTCGTATATGCATATGAGCTTGTCTTGAGCAAAATCGAGTTTTGTTATATAGTCTTGCTTGTCACTATGAGTCCTCCCCTGTGACAGCTGCAAAAATCCAACTTAATCCTCAGCATATCTATTTAGGGATATATAGGTATATATGTACAATGTAGAAGCAGGACAATGATTTTACCTCTGCATACAGCAATGCTAAGAACTCCTTGACATTTCACATTTCCAGAACATAGAATTTCTGAAGACTGGAGAAGCCTGGTTTTTACTTCACAGGAGATATGGCTTAGAGACAGCTTGTGTTCTTACAATAGATGCACACATATATACAACAAAAACAATTGAAATAACAATAATAGTAATAATTTAAAACTGAAGATAATGAAAAGATATCTCTTTTCATTAATAGGCAAGGAGTCCAGGTAGGCTTCTAATCAAAGTAGGTCAGTCACAGAGAAGTCATTCATAGATTTACCTCAGGTCCGAAGCAAGAGCATTTATTTCTACTTGTATGAGAATAACCCATTTAACCTTTTAACCTTTTAAAATGGATATTTCCATATCAGTACTCACCCAAAATAATATTTAATTAAAAAATCCAGATGTGGCCTCAATCAGAGAGGGAGAGGGAGGATCACTTTCCTCGACCTCCTGGCCATGTGCTTTTTAACGCACCCTGGGATACCGTTGACCTTCTTGGCCACAAGGGCACACTGTTGGCCCATGGCCATCCTGTTGCCCACCAGGACACCCAGGTTCCTCTCTGTAGAACTCTTTTCCAGCAGCTCAGCCCCTAACCTGCACTGTTGCTATTTAAACAGTGTTGTTTAAAGAGAGAACCTGCATAGTAAATAAATAACATGTTGACAAAGTACCCTAGGTCTCTCAGGAAAAGTGATAATTTTTATGTTAATCAACTGGTTCATTTGCAAACAGTGGGGAAACTAATTACGTACTAGAAGAATAAGTGCTGATGGTCACGCAAAACAAGATAGTTGAAACCCTGCCTTGAGTTCCAAATTGATTGAAGCCTTAAATGTGTAACCTCTAGCCACACTTCCACAATGTTTTGGAAATATTTAAAAATTATTGTTCAATTTTTACTCAACTATCAAGTGCTTGGGTACACAATGAGAACTGGTATACCATATAAAAAAGGAACCTTATTACTTGCCCTCAAGATTACTACTGCATCTTCCAAATGCACAGTGTGATATTAGGGCTAAATACAACAATATGTGGGAGATATTTAAGTAAGTTCTCATCCTAAATAAGCTGTGCTTATGCAAGCTTTGGCTTTTGTACAGTTCAAGTGTGACAGTGTCCTTGCTTGTTCCATGGCATGCCTTATGTTCCAGCAGTCACCACAGAAAGACAAAATCAGATCCCAGTGAAACATGAAATCTGTGGCAGATAAAACATGGATATGTATCTGAGTTGCCTGAGATATAATTCTAAAGTTGTGATCATTGAGGGCATTGACCAATCTTCAGTGGCAGAAGAGGTTAATGCAAAATGTGTATTACACAATACCAGGCCAGACAAGACAATAAGCCATTTTAAGAATAACTGTTTGAAGGTAATTGTATTCCTTTTTAAAACAAAACTGTGCTTCACCAATAAACTGAAGTAGCTGTGAGGCATGCTTTATAACACAGAAGATAAAGTATTTGGAGGTAGAGTCTCTAGGTTCTAAAAATATGTACAAGTTCTAATTTATACTTTGAAGAGTGCCCCTACCATGTCTATTTGAAGGCTTAACCAAACAATATTCCACATCACCTGTAAGATCTTTTAAATAAAATCCACAGATGAGCAAGTATCAGATTTTTTAGAGGAGTGAAACAATTTGAGGCTGATGAGCGTGCAGAATTGAAACACACTGTCACTGTAATTATTAAAGAGTCAGCAAAGACGTCAGTATGGGAGTCCCAGCAAGCAGAATCCTTTGTCTATTGAGAGACTAGAGCAGGCTTGAGATTTAGCACATTTCTCTTAGCTTGCCTGCAAAGTAGTCTTGAGCATTGGCAAGAGGAAAACATAGCAGCAGCCAAGAGTGCTGTTTCTAGATCTGTGTAGTTGTTAGCTTCTGTACTGCACCCATCAGTGCTTGTTAGCATCTCTCTTTTTGGAAATGGAGCCAAGCTAAGAATTCCTTTCACACAAGCACTCAAGAGACACAGAAGAATCAAAAGATAGCAGTGACCTTTATTTATTTTGACAAACTGAAACCAATCACCTTAAAGTGAAAGACTACTTAATCCCAGGGGGAAAAAGAAAGCCTGTATCGTTTCTTAAGTGATACTGTACATGTTCACCACTTTACATATAGAATGCAAAGCAAGAAACATTATGATGATAAGCAGGCTTATATATTTTCTAAAGAATTTTCTAAAGAGGCTAGAACAGGAAACAGCCTACCTTCTATCTTTGCACTGCTTGAATCCTCAATAAGACTTCAAGTACCTTCACAACAAAGCAGATTAATTTTACCTATTTATCTTCCTTATTCTGAAACCAGTAATAAAACTAGTTTCAGCTTGCCCATGTCTACGGAACACACGGTATAGTCCATACTGACCTGTGTATGTGAAATATGTATGATATATCTAAGATAACTTTAATAAAGAAAGAGAGAAAAACAAACTATTTTTTAGAATTGCAACAGAACTAAGGCCCAAATACTGCATTACTTTCTCAGGGAAAACTTCTCTTGAAGTCAGCCTCAGTTCTTTAGAAGAAAACCCAGACTATGTTCAATAAAGTTAATGTAAAATATTTACAGAGAACTTTTCCCTCAACTGCACTGTACATCTTGCCGAAGTTAATGAGACATCCCAGAGTCACTGGAGAAAGCCATGTATCTTGATAGCAGAATAAGCTATAAAAAGCTTGTATCATTTAAATTTGATAATACCTTGGAACATTATCTCTAGAGTGAAAGCACCTTCATGCTTCCATTGATATATTAAATATAATATCTCTTTGTCTCAAAGAGATTAATCTAAGAACAAGTGCAATCTAAAAATTCCACTCAAATGAGTATATTGAGAGAAGAGTGTAGCATTCATTTAACTTAAATTAAATCATCTGAAAGTGGGATAAATAGCCAGACAGTTAGGCTCCGTTTGTGGCTATACTGGAGCTATACATATAGTCTGTGGCTATACATATTCTGAGGGACAATTCCTCTGACCGGTTTTGGTGTTAAATGAGTCATCTGCTGGAGATGTTGACCACAGAGGGAAAATAGACAAATGGCCTAAAGTAAACTTCCAGCACCTGCAAATTGTGGAGCTTTTGTTGGCTCAGACAGCTCTAAATGGAACCTAACTGCCTAAGAATAAACCTTTTCATTTCTAGGATTCTTTCTTTTCCTAGTTTCTTAAGTAATCTTACCTTGTGATCTTCAGTGCAACAAGGATTTGCTAATTCTGATTTGGGTCATCTCTTCTAGTCAAAAGTGTTTTTTTAAAGGTTTCTAGGGAAGTGTCTCAGCCTAGATATGTTTTTCCAGTCATAAATTATCCCTGGTTTAAAAACTTCAGCTTTATTTCACATCTGGGCAGGGGTAGCTTTTCATCTATTCATTTAATCCACTTATGCTTTCACCTGCTGGGATGAAGAATCTATGTTCGGATCCCAGTGGAGCTAGATTGACATGAAAGAAGTAATTTTGTGGCATTTGTTGATAACCAAGCTTGATTAAGCTCTTTAAATCTTTCATTAGAAATCATGTTTTATATCTTATCTTATAATCATTTTGTTGTCTCTGTGAATCTGATACAATTTTTCAACTTCCTGCTTTCAGGATCTGAAAAGATATTTTTGACATATATAGGGGATCAGATCCATATCTGTAAGTATCTAAGGAGCAGGAGGCAAAGGGATGAGGCTGGTCTCTTCTCAGCAGTGTGTGGTGATAGGATGAGGGGAAATGGCCACAAACTGAAGCATAAGAAGTTCTGCACAAATGTGCGTGGGAACTTCTTCACAGTGAGGGTGACGGAGCAGTGGCACAGCTGCACAGAGAGGTGGTGGAGTCTCCTTCTCTGGAGATGTTCAAGACCCACCTGGATGCCTACCTGTGCAACCTGGGCTAGGGAGCTGCTTTGGCAGGGGGGCTGAACTCGATCTCTGGAGGTCCCTTCCAACCCCTACAATTCCATGATTCTGTGATAGGTAGTATAGCCACACTAGTCGGTCTATTTTTTCTCAGTTCCTACACCCCAAGCCATATGAATCTTCTTGCCTAAAACATCTCAGTAGAGCTTTAAGCCCTTTTCAGGCCCACAAAGTCCAGTAAATACCACCTACTTTATTTGTTTCAAGACATATGCTCTCATAGAACTCAGAACATTTCTCCTATCATGATTTATTTCCACAGTTAAAGCCCTAAATCTGCAGTAAAGAGTGCTTGTTGATTCAAGAGGTGTAACAGGAATCAAGCATCTGAGCACTGACATCAGGAAAATATGCCATAGTTCAGCAATTAAAGCCATAGATAAAAGAATAAGTCTGCCTTATCTGGAATATAAATAATTTCACCAAATCATCCATTGTATTCATTTTTACAATTACTTCTTTTATTTATCACTCTGACAGAATCTCCCAGAAGACATTTCCCTCTCATTCCAGCCAGGATTTGCTGTGTAAATGCACACATCTCTCTGCACCTGTGAGGTGAAGTGATTCCTTCAATTACACAACACTTCAGCACAGTGCTAAAGCCTCAGCAGCTTGGCTTCAAACTTTGACCCTAGCAATGATTTTGAGAAGCAAATTAGGCTCTCAGAGCTCCTTTTTAATCTAATTCCCCATCTTCATTTTTCATCTCTCTCTTCCATAAGCAGCTTCTCTGTCCCTGTGTGCTTGTGGAAGATGCCTCCTAAAACTGACGGAAGCAAGTTGTTTTCCCATGCAACAACTTGGCATGACAGCTCTGATCATGACACCATAATTCCCTCTTGCCCTCCTGGATCTGTTTCCTGGATGCTGAGATCAGGCTGAAGATTCATGGCTTCTCTGCTTGTTAGGAGGAGGAGTATTACCACCTATTTTATAGGGCTGTAAACCCCATTTCATACCCTGTGTGCTTAATACATCATACCTTTTACTGCATTTGTCACTCTTCTTGTAGAACTTCTTTACTACCAGTTAGTGTTCCAGGAAAGAGTGAAACTACAGTGGTCATACAGCATCTGAAGAGAAATTGCATATGCAAGGAGATCAGATGGGTTATTATATTTTGATTTTTTTTTAAATAATTTAGACAGGTTAGATGCCATTAATTATTTTAGAAGGTGTTGGACAGTATTAAAAAGTTAATGAAAGCATTAACTATTAAAAATGTTAAATACTTGATTTTCCAGAACATGTATACCACAGCAGCAGTCTAAAGTTTAATACTGTATGATTAGAGAAAAATTTTTAAATTTAGTTTTTCTCAACATGGCTGTGTCCCTCATATTTTTTCCCTATACACAATACAGCATTTTTCTATATATACATATTTTTTTAACGAGCTCAGGGAAGAGGCTTTTAAGTGAAAAAGACATCATTCATCCCATTCTGAAAATAACATTATTCTTCTTCTGAAATTTTGCTTTGAAGAGATTTCCTTTTGACAAAAATGACTTGAAGTCCTGGTCTGTGGGAAAGGAGTCAGTACACAGGGGTCTTCCTTCCTGATAAGTTCATAAGTTCATAAGGTTGGAAAGGACCTATAAGATCATCTAGTCCAACCATCCTCCTATCACTATCTCTACCCAACTACTAAATTAAATCCTTTAGCACCTCATCTAAACGCTTCTTGATGACACTGCTTGGGCCCAAGAAGAACTAGATAGGAAGATACATGTATTTTTTTCTTTTCCCTCCCTTCACTGTTTTTAGTTATGATGGCTACATGAGAAGAAAATAAGAGAAGAAATGAAACAGGCACTGCAATGGGAAGATGTGCTTCCAATTGAATAAAGCAAAAACAAAACAGTTATCCAAAGCTTACTCAGAACAAGTTCTTATCAATTTTGAAGAGGCCCTTGAAGAGCAGCCTTATGGGTCACAGGTCTTGGGAAATTCAGACTCAGTTGTGTGACTTACCCTCTCATAATATGAAAGACTCAAAGTTTCCATGATTGTTCAAACTCCATTTCACAATAGCTGGTAACACAAAGTGACTACTGTTTTCAGTACAGCAGGAATAGTCAAATTCTGGGTTCTACTCTTTTTGAAATATCAACCTCTTAATTCATTGACAAATTCCATGACGTCCATGCAGCAAACTCTATTAGTATAAAAGCATGTGTTTGAACATAGTGGTGTAGTAAGGAAACGGCTTTTAAACATGACCCTCCAAATTTCAGCATGTGCTTTAGAGACTTGGGGCTAAAGTCTGTTGGGCTGCAGATGTGGGAGAAGTGACAAAATGGCTGTGAAATCACACCCGGATAGGTACCATACACAGCACAACTGAAAGATTAATATTAACCTGTAATAAAAACAAAGGATTTCCATGTTTGAAAGAGTTTGTCATAAACACCAACACCAAAGGAAATATATATTTAAACTTTCAGACTTTTAGTTCAATACATCTTAATTAGAAAATTATTTTGTCTTCATAATCTACTGAGGAAAATAATAGTGGCATTACACTGTATTTTAAAATGGAAAATCAAAAATAAACCTTTACATCTAAACAATCATGTAAGTTCAAACCATGTATTAAAACTCACTAAAAATAAGATGTTGTTTTCAAGTAAGACCAGGGAGAATGATTACTTTGTCATTGTATTACAAATAAGATAATTATTTTTTCTATTACTTGATTATATACGGTGTGACGAGACAAATCAAAGCTCTGCACTTCTTCACAGGAATGTAAGCTGGAGTGGTAACTGTGCAGGTGTAAAATTGTTTATTTTCATGAATGGAAAATAAAAAAAATTCAGAACCACTCAGATTTCATATGTTCAAAAAGCAGTTGATGTGTCGAATATGGATGAACGCTTGTACTTCTTATTTTTCTTGTATTCTCTTTCATTTTTAATAAGACTTTTGTTAGTCAGATGCAAGAAAAAGATTTAGATCAAACCTCTTGAGGTAAAACCCAAAACTCTGGGGAAAAATCAGAAAGATGAATTTGTGTAGTTTCAAAAAACATAGTCACTTTGCCAAGAGGCTCCAGCTGGCAGGATAGAAAAATGTATCTCTCAATTGCAAATTGCCAATTCTAAAATGGCACAGCAGTAGCTTTCCATCCTGATTACCTACAGCTGCCTGCCTTTCAGCTCTGAGTTTCTAGTCACAACAATAATTTCCTGTTCCATATTTTCCATCTACCTTCTCCAAAATTCATACAAAGTTACTAAACACAGTTGACAATTACTTGTGTACTTCAGATGAGCCTGTATTGTAGCTGTCAGTGCCTTCTGAACATGAGCAAGACAAGGTCTGCATCACTCACTAGACCAGATGGTATAGCTGTGGGGAAAATGGCAGCCTTGCAGCTCATAAACTCTTCCATGGGTCTAAAAAAATACAAGTAGTGATCCTGAGAGTAATTGCTGTCAGCTTAACTTCATTATGGTAGTCCATTAGATAGATGGAGAGAAGGGTGACTGACACCACTGGGCCTGAGGGTGTTGGCAGAGAAGGTCAGGGCTTTTGATCCCAGGAGGCAAAGAGAACAGCACAAAGGAAGCAGTGGTGCAATGTGTTTTCATGGGATTTTGGTGGCCTGGGTGCTGCTTGAGATGAAACAGAAATTAAAAAGCTCCTTTATAAGATAATGTTATAAGATAATGTGGGAAATGTAGCATGCAAGTGCTCTTAGCAGCAATGCAAACAAGCACCTAATTTGACCACGTGCTGAAGTGATGCCCTTGTCCAGAGGGCAGCAGGGTTGGCCCCTCCCTGCTGTGTATGAGCATGCCTTCATGGGGCTGTAGCAGCAGGAGAGTTCCAGCTTGCTTTTATTCTGCAGGATCCATCTCCTAATTCAGCCTCGCGGAACTGATGCGCTGGCTGGGAAGGAGGAAGCCCAGGAAGGAGGTGGGTGAATTGGGGGAAACCTGTAGAGGGGGTCCACAATCACTGCCCTAGCACTGAACAATCACTGAATGTGGTATTTGACAAGCCCAATGGTTCCCAGTGTCTTTGGTGTGGAGTAACAGCTCTACCAGCAGCTGTTAGTAGGACTCAGAATGTTGCTCAGATCTTGAGAAGGTTTGAGCACAGCTCTGCCTGTTTCAGGCAGAAAAGAGATGGTATAGGAGAAAAGCATCAACTGTTAAGGTGCAGAAGATCTCCATGGTGCACAGCAGCAATTTTTGGAACTGCAGAAGAGACAGGGTGAGTTCGAGTGAGTTCAGTGAATTCAGGTGCTCCTAAGGTGAGGCAAGTGCTGAGCAAGAGGTTTTTTGTTGGGATATTTTGATATTACAGAGTTCATCCCTCTCCTATTTTAGAGTATTGGCTTGTTTTCAAATTGAGACCTTGCCAATTTGTATTCATTAGAGAGAAGAATGGGGAATGCCCATCTGGGGAACACAACACTGGTACAGCTCTGAGATACTTGGCTCACCTGTTGGGAAAGCAGCATGGGGCAGATGCTGGTGGAGGGCTGAAGAGCAAATGCCTACTCTGGGCATCATAAATTCTCCTTAGTTAAGGTATGAAAAAGAAAACTAATAATAAACTGGACTCCTCCAAAGGGACAGAAAAACACTGAGCAGAAGTATTATTTTAAAATGAAAGCCATACTGTTGCAGACAATGGCTGGTATGCACTTTTGTGCATCTTTATCCTCTGCTCTCATGGAATACAAAATTACATGGGTTAGAAGGGACCTCTGGAAATCATCTAGTTCAATCCTCTGCTAAAGCAGATTCGCTACAGCAGATCACACAGGAAAGTGTCCAGGCAGGTCCTGGATCTCTCCGGTGAAAGAGATTTGTTGCGGAATCTGGGCAGCCTGTTCCAGTGCTCTGTCACCCACAAAGGAAAGAAACTCTTTCTCATGCTTTTACAGAACTTCCTGTGTATTCCAGTTTGTCCTGTCACTAGGCATTGCTGAAAAGAGCCTGGCCCCATCCACTTGACACCTGTACTTCAGATATGTATAAGCATTGATAAGATCTCTCAGCCTTCTCTTCTCCAGGCTGAAAATCCCCTGGTCTCTCAGCCTTTCCTCTCAATGGAGATGCTTCAGGCTCCTAATCATCTTTGCAGCCCTCCACTAGACACTCTTCAGAATTTCCCTGACTTTCTTGAACCGAGGAAACCAGAACTGGACCGAGTACTCCACCTGTGGCCTCACCAGGGCAGGGGGGAGTACAGAGAAGAGCAGAGGGGGAAGTTCTCTCAACCTGCTGGCCATGCTTTTACTAATGCACCCCAGGATCCCACTGGCCTTGCTGGCCACAGGGCACACTGCTGGCTCATGGCCATCCTGTTGTTCACCAGGATACCCAGGTCCTTCTTTGCAGAGCTCCTTTCCAGCAGATAAGTCCCTAGCCTGTATTGATGCATGCAGTTATTCCTTCCCAGGTGTAGGACTACATTTGCCTTTGTTGAACCTCATAGCATTTCTCTCTGCACAACTCGCCGGCCTGCCCAGATCTCTTTCCTCCAAGAGAATATGTGACAGCTGCAAACAGTACCTATGTAAGGTGAGACCCAGACATTAAATGCCCAAATATATCCCATGTGCAGTCAGTACAGCACTCTCTCTTCAAAACAGTCCTGTTTTATTTCTCTCTAGAGAGGTGCTAGTTCTTATCTGCAAACAGTGAGAAAGAAAACACTGATTGAGCTCAAAGAGGGGGGTGACACAGAGAGGAGTAATTCAGTGATGGATGATTTAGGTGGAACATCAAGAGAAATTTCCCTACTGTCCAGGGCTGGGCTCAGGAATAAGTTTAATGGGATTAGGGGGATTAAAGAAATTGAATTATTTTTAAAATAGGATCCCATTAGACTAGGACAATTATATAGAAAATAGTGGGCCTGACCGCGGTGACCAGAATAGATTGTTGTAGAAATAAATTTCCTTACCACATCACGGATTTCTAGAGTTTGTTTTGCATTCTGGTAAATGCTGGCTAGCTAGAAAGACTGTAGAAGGGTTTTAGGCCTGACAGCTCCAGGCAAGCCTGCCACTAGCCAAAACTGTGCACTGACTGGAATTGCAGCAGAAAGGATAAATGAATAAGGGCTTTCATAATAAATGTAATTCGGGAAGCAATTAAAACTGTCTAGCTTTAGACCACAGCACGGGCTTGTGCTGCAGTGCAGTGTCCAAACAGAATGAGGAATTCCCTTCTGCCTGCACAGAAGCCTCTCTCTTTCCAAGGGAACTTGGTCTCTGGCATCACAAAAATCTGCTCTCAAATGGACAGTCTAGTCATTCTCTCTCTATGGTGATTTCTTATTTTCTCATGCCTGTATGCATCTATGCACAATAATAAGTAAGTGTCTGGATTAACCTTTCTTCCTTCCTTCAAGCAGTTGTTGAGTTCACTTTCTGGTTTTCAGCACTTTAAATTCATGTCTGTGCAACACTTATTTTTGTGCATTTGGGCCAATCACTGTGGCAGTGATTTTCTGGGGGCTAGTAGCTCCCCAGCTGCCATACACGGTGCTTCACAAGACTGATAGACTCTCTTCCAAGAACTAGGGAAACCTCCCTTGGTTAATAAACTGTCAGCCTTCCTACTAACTTCAGCCAAACACATCTGAGGACAATTTTTACACTAATTTTATATAAAAATATTTCTCTTCCCACACTTTCTGATACATGGTAGATTCTTTTCTTAATGCTGTGTTCTCAGAAATTACTGATGAGGCACAGATAGCAGTGTGCACATTGTGTTGCCAGCAGGCACTCTGGGGAGCTTGGGCCGTTCAGGAGCTGCTGGTGTCCCTGCTCACCTTCAGCAGGTTTATGTACACAGACAAGAGCAATGAGTGATGGACTTCTGCTTGTCAGAACAGGTCATATGAGTTCATTCAGAAGGATGTTTTATTTTGTAGACAACATATACCATTTTAACTTTTGCTGTCATTGGATGTTAGAGGAGAACGTCTATAGACATAAAGGCAGAAGCTGACAGCTCAAAAATGTCCTTGGTTGTGGATGTGGGTGTTAGAGTCCTTCTTAAGACTGGGCAAAATAGATAACATTTAGGAAAAAATGATGAAGAAGGTTGTTTGCATAAATGTTTCATTTCTGCACCTGACTTTTATGTGAACACAGGAGGATTAGGAGATGCTCATACTGAATGCAGGAAGAGTAGCACAGAGTACAGACTGTTCCCTTCTACAGTGTCTTGGTATTCTGTTGGGCCAAAGATGAAGTATTCAAACAGATAGGCTTTGCAAGAAAGAACAAAGTTATATGTTGATGTGGGGCATTAAAACCCATAAAGTTTGAGAGAGTCCTTGCCACTTGTCCAGTCTTAAAAGGGAGTTAGGAACTATAGGAAGAAAATAGCCAGATAAAAAACAGAGGATATTGCTAAAAAAAAAAATAAAAAAGTAGAGAGGATTACGCCACAAAGAAACGGAAAGAGGAGAAATGTTAGTCTCACTCATCCAGTTTGCTTCAAAATTTCAGGGTCCTAGAAAAACTGTTCTCTGAACTGCAGTAAATCCATCGTTAACCACAGTGTTAATGGACAGTTTAAGGTGTGTTTTTAGTTTCCCAGGGAGAGATCTTGTCAATCCAAGCTTTGGTAGTAGTTTGGTATACTGGAGTTTACCAAAGGCAAAATTACAATAACAAAATGGGAAAAGGAAGAGCAGAAAAGAGAAGCAGATAAGCCTTCTAAAGAAAATAACAAGAAATAGGACAATTTCAAACAGCAAGTGATCAATTAAATATGAATGATAGAAGATATGCAGGAGGAAATAAATCTTCAAGGAGACGATTCACCATCCAGAAGGCAGCTGCAGAAGAAACAGTAATATAATCCCAGCTAAGCAGCCTGGGGAAAATGGAATAAGATAGCAGAAAACTTCTGTTTATTTTATAGGGTATTTTAGACATCACTAACTGGAGAATCACATTTTTGACTTCTCTCTATTTAAGTGCAAGAAAGTGAGATTCTGATTATTTCTGACCTCCTGTTTGTCTTGGAAATAAATTCCTCATTTGTTCTGTTTGCTTGATGCATTTGTAAATGACTATCTTGATCTTCTTAGCATAATCTTTGAAAGAGAGAACTGATGTGAACATAGTCAGTCTGGATCTGTGCCTCAGAGACTTAGAAGAAAAATGAAAATTTGGTGACTAAGATTTATTTAACTGAATGTGGTAAACCAAACTGCAGCTCAGTACTGGGGCATTTTTTTTCAAACTTGTGCTTTTTTTTCAAATTTCAGTTCTAGTTTAAAAATGTGATTTGTAGATTCCCTCCTCAAATTTGGCGCCACTTTACTCTGCTGAAATAGCTTAGTAATTCCTCCAGAGCCTTGAATTACATATGTGTCCACATTCTGTCTTCAAGCAGGCTGAAGTGATCTTCTCATGTGTCTTCTCATTTGACCTAAACTGAAACCTGGAGACAGGAGCCTTCCTGTAAGAGTTAAATAGCAACTCTGCTGGCTGCTGCAGCCACTACCGGGAGAGATATAGCAAACAATTCACTTTTAAGAGCACCTATTTCTTTGTAACTGAATAAAGGTATATGAGGTCAAGATCAAACGTTCAGGTTTTAGACAGAATGAATCTCACTCTCCACGTTCTCTGAGTTCTGTGTGTCAGGGAGAATATGGCTTGGGGTCCACTTATTTAGGAAAAGAAATCCTAGATTCTAGCTTGCCTCTACCCCTTTTGTACCTTTTCTTCAGTTAGTCAATAAGTCTAGAGCAAGAAGGGAAATGTATGCTAAGAACAGTCAAAACTTAGCCAAGAGTTCTTGAATTGAGTGCAACATTTGTTCATGGAGATCTATCACAGGAGATCTGTCCTGCCTAGTCTTTAGTCTAGGTGAGACATTTGCGCATCACGGCTCTACGTCCTCCAAGTGTTATACAAAAGTCTTGAGTTGTATCTACTACATGAAATAAATTTAGCCATGTACCCTTCTTAGTTTTTTGAAGTAGAAGATAAGAGCAGTCATCCTCTAGGCCCTTCTTCCGGGCTGCATATCTGGGTTACAGATAAATCTTAGTGCAAAGCTGAGAGATGAGGCAACATTTGGTTCATGAAAATTTTAGGCAGCTCCTGGATCAAACAAACTGGCCTTTTGGGATTCCTTTGGAAGATATCCAGTGACAACAGCTTGCTGATTCCTGGATTCATCTCTGGAGGACCAAGGATCTCAAAACTGTGACCATGATGAACCAAGGTCTTTGGTCAGATCTGAGCCTAGGAGCCTGACTTTACATTCTCCATTCAAAGACAGAGGCATACCTCAGAGTTTTCTGTTAATCCTCTCCTCATCGAAGGTCCTTTGGTGTCAATAGCATCTTTCCTGCACCTTTTCTTTTTTCATGAGTGAGCTTTCCATGCTATTGCAGTACAAACCATAGTGTGTGTACAACTATAGGCAAGTTCATATTTGAATCATATGCTGCAGCACGGAAAAATTGTAAAAAATGGGAAAAGAAATTAATAATACAGTCTCATAAATTTTTTGAGCACAAGAAGATCTTTCATCTTGTGCACCAAGGGTAAAATCCAAATTTCTTCAGAAAGAATCTTTGATGATTAAAGGCTTGTTGGCAATAGAGCCACAGAGACTAATTATGAATTCTCTGTGTGGAACTCACTCCACACAGCTCGCTCAGTTAGTTGGCTGGCATTGTGGAAAATCTGTAACATCCTAGATCAGGAAGCAAGGTAGGAAAAGATTTAAGGCTAGAGATTGACTCTCCTGTAAATTTATAAATGGCCAGTCCTGTCACAGAAGTGGATGAAGCTATATCAGTGCATAATTTGATACTGGGATTTGTTTCTGTTTGTATATATTACAGGACATGGAACAAATACTCCAAAGAGCACCAAACGTTTGTCAATTCTTAAATACTGAATGTAGATGCGTGTCGTACATGGGCTTCTGTACACCTGAAAGCTTATCTGTTTCATCTTTTTTGTACGCATGAAAAGTGTTTTTATATGTAAAGGACACAAAACAATGAAGTTATCTTCCTTATAAACAGATTGATTTTGCAGAGAAGTGCCTATGGTATATTCCAGACTATGTGTAAACCTAAAAGACAACTAATCTTTTTTCATTTCCAGCACATTTGACGCTCAAAGAGTTTGATATTTTTATGCTATTGCAGTCGTGCAGTGACAGTAGGACTTTCTATTCTGAAAGCTCCTTACAAAAAGTATATTGCTATATTGCTTTTCATTTCACAGCAGAGGAATAAGGAATGAGACTGGATAGAATAATACTTGCCCACAACAGGAGCATTCTTGCATAGCAACAATGGGCTTGTGAAAACGCTGAGCTGCCTTAAAGGTCCCATCTCCTGAGAACAGAAAACTTCACCCTTTGAGAAGAAATGACCTATTCGAGTTTTCAGTTCTAAGCCTTTTCCCCTTTTGTTGCATGCTCACAAACATACTGTTTTGCTTCAGAAATAAAGAGCATCAAGAGCAAAGAGTGTTCTTTCATTGCTGGGAAAAAAAACTGAACACCTATCTGTGTGTGCAAGCCAAGCAGCAAGGACAGTCATGTCTGTATTCCAGTCATGTTTCCTTATCGTCTGTGCCATCCTGCCCATCTCCAGAGCATGGGAGACTGCTTACAGGGATGTAATTCTGTTTAAAAGTCTGTCACTGTGAATCACTGAGGGGAAAAGGCAAATCACAGGGTTGCATAGCAGTACTTTGGTGCCAAAAAAATCCCAGACCTTTGTAGTGTCAGGAAATAATTTGCAGTGAATATCCAAACTCCCCCTATACTGTTTTCTTGAGGCTACAAACATGCTAATGTCTTCTATATACAGAAGCACACTGCACATTAAAGGTACATTTGGAAAGAAAAACTGGCACTTCCAATTTCTACCACTGCCAGATTCTAGTCCTTAGACTCTCTGTATAAACAACCACCTCGCATCTGAAGTGGTCAGGTCTACCAATTTTGTATAAGGTCTCTGGTGACAAAGTAGCTCCATTTGCAGTTTGCTTGCCTCAATATTTTGTTTTTATTGTGGTTCCAAAAAAACGAGTAACTGTGTTGTCTTCAAGAAGTAGGGTGTTTGTAATATAAAAGCAGAAGAGCCTGGGGTGCTTTGGGTCACATTTAAAATCACTTGCATGTGAAATTATTCTGCAAAAAAAGTAGTAGCCTGAAGTGAGCGGCTGGTTCAGATACTCTCTAACACAATTAAGCAGTCCTGAAGAATTTATCTTACTGGTCTTTTTAAAATTGTCACTGATCCTTGAAATGAGACTGTTCCTGCTTTATTTTAAGAGGTTTATTCAGGAAGTTTCTCCCTAAGGAGAAGATCAGCAGAAAGCCGATGCACCAGCAGAATTGTGTGCTAATCCTCAGAGCAGAGTGGGAGATGGATGGAGGGGAAGAATACAAAGTAAGGAATATGCCTTACGCTGGCTCAGCTACAAATTTGATTTTTCCACAGAAGCCTTAGAAAGGGGAAATCAACCAAGCCACTTCCTTCCATTGTTAGCTGAATAATGATTAGAAGTAAAAGTCAGTTCAAGCCAGTAGAGAAAATGCCCAGAAAATAAGCAAACCCAATGGTCTGTTAAAGAGACTTGGTGAAGACCCACACATTCTTTATAGTCACAGCTTCCTCATGGCCATTAGATTCCCTAAAAATGAGAAATATGACTAGCAACCTAATATGGAGAAAACTGTTAGGTAGTGTTAGTAATGGTGGCATAACCATTACCTATCTGCAAGAGTCACGGTATAATTTAAACCAGAATCTCCTTTTTCCAGTGAGCTGGTGCTACGTGATTTGAATGGATCTTCAGAAACAGACAGGATGAAAACAATCATTTACTTCTTGTTTTTAAATGAATTTAATTTGAATAAAGTTCTTTTTCTCCATATAACAGAAGCAACTGCTCTCTCCTAATATTCCACACAACCTAAAATGGATTGATGATGAATGATTAAATTTGCCACTGAAGGGGTTGCCCTTGAGTTGCCTGCCGGGACTCGCTCTATAGATTTGTGTTTTGCCCTTCCTGTGTCCTTTCTGTCCAATCTGTAAAAAGAACCCCTTATTTTACTGTCAAATTTACAAATTAAAACAACTTTGCTACTGTGCATGCAGCGCCTGGCTGAACAGGGCTCTGATTAGCTGGCTGTGCCTGGGTTACCACTACCACAAAAAGAAGGCAGGAGTAGTAAAACAAAATCTGCTTCTTACACCATTTCAAACAGGGAGAAAAAAATGGACTTCCCCAAAATGATCATAAGTGCCACAGTGTGAATATTTCTGATGCCTTAAATTTTTCTTAACCATTACATTTTTTCATCCAAAGCATAAACGTCTTTTTGTCTGCATGCTCTGGGAAAGAAGGCATACCTTTTGTGGAGGGCCTTTAAAATAATTAATTCTTAATATTATTACCCTTCTCATGCTTTTTCTTGTTTCTGTTTTGAATTTTGCTTTCTAAAAGGGTGTTAAGAAAGAATGCATAAGTAGGGGCAAACCCAATGACAGTTTTTCAAATCTGAGTTTTTAAGCACAGAACCAGAAAGAAATGAAATACTGAACAAAAGAAAGCACCAAAACAAACCAGTCAAACTAATAAAATCCCAAACCAACTGGAAAAAAACACGATCACCAATGACAATAATGAAAAACAGTTGTATTTTAAATTCTCTCATCTTTAAAATGCTCTGACAGCAGTGAACCGACTTTTGGCAAGCTCTCTACAGTATCATTTGATATACCTGAAACCCTCTGGAAATGTTATTCTTTTCTTCCTCATGTGCTTACAGAAATCACTGCCCTTAATTCTGTAATGGTGACATTTTGATGCCATTTCAGGTTTTCATTTTACTTGCTTAAAACTCTCACTGCTTTGATATATAGTCAGCTTCATGGTTTCCAGTGAAATCGATACCGATCCCCAGCAGCTAAGCATTTACTGCAGTTCTTTGATGGGCACTTTTAATAATGTTTTATGTTTTAACATGTTTTGAGTATTATTCAAAATGCTTTTGCAGGGCTGGTTGCAGATAAGGAGCTTTATAAATAACTTTATATTAATGTTGCATGGAATTGAAAAACATTAGGCACAAGAGAAAATTATTTTGATTTGTGTCTTGAAAAGTAATTTTAGGCCTTTAGAAACAGAAATTATTCTTCATCTCAGAGGCAGGCTGCAGCACTTGGAGAAAAGCACAAGATTGCTGTCTAATTACATAGGACTGTGCTCGTATCATTTCCCCTATTTGTTATAATCAAAATCATTAAAATAAATTAATTTAGCATTGTGCCAGTTTGTCTCGTTACAATCCATGTCAAGAGAATGAACAAGAAAATGTATTCATTTGCTGTCATACCTTGTAAAAGTATTGCTACAGCATTTCATGTGACCCAGAAGTTTCTATCTCATCAGGGGGATACTGCAGTGCTCCGGGCGGCTGCAAAAAGCAGCAGGGCTGGTCAACACAGACAGATACGGAGTGAGACTGCTACAGCTGAGAGAGGCCACGGAGTGATTCAGTCACCCACAGACATGGGACAGAGTTTCCTTGTGCCCCCAGGGCACCTTCTGATTGAGATAAGGGTGGGAAGCCACAAATAGCTTTTCAAATGTTGTCATCTCTACATTATGGAAGGAAAAACAACTGTTGTTATTTCCCTTCTGGCTTTTCCTAACTGCTCTCTGGAAGCTCCTGTAGACAAAGAGACTGCTTAGAGGCAGAAGCTGAAGAGTGTTCTGCAGTCATATGCAGAAGCTCACGTTGGGAAGGAAGGAGAAGCCCTTCCCCAGCCCTGGGAACATGGGTTACCAGTGTGGGTCAAAGCTGGTGGCTGCAACAAGATCTCCTTAACCCAGTACAAGTGGAATGTGTTGCTTATTTCTGTACTGGACACTGAGAAGATGAAACACATTTCTTTGTGATCCTTCTCACTCATCCTGTCAGGCTGGTGCTCAGCTGCCTGCACAACCAGCCCCATATTCACTCCTTTAAAGCTACAAAGCACTCTGGAATTTTTACTAGGTTACATATGCTCACTTAGACTGTCTCTTAAACTACAGGCATTTTGTATTTTAACTATCATTGTTAAATATTTTCCTGCCACCCATGCACAGAGATTTTCATCACATTTTCAATGAGCTAACAACCCATGAGCCTGTGCCCTTTCTGTGCACATTTTGCCAAGTAAAATGCCAACTGGCACTATCTGGTCATTTTCAGATGTAAAGGCAGATGTCTGCTCTTGTAGGCATTATGACTGGGAACTCTTTGTGTGTGTATGTGTGTGTGCATGCACATAACCATCATTTTTCAATGACACAGAGGAGTGTTTTTCTGAAATGAAGCCTGGCTCCCCTGCTCTCTTGAGCTCCCTTTCATTTGAGAGCAAAGAGATTCCTAATGAAAGACGCCAAGCCTGTGTAACTACACAGGAAATATGTTGGGATTTCATTTTCACTTTTTCATTTGGTCTGCCAGCATGAATATTTTTGTCTATTCTCCCATCACCTAAGATTTTATTGAGTGCACTGTGTGTGACTTGACTATATTGTATTATTTAATTGGCATTTGATTGATAGTCAAAGCACACATATTCCTTCTGTCTGAGAGAACCTTCAGTGATTGCTCCATGAGATCCTTTTCTGTACAGCTTCTCGACATGCTGGCAGCATTCGGTGGCTGTAGGCTGTGGGGGAACATGAGAGGCTCCTGCTCTCCTCGCTCCTGCCACACAGGAGGGTGTCTTCATTTCTCCCTCTGTCCTCTATCTGTCTCCTTGTCCTGATACCCAGCTCCTTGGACCCAGTCCTGTTCCCATCCACTCTTCCTCCTCCCCATCATCCTACTACCTTTACATAACTTTCTGTTGCCCCAGTTCCACGGCCTCTCCACTCTTTCTGTGAATGTTCTGCCTCCAAACAAGGCTGGCACAAGTAGCATTGACACACAAATTTAGCCAAACCATTGCTAGTATTTCATATTACATCTATTTAATTCAACATACACACAGATTTATGTCTGTATGTTATACTATTTTGACATATGCTAAATAAACCAAAAGGCTCACGGGAATTGTTTCCTGAAGTCATTATTCTTCTATGTTCCTTATTTTTCTCCCATTCATCATATGCAAACTTAAATTACAATCTTTTTGGGACAAATATTGTCTATTGGCTACAACAATATTTTGGGTGAAAAATGAATAAATATCAAATATGTTTTTAAAAAATTTTCTTTAGAGGTGAGAAATATTTATTTTTTCTTTAAGCAATCAGGTAAAAAAAAAAAAAAAATCCTTTGCTGCCCGAAAGGCCTCTGGGGAGCTTCTTCAGGACTAATTTCAGTCTGTGGGGATCTCTAATACAGGATGTTTTTCCTTACCACTTCAAGAATCAAAAAATTATTATCATAAAGGGATCTCTCCTCTGCAATTAGAAAAAACATATTTTAACGAGTAAATGTATGCTTAAAAAAATTCCTCTTTTGAGTGGATTTGAAGATAAGTTAATTGTCTTGTATTCTCCATCTTTCCTGCCTTGTTCCAAGAACTTCATCTCCCTCTAGATTAATAACAAGACAAGAATTAGACATGAGATAATTTACCACATCATTTATTTAAACATTTTAGTGAAGGAGAGATCATAGAAGCATAACAGAGCTGAAGTTTGTTGTCAGCTGGGTTGGGATATGTACATAAGTTCCAGGAACGACTTAGTCAGTACAGGCTTTATTTTAATTTTAAATGGAAATTATGCAGCCAACAAGATGTATCCTGTCTTCTCACTGCTGCTGATCTGCAAAGCTACAAGCCAAGGAGGCATAATGGAAGATCTCACAGAAAATACTTCCAATAAATAGAATGTATATTCTCCAGCTTTATTTTTAACTGCATTGCTGCACCAGAATACAACATTTTGGAAGCCATTTCAGTATACCTTGAAGATTCCATTTTCTTATTTTTCAATCAAATAGCATGGACCATAGTCTTGATGGATGTCAACTCATCACCATTTCATTGGAAACATATCATCATTCAGGTTTTTCATTGCATGCTTGACAGCAATAGGATCACTTTGGAATGAAGTTGCGCTCACCCACACCTGCATATGCGATGTTTGGCTGTGAGGACTTTTTTTCAAGCATGTGCTTAGAGATATTTATTTTACAGAACCAAACAGTGAGAAAGATAGAGGAGACAAGTATTGCTGAGAAGACGAATGAGAGATGAAGGGAATGTTTTGCACTGTCCAGACTCAGAGGAATGGAAGAAGGAAATGCCCTGCTTCCAGCATTGCTTTTGTGTTTCAAAATAAACAGTCACTAAAAAAAACAACCAAACAAACAAACAAAAAAAACCCACCAACAATAAAAAAACGAACAGCCACAAAAAAGCTGCTGGAAGATTTGAAGTAGACAGCAATGGGGTGCCCAAATCAGCAGGCTGGGAGCTGTGATTTCCTTGTGTGATTGGAGGAGCCTGATATACATATCTGCAGGTTTATGCAGTCTAGAAGAATATGTCAGGCTTCCTGATCTTGACAGTGTTCTAGCAGGAGGTTGATACAGGCTGGAAATATATTGGGATGGGGCTGCTCTAAGGTGTTTTGTAACTTCACAGTGTTATGATACTGGACAGGTAGGGTACGAGTCATCCTGTTTCCCTTTGTATCAAAAGACATACCTGTGGCTGCACTGGGTGCAGACCCACTGTGGCAGGCATTTTGGGAACACTTATAGAACCAATCCTTCCAGGATTACTGAATGGAAAAACATGTTTTTTGGAGTGTAGCTAAGTGTAGGCATAAACACAGTTTTGTGTTGCCCTGTCTATTCAAAACTGTGGCATTTCTGGACACGTAACAAAGCATAGCTCTAAAGCACACAAGGTGCCCCCAGGGTTACCTGGTGTTTTTCAAGATCACAAGTTTGGATGGCACTGTGCTCCTCTCTCTGCATTCCTGTGTTCAGAGGAGTGTGGTGTAGCCAGCCAAAATGCCTGTACTTCTGTGCAGACATGCCCTCGTACATCTGGGGAAAGAAGATCTTGTAGATAGGCAGCACCTGAGAAAGTTTCGGAGAATTTATGTATGGTGGTTTGGTACCCTGTGCAAATCTTTAAACTCCTGATGAAGTGTTAATGAGAGCCTTTCTTTTCGGAGTCCCTAGTGCAAAGTTTTGCCCTGACCTTTTGATTCTTGCAGGGACATTTTCTGTGACAAGTTACTGTCAGTGATGAGATAGTATATACATGAATACTATTTACTATTCCAAACTGATAAGTCCAATAGCAGATAATTATGTCTATACTTCCCATATAAGGACACAAAGACTAATTTATCTTCTTGGCATTTCCTTAGTCAGCATTTCTATTTTCTTATGACAAAATTGAAATTGCAGATTATTTTTTTTTTTGTGACAACTCATGGGTTGAAATAAGAAGAGTTGAATAGGAAACGCGAAGGCTGTTCATACAAGCAAAGCAAAACAAGGAATTCATTCCTTCCCATTGGTAGGCAGATGCTTATACATGCCAGGAAAGCAGAACTCATCAAGAGTCATGCTTTCTTGCGAAGACAAATGTCATCATTCCGAATGTCCCCCTTCCTCTTTCTTCACCCTAGATTTTATTGCTGAGCATGATTTCATATGGTGTAAGACATCCCTGTGAGCAGTTCATGTCACCTGTCCTGGCTTTGTCCGCCCCCAGCTCCTTGTGCCTCCCAGCTCCTGGCTGGCAGGGCAGCAAGAGAAACTGATAAATCCTTGACACTGTGTAAGCACTGCTCATCAGCATGTTATCAGCACTTTTTTCATTAAAAAATCCAAAACATAATAATCCAAGCCTCTATGATGAAAATTAGCTCGCACAAAACTTTGAAATGGAGTCATCCGTCTGAACATTCATGGCCTTGCCAAAAATTCCTTGCCATAACCTGAGATTACTTTCCCACATTCTACATCTCAATTTCATGACAACTTTTCTTTATTGAACTGTTATAAAAGTCTCATCATTCCTATTTCTCATTTGGCCAGATACATCATAATTAGACTCAGGAGCCCAAACTGTGTGTGTGGTTTTAAATCTTTTTTATCCTCCCCATCATTTTTTTTTTCTGCAAGCGAGATGACACCTTTCAAAGCTACATATTGGGATCTGGATCAAATGATTTTTCATCTATTGCTCTCTGTGCATGGTGGAAAGTTCTATCTAGTCAAAGCAATTTGATTGCCCATATGCAGGTTTCCCCTCAACAATTGTCTCTATTGCAATGCCACAGTCTGGCAGTCAGACAGCTGGCATGTTGTAACTGCTGCTTTTCATTACTGACCAGATTGCCTCTTATGTGTTTTCTCCATCTGTTTCTTGTAACTACCTTTGGTCCTCTTGTTATTGATCATGGGACAGACACTATCTATTTACACATAACATTCACAGTAAAGCTCTGGTTTCTACACAGTGCCTAGCAGTATATTTATCCTGGTAGGAATATATGAATTAACTTCAAAGCAAACTGCAACAGAATGACAGAAGTACACACAGACCTTAAAGTAGATGCATTTTTTTTTCATGGAAGAGTATATATGAAATGATGTACTTATGATGTCTTCTTATGAATATTGAATAATATGATTGCCATGATGCCTAGAAGCCTTCTGTTGAAGTAGATGACGTTGAACCCTCTACCAAATAATTGTTCTCATTTGAAGTACTGTATTACAAAAGAGAACAAATGTTATGTACCAGAAAATACCTCATGTTTTAATGTTTTCCATTATTTCATATGCCACAATTTCTTTTTTTCTTTCTGATTCTGCTCCATAGATGAGAATCACACATTTCATTGTCAAAGTATCATTGGATAAAATTGTCCCCTAATTGTTCTTAATGCAAAACAATCAGATTATTACTAATGTAGAAGGAAAAACTGCAGTTCTATGGCTGCAGATATAATTAATGGAAAGGTTTTATGGACTTTAGTAGATTATTATGATGTGACAGTTTTAAAGTCTGAGAGTGATTGTGAAATATATGGAATTACTTCCAGAATGCACAGCTAGAATTAGGGACCTTCATAAAGGTGGCTATTATAAATATACATAAATATAAAAAACAGTTACTGCTAATGGTCAGAAATAACACTAAAGTGGTTATATGTATTTATTATTGATCTATTGTAAGTCTAATGCTATATCTTACAGGACAAATCTAATACACAAGAGAAAACATGTTCATCTGCATTCCACAGAAATTAAGCAACTCTGGGGAAAGAGCAAATGGTAGCAGGAGCTGACGAGCAAAATAATCTGTCTGGAGTTAGTGTTCTTAAAGTAGTAGCTACTTAACAGTAGCTAACAATATGATCTTGCAGCTCTGAAGGCCAACACTATCCTGCGCTACATCAGAAGAGGCACAGCCAGCAGAGAGGGAGGTGACTGTCCCCCCCTTCTCCGCCCTTGTGGGGCCTCATCCAGAGTACTGCACCCCCTTGTGTGTTGAGGAACCCAAAGACAAGAAAGAAGTAGATCTGTTGGAGCAGTACAGAGGAAGGCCACAAAGATTATCAAAAGACTGGAGCACCTCTCTGACAAAGGAAGTCTGAGGGAGTTGGGCTTGTTCAGCCTGGAGAAGAGAAGGGTCCAGGGAAAACTCACTGTGGCCTTCCAGTACTTGAAGGAAGCTTATGAGCAGGAGGAGGACTGACTTTTACACAGGCTGGTAGTGATAGGACAAAGTGGAATGACATCCAACTAAAAGAGGAGAAATTTAGATTAGATGTTAGAAGGAAATTCTTTACAGTGAGGCACTGGCATGGACTACCCAGTGAAGCTGTGGATGCCCCATTCCTAGGGGTGTTCAAGGTCAGGTCGGATGGGGCCCTGGGCAGCCTAATCTAGTAGGTGACTACCCTGCCCATGACAGAGAGTTTGAACTGGATGATCTTTAAGGTCCATACCAACCCAAGACATTCTATGACCTGAGCATCGTAAGTTCCCTGAACTTCAACTTTCACATTCATTTTTGCCTTCTCTAAGGCTGGCACCTCCTGTGACGTCATTGTCCCTATATTCTTGTAGCAGATCTTATCAGGGAGCTTTTCTTGAGCAGTAAGGTGAAACTCTGACAATAAACCGCAAAGAATGCTTTGTTACCTGTCTATTTCTGTTCAGCTTTTCTAAAGAACCAGCAAAAGTGTCTGAGAAACCCCCAGGCAAAGGAGGCCTTCCATACCCTGACCCACAAGACTGTGCTTTGTTGCCATTACGCATGCCATCTCGTCTGCTACCAAGCTCTGACCCAGCACAAACTGCTGTGAAGTTGCTTGGAGCAGGAAGGATTACAGCAACTCTGGCACATTGTGCCTGCAACTGGTGTCAAGGCTATAGTTTAATTGGGATGAACAGTGTGCTTTTAGCTGCATCTAGAAGTTCTTCTGATAGATTTGGCAGTTATAGCAGGGTGATAAAGTACTGATGACAAGACATGGAAATGTTGGCTTTTTCAAGCCTCTAATGGAAACATATGGTTGCAATTAAATGCTTTCAGAAGGATTCCTTAGGGTAGGACGGACTTCTGGTAAAAGACTGATAATGTTTGGAGTACTGGAGTAAGGAAACTGAGACTCCAGGACCTCAGTCTGTTTTATTGAGACAGAACCCGAAACTTCTACCTAACATATCCACACTGATTTGATTGCTACATACTCATTAAAGTTTTTTGTTGTTATACAGCCTGGAGGAAGGTAAGTCTGTCTCTGCCTTTAAGACCTGAAAAAGTCTCCAACTGAACCTGTATCAGTTGATGGCAGTATATCTAGGATGGATTTGCTCTTGTCCAAGTCTTCCAGCACTTCAAAGGGCACTGTAATTTGTCAGTAATTTTTCTTAGATGTCTTTCCAAGGCATCTAAGACATAACATGAGTTATATATTTCTGTGCCAGTTTTTCAATATTTTATGGGCTATGAGAAGTTATTTTGTCTTTGCTCTTTCCTAATTGCTCAGAAGAGACTGTTTTTATCAGTTTTCACTGTTCAGTCTAATACATTGTGCATAATAGCTTTTATATCAACAATTTCGAAGTGCTCTTTACTGAGTGGTCACTCCTATTATTCCCTATAACTTACTCATTATCTATGCACAGTAAACCCCACCAAACCAAAAGGCATAGGATTATGTCAATAGAAAACTCCTCACTGCTCCTCACTGGCATGTCAGCTCTGTATCCAGATTTAAACACAGTGCAGTAAACTTTAACAACGAAGTGGAAAGAAAGGAAGCAAGAACTGAGAGTAGACAGAGGTGGATTGGAAACACTGTCATTAAACAGCCAAAATATTCAACTCTTAAATCAGCATTGATTTATCACGCTAGTATCAATGACCAGGAATTAGTGAGTGATATGCCCGTGGTTGCTTGCCCACTTAATTTGTCTGAGTTATGTACAAAACTGACTATGTTGCACTTAACCACTACCAAAGGGAAGCAAACTACAAAAGATTGCAGAATGACAGTCTCAAGAAGTTGTGTAAGCTGCCTTTTTCTGCATGGCAGAAACACGTGTGTTTAAAAGTTGTTTTATTACATCTTATACTACAAGTTTTGTTCTGTTTTCCTAGTCTACCAGGACAGAACGGACAATTTTATCAGAAACAAAATGGGAGTAGCAAAGCCCAGAGTGTGTAGAGGTTACAAAAATGCACTGATGCTGGTAAGTGTTCCAATCATTAATTTAACAGCATAATTTTACTGCACACTCCCTTTGCCTGTTGAACAGGAACATTTGAGGTCACGGGGAAATGCAGTACTGCTTTGGAACTGTATTTTACTTGTCCTGTTTCAGATTTTTTCAGTGCCTATTGATATTCAGTGCAAAGTTGATGTCTATGTTCTGTGGCCATGTTTTGAGCTATTGTGTCTAATAGGCTTTCTGGCAGCTTTTCAAAAACAATAAACATATGTAAAGTTTAAGGAAATTCACAGGCAAGAAAGTCAGTATGCACATCCATTCCCTATCATGCTCAGCATGAGACAGTGAGACAGCTTGGTTAAAAAGTCTAAGGAAAGCTTTTTCCTGAAGAACTATGATCGTTTTCACTGAATCTTCTGAACTGGAGTGATATCCACAAGAATGCAAAGTCTGCACAATAATCCTCAGTCAGCTTTCTCTGGAATTCTTTTTCTGTGATTTCTCATGCATTGGTTCGTCTTTGCAATTGAAAGTTGTCGCATTCAAATAAATTATGAATTCAAAGCACAATTGCTACTTCTGAATCATACCATAAGGTAGATGTTGTTGTTCCAGAATGATTGAATTGCTCCTGCTCAGTTGGAAGTTGGACTAAGTCCAGATAGATTAAGACAGATATGGAAGATACAAATGTTTTCATGAGTACAGCCAAAACTGCTTTGTATAGGAGTAGCTGGGAACATGCACAGTCATGCAAAAGGAAGTTGTACTTTTTTTATTTCAGAAACAAATGGAAGGGTGACAGTTTTGTATCTTGGCCTTCCCCTTCCCTTCCCTTCCCTTCCCTTCCCTTCCCTTCCCTTCCCTTCCCTTCCCTTCCCTTCATCTCTTTGGTGTTATGTCCCATGAGATAATTCTACATACAGTTGCAGCTGAGACATAAGGAGGTTTGGTGCTCCAATCCTTCCTGTGAGAACTGTTAGACAACAGTTCCATGGTCAAAGCATGGTCAAGTAGCCTCAAAAGTATTGGATCTGAAAGCATTGCCTATATCTAACCTTCATCACTCAGCCAGGATCTCCATTCCCCATCCCCTACTCTTTTGGAGCCTTGAGTCTCCAGATAAATCATGGACTGGCTGAAGTTCTGAACTGATTACTGTCTGGATTGGAGGAACAGCCTCCATATCTTTGGGTGGAATGAGACATAACTTCTGTTAGTCAAGGCAGGCTATGATGCTACTACCAAAATTAATTACAATACTGACAACTTTCACCATTTCAACCTTTTATCACGGGCTTTATGTGAGGTGAGGTACTTGTTGATGTAAATGTAGACTACAGGAGAATTTATAACATGAAACTAACAGGCTCACCGCTAGAGTAGTCGTGGGTTTTTTCCGTAATGAGAGCCAACATTCAAGAAAACCTTAGAATATAAAGGGAAGTGTTACTTTTAAATTTATTTTTATAGCATTAGGCAATTCTGGAATGATTATACAGCTTTTTGCAATTCACACAGGAACATAGATAAGTGAATTTTACAGAGGCGGCATGGAGGTGGTTTGGATCCTACCAGCATTACTGCATTATGCCTTCAGAAATCAGCTGTCAAAAAAGCAAAGCAGGGAAGTGGGCTTTCATCTATTGCATTTCTGTCAAAAACAAAATTTCTTTATTTCTTTCACATTTCTTTCTTTATGACAGGTGGTGCATGATCAAAAAGGTCTTTTGTAATTTTCAGGCTTTTAGGCATCATGTTTAGATCTTGTAGAAACTGCAGACTATATAAATTGGGAAAAGTCTTTCAATCTGTAGGTAGCAGGGAAGAAGGTTTTTTGTGGAAGTTAAATAACAATTAGTTTTGGATGATTTCATCCTTTTAGCATTTTACTGCAAATTGATTCTGATTTATTTTAATTTTGCTAAATAAAGCCAAAATCAGGGAAATGAAAAGTCCACCTGAACATCGTTCACAAACATATAGGTATGAAAATACTTGGCAGTCAAGAAAAACACATTTCTAACTGGTGTCTGAACAGTTTACGTTGCCATGTTTTCCTCAAATTATGTTTACTGAGTAACCAAACCATCACAGTGATACTAATCTTCAATTTAAGATAATTAATTAAACAAACAAATAAACAGGAAAATAGTCCTTCCTCTTTTATATCTTTTTTTTCTTTCATGTTTCTCTTCTTATCCAGTTTCTTATTTATCATTCTCCTTTCTTCTACTGCTACTTCGGATGAACAGTGAACTACCCGAGCCTCTTGTTTCTATTTACAAGAGCTTCTCAAAAATAAATAAATAAATAAATAAAACCACCAAAAAACCCAAGTGTTTATAAAAGTGACTGACATGTTGAAAAAATGAAAAAGTTACTAATAGAAGAACTTTGAGTGGCCCAGAAGAAGCAGTCCAATGGGCAGGTTTTGTTTCACACCACTTTGCAATAGGGTACAAACTAGTAAAACCTTACCTCAGCATCACTCTTCATTGACTGCAAATGGAGCTTGACACTGAATTAGAAAATCTGGAAACATTTAATAAAAAACTTTGAGCCTCTTCAGACAAGTCCCATCTTAGGTTAGGGTCAGTATTCCATCCCATTCAGACTAAGTATCTGGTCTGAGAGTCAGTTTGACATTCATCACCAAGGACTTTGAGTTCTCTTCAGAAAACTGGCACACTTTCTGATTCTGATGAAAGGCATAAAACAGTAACTTTTCTTTCTAAGTTGGATTTTTTTTTCATAAATTTTTCTGAATCAGTGAGGACAATGTTAATTAATGGTATATTTCTTTGTGATTTAGAGAAGTTATTGATAAAAAAATTTTAAATGCTCATAGAAAAAGAGGACAAACAAAAAATAAATAGAACATTATTCCAATCACTGATAAAACTATGAAATTAAATGACAGCAGGTCTTACTAAGGTTTAAAAATCCGTTCACAATTTACTTTAAAATTAAAAGGGAAAACAGTTATCTTCAAAAGAAAGTCTACTCCTGTTTTATTATGCATAGGACAAGGCAAACAGAAAAGATGCAGTAGGAGTATTTCAAAGCAGCTCATTTTCTTTCCATAGATACTAAACCACCTTTTCTTCTTTTATCTTTGTTCTAAGGTACTACTTACTCCTCAGAAATACATATGTTAAAGTAGTCTTAATATCATCATCTTACTGGCATTTTTTCATACCAAAAGTCTCTTAAATGAAGTACATGTACAAAAAATAAATGAGTAAATATAAAAAAAAAATTAAAAAAAATCAAATTTTAAGTTGGTAAAATGATTGAACTTTTTAATAAACATATAATAGACAAAGCATTGGTTCTAATTTTAGAGTCAGAATTTCTGTCGCTGAGCCTTAAAAGGAAACATAATATTTACTTTTTCCAGACTGCTTGTTTTAGAGAAAACAAACAAGTGTTGTTTGGCCTCCAGAGGCCTGAGTAATATTGCTTTGACTAGGAAGGAAATGCTGGCATTATTTAGTTTCTTTCATAATTATCTGTTGTGAAAAACAAAACACAGCTAACTCACAGCTCCAATGCGAGCTATGCAGTTTAGGGAGTTTTCCATAGACCCCTCCAGAGTTTGAGAGCTCATTCCTGGTACTCTCTAAACTGCTGAACCTCTCCCTATTTAGCCAATAAAAGCATTTTGCAAAGCCACATGATTAGGAAGACTGACAGCTGCATGGATTATATACATCCTTTGACCCACATGGGGTATAATGTTCACTCAGATGCTTTCCTGCAGTCAAACATAACCTCCTGGTGGCAAAAGTTGGGATGCCCTATTGCACTGCTCTCTCCTTCATGGATGGGGCCACAGAGTGAAGTGCCATCAGCCGCGAAAAATAAAAGCTGCCCACAGAAACAACCAGGCGTCAGGTTCACTCAGCATCATCTGATAACCCCGTGGAACAGGTGATCAATATTCATCAGCATCACAGTTCCCCTGCTAGTGATGGTTAATGGGCTGATAATGCCATCCTCCTTGTAGCCAAATCCCATCAGGGACCAGACAGCTGGAGTTAAAGGAGAAAACTTATCAGATCTGGCAGGAGACAGTTATAGAGGCTAAAATTAACCTTGGACCATTCACCGAAAGAACTAATTGTTTGTGACTGCTAGATTCCTGCCAGTGGCAAAGGTTTATTGCTGCACAGATCTTAACCAGATACTAGTTCTTTTTGCAGCAGGAAAAAAAATATAAAGTGAAAGGGAAAAAAATCCCAGGGTTATTCTTAACATCTTGCCCACAGAGACATACAAAAAGTGTATCTGTAATGAAAATTATAGGTATAGTTAAAGCTTTATCCACTTGTGCTAATAATGAGTTAAGTTGCTTCAGGACTCGACAGCATATTGTGAATTCATGAGCCTGACAGATCCTTCAGTAAGAAAAAAGGGAAGGTCTGTCAGAAAACCTCAGGTCTGATGAATTACACTTGCTTTACAAAATCCTCCAATGGTATCACTTCCTCCCCTTCCCTACTCAGCAGCAAACATGCTGGAAGCATTTACATCAGGATTTGGAGATGTGCAAGAGGAGGAATATGTAATACTTGGCAAAATGTTATGGATATTTTGACTTTTGGGCATATTTAAGTTCAGCATAACATCAATACAGGGCAAACTTTAGTACAAGAGAGCAAACCTGGAAACACGTCTGCATGGCCTACACAGGAAAAGGCTGCTGGAGAACAGAGCTGGAGAACAATTTTGCTTCAGAGAAGAAAAAAGTGTATTGGTGAGAGTGGAAAATATGTTGGCAAGGAAGAAGATGGTATGCTTAGTTCAACAGAGAGAGGAGCGAACAGCCAAGTAGCCACTGGCAGCTGCTATAGATAAAAATAAAGCTGGTACTAGGAAGAAACTCATCTTTATGACTCTCATTAGGAAAAAGAAAAAGAAAATTCTAACACAAAAACTTGTTCATAGAATACACAATACTGAGAAATGGGGTTGAAAATATATGAGGGTCTCAAAAATAGCAGGAAAAACCCTACTTAGTGTTCTTGGCATCATGATTAGCACATATGCTTAACTTACGCAGCAGTGGAGCAAAGTTTTCTACAGTTTCTGCTGCAATGCTCTAAGACATGGCTTATGTTACGTATGTGGAATTTATCCTATCACATTCCCTACAGAGAGAAGTAAAAGCATAGCAAGAAAAAAGAACAGGGATTGATGATAGTAACAGGGATGGGTGGTAGTAAGATTTAACTTCCATTTGTAGGTACACAATCAAGTAAAAACATTTTTTCTTGAAGGATTAAAGCTATACAGGTGTCTGGGATAGTAAGTGGATTACTTGGAAATGAGAAATGGAAGAGTGGAGAAGCAAGATGATCTGGAGACACTTCTGAACTGCCATAGTGCTAAAATCTAGCAGAAGAAGGCTCAGGTGGGTGAGGATTTGGTAGCAGACTAAGGGATGTTGGACAGTCCAGAGGAAAAAATCTTGAAAAAATTCTTCTTAGGCAAATAGTAGAACAAGTGATAAACCCTGAGGATGAAATGTATAGATGGAGGATTTCTGTAACGCGACTGGAAAGACAAATTAATACTGCAAGTTATGCCCTTAATGAAAGATTTTAATTCCTAAATGTAGATAACCTGAGGCTGAGAAATGTGAGAACTGACAAAAGTCAAGCTGAATTACACATTGCAAAGACATTCACATGATTAGAAAAAGTTCTTCATCCATAAAAAGCGAACAAGATGAAGGAAATAAGTGTGATTTGTCTGAACCTAGGAGAGTGGATAAGAATATTTTAAAGAAAGCAAGTAAACTGTCAAGTGCATTTCCTTGTCTTGTCCAGGGAACATTTCAGAGACCTGATTTCCTTTATGTTTCTCCCAAAAGATCTTCATTAGCTGAAAAAAGAATAAATGGGTGACAAAGCCACCTAGCCACAGAACTTTCAGGATTAAATTAAACCATTTCCAAGAGTGGCATTATCTCCCTGTCAGAAGTTTGGTTAGACATATCAAAAGACAAGTTTGCAAACAAGTGGCAAAGTTTGTATTTGAATGGCAAGAGCTGTGTAAGGCAGGATGATTTTCATTCCTTTCTTATAAGTAAAAGAGCAAAACTTCGGGATAGTGTCTCTTGGGATAATTGTGTATTTGAGATATTCTCTGTCATGCTAATTTTTCAGCTGAAAGGAAGTTAATTGGAATAATTTTTTTATGGCTCAGTCAGCATCAGCAAGATTACTGGGAGAGAAAGGCGATCATGCATTTATTCTTCTTGTCATTCCTCTAAGGACCAAACATTTCAATCCTTTCTAGCACTTCTTTCCAACAGAAGATACAACATGAAGACCATACCAAAAGTGCTGCAGTGCTAAAAATAATTTCCCACCCAGAAAGAAATAGTACTGCTGTTATTATTGATGTTATATTGATGGCAGTGCAGTACTAGGTGATAATTACGGAATCTTAAATAGTTATATTATGGAAAATGCTCAAACTAACCCTTTAACTCTAGTATGTGAAACAGATTTTAAGATATTTATAAATAAGAGGCTAATATAGTAAAAAATATCAATGTACATTCAGAGTACAGGTAAGAAACATCTTTCATGGATAGTTACTAAGAATTTTGATCTGAACAGAAGACAGGGATCAAGTTATACAGTTATACATCTGCCTTCATGATTAACTTGAGTGAAAAACAAAGAAAGAAAATGTTCAAAAAGTGACAAAAGAACATCAAGAAAGCAGACAGGAAACATAGTGGGGAAGGTATGAAAACTAATGAAACTTGAGAGAAAAATGTGAATAGATAATGAAGTAAGTTTAATACCTTTCCTCATTCCCCAGGCTAGCAGAGATGGTATTCCTCCTGGAAGAAATGACAAATAATTAACTTTCCCTCAAAATGTATTACTGAATAAAAGCAAAACTCATTGAAAATATTTATGTCTAAAGTTGTCTAAATAAAATGGTTTCAGATTTCTTTCATTCTGGTGGATAAATAGTCATTTGTTGGTCTGAAACTTCATAAGGAAAAAAGTCAAAACAGTATAACAAAGCCCAATATTAAAGAAAATTTCCACTCTCTCAAACTCCCAACCTGAAAGAAAAAAAAGCTAATAGACAACTAAAACCATTCTAGTACTCCCTATCAAAACAACTGTCCCTTGGCTATTATTTTCTATGTCTGTGCACTGACATAAGACCTCTAATTTCAGGTTCTGGTAAGTAGTAAGGTATTTAGATGCTATATACTTAGACCAAAAAGAAGTCTAATAGCTAACTAGAAAAAATTGTTTTCTTGTTAAGAATTTATTTTATAACTATGGATATGACAATGACAATCTTTATGTTACTACTTAAATGAGTTGTTCACTAACAGTTAACTGCATTCATTTAACTGCAATGGGAAGATGAACTTGAAAAAAATAATTTCTCAATTTCCAGACAAGCATTTTAACATTTTAAAAGACATTTAAATTATTTCCTTGGCCAATAAAATCTGGTATTTCTTCCTCCATCTTGCCTCCAAAGCCATCTAACAAGCATTGAAATTCCTTTGGAATTATTTTATGAAAAAAATAAAATCAGGATGGTGTCTTCCAAAATTTCACTTAATCAATTCAATAATTAAACTGTTTTGAAAATCTGACTAGAATTTTAAATTGGCTTTGGATCAACTAAAACAGTACTTTTGTGACAAATTTTAAAATCACACAGCTCTGTTCTTAACAAGTCATTTTTCCTGCTTATATTATCTTTAACACCACATCCAAAAAATTCACAGCTGTTCCTGAAAAGGAACAGAACTAAAATAACCCTGAGAAGTTAATTTTGAAATGTTCTTCCTGCAAGTCTACGTAGATAAATAGTCAAAACAGACTATTTAGCTATATAACAGTGACAGGAATAAAAAATACTGTAAAAGCAGTGGAGAACAGATGGTTTTCAAAGTGTGTAATACATTATGCATTGAGATTACTTTCTTTTTTTTTACTGACTGCTAATTTTTGCCAGCTATGCTACACCTTTGCCAAATGATCAGACCAATGGCAAACAAGACATCTAAAGGCCAAAGTGATAAGAACAGATTGACTTCATTTTCTTTGTCATTCATTATTCAAATGGCTGCTTGTAGTATTTAAATGGTTCAGCCAAGTCACAGCATTCACTGCAAAAATTCATTAGAGCTCATTATTCTGTGATTGCTACCCTACCACTCAGGTCAAGGGACAAAGGAGGATGGGTTGAGTGACACAGCAAAAAAGAGGAAGAAACTTTAAAGTTTAAAGAAAATGGCTCATTTCTTCTTACCAATGGGTTCAGAATTGCCTATAGGTCTTCTGATGCTAGAGTCATTCAAGGCTCTCTCCAGGAGATAAAATTAAATAATTTGGCAACTTTACCTGTTTTTGAAGCTCACAAATGGCCAAAAAAAAAGAGTTTTATCCACAGCAGCAGTCTGAATGAGAGCCTGACAACAGTAGTTTAGTGGTTTAGTAGTTTAGTGGGTAGGGATGGTGATAGGAGAATAGATGATCTTGTAGGTAGGTCCTTTCCAACCTAATGTATCTATGAATCTCTGAAACAGCGATTCACAGATCAATGTGTTCATTTTCTGATATTGTTCACATTTCCAGTCCTTCTAAGCATAAAAAGACAAATTAAAAAAACAAATAGCAACACCTGAACAGAAGGTCGTGCTGACATTTGTTTTTGTTTTACTCAGTTTACCATTTTTCTTGTGCATGAATATGAAGTTAAAGAACAACTATTGACAATTAGGATTTCACTATACTGTTATATTGGTAGAGGACATCCAAAAATCAGAGGAGGCAGACTTAGATATTACAGAAAATAAGATCTCTTCTCGGAGATCCCTCCCATGTGGAGTCCCCTGCGAGCCTTGTCATCCTGAAGGCGAGCCATCTTCTCTTTTGTATTATTTGTACACTATCTATATAGAACTTCTCAAAATATACCATCATCTATACTATTTCTTTGTGAAGTACCATCATTGGGAGTTATTTACCCCACAACTGTACAAATATTTTATATCATTCTTAAATGCTCACTGGACATCTGGTTTTCTTCCCTGACTCCCCTGCCTTTTGAGCACACATGTACTGGCAGCGTGAGAGCTGTCTCAGGTGTGTGCTGCTGGTGGTTACAGCTAGGTGCAGAGCTAATCAGTTACCACATGGCACCTGGCACCTTTCCTCTAGCCTCTAATTATAGTTTGGCCCTTAAACTTGCAAATATTGATTGGTGAAACATTTTAGCAAATCACATGGAAACATTTTGCTGCTCACTTCTTAATGATATTATCAGAAACATTTAGTAGCTCATTTGGCCATCCTTCCATCTTGGCACTTAGAGGCTTAACCTCCATACAAACAAGCGCCCTGTAGATGTCATGGGTGTTACACTCAGGTTGAAAGCTGCCAGCCATTTGCGCAGGTGCTTGATGTTCTAGATGTGGTAAGTTTTATTCTGGCAACCAGAATAATTAAAGTACGTAAGAAGATAACTGTTAACTTAAACACATAGTTATATGTTACTGGGATCATACATAGGCAGTTAAAAAAAAAAAAAAAAAGAGGGCTATGAATACAGAGAGGAGGAAATAATAGCAAAATATAAAATTAAGAAGTAGACACATAACAATTTTGGCCTACTGGATTGCCAGCAGCTCGCAGTACTACTTTTCCAGCAGATGTCAGGGTGGTTGAAGTCTCTCAGCAGGACCAGAGTCTGTGATCACAGCTTTTCCTCCAGCTGAAGGAAGAAGACTTCATCAACAAGTCCTGCTTCTAGTAGACACTATCTACTATCTGCATTAAGTTTTTCCATCAGTTGTGTCTTCACAAGTAGTAAACAACAAGTTCTGGCAACTGGTGCTCCTGCCCAGACTTTAGTGACCCTGGAGTCAAGGAGAGAAAAGGCAAAGTACGTCAGCGTGGACTGCAGGTTCATACCTGTTCTAATTTATTCCCCTGAGTTTCTCAACAATTTCAGCAACAAGATGTGGGGAAGCTGTACAAAAATATTTCTGAGGTGTGTCTTGATTGTCTATTAAGCTTTAGAAACCTTAAATAGCTCTCACTGAATGATCCACCTACAGTACATATTTAGCACATGCATATGCAGATCGTTTATTGTATGTGTGGTGAAACTGTGTTGCCATCTAGATGGATGTTCAGATACTTTTCTATAGAACATGAAAGAAAATTAAAGAGATCGATCAGTATCTTTTGAATACTTTTTGAGCTAGTATTGATCTTTATTTCAAGGAAATTATTTTTTGAAGAAAAGTAAAGTACTGTGGAACTTGCAGTATATAGAAAGATTTCCCTGATTCTCTACAAAAATGTATGTTTTCAAAACTGGAAGTGAGGCATACCATAATTAGATACATTATGGTTGATTCCAGAGGGATCTGACAAGGAGCAAAATTGATTTCGAAGATATCTTCATTAAATCTTTTTGTTTAACCAGAACTGGAAGAAGCAAAAGCAATTAATAATAATAATAATAATAATAATAAAATTCAATAGAACAAATGATTTCTGGCAACTGCAAAGACTCAATGTTTTGTTTCAGAAATCCAAAGACATGTTCTCTCTGGAACATCTAAGTCCCTGGACATGGTCTGGCAAAGATTTGTACCAGTGATATACCATGAGAAACATATGGGAAGGATAATTACTTTGACACAACTTGTTATGTTGCATGCTAATAGAGTAAGGCAGATGTTAATGTGACACACAAGGAAGACATCTTGCCAAGCCTTATCTCTATTGCTTCTAGTCAAAGTAAATACCTGGACTGTCCATATATCCTCATATCTACTCTCTGTATCTATAGGTTTGTACCAAATATGGGATGTCTTTTGTGTCATCTCATAGTGGAGCCCAGCCAACCATTTTGGAGGAGACGCCCAACTTTTCCAGCAAGATAGGTTAGTGGTAATAAAAATGGCTGTAAAAAAAATTGGCATGGAAGTACGAAGAGAAATTTAACAGAGATGTTAACAGGAGAAAAAATCAAGAAAATCTATGTATTGCCCATGTCCAAATAATAAACTGCTACTCAGTTTCTTTTCACCAGATATGGATTTTAGTACATAGGAGAAAGAGGACACTAATTCAGAGGTGAATTTTTTTCAACACAGAACTCTACATGTCCCACTATTGCTCTTCTGCATGATTTCCAGGCTTTGGGTAAATTCATTGGATCCACTGGATTCATCTGGAAAGTTGTTTTCTTAGATTTTTTTATATTCATGGTATTATCCAGCAATTCTCCTGGATACTTCTCCCAATGTTCTGATTTTCTATATATCTCAGATAAGAACTTCAATTTTTCTTCAGTCAAATAGAGTTTATTTCTGTGTTGTGTGTGCCATCTCAAGCAGAACTTGAGATGAGCAGAACATCTCATGGCAGTGTCAGTGTAGTCATTGCTTTGTACAGTGTGGAGGAAGAAAGTTGTAAAAGGGAACTACCACACTGAAAACTTTGGAGTTGCAGAGATACTTGAGCTAGTTCTAATCTAATTTGATACTGACTGAACAAATATCTCCTTTTGGATCCTGATGGATCCTGTATTCTTTCCTAAATCCCTTGTTACCTTGATTTTACTGATTTCAGTACACAAAGAAGTTTCAATAGTCTCCATGAGCTGCAATTGATCTTTTAAATTCTGACATAGAAATGGCTTTGAAGAGAAGAGGGTTGTCTGTGTCTACTCAATCTCCAACCTCTTTACAGAAAAAAATGATTTTCTATCTGTTGCAGTTGTGATTTCTGAGATGTTCCTCACAATTGTAGTGGAAGAAAATTAAATGTAATTTTCCATTATTTGACACATACCTAAAACATTACTATACTGTTCAGTCGACAGGAAAGCTAAGACTTGGTGAACAGGAAGTGATTACTGTAGTGATTACTATAAAATCTCATCTTTTGCTTCTTATTTTCTCCCCTGTCCCTCTGTGGGTTGTGTAACCAAGAAGCTGATATGAGTATAGTTGCTTGTTGGGGTCAACCTGCTATAACATATCCATTCTTTTTTTTTTTTTAATAAATTAAAAATAGGATACAAAAGCTTAATTTTAAATCCTGAAATTTTAAGTGTTGGACATATCCTGAATGTTGTTGTATCATTTGTCAGCTTAATGGACAAGATTAAATGGAAAGTAAATATAGGAAAAGAAAAGGTTTCCAGTGTTTCTTCAACCAAAATGTTAAAACTGTACAGCCATAATAGGACAGCAGACAAAACTAGTGAAATTTTCCTATAGTTTGAAAACAGCAACCAATACTATCTTGCACTAAAATTTTATGACATCATATGAAAACTATAGGTGCACATCAACTTTATCCACAGCTTCCATCTGTATTCTGCATAATATCACCAAAATATTTTACTCCATACACTCAACTGAAAATCTTTGGAATCTTTTATTCCTTTGACATTTTTCAAGTTGAATATCTTTTAATAGGGATCTCTTGCCTCAAATTGGATGAAATTTAAAATTATATGTCAGAATTCAAGACCTTGTGCAAGAGGCAGAGAACATTTGTCAGAGAACACTTCTTTGGATAGTTCCAGATATTGGCAGAATTATTGCAGGCATGATAAACAGCCAAGAAATACACCCACCAGTCTCCAAAGTCCTTCCTGTTTTCCAGATTTACCTCTTTCAACTTAAACTTCTATTTCTCCCACAGTTTTCACAAGAAAAGGGCAAACATTCAAATAGTCTGATGTATTTGTAGATTCATTCTCATCTAAATGAGAACTCCCCATTGCATGGAGATGTACAAATATAAAAATATATTACACATTCCCTCAGAATGATACAACCCCAAGAAAATTCACAGAATCAAAAAAAAACAAAACCAAAAAACAACAACAACAACAACAAAAAACCAACAACCAAAACTATCTAAACCAAAGACTCTTTGTACTTCTTTAATTTCGGAATTAGTTGATTTGAAATATAATGAAAACTTTGTGAATATTTATTTTTATTTTATCCAAAGTGAGCATCCCTAATTTATACCAGAGAGGATTAAATGGATGAGGAGAGGACAGCTGGGTTGATTATTTCATTCATAATGCAGTTTTCCTCTCCTGACACATGAAATATTTCAGTGATTTTATGTTCTCACTCTCTTACTCTAAAAGTACAAATGAAAATATCTTCCTCTTGACTGAACAGACAGTTAATTTTAAATTAAACAGCTGTGTCCTGGCACAATGCACATATATCTCTGTTGCATAGTGGATGATTTGTACCTGGAATTACCGAAGTTTGAGTTTTTGACCTCCAAATGGGTAAAATTGGTTTTAAGAGAATGGTGTGAGACCAATACACTGAGTGTAAAATGTTTGTCAGTTTGAGTCCTTCTCAGTACATAAGGATGACAATGCTGACCACTGCAAATGCACTGGGAGGTTTGTTGGAAATTACAGTAGGGGAGACAGCCTGGGGAGTGTGCAGTAGGTAAGTGCAGGCATTGATTTTGCAGTGGATAGAGTCATTACTTTCTTGGATCAGTAATAATGAAATAAAATAAAATAAAATAAAATAAAATAAAATAAAATAAAATAAAATAAAATAAAATAAAATAAAATAAAATAAAATAAAATAAAATAAAATAAAATAAAAGTGAATATACTGTTTAAGAATGGGTGGGTTAGGACATTGAATACGGAATTCACTTTATGATAGCAAAGCAACACTAAAAATGGTGGGATCCAGTTTACATTCCTTTGACAGTAATGGGGACAGAAATCTTGAGTGCAGAGGAAAGTATCCTCCTAAAAAGCTGCAGCTTCCTTGGTGCAGTACAGAAAAGAGCACCTTTGGAGGTCACAAATGATTGGAAGAGGCTGCATCACGAGACTGCATGCTAGGAGCGTGTTATTTATCTGAGTTGAACAGACTGGTTCCTGGCCCATTTTTTTCTTCCTGCTAGCCTGTTGTAATCATTCCTGCAGTTATACTCTCTAGATTGCTAGATAATTCAGTGGATCAAGTATGTCATCCACATTTTTTCATGCCATGTGCAAATTAAGTTTTCCCTTAATTCACTTGTGTGTAGTGTAAAGTAGTTTCATAATGACTAGGCACTAGATAGTATTTAACTCAGACATGCAGAACTGCAAATCACAAGAACAATGAATCTCCATTTATATAAACCACACAATTGAGCTTTGTGCTAAGTATAATTCAATCTGTCTATAAAAAGGATTGTCCAGAAATGACTTCTGCACTCTAAAATGTTTCTGTTTGGCTGGAGCTCTCCAAGGACTGGATCTTTCCTTTTGACTCATGAAAGTTCAGTGATGAGAGAAAGGTCAGAAGTTCTACCAGTGGTACGAATGATGAAAAGAGCTCTGTTGTGCTTTACAAGCTTTGCTGTGCTTCGCGTGGTTTTTGTACTTATTTTTATTTTGCTTATTTATTTATTTATTTATTAGCTATTAATTTACATTCTTTTCCAAAGATTCTGCAAAACGCTCTATTTCTCTGAAAGAAGCCATAGGAACATGTTAATGCATTTTTTTACTCTCTAACCTCATTTCTATGTTTTGAAAGTGTCACTTCAGGTTTAATTAATTTCAAGAAGCAGTACATTCTGATAAAAAAAAATGGAGGGCATGTGCCTTAATTTTCTCATTAACTGTCAAATCAGTTAATAAAAGGATAGACTGAAAAGTATTACATGTGTTAGGCTTTTCAAATAAAGTTTAAAGGCAATGTTATATTTAGTGAATAACTGAAATCAAATGTTGGTATTTCCAGATGCTTCATTTGCCTTCAAAGAAATCTCTTTTTCTGTGTCTCCTTTTTTCCTCTGTTCTTTACTTCCATCCTTAGCTAGAATACCCATTTAATACCATTTTGTGTGTGTCTGTGTGCAATGTATCCACGTATAACTGTTAAAAACTCCACTGAATCACAGAATCACAGAACATCTGATGCTGAGAGTCACCTTTAATGACCATCTGGTCTCAGTCCCTGCTCAGAGCAGGATCAGCTAGAACAGTTTGCTCTGTGTGAGATTGGGTTTTGAATATCTTCAAGGACTTTACATTCTCTATGGATAACCTGTTCTTGTGTTTGACCACCTTCATAGTAAATAAGAGTTTCTGTGGGTTTGTTTGTTTGTTTGTTTGTTTGATTTTGAGCTTAAATGGAGGCTACTGTGTTTTGTATTTTGTTTTATTGCTAGGTACCACTGAGAAGAGCCTAGTTCCATCTTCATTGTTCCTCTAATGAGGTACTTTCAAACATGGAAATAGTCCATATGAGATTTCTCATCTCCAGTCTGAGGAGTTCCAGCTCCCTCTGCCTCTTCTTCTATCACAGATGCTCCATCCCCTTATCTTTTAGACCTTCTGCTGGAGTATCTCCATTACATCCATGTTTCTCTTGTGCTGGACCCATTACTCTAGGTGCATCTTATCAGGTCTGAGCAGAGCAAAACACTTCACCCTTGCTGGCAATGATGTGTGTAATGCAGCCCCAGGAGGCTGTTGACCTCCCTTGCTGGAAGGACACATTAATAGCTAAGGGTCAACATGGCAACCACTAGAACTGCAGGACCTTTTCTGTCAACTGTTCTCCAGCTCATGAGTCCTGTTTCTGCTGTTGCCTGGGCTTATTCCTCTCTAGGTGCAGGGAATAGTTTTTCCCTTTGTTGAAATGTAGTTAGATTTCCACTGACCCATTTCTCAAGCCTCTCTAGGTTGCTGTCAACATGAACACAGATCTACGGTTTTTCAGATCACTGTAATATGTAATGAAGCAGGTTTATAAACAGAGATTAAGAAAAAGGAATCTAACCTTATTCATCATGAAGACTAAAAGTAAATTCATGTTTGAACTAGAGCTACTCTTTTAGAGAAGTATTCAAACATAATTATAATTCTCCAGTTATAAAGTAAAAACAAACAAAACTCCTTTATCCTAGGCTTTAAGAGATAGTACAAGAGAGAATAGCTTTAAACTAGAAGAGGGGAGATTTAGATTACATATTAGGAGGAAAGTCTTTACTCAGAAGGTGGCACGGCGGTGGAACAGGTTGTTGATAGAAGCTGTGGATGCCCCATCAAGGCCAGGTGGGATGGGGCCCTGGGCAGCCTGATCTAGCAGGTAACAGCCCTGCCTGCTGCAGGGGGTTGAAACTGGGCTGTTATCCTGTTTATCCTACAGCCTTATTCATTTTCTTGGCTTTGTCTGTGCACTTCAGTTGGTACTGAAATTTTCAGTTTACTGAGCAAATCAGAATACCTTCAAACCATATTCTCATTATGATTTGAAATTTCTCAGTCTTTGAATATCAGAAAGTGGCATAATACACAAGAAAATGTTGTTTTTATGTTGTCTTCCAATGGCTAGAAGGATCTCATTAGAAATAATGTCCCTTGAAAGTGATTTACCCTTCATGATTATATGTAGAGACATATCAATCTGCCTTCTAATGAAAGACAGGTTTCTCTCATATCATTCAGTCTCCTAAATGATTTAGTTCAGTATAACATTTCAGATGCCTTACAGAAACCTAAATATATCAACACCTTGAGTTATCTCAGTCTGCTTTATTTTCCATTCTGCAGTTAGAAGAATTATAGAACTCCCTGAGTACTGTACATTCTGTCCTCTTGCTTTGATTTGGTATGTACTTAAAGAAAGGTACATCAACATTAAGATTGTCAGATGGATGCAGTCATACAAATGCAAAAGATTTATTTAAATGAAAGGAAAATTAGATTTTACCCTTGCTGATGCTAATGGACCAGTACATCTTCATGAATCATAAAGGAACAAAGTGTCCTTGTCTGTATAAACATTTAGCTAAAGCTTAGTAGGATGGTACCCTAAAGGTAACTTGAGGACAAGGAGAAAATGGTGACTGAAGGAGAATGTGCAACCAAATACAGTTCTAGCTGCGCAACCCAATTATTTTCTGTCTCAGATCAAGAAGTGTAAGTGATTCAGAAGTCAAACAAAACTCCAGAAAAGGTACCTAATTTGAGATGAACCCTAGAGATCCTATTAGGTGAGTGCAGAAGAGGAGCAGCTTTTTGTGTTGACTAGGTCTCTTTTGTGATTGCTGTAGTCTCAGCAGAAGTCACAGTATACTCTCTCTGAGCTGAAAGAGCATTTATCTGCCTGCTTCTGGTGCGCTCTCCATGGGACAGTGAGGACATAGAACACTGATAAGCGCTCCACTCGTGGGAGATAGCTCATCACTATCCTACTCGATACCCTCCTCAATATTTCTTTTCTATGAAAGGTTCTATGAAGTGACTGAAGAAACTGAGATTGTTCAGTTTGGAGAAGAGGAGGCTCAAGGGTGGCATTATAGCTCTCTACAGCAACCTGAAAAGAGGTTATGGTGAGGAGGGGGTTGCCTCTTCTCTCAGGTAACAGTGATAGGATTAGAGGGAGTGGCCTCAAGTTGCACCAGGAGAGGTTCAGGTTGGATATTAGGAAAAAGTCCTTCTCAGAAAGAGCAGTGAGGCAGTGGTACAGGCTGCCCAGGGAGGTGGTGGAGTCACTGTCACTGGAGTTTAAAAAAAACACAAAAACTGTGTGGATGTGGCACTGAGGGATGTGGTTAGTGAACATGGTGGGGATGGGCTGATGGTTGGACTAGATAATATGAGAGGTCTCTTCCAACCTTAACAATTCTTTAATTCTATGATTCTATGACATCAAACTCTTAAACTCCTTTAAAAGTTATTAAATCATCATCAGTACTCCCCGAAAATGTAATTGCTGTGCAGGTTCATGCATGAATTCCTGAACTGCAACAAAACAAACAAGCAATAAAGAAAAAAGGTGGGACCTCAAACCACTATAAGCAAAAGCAACATTTTTATTGATAAACAGTATTCACTGAAGGTTTTGTTTTCAGAAGTGTTGTAAAGTGCTGTAGCTTCAAATGACACAAAAAAAAAAAAAAGAAAAAAAAGAAAAAACATAGAAATATTTGATGCACCAAAACAGACAACTAAAACTGAAGAGATACAAAGATTGTCTACTAGAGCTAGAAGCACATTTATATGAAGAAAAACTATATCGTTTTACATTTAAAATTCGATGGTAAAATTAAATGCAATCTTCCATTAAAATATGCCCCCATTTTTATACACATTTTTTATTCAAATGTATTTATTTCCATATAGTTACCATATAATATTTTACTGCATTTTTTCCTATTTATTTGTGTTATTCAGAAATGAAACAACAGTGCTATTTTAACCTATTATCCAAGTACCGTGTTATGTGATAAGTGAGGAAAGGATCTTGGCAACTTATGCTCCAGTATTGCTGGTTGAAGGAAGCTTGAACAGGACAAATATGCCACCCTTACAGCACCATTCTGCTTTTTTCCCCTCAGTATTACAATTACAATAGTCCTTATGGGCTGTCTATTACTTTAACAATATTTCCAGAGTAACTTATTCAGTTAAGTAGGTGTTTTTCTCTATTCTCTCTGTACAATCAGCCCATGTGAGTAGCTGTCTAAAAATGTTTACAGGACATTTAATCAGGATATACGTACATTTACAAAGGTAATAGGAAATTCCCTGTAGCTTTGTACCTAATTTAGTCATCTTTAAAGCTTAATGTATTTGCTGTTGCAGCTGGAGTCTGGTACTGTCAAGAGTCTCAGCACAGAAAGTCCAGCACCTCATCTATCTAAAATGAAGATCTCTGCATTTCAGAAAAGTCTAAGTTCTCTGCTAGATCAAGCATTTTAGATCCTTGTTCTCTGAATATTTTAAATACCCATGAAGTTAAGATATTGAAGATAACTTTTATTCAAGAAAAAGGTAGACTTTAGTACTTAGGTATGCAGAATAGAACCTACATTTTCAATATGCAGAGAGTAGTTCCCCCAGACATTAAGAAATAAGCATCAAAATAGAATAAAATATGTATTTTGAACCCCCCCCCCCCCCCCCCTTGCAGTATCCTTCAAATTATACCAGACCAGGGCTGTCATGTCAGTTTCTACCCATATGTGCTGAGCTTACACTCTCACTTTTCTATTTCATGTGCTGAAATTCTTACTATCATAACGAAAGTGAGAAATGTATAACTGAAAGCATTAATCAACTCTAAAATTTTGGAAAAAAAATTAAATTCTCTGGGATTCACCAGAATATTTTACCTACTCATTTTCTTCCAACTCATGTTGGAATTAGTTCTTTTGGAGGAAAGTGAGGATTAAAATGTTGTTCTCAAACGTTGATTAATCTGGGATATCATACTTTGGTTTGTGCAGAATTAATAAAGATGCTGTGGCATTACACAGTGCCAGAGGAAATAATGTGATGCAGCAAAGCACAATCTGAACTGTATTGCTTCTGACATCTTAGATTTTGTATTATTTTCTTTTAATTTTTGCACTAGTAAGCCCTGATATTTGAACTGAACATTTCCCTTATTAGTGTGGTATAGTGAGGTAGCTTTCATCCTTACTTTTGCTTGCAGGCAGATTCCATCTCTGGTGGCATGCCACATTTTATTTGACAGAACAAAGTAGAGACCAGATTGCCTGGCAAAACTTAGAAATGGAGAAAATTGGGATTGTAGTACCTTCTTTATCATCTTTACAAAAATCAGAAAAGTACCTATGCACATGCTGCAGGACTACTTGGTGTCAGGCTTAAGTCTCCTCTGGATAAAACCTGGAAAAAGGAGAAAAAAGGGAGTCGATAAATAAACAGCTCAGTGAAGCTGTTCACAAGCTAAAGCACAAATTGCAGAATCATCTCGGGTTAAAAATACCATGTGTTTTTTTTTTCCATACCTGAAGCTGGATACAATTGTAGTGTTCTGCTGCCTTGATGTTACATCTAAGAAAAGAAATATCACGCCTAAGAGTTACAAAATGGAGGATCAAGAGAAATAAAAGCTGATCCTCGTTACACAACGATATAAGACTCAGCTTCTGAATGTAACTTAAGTTTCAGTTCAACATATGGAAAAAAAAAAAAAAAAGGCAAAAATTGAAAAAGTCAGCCAATGAAGCCACTTATCAGATAACCTGCTCCAACATACGGCATCTCCATTTCCAGGAAGGACTGGAGAGCTACCCATTGCAAATTAACTCCCTCACAGATGCCTCAAAGGGAACAGCTTTAATGATCATGATGGTTGAAAAGCTGCTGGCTTCTGATTCTAAGCATCTTTTCACATACCTTGGTCACAAGGCTGGCTTCTGGCCAAATTCTGGACAAAATTCAGTGCATCTGACCAGCTGGTCCAAACAACAACATTGAAGAGGGCAGGATTGTGTCACATATCTTTATCTGTCTGCAGTATGCATAACATTCATGTGGATTAGTTAAGCTCATTTGTCCTGAGACTCAGATTGCTTATTTGTCCCACACAGGTTGCTATGATGTTATATTTCATGATTCTGCTCCTAGACTGCAAGCACCTGCACCACAGAAGCTGATCACTGGGCACAAGCTGCCTTTCCCCTCCATGTGACTGGTTCCTGCCTGGCACTAACAGGACCATTCTGCCCTCATTACCCAGCTTCTGCTGCAACCTGTTGTCTACAAAGCCCCCTAAACCTATTCATCAGCTCTGAAAAGGCTGCCCTGAGCTGAGCTGAGTCAAGGATGCTCCTTTCTTGCACGGGGAAGAGGTGTACAATTAAGGATGATGTCATTAATTCTCCTTTAAAGAGGTGAATGATGAGCCTTTCAACGCATACACATCGCTGTTTACTTTGATGCACAGGAAGACTGCAGCAGAGCATAGACAAGGAACACCAGAAGTCACCCTATAGCCAGTTTTTTGTTATGTAATGCTGCAGTGCTTGTGCAGTCAGGGTGACTGAGCAATCCTAGAGACAGAAATCATCTGTGAAGAATGAAATACCAGCACAGACTTCTGAGGGTCTGTTTCCAGTGCTCTCTCTGCTCATGTTTCTACTCTTGTAAATAGCCTATACTTAATTGCTTTATTACTGGGCTTCTTGCTTGAGGTGAATACAAGGCCACAGAGGCAGGGGAGGAAGGAGTTAACTGCTACTGAACCCAGTTGCAGGTTTCCTCATCCAGAGTTTTCTTACAGAGATCTAACTGATGTGATAAGACACATGTCAAAACTTTGAAAGGTGACTGGTGTCTCCATGTACCTCTCTGGAAAGGCAGCAATTTAGAGTGATTAGTTCTGAGAGTTCTTTCAAGGTCTCCAACTGTACATGTAAAAAGACTGAGCTACCCACCTTGAATTACTTCTAAAATAAATATTAAAGCTATGATTTAACCAGAGAATAGCCAATTTGTTGGCATTACTCAGACCTGCTTACCTTTGAACTGCTGTTTTCTTTTCTACAGGATGTAAAATGAGAGTACTCTGACTCCCTTACCTCAGCTTGTACTATATTATCCTGCTTGAATGCACAGAGAACCACACTGTGCAAACTTCCAGGGCGTAAAATAGTATCACAGATGAGATTCTAAAATATCTTGCAGAGAATTGCTGTAGCTATGGCTGAAACCAAGTGAAATAATGAAGGTTGGGATAGCTGATATTTCCTGGGGTTAAGACTGGAGTGGGGATGGATGAGGCCTATTTGTGATTCTTTGGGCATGACCCTGTGAGCTGCATGACAGTAGCTGTGGATGTAGCAGGTTTATATAACTGGGTGACTGCACATATTACAGTTTCTTCCATCAATTGTTCTGAAGGCAATTTTCTGGTAAGAACCAAATCTGGGAGTCAGCAGTACTGATATTGTGAGGAAGACAAGGCAGAGATATGTTTCCAGTTCAGTGTTCCTGCCCCTGCTGAAACATGCAGGAGGGAAGTGCCTAGTTATTGGCAGGGGAACTGTGGTCCAATGATCCCTTCCTACTGCTGTGGAACCGCACAGTCCTTCCCATTGCCTCTATCTTCCCCTTCACCCCTGTCAATCTATCTGAGTTTACCATGGTACAATAACAATGGAATTATTAGATGTATGTTGATCAAAAGAAATGAAGTAGTTAACATTATATTAATATCTGCTCAGCATTAGATGTAATTCCTATCTTCTGTGGGCCAGAAGAATAAAAGCTGACTTGTTGTCTGACCTCCATGCATTTGTAACCATCTAGATGTACTCACCAAAAGACAGCATACAGAAATAACATTCAACAACGAGATAGAAACTTTATAACAAGCAAAGTGAGCAGAGCATGTGCAAATGTTCTTGACAGGAGTTCCAAGCCAAGGACTGTGGTCTCTGGGCACTCTACAAAGAGGGTGACTGCCTACTGCAGATAGTGACTGAATCCTGAGGGTTTTGAGACAGAAAAATAAGGAATACTGCAGGCATCAATGTATTGTGCTTTCCCCCCCACTATTAAAAGCAGAAGGGACTCAATAATATTTTTTTCGAAGATTCTTGCAGAATGGACTTGTGTCCCAGCTGTACAATATTTCAGGCTGCTCTGCAGATGCTGGAAGAGTCACTGTGAAACTGAACGGAACAAATGGATGCTTGTTTGGGAGGAGTCTGGATTGAACAATAAGAAGGCATAGCTTGGGTAAAAGACCTGGTGAAATACTGAAGATTTTGTTTTCACTTCTTGATTTAAAGTGTCTTGTATCAGTCCCAAAATAATTTTGAAAGTAACAGTGAGTTTCTAGCATCTTTATTTCCATTATGGAGTGGAAAACCACTTTGAAATAAAGGGAATGAACCTATTCCATCTATTCTTCATCACCAAACTACGGTTCTGTGTGGACAGCTCGGGAGAGCTTCTTTCCCTTTCTGAAAGAGGGGCCCATAATACAGGCCTTGAGGAGGCTTGTAGACTGGAAAAATAAAAAAAAATGATCTAAATAATAAAATATGATCTAAATAATAAAATGATCTAAATAATAAAAATATGATCTAATAATCACTGCTTCCTAGTTCCATTCTCATGCCAAGTTAGATCCAAACAGTAAGTTGTCAGTCTTGCTGACAGATTTGGATACTTCATTTGTAAGATCAAAGCAGCAGTATATTTAGATATATTATATCTAGAGAGTGATTTAACAAAGCTTAATTGTAAAGAAGACAGAGACTTAACAAGATTCAAGATGATAAGGGACACTTGATTGTTTACTGCAGAGAGGGTAGAGTTAACACACTTCTCTAAGAGGCACTTTGGTTGATTCACAGAGTTTATGAAGAGTGAACACCATTGCTTTCTAATCTCCTTGAACACAGAGATAAGGAGCCTAGGTGTGGGTGAATCCACTCCTAGTCCCAGACTTGTTCTGTGGTTTATATCTGAAGGATTATATGTACACAATCAGTTTAGGATTGTGCACATCTTAGGTATACTTGCAAAGCTTAGCAGGCTGTTATACACTTACGAAGGATCTGTAGTGGCAAGTAATCTCCTGAGGTCAAAGTATAATGGATCTCTTCAGCAAGAGTAACCCTTATAGACATCCCTACTTGAGAGAAGATCCTGTCAGGCAGCCTGATGTCATACAGGAGAGCTCAATAGGCTATAGGGATGCTCAACATTTACATAGTAAGACGATTGATGGACAATCATATTTGCATACTGACTGCACGTGTTAATTTCTTCCAAATGTGGCTGGAGTTGGCCATCGACCAGCACTGTGGTTAGGTGTGCACACTGCTTAAATTTGCCCCTGGCTATTCTGTTATGTTTCCCAGGAATCCACTTTGAGCTGGATGCAGCCATCACCGCTGCTACTGCTTGAGACAGGGTATGGGAAATGAAGTTTAGGCTTGGGCAGAGGAACACCTCATCACACCCAGAAGGGTAAGAATCGATTTCAAGCAGTAAAATATATCAGACTGTGAGTCCCTTAAATAGTTTTGATACAGATGAATACTTCTCTTTTTGTAAAGCAGCTGTCAAGTGCTCAGCAAGCACGATAAATCTTCCAGTTTTCAGTGTATTTTTATTTGTACATCTGCAAGACTAACATCTGCTGTTACATTTCTGTACTTGCAGGATATTTTTCATTCAGGTCACAGAAAAATGATAATTCAAAATAGATGATAATCAATGAAAAGGAAGTGCATCTAAAAATAGCGACTATCACTATCATCTATTTTGAAGAGTGAGAAGGCAGAAAAAACCTTCTGTTAATATTACAAACTTTCTTTCCTACCTGCAATAACAATCGTGTACACCCTCTACTCCCCACGAGCTTCATATAGCATTTAGTTTTTTTCTTGTTAAGAAAATCTACACCGAGCAGGACCATTTAGGAGCTGGCTAGAACAAACTGGTCCTACAGCAGCAGTAAAAGGAAATCTGAATATGGATGTTTGCTGTGTAAAGCTACTGAAGACACAAGGAAGGAGACACACAAAGTCACAGTTATCTCCTGCACTTTGAGACCCCCCCATCCAGCTCTGACTGCAGTGTGCAAGGCTGCATGCACGAGCAAGAGGAATTGCACCTCAACCTCACTGAGTAAATGTTAGACACCAAGTCAAAGTTAGTTTCTAGGCTCCCTCTACAGTCATTGGAGAAAAATAGTTACTTCTGGAGGGCAGGTTCCCCTGCTTTTCTTGAACACGTACTTTATGAACTTCCAGGAGGCTTGATATGAACCTGTGAGCAAAAAAGTGAATTGTCATGTATTTGAGCACTTTAATAATAAATGTAGGAGCATGGAAGTTAATGTCTTTGCTAATGTGTTTTCTGTCAATCACTTAACAATTATTTATGTTTATTGAATATATATATATATATGTATATATTTAGTTGCTTGTGAAGATATCTGTTTATCCTCTATGACAAAATGAGGTGCAGCAATATATGATTTTAAGTAGGGTAATATTTTTTTTTCTTATGTTTTAGTTCTAAGGTCTAATGATTAAAAAAACTGTTTATGAATCCTTACTTCACTTAAAGACATCAAGGGAAATTATGTTCCTGGTCATCCACAACCTCAACAGGACATCTCTCATTTGAGAATTTGTCATCATCAGTTGTCATTAGCGTGAGACAACTTACATCCATTATGGTGCTCTATTCCCTACTGCAGTGATGGTCATAATTTGAGAATAACAAGCTTCTGTAAATTGCATTCGTCATAACTTCTGCAGATTTATACAGTCTGGTTTAGTCGCTTTCTTAATCTATTCCTGGCTGTGACCTCAGTTCTGTTGAATGATGAGGTTTATTCTGTTTTTCTTTCTTTCTTTTAATTTTTTTTTTAAGGAACACCACTAAAATCACTTTTTCCTCTTGTTAAGGAGTGAGTTGTAGAAGGAGATCTTCAAGGAGATCCAAGAGCTATATTCATACAATAGACAAGAACAAGTTGTTCCAGTGACAAATACAAAAGACGAACGATAGGATAACCTTTGTGATAAAGACTGTGAATTTCAATAAGAACTAAAAAAAGAGAGGGGTCAGACAGAAGGCAATGAGATAAATTTTCTCATGTCAGAATGTGTAAAAATGATTCTCCGTTGCACTTCTAAATTAATATGGACATTTCAAATGCTGGTTACTGCAAAAAGTGGGAGGGAGAAAGAGAAAGTTTCTGCCCTCTAAAGCATATAATCTCAGTGCCATGATACAAACAGTGGTAAGGCTTGAGGTACATTAACTGCTCCAAGTGCTAAGTTCTGCCAGCAGACTCTAAAAAGCACCAACAGAATATGGAAAATATTAAGAGCAATGGACTGTCTCAAAATCCCCATTAGTCATATGTGTTTGCTAAGTAATAGCTACAGCACTGCAGATTTTGCACCTGCTAACTCTGCAGAGAACTAGTACTCTTGCAACATGCTCTTCTTAGTGTTACATACCGAAAAGAAGTTAATAAATAATCATGGAGCAGAACCTCATTTTCACAGAGTGCACTAACATAGCTCACTTAGCATTGTCCCACCATAACTACCGTGTTTTAATTAAAAATGTCACACTGCAGTGGCTTCTGAAAACCTGCAGATTCAAACCACACTGGTTTGTTCCATATGCCTGTCCTTAAATAAAATGAACAATGACCCCCTTCCATTTTCAGCCTGGAAAAACTGACAGAAAGATTTCAGTACCCAGCTTTGGAAAGGCAGTTTTTCTTAGCATTGTGAACACTGGATCCCTGCTTCATTGTTGATGCCAAATCTTCTGACAGAACAAAGGCAGGAGTTGAGCTCATACATCATGAACGCTGTGGCTTCTTGGTAAGATCCCCAAACTGCAAAATAGCCAAGGAAACAGGAACTGCTTTTCTTCCCCTGTTTATTTATTTACTTAACCTTGGGAAATATACAAATGTGAAAAGAAGATGTTTTTTGAATATGGAAAAAACTAAGAACTAGAGACATTTTTTTCTTGAAATTCTGCAAGAATTACTATTCTCAGAAATAATTTTAAGTTCACTATGAAATCTTTATTTTAAAAGTGCATTGTTTTAATCAATAATGACCAAGGGTTAAGTGATGCAGTAGTTATAGAAATGTCAGAGGATCATTTAGGAATATGGAAAGCACTTTTTTTTTTTCAAGTGCCTGAATGAAAACTCTGTGATACCTGATAGGAAGGAGCTTGATTTTTAGCCATTACCATCAGCAGCCATGTTCAGCTTTTACAGTACTGTGCATTCATGTTCTAAAAGACAACTAACACACGTGGTGTTCTCTACAAAGTCCAGATCGACAAGCTTGCTTTCCCCTTTCTCTTCCACACACATCCCCACAGGCTTGTTCTACCCCAGAATTGCAGAAAAATCTATTAGGTTAATCCTTAATTGGGGCCACAGCAGACTCTGAATCGAAACGAAGCAAGTCTCCGCAGATGTCCAGGGTGAGCTGAGAACCCCAAGATACTTTAATAATTAAGCATGTTATTTTCCAGGAAGATCATCAATGCTGTTTATAACAGCTTGTGTAGGAGCATGTTTAGGTGTAGCACAGAACAAGCAATCTTTTTGTAAGGTTATGAACCTTATACCAGTTAAGTCTTTAAGCCTGCAGCAGAAACATAAGAGAGGTATTAAAAAAAAAAAAATCACCTCTCTCCTTCCTTAAAACTAACTGAAGTGCTTTGGATTCTTTGTTCTGCTGCTGAGTGTTTTTCCATTCTCTTTCCATCTTTCCTCTCACTCTGTTAAAGTGAGAAAGTCTTTGTTCCCAGGGTGGCCTTCTCCTCTCCACCAAGGTGTCTTACTCAGCCAGTTGAATAAATAAATAATTCCCTGCCTGGCTGATTAACATCACAGCACTTGCAAGCAAAGTGCAAATTCTATATTTACTGAGGATGGTGCAATTTTCTAACAAAATTTGGTATGCATAAGCTTTACTTGCACAAATTCATCCAGATCATTTTACTTACTCTCTAAATCCTTGGCCAACTGGAGAGAAGTCTGCTAAATTCAGAAGCAGTTTCTCCATAGGATCTGTATATTGATTCTTTGAAGTCCCAACATTTATTTCCCCAACCACCTGGCATGCCTCATGTAGGTAATGCATACACTTGTGCTTGTGTCCTGGCTGAAGCAGAACATCTCCATCAAGGACCAGCTCTCACTTGGAAGCAGCACATTCCCTCAGGTTAGATTTTTTCTAAATTTGGAGACCACTGCAGTGACCCTAGACCATGGGGCTCCCCATGGCTCCCTCATTTGTGCTATTACTGCTGCTTGTGGAGCAGAGGTGTAAGACCATGTTAGTGAACTGGTCTAGAGGTGTGTATTTCTGGTCAACCTGGATGGCATGGAGACAGTCTTCAGAAAGTTCCTTGCAAAGAAGTGTAGTGAATACAACTTAGGGGCTGTCCGGAGAAGGACTGAGCAGCTGAGTGTGTAAGGAATGAGGGGAAGAGCTCATTCAATGGATCATGCTGCTGAGACTTCCCAGGAAACTATGGACTGAGTGGTGGCTTTCCTGGGTACTACAGCTTCAGCTCTCCTAGCCCAGAAGTGGTTGTTTTATTATTTGCCAATGCTCATTGCCTCACTGCCTGTGAACTTATGGAAACACCTAATTTGTGTATATACAGACATCTGCATATTTGCTGAATGCAAATACATGTGCATAACTTCACAAACTCCATTTCTACCATCATTCAGTCTTGAATAATTTTAGCTTTCTAAAAATGTATTTCATTTAGGTTGCCTATCTGCTTTTAACATTACAATTTTCAATATAAATCTCTGGTAAGGTCAACTGGTGCCCTAGTTTCACGAGCGTTCCTTTTTCACAATGGTAGTCTCAGAGATGATAAGGTGCCCTAGATTTTAAAATCATTGGAGAGCCTTTTGCTGCAGATACTTAAGATGGTTTTGTGAAAGAAAAATGGAAGATTGTCACAGGAATGAGAGGTATTTTAAAGTGACAACAAAATAAAATACTATTTTTTTCCTTTTGAAAGTATATTAAATTCACCCTGATCATTTACATTTTTCTGCCACGCTAGGTTGCCCATATTCATAAATATTTCAATTGAAATTCAGATTTCAATGAACAGTAATTTTATTCCCTGTCAAAGAGTGTAGTTGCAGAAGTAAAAAAAAAATGTTATCAGAGCTTATTTCACTTGATATTTTATTCTCCCTAATTCCACAGAAATGGAAACCAGCTCACCAATTCAATGCTGATTTTGTTTTGCATCCAAAAAATCCTCTGGTAACAATTTTTTTTTTTTTTCAGATTAGTAGGTAATTTATATTGAATTTACAAGCTAAGCCAAACTACTGCTTGCGCTTCCCTAATTTTGCAAAAAAGGCGAGTGAATCTGAAGCAGCAAGTGAATGCTGCCTAGTCAAATGATTGAGGCCCCATTTTACTTATGTAACTCAAGTCTTGACTGTCAAAAGCCCCACTGTAGGTATAGGCTTCAGGCTTTCCTGCCCACAGTCCAGGCTGATGCAGCCTGCTATTTTTTTTTTTTTTCGTTAAAAGATGCTACCAACAGAAGTCAACAATGTCAACTTTATTTTTCAGGGGATTTTCTCAAACCTGTCCATTAAAAATAAGAAAATGAACCAACTGAAAGAGAGTAAGAATAGTAAAAAAAAGGCACCACCTCACATGAGTTTCTGGGGTTGACACAAAGTTTATGCAGCTGCTTTGAGGGTCCGGCTAATATTCCTCTATAAATTATTAGAAGTCTCAGTGCCAGTTTGAGTTAATTTAGAAGTGCTTAGCAACTGATGTTATGGGAAAATCTTAAGGTAGATACACGGAGTGATAAAAGGCTCTTTTCCCACATGATTTTCCTAACATATAACTTCTTTCACCTGAATTCTGGAAAGAGTCTGGCTGCATGAACATACACTGATGGCAAGTGGTACTTGTAGAGAATGCTGTATCCTCCCTCCTTCATTACAATCCTTCTTCTTTACTGTCCACGTGGTTACAGGTCATCGTACTGTCTAATTCAAGAAGAACACAAGATTTAAGAATATAAAGAGCTGAAAAAAATCCCAACATGTTACTAGTTTTAGAAACAGCAACAAGCTTTACTTAGGGTCAGATTTAAATACCACTTTCAACGAGTAACATGCTTTTCTTCAAATGTCTTTACCAGAGCTTTGAAACAAAGCATTTGAGCCAAGTAAGGAAAGTAACATCTGGCTTCAAAAATTCAAGTATTCTTGAAATTGTATACTACAGCATAACTCATTTCTCTCTCTATCCCTTTCTGTGCTTTTGTTTAACATTTTCTTTGACAATCAAGGACAATAATTATTAGTTTTCTGAATATATATATATCCTTTAAGTCAGTCCTTTGAAAATGATGTGCCTTCACTGATTTCACTTATATTAATGGAACAAATAAAAATTTAGACCCATTCTACCAAAGCTATATTTTCATGTTACTCTTGATCTAAGCACAAAGGAGAAAGCAAAATTGACAAAATCTTGCCATTCCTTTTATACTTTATTTTGTTTGAAAAGAGACTGAGGACTGTGGGGTCTCTCATTAAAAAAATTAAAACAATATAATCCCATATTTAAATAAAGCAACATGTCTATTGTTTTCTTTATTTCTTAATTACAGCCCTCAGCTGGTCCTGCATTCCTCTTCTTCAGGGCCAAACACTTTGTATGCTTTTAAAAGTAGATTTGATTATATCTTCACATTGCAAAATAGATACTTATATGTGTCCAGGAGTCCTGAAAGTGAGGTATAAGGTATAAAAATCTGCTTCTTTAGATTAATAAACTTGGTGGCTGTTGCTCTAAAAAGGAACAATGATGTTCTGCTAGCACCCATTACAGTACTTTTAGCACAGGTTACTTCATTTAAACTCTTTATTCTCCTAAAGGAAGTGGAGAAATTGAACCTCAGAGATAAAGAGCCCTCAATAACTGCACACAATTTAGTTCCCAAATGGCGCCTAACATGATTAAAATAATAAGCATCACACTGTGCTCAACAACACTTCAGCTAGTGTAACTAGGGTATAAAACATTAAACATGTCTCCAGTGCAAAACATTTTACATCAGAACTGCAACAGCAAGTCTGAAAGAGCACTGTGCTGTGGGCTACACTGCTGTCAAGCCAAGTATGTTGGTAAAGATGGGGAAGATTTACTGACATGGCCAAAGATTGCCCAAAAATAGTCCAAGACTTCCTTCAGACTAATCCATCCAATGAAAAACTGATCTTGTCACTGTAAAACTGCCAGTGATTTCTATGATTCTAATATCAATTCCTACATCCAGAATTTTTGATGCTGTTCTTCATGAAGTCCTTGCTTAAGTACAAACCTTCCCACAGCATCACACTGCTCTGAGGTGACTGCTGTCCCTTGGGCTGCAAGGACAGCTGTCTCATGATTGTAGGTCAGCATGCAGCAGTATCCAGAAAGTATACCTAATGCTAGGAATATTAGGAAAGAAGAGGCAAAGCAACTTCATAACGGCTTAGTGTAAATCTATGGTGTGTCTGAGTCTTGAACACTTAGTAAAGATCTTATGTTTCTGTCTCAGAGGAGGTTAGAAGACAGAGCTAGTGTGGGCAACGAGTATGGCTATAGGAAGGGAGAGGTTACAAATGAGGAGTGGCTAAATAGACTAAGAACTCACAAACTGGAAGAAGATATAACTCAGGGAGTCCTGAGACAGATAATACACCGAGTGACCTGAACATCAACTGGAAATGCATTTTCACTGTTATTTCAGTGGCACATCCAAGGGGTAGATAATGAAACTAGGAAGTGGCAGCTCTGAAACAAATAAGAGGAGACTATTCTTCACACATTGCTTACGTGACCCATGAATCTTACAACTGGATGTTGTCAATTTATGAGTTTGCATGAAGTCAAGAAGCAGTTAGACAAATTAAGGGTGCAAAAATTCATGAGTGATCACCAGAGGCAAAGAGAGTGTCCCTGCTCTGTAAGTCTCTGAACTACAAGACTACAAGACTAGACAAGTATTTTAAAGTATTTCTGAGTATGCTAATATTGCTTGTTCTTATAATGGTTTTATGCATCCAACCCTCCTGGGTTGGCACTGCTGGAGGAGATCGTGTTGGCTGGACTTTTTTGGCTTAACTTTTCTTTCAGTTTTATGTTGAATACCTTAAAAATGATAATGGAAAAATGTAAAAATGAAGTCAATAGCTCAAAATATGGGAAAGATACACCAGGGGATGTAATTGTTTAAATTGTATCCCACTGTGGCTCTTTCTGAAATTGATCTTTCATGGTTTCAGTCATCCTGGGGGCAGCAAAAGCATGCAAATTTTTGCAGTCAGTAAGTGCTGTAAATAATTTTTCCTGGTTGACTGGCTCTCTGGAACATTCATTATTACCTTTGACAATTCACTGGTCTCTTTGGGAAAAGAAATAATTTCCAGAATACTTAGCTTTGCATGATAACAAGGGCTCCCATAGCTTTCTATCTAATGTCATTTTTAACTTCTCTGGCAAACCAAAATTATATTGATTAACAGCAGTCATTCATAATGCATGAAACATACTGTTGTACATACCAAGAAATATCTGGTTTATAAAGTTAACATCATTACCACTGTTTCATCAGATTAATCTGGTTTCTGTTTAAAATAAAACAATTATGTCATCTGGAAAATGCAAATTATGTTCAGTGTCATCAGGATGTATTAGTTTGATAGAGTAACAACAGGTTTTGCAGCCCACACAAGCAGACACGAAAAAACAATGAAGGAATCAGAAAATCCAGTGTATGGACAACCAACATCCAAATATCTTCCATTGTCATTTTTAGAACAGATATATAAATTTTAAAGTCAGAGCACTACTTTAACAAGCAGAAATCTATGTTCTTCAGTAGAATTACTTCTGATTGATGCCACAGATTCAGGCCTCTGGGTTTTCAAAATTACCTGAATGTACTTCTTTATATTGCACTTCAGAGTATGGAACTATATTGTCTGTAACTACCTAAGATTTGGTTGATTTTTATAAATGTTAATACTTTCTGTATAAAGAGTGGGAAGCTTAGTAATAACTGAAACTATTTGAGTTGTTTTTCTGAACTGAAGTCATCTCTACCCAGTCACAAAAAAGTTGTCTTACAGTCAATAAATTAGGACAGGATTTCATATCGAAGAAAGAAAGAAGCAAAATGCAGTTGGCTGTAATTACCATTGAGAAACACATTAGATAGATTAGAATTAATTTTCTGATTTCTATTGTTCCCTTGTAGTTCATGATCATCTAAGACTCCATCTTGAAAATATGTGGGGGAAAAGAAAGTAAAAGAAGACAAAGCAGTTTCTGTACTGTGCCCATTATGATTTTCCTCCACAAAAAAAAAAAAAAAAACAACAGAAATCTGGTGGAGATAACGTAACTAAACCAATTTCATCAGCATGATCTTCTTAGATTTCTTTTCTTTGGAAAAATTGCAGTCATTTCTGGAGAAGGTGAAAGCTATACAGGAAGAAACCGATAGTTAGGAAAAAAAAAACATTCTTTCTTTTCTCAGAGTCTACTTCTATATATTCCTTGTTGATTTTCTTTTTAAATTTATTTATTTATTTATTTATTTATTTATTCTTTTTCTTTTTACTGTTATTATTAGTGAAATTTCCTGGGAGTAAGAAAAGGCTAAGACATTTTTGAACAGGTTTGAGAAAAAAATAACATGAACAACTAAACAGAGTAGTTTCTCTGTGAGTTGCAAAATATTATTTTTTCTTTCACTGGTAATACTTTTATGGGTATAGTAAATCCTCTCATTTTTGAAGATGTGAGATTCAGAATTTTTTTAATCATTAATCATATGTATGTTAGAAGAAAATGAGGAAGGGATATCATGTCATCATTTTTAGTCATATTTTTCATGCTTGAGGTATTTGAGGAGATCCAGAAAACTGCTGACATCTGCAATCAGTGTAAGCAGTTAAAGAGAATAATTTTTCCTTGGTAAAAATATTGTTGAGAACTATCTAGAACAAAAATGGCCTGAAGTTCTTCTGAAGCATAAACAGCTTAGCCGTCTTCAAAAATTAAATCAACTTTTGCTTCAGTGAATTGGAATTCATTGCTAATCTCAGTGGGATCAGGACTTCATAAATTTAATATCATATTTCTTGAAAAGAAGGGTGCTTAGCATTAGTAACATTTTCTGGCATGGACCTATTTGCCTGTTTTTGTTGGCTTTGCTCTTGGTGCCTGTTCCCATTCTTGTATGTGATTCTTCACTACATCCTCTGGTCTGTACTTGACAACTGTTAAGAATTTATAATGTATCACATTTACACAAAACAAAATTATGTAGAGAAAGATACAAAGCCACAAAGAAAAAGTAGAGTATGCTAAGAGGGGCTGATATGCCTGCACAATAGTTGCTCTGAAGCAAACTGTGGAGGCTTTGGGGCTCAGAAGAAAAGTGGTTCTCTGCTGGATGAGGGATCCGTGCACCAAGGGGAAAACAAATGGCACTTAGCAAGTTATTGGCCACCAGAAAGCAGAAACAGACATTGTGTGGGAAATATCTACAGTTTGAGGTATTGTGCTAGACTGAACTGCTACTGCTCTTCTTCAAACAGGATCACTGGGTGTGCCTCATTTCCACAGCAGAGTCAAAACCTCTGCACGGCAATGGTGGCCAGTGGAAGATTGGCAAACAAAGACTTTAAAGTCCTGTGCTAGAAGAACTGCACTGTTTGGATATGAGATTCCTAAAATTCGTGATGCAATTGAATGGCTCTTAGACCAAACTATTTTTTTTTTTTGCCATGCACTAGAAAGAACAAAAAAGTCTACTTTTAATAAGATAAATCCACATTGCCCGCTTGAAGTTTGGCTAGAACAAACTATCCTCTTCACAGGAGATGTTCCTCTGAGAGCCTGCTGCCACAATACGATTCACTGCTACTGCAGGTGAATTGCAAAGTTAAAGAGGCATCTCTTTCAAGGGAAATCATTCTGTGTGTAATCTGAACAGTCCTGTAAGAAAGATGCTGAAGACTCAACCAACTTATGAGGAATGTATGGCTTGAAGTTTAAGCTAGATGATACAGGGGCAAATTCTAATTTGAATCAGGGGCTGGAGCATAGGTTCATAGGTTCATAAGGTTGGAAAGGACCTACAAGATCATCTAGTCCAACCATCCTCCTATCACTATCCCTACCCAACTACTAAATCAAATCCCTTAGCACCTCATCTAAACGCTTCTTGAACAGCGCTAGGGATGGTGTCTCAACCACCTCCCTAGGCAGGCCATTCCAGTGCCTGACCACTCTTTCAGAGAAAAAAATGTTTCCTCAGGTCTAATCTAAATCTTCCCCGGCGCAACTTGTGGCCATTCCCTCTCGTCCTGTCATTATTTATCAGGGAGAAGAGGCCCACCCCCTCCTCACCACAACCCCCCTTCAGGAAGTGGTAGAGTGCAATAAGGTCTCCTCTGAGCCTCCTCTTCTCCAGACTAAACAATCCCAGCTCCCTCAGCCGCTCCCCATAAGACTTGTGCTCCAGACCCCTCACCAACTCTCCAATAAATCACAGCTGAAAGAACTGGGACTCTTAATCCTGAAGAACAAACTCAGGGAAATCTTGTCAGTATGTACAAATACCTGAAGAAAATGTGTGAAGATGGAACCAAGCTTTTCTTAGTGATGCCGAGTGCCAAGACAAGAGGCAACAGGCACAAACTGGAGCACAGGAGGTTTCCCCTGAACACCAGAAAGCAGTGGCATAGGCTGTCCAGAGACTGTGGATTCCCCTCCTTGAAGACCTCCAAAAGCAGTCTGGACATAGCCCTGGACACCTTGCTATGGGTGGCCATGTTGAAGGGAGACCCCCCTCCAACTTCAGTCATCCCATGATTCTATGAATTAAAACATGTTAGACAAGTTAATATTTTACAAGCATCATTATTTTAAGAAAATTGTAATAAAATAAACAGGCATGAGAGAATAGAGATTAAAATTTACTCTCACTTAAATTCATATTTGTTTGGAGAAAGGAAAGCAGCTTTCTCATCTGTAAAAAAATATCCAGACAATTTCTATATGTATATATATATATACTTATATAGATGTGTGCACGTAGGTGAAACAATCTTTTTACTTTTCCTCTGAAATGGCCAGCTCAATGTAAGTGCACTGTCATGGTATCAGTAAAGTCAAATCAAGAGCAGTCTAGCTATTGGAAGATGCTCACTGAAGCTATTCAGCCCATGATGGGCATATAGGAGCACTGTGTGATACCAGCTTTACTCCCCTGGCTGCATATGATACAGGTTCTCATTAAACATGTTCTGTGCAACTGTTATGACAGAAAAGTAATGAAGAACTTTTGTTTATCTCTGCACAGATCTTTGAAGACAGATGGGTTGAATTCCTTGTCTGCTATAAAGCAGTTCAACTTCACTACTTGTCCAAAAGGTTTTCACACATTATATGGATTTTAATGAACAATTTGAGTTAAAACCCAGTGCAGAGAGATTTTCCAGGCTTGGTATTTAATCTACATTGATGTATGTACAGTGAGAAGGCAGCTGGTGGTGGTTTTGCTATGATGAGCAGCTGAACTCCACAAAACTTCTCTCCGAGAGCACATCCAGCTGCAGTGGGTCTCTGCTATGGCATGGGGCAGTGCTGGTGCTCTGCTCACAGAGGAGACCCCCGCAGCCCCCTCACTGCCATGACCTTGCCATGTAATACACTAATGTCTCAATTTTTCATACCAGAATGTTTCATTATTGCATAAATATCTGCCTGTATATTGAAGATAATTGGTATGTTCCTCTAACTAGCTATCAAACATGCATCTATTTGCCCACTAGCTTCTGCCAAATATAAGAGCATATAATAATAATAATATAATATAATATTATTAATATTATAATATTATTAATATAATAAGATAATAATAATAAATAATAATATAAGATAATATAAGAGAATACCAAATTCTAAATGCATCTTATCTACCCACTTGACTACCTGCTTATCATGTTTCCAAAACCTTCATCATTTCCATGGAGAATGGTTTTCAGCATTCAACTGAATAAGAAGAGAAGAAAATGCATGGATGCGCTCTTCCTGATATGCGTTGGTGATGGCAAGAATGTGATGCCTTGTGGGGAGGGTGTTACAGTCAGTGAAAATACCTGGACAACAACTTAATTTGTTCCTGTTCATTTCAAGCACCTATTGGCTATATTTTTAGCTCTGCATGTGGGAGATAGACATACACAGCCTGCAGTCTCTAATGGAGTTTATATTCTGGATTTCCTTTGTGACTTTATGTCGTGGTTCAGTGGGAACACAAAGAACTGGTTGTTATTCTTCTGTTCTTTTTTTTTCTTTTGCTTTTATTACCATAGTAGCAAAACAATTGCTACAATTGGAAGAGGAACTACATTTTAAATAAGGCAATGTGTTTAATAAAGATGATGAGATAAAAGCAGTTTCTTGAGAAGATATATTTAAATCGTGTTAATACCAGGAATTGAAGGAGTTTTTCATTTTGTTTCCTCTTACAGTTTCAGATATATGAATTAGGTGGTGAATTAAAATGATGAACTGTGAACCACTGTCCTCATACTATGTACAAAAACATACTGCTTAGGATCTAACTGCGCTATTATTTATAGAGCACAGGGAATCTTTGCCTGAAGGAGCCCTTAGCAACATGACATAATAATTATGGGGGATGAAGATTGTCTAAAGGAAATCTAACCTGACCAAATCAGATTCTATATTCTGACAGAGAGGCACAATGAAAGCGGTTTTATTGTCAAAGGAAGATTCTAGGGATGTTTTTCTTGAGATTTTTCCCCCCATGTGGGAGACTAATAGGGTGGAAGATCATGAAGGAAGAGGAGAGTTTATGCTTGGGGCTTGCAAAATTTTAACCAGTACAGTGGACCTCTACAAATGAGGTATCTTGTTCTAATTTATGCCAAGGAATGTTCTACTAACAAAGGTCAACATCAAGCAAAGACAAAAAAATTAAAGCTTCTCTGCTTTGGGTCTCAAAGGCCAAGTGAAGTCTGTCCTTGAGTAGTTCTTTGCAATAGTAACAATTTGAAATGCATTTCTTTGTGTCATTATTATAATTATTTTGCAAAGGTAATTGACATTTATTTCTGCCTTTTGTCTGAACTCAGAGTTGAACAATAAGCTACACAAAATAATTAATCTATGCTTGTGAAGGATCAGTAATTCTGCATTCATCATTCTGTTTTGAATTTTTCTATGATTAGGGTTCAACTCATTGAACAGTTCATGGGCACCTGGGAAAAAAAACAGATCCATTAGAGTACTGTTCATATGAATCTTAGCATGAAAGAATGAGACATAAGGAAATATGTTTGTATTTTTCTGCATATGCACAATATTCTTCCTAATAGCAAGAATGTATTTCTATACTAAGACAACGTGTATACAATGATTTAATTTAGAACTCTATTTTTACAGTCCTGTTTTCTGGATTATGTTGAGTAGGTTGCTTCCCTTCCCTACCTCAGCCAGGAAATCACCATTTTGAAGAAATTTGATAGCAGAACTTATACTAAAGATAACACATGGACTCTGATTAACTACAGCCTGCATGTCTTCCATTGTCACTCTGCAGAAGACTTGAGATGGGAGCAATAACAACTTTTTGAAAGGTGAGAGGACTTGCAGAGATGGCAGACTGAGGCTTCTTATGGCAGTGTGTGCAGGGCAAGACAAAACAGGCAGAGACTGAAATAAGAGAGGTTCAGATGGGGTGAAGAGAGCAATCAATGAAAATACTTGGACAACAACTTAATTTGTTCCTGTTCATTTCCCCATGTAGAGCAGATTGCCCTGACAGGCTGTGCCATCTCCGTCCTTGGTGGATTTCAAGCTGAACCAAGTCTTCAGCAGCCTGGTCTGAACGCATAGATGGACAAGCTTTGGGCAGGTACTTGGGTTTGAAACCTCCTGATGCTCCTTCCCCTGGATTATCCTACAAGGAAAGAAGGCGGTGTAACTGCCTTGCTGGGATGCAAACTGGCTGATGGCTCCATGCAAGAAGGACAAGAGCAGCTGTCATGGGGACTCCCATTTCTCCACTAGTGTTGGATTGTTTCTGCAGAGTTCTTTGCTGCTTGGGTGCTTTGGGATCAGAGCTAGACTGAAGGTCATTGCAGTGAGCTGCAGGGTTTATATACAAATCTATCAGAGGAGGTGGATAGTATTGCATGACAATCTGCCTAAGAATGAATTGGGGGAAGGAGTTCAGACACGTGGACATGAGAAAAAATGGAAATAGGGAAAGAGTCCTGTACTGAAAAAATATATATTCCTAATGTACTGCTTCCATAGCTCTACTTTGTCAAAGGAACTTTCACACTGTGTACCTTCTGTTCCTTAGGTTTCAAAATGCAAAGATCTAAAAAGATATCTCATTGTCCTTCAGTTCTCCACTTTTGGTAATGTTCTTTCATGTAAATCAGTTGAAATCCTGCTTCCAGTGATGTGGAAACATTTCCCCCAACTTCAGCCATCAGAATAGTACTTCTGAGTTCCTGCAGCCTGGAACACCTGTACAAAAATGCACAGTAAGTACAGTAAGGCACATTCACAGCTTAGGACATGGGGGATTCGGTACATTAGGGCAGCATTCTCAGCTTTTACACTGAAAGCATCTCTATATGACAGCTTTATTATAGTTTGCTTCCTTCACCATATAAGACAACCTGTGAATTTTGGCAAAATCAGGTTTTCATAGAAAGAATGTTATCAACTGCAAATAATATTTTAAATTGTCATATTTTGGAACATATAAAAATGACTTTCTTTATTTTGTAAATTTGCCTAAAATTCTACTAAATCATTTTTCTTTTGCTATACTATTTCATCAAAGTGCCAGGAAGTGTCACTGTGTATGAAGAGGCACAAACAAATACTGGGGCCCAGCAGTGAGCAGAGTAATGGCTTTGACTTAAGAAGAGAAATCTAATTTGCAAAGATTTAATAAGAAGCTGCTATCTTCATTTTAAGATCACTTCAAATGGCCACTCACAAAGCAAACATGATGACTTCAACATTTTCTGCCTCCCAAATTCAGAATTTTAAGAGGAAAAGAGACAGTGCTTACAAATACAATTCACACAAAACTGTTTGGAGTGCCTATTGTTTGGTTTCTGAATGAGAAAAGAAAATAAATTTCTGTGAAAACAGAAATTCTAAAGAATCATAACTGGACTTGAGAATGTTGCTTAAAATATCACTATGATATAGTGATATCTATGTAAATGGCAGTGGTACTGTTGGCATTAATGCTGCTTCTTTATCTCAGAGTACTTTAATGGAAGAGAGACTAATAAGCCTTGAAAGGAGACTTGCAATTGTTTGTAAGAAATGCAGGAAATGTGAAGGGAATTGAAGTTGTTCTGCTGTGTGCTTTAATAGCAGAAGTTCTCTTTATCCATAACCTTTTTTGTGCTGTTAGTAATTAGCAATTTATTATGCTGAGAATGAATCACTTCTTTCTGACTTATGATTAGTCTAATTAAACCCAATCATTAATGTAAAAACTCTGCATGCGAGAGATGCTCCATACCTGATCAAACAATTATTTTGGAAGGTGCTGATCTTCTTATTACTATTCAGGACATTATTTGGTTGATTGGAGATGTGGTAATGGCACAGCATTCTTAACAAAGTAATGGAGATGAATGACTCTGAAGTTTAGAATGATATTTCTGCACTGCTGCTTCAATGAAAGCTATGCAAAAACTGCCTTACAGTGATGACAGGAAATATTTGTCAAATTAGCATGTAGTTCTCCCTGATTCCAATAGAACTATAAGATTTAAATGAATGGTGTCTGAATTTTAGTAGTACATCCATAAACATTGCAACACATTTTGTCACTATATACACTGTAACTCTTAAAATTGCACAGCTGTATAGCTTATTTTCCTGAAAAAGTGAAAACAATCATATCCTTTGTTTTTCTACACATATTCCCAACCTGTTATAACTAGATTGTTCATAGATATATTTTCTATGTATCAAGATTAGTTTGTTGTTAGACAAGAAGACTGCTTGAGTAGTGAGGAGTTTCTTCGTGCCAGTAAGGAGTTTCTTCCGACAGTAAGTGTCGGGCTCCCAGCTAATAACTAAATAAAAGGAAGGAAGATTTGGATTAGATGTCAGGGTTTTTTTTTTCACTGAGAGGATGGTAAGGTACTGGCACAGGCTGCCCAGAGAGGTTGTGGATACCTTATCCTTGGAAGTTTTCAAGGCCAGGGTAGATGGAGTCCTGGGCAGCCTGGTCTAGTACTTGATCTAGTGTCTGGCAACCCTGCCTGTGGCAGGGGTGTGATGATGACAGCCTGGCAACCTGAAGATCCTTGAAGTCCCTTCCAACCCAAGCAATTCTGTGATTCTATGACTGCTGTGGGGGGTTGCCACTGGGAGGATCTGATGTTGAGCGTCCTGTGGGGTGTGTGTGGCAGTTGAGTTTGGCGAGATACAACAGTAGATGGGCTGCCTGAGGTGGAAAGACATTTCATGAAATTACATGTAAACATTATTGTCTCAAAGGTGTGACAATGATGACACTTTGCATAGGGGATTGTCAATCCTTTCAAGGCACCTTGTAAGCAGCAAGGGTGACTACATCCCATAACTTCCATGCAGCATGGAGATTTCTCCAGTCATCTCTTTGGTATATGTTAACCAGAAAGGCAGGAAAGGCACTTGAAGATACAGGATCATCACTTGCACAGAGAAGTGGCCTACAATCAACTGTTCTGAAATAGCTGTTGGGTATGAAGTAGGTCCCCAAAGGATGGCTTCACATTTCATGGCTCCCAACTTTCCCATGTGAAAGGTTGTGCCAGATGGATAAGTCTAGCTATTAGGTTAAATTTTGGCCTTTATGATATTGTCATACCCTTTCACAAGCTTTTTATTTCTCTTCCAAGTTAATAAAAAAACTCACACAAGCAAAAAGTGTGATTCAGACACTGTGCTTACCTTTGATAAAGGAAAACGGCTGAATGCTTGAGCACATTAACAACGAAAAATGTAAAAAGTCTCAAGGATATATTCTTTATGCATCAGACATTAATTAAATACTGGTAAAGAGTAAGTGGAAAAGGATTAATCCTGTGAGCAAATAAAATACCCATTCTGGAGATATTATTATTGGATCTTCATATAAAACATCTGTTACCAGTCGTTGTCATATCAGATGGAAGAGAGATGGGGTTAGACTCTGAATTGTTATACCTATTTTTATGATTTCTGCTGAAAGTAAAACAAATACCTTGTAGAAAAGTGATTATTTGACTTTATATTTGACATCTGATCAGCAATTTTAATTCAGTAATGTAATAGTGATCAGAGTTCTGAAGGTTTTTTTAGTCTGACTGCCCATAACAAGGGCAGTACACATCCCAGCCAGAGATATCTTGTCAGCTGTGTATGTACATTATTTCCAGGTTTTGAATCCAGTCTAGAATAATCCTCTGAAATGCAGGAAAGGATCAGAATAAGTATTGCTCAGAGAGGGCAAATGAAATATTCAAAAGCTAAGCACTTACCAAAAATACAGATGACAAATCTGTGTTCTGTTTGAAGCAGCCCCAGTGCCTGCTGAAGTGAGGACAGGGTGAGCTGGAAGAATACAGAAGCTCAGGCTGCAACCTGCCCCACATCCTGGAAACACAAAAAGAACGAAAGATGCTGCTTAAACCTCAAAGCAGCTGTAGTTTAAGGCACTTGTTAAATTAGAGGTCCAGATTTACACCTGTACAAAACTACTCCCCTCATATCATGGAAGTGTGATATGTCAGTGACAATTTGCTAAGCTGTGATTACGTTTATGGCAGTATTTCTATTCTGCACATGGAAATGGAAATTCTTAAAATTTCTTGAGATTTTTGTTTATTTATTTGTTTGTGGTTTTGTGGGTTTTTTGTTTGTTTTTGTTTGTTTATTTGTTTTTTGGGGGGGGGAGAGACAGAGGTGGGGAAGGATGGTGATGGGGTGATGGTAATGGTTGTAAATAAAATGGTGTACAAAATATTTACTTTTGACAGACATCTACTTGTTAACAGAAGAAATGTTCTGTTAGAAAATTCAATTGTAGCTATGCCATGAACATTACCTCACTATGAAAATCTAATTGGATCAAATAGATGAAATTGTGTTAAAACTTTAGTGCTGAAGCAGCACATGGACAGCCAAAGGTACCAATGTTCATGATGGTAGCAGCACTACCTCTCTGAAAGGCAGGTTCATGTGAGCAAAGGGGGTCATTACTAGTTTAAATCATCTGTAGGGGTATTGTTCTAGCTTTCAGGTGTCTTATTTGATTGTACTTCTTTTTTATTTCTTGTTCTATGCTTCTCATTATCTGTGTATGAGATCAGATCCACTGTTTGAGCTGTAGCTTAATGGCTTTCATCATTTGTGTAATAGAGTTTTCAGTACTCATAAAAGTGTGCTGCTGGGAGCTACTGTTGATGTCATAGATTACAGTGTCTAAAACTTGTATGTGTACTAGTGTTAGCAAGCTTTGTCTAGAAATCTCATCATCTTCTCAAATAGACGTCTACAGCACAAGAGTTGCTCTCTAAGTCTGTTATTTCTCCCCTCTGTCTAGGGTAAGTAGAGACAATCCATTTGATCTGACATACGTCTGCAGTCTGGATTACTACACTGAGATGAGCCTCACCTCGACAATTTCTGGAAGAGTTTACTGAACTGAAGAATCATCTGTTGCATTTAATATGCAGTTTGTTATATGCAGTATGGCTCCATTGATCATCTGTCATATTTATGTTCCTAACTAAATACAGTGCATAGACTTGGATTTCCAGTGCAAATACCCTTTATTAAAATACCATAATTATTTTCATCCATATTTTGTTATTTATTTCCAATCCACTTTGTTTGGCCAGACTTTGTACCATCCTAGGTTTTGGAATATTCACATACAAAACAAAAAAGAAGAGTGAGACTGACAAAGAGAATTAATTCGAAAATTAAAGCAGACATTTCCGAATCTCTCTTAAAGTGATATTGCCTCAGTTTGAATCATACATTCACTTAGTATTGCCTAGAGACAGTTGATCACGCAGATATTATGAGGAAATTGAACTCCATGAGATCCTTCTAATGGTGCAGATTCTATTGGAAGTCAAGTATTTATGTCACAGAGCTGTAGGAGAAACTAAGAATGTGTCCCAGAAGACATCCTCAGCAAAGGGAAATTAGAGACAAACAATTAGAAAGTGAAGCTTCCTATGAGCTCAATTAAAAGACTACTTTAATTTTGTAAACCTCACCTCCCTGACTGACCTAACTGATGGAGACAGAGAGCTTCCTCCAGAGGGCAATTCAGAGTATATAAATCTCTATTCTCACTCAGTGGAGTTTCCACAGACTAAAGGATAGCCAGTAATTTTTAGTAACAAAAATCATGTGGAACAACAGTCCTCATGAGAAAAGAGAAATGGTGTTGGCACTAGGTTTTGTAATCCATCCTAAAGTGAGTAGGACTTATTTCAGAGAGCTCTCCCCTGAAACTGAGGAAGAAGTCTCAGGAGCAATCTGAGTCATAGTGTTTAAAAGTTGCAAAATTGAATACTAACATTCAAGTCCCTCAGCTCTCTAATCACTTATCATTCCTAACTCTACTGAGTAATGTGGTGCACATTTTCAGCTCTCCTTTTCCATTCTTGAGTAGGTCAGCCAATGTAGTTCAGCTTAAAGCAATCATAAACCTTAATGTAGGTTGATATCTCCATTTTTGATGTCACTTCTAATTCTTGTTTATTCCAAGATTTTGAAGCGTTTGACTGTAGTTACAGAATGCAGGAACACAGTATCATAGAATATCCCAAATTGGAAGGGAACCATAAGGATCATCACATTCAACTCTTGGCTCCACCCAAAAATCAGACTGTATATCTGAGAGCACTGTCCAAACACTTGTTGGGCTCCAGTGTCTTCGCCACTTGCCCTGGGAGTCTATTCCAGGGCCTGACCTCCCTCTGATATGGAATCTTTCCTTAAACCCCAACCTGACCCTCCCCTGACACAGCTCCACATTGTTCCCTCAGATCCTGTCTCTGTCATCTCTGAGCAGAGAACAGTGCTGCCCCTCCATTCTCCTAGCATGTTATATCTGTGTGCCATGAGACAAATGTCACCTAAAAGTCAGATTTCAAATATGTTAAAATCTAGTTGTCATTTTCATCTTTTTATAAAACCTTCATAGAGAACAACTACTTTTTTTCCTAATATGAGTTAATTATTACAACATTTATGGGTCCCTTCTTGCAGGCTTCATAGCCTCCTTTACTAAGGGAAGGATTGCCTTCAAAGACCAAGCTTTCTAATTTATTAAAGTGTTGTTAGATAAAGAGTTTACTATAGGGAGATTAAGAATCAGTTGTTTTTCAGGGTAAGCCAAGTGAAAGGACCGTGACGCATCATAGCATTGGCATGCTTGACTGAACATTCCAAATCCTGTTTTTTTGCTTACTTGTATCTGAAAATCTGTGTTGGCTCAGTGCAGGCCATTTTTGTGTTGTTGTAATAATTCGATCCCTATTAAACTTGTTATTTCTGAATAATCTATACAGAGAACAAAAAAACATTAGTAAGTGCTTATGGTCTTGTCTGACCTGGATTAGACAGCCAGCTTGTATTCCTAAATGGGAATGTTTTTATGGGCTAAATCACTTATTTCTATTGGCAAATTTTAAATAACCTGTGAATTATTGTAAGGTTGAGGTACAAATAACTGTGTCATAATATGGCATCTCTCAGCTCTCTCAGGTCAATTTGATCAATATTACAAAATACTTGAATGAAATAAAACAATAGTGTCATACCAGTGCACTATAATTCATTGTGCATGGGAATTCAAACATATTAAAGAAAACAATAGTTTTATGATCTATATTTCTGTAAGTAAATTTACTGAGATAAAAAGACATTTCTAAAGGGCAGGTTTTAAATGCTTGAACTTGACTGCACATTATGCATTTGAAAATGTTCACTCAATTCAGAGGGGAAGGGATGCACAATGTGCACTTTAGTTAAAATCCTGAATTATTATTACTTCACTGCCAGCCACAACATCCTTGTGTTTTATTGTCATTTCTAGACAAATGCAGGGAGACGTCTCCCTGCCCAAAGCACTTACAGAAAGCCTATGGCCATGATCCTACCACTGATAGCACACAGTAGGCATGTTATCTCTAAGTGGAGTGTCCTTGAATCCAAAGGGTAATTTGAGGATGAATCAATCAGTTTGTATGCTGTAATTTCAAATACTGTGAACCTCAGTCTTGAGTTTTGCTCCAGCTGATCTTTTACCATTGCCTTCTAAGGCTGCAGGATGAGCCTGAAGTCATGTAAAGTACATAAAAAGGACTAAAGGTGAGACGTAAATAAATTACAAAGGGCAAGAATTAATTATACCAAAGCCAGACATAATGAAGCATTATTTTGAAGAAATTCATGAATAGAGTTACAAACCAGAGGTGGGCTAATAAGAGTATTTTTTTCTCATGGAAAATCTATTTCAAACTCTGTTGAAAATCTGTTTCAAACTCTGTTCCTCTCTAAATTAAAGAAAAAGTTGACTTCCTAAACTTTCACTGAGCTAAAAGAAACTCCAGAATATCTCTGTTCAGAAAACAAGGATTTCATAGAAACACAGAATTGTTTGAATTGGAATAGATCTTTAAGATCATCTAGTTCCAACTCCCCTGCTATAGGCAGGGACAGAGACACCTCCCACTAGAAAGAATGCATCTCATCAAAATAAAATAATAGACTAGAAAAGCATTTAAGTGACTTTCCATATACTAATTACGATACTAAAATGCATCTGAAAATAAACATAGTTAATGCATTTCTTATGTTCAGTTTTAACAGGAAAACATGATGAAACAGGATACTAGCTTCAAGAGATTTGTGTTTCAATGGACAGCATTCTCATCACTTGAGTTTCAGTAATACTAAGTCCTGGATCAGTCACTGAGGATCTTCTTACGGCTTCATATTCAAAAAGCATAAAACATCTTCATCTCCTTTGCCTCTGCCAGATTTGAACATGAGAGCTCTATAATACTTTTCACACTATCCAAAGGTGAGAACCAGAATAGTCTGGACATCTTTGGGACATGGTTCAATGCAAACAGAATCTATCTATGTGTTGTGAACTTGGGATGTACTGTGCTCCTTCATGGTGTGTTTGTCCAAAATCCTATCTTAAAGTCTGCACTGATGCAACCAAGACCAATCAAGCAAAACAGTTAAATACCAGCTTGTTTTCAAGTACCTATTATATTTCCATGCCTTCAGTAGTATTCTGTATTTACTAAGACATAACTGCACTGTTCCTCACAGAGGAGAAAATGTGACTGGTAAAGTCAGGAAGAAACATCAAGACCACTTTTAATTTCTATCTTACTTTGTTTATCGTAGAAGTAGTTGGCGGGGTGAGGAAGTCACCTAAATTAGCTTACATAATGCTCAGTGGATACACCTGTATTAGTGCTTCAGTTCAAAATGAAGCTGAGGTTTGGAAGTGAATTTTCTAAATTTCCCACATACTAAACACTTGTTCTTGTCAATAAACTGTTCTTAGCACTTACACATATTCTGAAGTGAAATGAAAATGAAAGATGAGCCTAAGGCATTCTTCAGTAGATGCTCAGATGCCACGATCAAGCTAGAATTAATCTAAAAAACTATTTGAATAAGGATGTGCAGTTTGGATATTAGGTCTACAGGATCAACTTTCGCTGTAGCAGTTGGATTCTATTGTGCCACTCATTACTGTGTGCATGTGTTAACTTGATTTGAAGGTGAAGTTTTATTTTTTGGAGCAATTTATCAATCTGCGATTCTAAGTTTCATATGTAACTTAAACCTTTGATCTGAAATAAATAAACACTAGTGCTTGGAATTTGCCTCTTTAATAAAAACTCCGGAATAAGCAAAACTTACTGTTTGCACTATGTAACTTTTGATCTGGTTCTAAGATAAATGTGTGTCCATGTGGAATCCAGCTTTGACAAGAAATCTGATGTAAGAATGAAATGATAAAAGAAGGAAGCAGATACTCTTTGTTCCCAAGAAATAGTGTATTTTGTGTGAAAGAAAAGTGGCCTTTTTCTGATTGCACTGCAACCACTGAATTAATTGCTCTGGCAGACAAAGCAAGCTGGCTATGGGTGGGACAAAGGCAAACCACGTCCAGACACACACACTAAAACCAAACCAAAGCAAAAACAACCTTAAGTACTAGATATATATTTGAGTAACTTCAGAGCAAGAGGATCAGAAATCAGGAAAGAGGATTGCTCGAACCTCAAAGAATAAAAAGAGACCAGCTGGGACCAATTTTCAGATTATAATTACTATTTTGCCTGAATCACGTACTTCTTATTTGTGAAATTCATTATATACTGAAAACTTCTCTCCAATGCCTGCAACAATTTACCTCCATTACTGTCTCCCTGACAAGGTAATCTCCAAACCAGACGGATATGTGCTAAGTGTTTCAGACATGTATACTGCTAAGACACCATCATACTTGAGAGGTGTGAACATAGGTGTTGTGTCGTCTGATCTGTGTGAAGTCAAAGAAACCCAGTATCGATAGAAGTTTTTGTGAGCACAACTCAAGGCAAAAGGTTTGATATTTGTACTATCATTATAGGTGCTTACAGAGCCATAGAGATCTTAGGAGGACCACAGAGCAGGTCAGAGTCAGCCTTATGAAACTTTGTGAAAGAAATATTGGATAATAATAAATAAAATAGCAGATTATAAGAAATCTCTGGGAACGGGTGTCCCAGTGCTCATGTGGTACAGATTCCAGGCTTTCCAGCCTGTAAGATCCTCAGAAGCCACTGGCAGTGTACAACAGGTTTGAAACCAAGCTGCTGAATAGATGGTTTGCACTGTGCAGTCATTAAAGCACCTCCGCCTCTCAACTTCCATCAAGCTTAGCACCCATCTTGCTTAGTCACTCCCAATTTCTAATTGATTCTGTTTACATACTAGAAAAGTTGTATAGTTATACCAAAGAAGTACTAGTGATGCCCAGAGATGTGTGTGTGTTGCAGGAGTGAGGGCTATGATGGTGTCCATCATTGCCACAGCATAGTTGCTCCCTGCCAGCTCTCCAGTCTCAAGCTGAAAAGTGCACAACTAAAGGAGAAAGGAAGAAGCAGTAAACAAAGAAACAAAGCCTCAGCAATCTTCCTTCTTCCAGACTGCTGCCTGCTATGTCCTTTCTCAAAACATGTATACACTGCTGTAATTAGTACATTATTACTCATGGAAGGACTCCGTTTCTTTGGCGGGTCAATGCCCAACTGCTTTATGCCTTGAGAGGCAAGCTATTTATTTATTAGAACTGCCCTGCAGTCTGTCACTCCTGTTCTGGTACATTTTGTGCCATTCTCCAGCTGGCATAGTCATGATGCCACTTACTTTCAAAGATGACTTTAAAATCAGAAGACAAAATGTAAAAATCAATCATGTTACTGCAGTATCGAAGAACATGCTTTAGGCAAACTTCCGAAGGGTTGCCTAACATTTTTTATACTGCAAGCAAGAGCCTGCTCCGCACTTGTCTTTTGGGAAGTCTTTTTGCCTTTAAAAATTGCAAGCACTCTAAAATGTCCTTGTTGAAAATCCTGCAGTGCATCAGTTTGCCAAATGTATTAATATATTATTAGAATTAGCTTTCACACAGTGCTTTTGCTTTTATCTGTTGATCTGAAAGAATATTGCAAAAGGGGTCATCATCGTTATCTTCATTTATACTGTCCTATATCCTCCTGGTCATTTATTTTTCATAAGATCATCTGTAGAAGTTAGCAGGTAGAAGTGTCATACAGTTATCTGCTTCAGACTGTGCAAGGGAAACAATCTAGTGCCCACAGCACACCATGTAGCTCCATCTGCCTCCACTGGTGGAGTATCAGATGTGTGAAGTCATCCTGTGGCACTGGCAGCTTCCAGCAGAACTGCTCTGTGCAGTCTGTTTTCTGAAGAGATTTCATTTTACTATCTCCCCAGATACTGATACCAGCTTGTCACTGCAATCTGTCATTTTTATGTGGCTGCTTTATCTCACTGAAGTTGTGTATTACCATTCCTCTGATATAGTCTGTAATGCCTGTGGAATGAGCATCTTCAGGTGACCCCAAAACTGAAATCACAAGGAAAAGAATAATGGCCATTGATGGATCGGTGCTGTGCTTTTAAGGACCAAAAGGAAGTTAAAGGATATATTTTTGCACTTTATACATTTCTGCTGTTGCTACTATCCAGTCATTGTTAATACTCTCTAGTAGAAAAAAATATCTTTAAAGCATGAAGATGCTGATGAGAGTCGAGCCCTTGTCCCTGTGTCCCCATCAGCTCTTAACTAAACCGACATTTAGACTATCAGAAGGAACAGAAAGTCAGTTCTTGTGCCATGGAGAGAGGCATGGATCTTTTGGTAAAACCTGTATACATCTTCCTTACCTTTCTTCTGGTATGAGATCATGTATGTAATGAGTGAAGGGTTACTGCTGTGGGTTAGAAGCAAAAGCTTCGGAAGATTTACCAAAGATATGGTTTTCTGTAATTGGAACCTTCACTGAGGATGTAGATTTGGTTATATGTGGAGTCACTGTGCTTGGGAAATTCTTAAACTTTTAAGTGAGCTTGTAGTACTCAGCACTACTGATGCTTAATCTGTCCAGGCTGCATGGGAATTTTTTCCTAAGAGGAAAGATGGTCTTAGTGGAAAGACTGAAAATTTGTTTGTCTGTCACATCAAGATCTGGAATAAATCCTTCCCAAAATGTTACGGTTATCAGGCAAGCCAATAGACATACAGAGTTTTCCAGAGTATGGAAAAATGGATTAAATGCATGGCTCTGAAAACAATTGGAAAAAGGTGGACCTTTGAACTCTCTCACTCACTAAAAAAAAGTGGTTAGTTTCTGTTGTCTACTGGAAATGCTGTATGGCCTCTGCTAGCTTCACTGGTACACCTTAGAACTATCCAAGAGAATTGTTCTCAACTTTCAGTGTCTGGGAGTATCCTCGTAACTGTTTAATCTACTAATACAGACATAAAATCAGCGACTATACTATGGTTTGGGTAAGTCTCTAATATCATTTCCTAAAACAACCAGATTTTCATAATTTTCCTTTAAAATATATTCTACAATATGCATTAGTATGAAAATCTGATTGATTAGACGTTATAGTAGTACTTGTTAAGTTCTTTATAGAACGATACGGTTGTTCAGTATGGCAAAATAACCTACACCAAACTGCACATCTAAGAGAAAGATGAAATATATATATATTATATATATATATAAATATATAAAGATATTAAGATATTATAAAAATATAAAGATGAAATATATATATATATATTTACGGGGGAAAAAAAACCCAAAAAACAGAAAATAAAACCTCCATCAACAATAAAAGAAATAAAAACCAAATCAAGACAAAAAAAATAACCTTCAAAGCCTTCCCCAATATTTTGAACATTGCTGACTCTATCTACTTAGCCAGATTTTGGAAACATTAACACTAAAACTCCTGATATGAACGTTTCTGATCCTACACTGTGACAAATACAGGTATTTTTGGAAGGACAAAACATAAGCTATGGTTTGAAGTATTAAAAGTGCTTTCCTTTTAAGCTTACTGAACAAAGCTGTAATTGCAGAGAGCTGGGCCATTAGTTATTACACTGTAAAATCAAACGTCAGAGGTCATTCCCTGGCACTAACAGCTCTAGGCACACTTGTTCAATGAACTCTGTTTTCCTGCTGAGTAATTAATTATGTGATTGTGTCTGCTTGAAATTAACAGTGTCCTGCCCTTCTTCACATGAAGAGATCAAATGCTCCCACGTGACTAGCAAGTACTCCTCTAAATGAGGGTGCCTGTAGAAATAATTAGTTTACTTTAGTGTGCAATATTAATAGTACCTGTTTTCAGCACACATGTTGTGAAACTTCGCTTCTAATTCCTCTTTTTTAAACTGAGTTTTCATTAAACTCAAAGCAATATAATAATTCGAGAACAGCGTAACACAGAAGGCATGTTTTAAGTGTAAACAATAAATGTTAAAAATGCAGTGGTTTGAATGCTGCACGTAAATCTTGACTATGCATACCAAGTGTGCACTCATGTCTCATCAGAAATTAGACCCTTTCCTTGAGCACCCCATGCTTTGCAACCTCAGAGCCCATCCAGCCACAGAGGGAGGACCCTGCACTGGCAGAAATAAATCATAAAATCATAAAATGGCTTAGATTGGAAGGGACATTAAAGCCCACCCTGTTCCAACATGCAGCAGCAGGCAGGGCTGCTCCCCACAAGCTCAGGCTGCCCAGGGTCCTATCCAACCTGGCCTTGAGCACCTCCAAGGATGGGGAACCACAGTTTGCTTCAAATGGGACAGCACACATAATAAGGAAGTCTTCAGAAGAAGAAAATGAATACTAACCTTTCTGATAACATGCTGCAAATTGATTTCTCTGTTCCATAACTCCATCACAGCTTTTGCTGTGTTCTTGTAACCCATAATTATCTTCTGATTTTTCCTTTCAGACCTTGAAATGACTAACAGTAACTGAACATTTAGCCACCTGATGTTAATTTAGTTGCAGGAATACACACTAATACTGCATATGTAGCTCTGAAGATGAAATTCAGGACAGAAATCTGAATTCCCTGCATATAGTAAAATCCAGTTGTATTAAGCAGACAAAGAAACAAACACTTGGCTTTGGAGATAGTTACACTCACCAAATTGGTGCAAACACAATTCTAGAAATAAATAGGAGAGGACATTTTCGTATTTCTGGAAACTGGCCGCTGTTGGAACCTGTTAAGTAAAAGTGACATCAAGGATTTACCATCCACTCTATTTCATGCAGTAAGAAGGATATGGAAATGTGTGATTTGAGGATAGATGTGGAGGTATATAATTAACCCTCACGTATGACCGACAGAATTCTACTTCACAACTATGTAGATTTATGGAGTGAACCTGACTTCTACAGAATCTTTCCTGCTTCTCTGAAAATGAAAAATAACAGCAGTATTTTCACTCAGACATGAAAATCTTGCACAGACACTGAAGACAAAATGCCAAACATAATTGCTGTCAAAGCTGACAGGCACCTTGACCACATGCCATCCATACAGAACCATCAGCAGACCCAGGCAGTAGGACTGATGAAGGGACAGTACAGTGACAGATGTCCAGACAAAGAGTCAGTGGTGGCCTGTGCTTTGTAGTAGGAATGCTGCTGGCACCACTGCAAGAGAAAGAAGATGAGGGGGCAAATGAAGGTGCATTATTGTTTCTTTCTTGGTACAGCCATGAGACTTTATGTGCACACAAAATCTCTGCTGAAGCCATTGATGGCTAATTTGCATCAGGGCAGCAGGAAGTCGGAAGAATATGTTGTATTTCTTTTGGGGACTGTCTAAACAGAGTAGGACATGTAACTGAGCCACACTGACATTATGCAAGACAAAAGCCCCTGCATGTTTGCAAGCATACGTCGCATAAAGTCTTCCAGACACATCCTGCTTACTCTGAACCAGCTCAAACTGGTGGAGACGGCCATAGGGAATCACAGCATTCCCTTTTGCTTTAACATAGGTTGCATTGCTGCTCCTTAAATGCTGACGTGTTCTTTGAACACTTGTCTCCTCTGCCAAACAGCTGTGACAAAGTCTTAAAAAATATGCAAGGAAGCTGAGGCCAACACACTTGCTTTGGAAAGGCAGTGGGAGAACAAGTTTTGCCTCATGCCTGTGTGATAACAAGAGTGTGGTGTCCATTCATAGTGACCCAACTAATTTTGAAGAGGTTTGTTTTTGTACATCTATCTTTGATAATTATTTCTTTCTACACTTTAAAGGCTGTATGTTTGTTCAGTTGCCACCAACAAGAGTATGAACTTGGAATTAACAGTGGTACAAAAGAAATTGATAGGTATGTCATAAATCCAGGAGAACTGCCAACACATTATTGTAAATATGTAAATACTTTGATATGTCAGCTCTTAGGAAGACTCTCAACTCCAAGTAAATGAACATGATTCAGTGATAGGATTTGTTAAGTCAGACTGTCGGTTGGACTTCATGATCTTGAAGTCTTTTTCAATCTGGATGATTCTATGATTACTAATTGACATTTACCTTCCAAGCAGGCTACTGAATCTGCATCAAAGTTTTTGATCAGACACTGAGCATGTGAAGAGAGGCTGAGCCATGTGCTGTGCTCAGGGATACTTGGAGAAGGCTTCTGCTGAGAGGGCAGATGATGATGTACAGAGGCATATGCCTGGATGGCAGAATCCCCTGTTGACAAGACAGTGACAGGGCAAGCACAGTGCTGTGCTCCTGGGCAGCTGCGGGTCTGGTAGATGCCTCATGTTTTGTCAGCTTGGACCACCTCTTGGGAAAACTCAGTCTAGTCGTCCATGTAGACACAACATCAGCTTCTGAATTTTATTGGCATTGGACTGGGGTAGCTCATGCTGACAACACTATGAATGTGGTGGGGGAATATTTGTAGGGGTTTCACACATTATTTTTCTCTCTTTCTGGTGATTTCAACAACATACAGAGGCATGAATTGATATTTACTTTTCTGTCGGTTCATGCAGATAATGAGATAGCAGCAGTATTGGTTCTCATGTGCTGGTACTTGGCAATATCTGAGGGTGAACAGGAGGCTGGAAATTCTCTTCCAAGTTCTGAGCCATCTTAACCACATATTGGTCAGTGAGAATGGCTGAATTCCTATGATCAGTTTACTGTAAAGAGATCTTCATGTTAATGACACCAAGATCCATACGTGTTGCAAAATTGTCTGAACTGAGGGAGAGTTATACAGAAATGGCATTCTCTCCCTTTTTTTTTTTCCATTGGAATATTCTGTACTCCTGAAGATAATTTATTATTTAAAGTGTCAGATGAATAAGCTCTTCAGGTTGCCTCATAACAAGAAAAGCTGCAGGAACGGCAGAAGCAGTGGATCTGAACAGTGCTTTTGTTGGACAATGTACAGCCATAATGATGAATGCTGAGAAAGCAGATTTACTAAGATGTGTACATATAATCTCCTGTCTGCCAGGTAACCTCCTAGCATTTTCTGAAATTTCTAAAGAGCACCTAATGTAATTTACTACCATGACAAGTCTTATCAAGTCAATGCAATGCAACATCATTTTCTATCTTGAGTACTTGTAGCTAAAAGTATTCATTCCAGTGTCGTGATGAAAATAAAACATTTTTCTTACATTTAATATAAGCATTAAGTCGAAACTATATACTGGACATCTAAATAAGCCATATATATCACGGTGTTGTGTACAATATGTAGTTCCATACAATTAAAATTCTCAGAGTTACTCATGTTGTGGAAATAATATTTATATTAAAACAACAAACTTTCATTTCTGAATACCAGAATTCTAGCTTAGTATTTTGCAAAATTCAGCATAAACAGCATTAGAAAGCCTATAATCAGTAGCATCAAAAATATAGAAATACTCTTTTCTCCAGCTGGGAACACTTGAGAAATAATTATATAAATAAAGAAATGCTGTGATTCTTGACACATTTGCTCAGGGACATTATAAAACATTAAGTTTCACTTGGGATGTAGATTGTCAGATCTTATAGTATACTTTGACACAATAGAAAGCATTTTCAAAATTACTGAAAATATCAAACATTGAAAATGATCTTATTTTCTTACAGATGAGACAGAGATAGCTGTGTGGGAATTGGAAAGTTTATCATTGCTATTATGAGCCTGGAATAAGTTTCTCTAGCATATATCTGTACACATTTTATAAAAAAAATATTCTGTAAGTGTAAGGGAAACACTGAAATATTGTGCAGATCAAGTTAGAGTTATAAATTCAGTAGAGTTCTATAGAGGCAGGAGGAATTCTAACACTGTTTTGTGGAGCCTTTTTGCTTACAAATAATATTCTACAATAAAATAAAATAAAATAAAATAAAATAATAAAGTAAAATAATAATAAAATAAATAAATAAAAAACAGAAGGAAAGCCCCTTCTAAAACAACAGTAGATAGCCTCAGCAAGCACTGAGAGGATTAAAAATCTGCCATAAAGATTGATAATTTCTGAGTGCATCATAATAAATATTTTTAGAGTCTGAGAGAAAATCAGTGATGTTAAAAAAAGAGATATGTCAATTAATTTTATATCCTATTCCAGACTTCTGAAGCAAGACTCCGTCTCTCCTCTGCCACCTCTTGTGTTTGCTGTCCTTACTTCACGTTGAATATGGTATGTTTCTGGGTAAGCAATTTTTTTTCATTTTATTAAAACTTTCATCTTAAAAGAAAGACACAAAATAAAATCAGCTGAAACATGAAATGTAAGTTTTGCATTTGTGAATGAGCATATTATTTTTTATTTTAAGAATACTATAAAACACTTTGCTACATGAGGAAGACTGGAAAAGTAAAATGACCACCCAGCCTTGATCTTATGGCTGTATGATCATTGTTCACCAGATGAGCTAAGAGAATAGCTTTTATCAGAAATAAGATATTTCACTCACAAAACAGCCTTAGAAGATGTCGTCATTCATTTTGCCAATTACTTTACCATATATTTCCTAGTGGAACCACAATAATCATCAATCTCTGGATATGAAGACTGGCCAGAACTGGCACAGAACACAGACAGGAATGGAGGACTGGCCCAGCTGAGATTTTGTCTGCAGTTGGAAGATTTTGTTTTAGAGACCACCATGGCAAGGAAGCAGCAAATTTCTTCAATTGCTACAATTTAAACAAAACATAAATTTAGATGGGAATTGCTACTTTTTTAATGGTTTTAGCTCTGCTTACAGTCCAGACATATCCAGTAGGCAATTATTTCTAATCTGGTAATCAACAAGTTTTGCTGTATCAACAGCAGTTTTAGTGTGCATCAAGTCAACAAAACCTGGCTACTGCTGCCATAACTGCTAGAACTGCTTGTTTGTTTGTGCTGCCAGGTGCCATGCACCTAAGAGAAAACATGGAGAAGAGAAATACCTAGAGGGAATTCCATGAAAACAGAACATATGAAATCAAAGTAAATCCTTTTTGCCACAGGGTAACAGAGGTGAAGCAATACATGGCATATAGCTCGACTTACAGGAAACTTGCCACAGTGCCACATGGAGTTCGCACAAACAAACTGAGGAATATTTAGATAAAAATATGATGAACACCAAACTCATGGGAAAACTCTACCTTGGAATTTATTAACAGAATCAGTCCTGAGTGAGTGATATTATCAGTATTTTTTTAAATGATCTAGAGGATTGAATAAATAATGTGTTTACTATATTTAAAGATAGCTGTACGCTGACAGTGTTGATAAGGAAACAGGATCAGAGTTCAACAGGATCCTGGTGCGCAGAGAGATGTTATACAAACAGAGAATGTACTATAAAATAAGGGCAAATTCCAGACCATGAACTCAGGTAAGAATAATTAACTGCACAAATACAGAACATGAAACAAAGGATTAAGTTAGACCTCTGCAGAATTACACTTAAAATTGTGATTCATAGTTTGAACAGAAGACAAAAGGATTCTGTAAGGGCAAATCCCATATGATTAATCACCCATAGTAATTAATAAACATTTATACTTAACAAGACATACGGAGTAATCCTGTTCCTTTCAGTACTGACTTTTGCTAATTGCAGCACTGTTGAGCACTGATCAATGAAATTCAAAGATAGGAACCATTTGAAAAGCTTTCCAAGCAATATGTCCCAGAAAGACAAACAAGAGTGAGAAGAGTTCTAGAAAACAGGCTGAGGAAAATCTGAGTGAGCTGGATATTATTGCTCGTTTCTTAATTAATTCCAGGATGAGAATTAAGGTTTCAGGTTCTGAAATTGGGAAATTGAATCATTTAAAGGAAAATACCTAAGGGCTCTGCTGTAGATGAAAAGGCTTCCCTCTTTTCTCAGAACCTCAGTGAAACAGTTAAAAATGTGCCCAAGTGGCCGTTCTATTTTTTTTATTTTTTTTAATTCTCTGTTGATGCCCCTCCTTATGCTCTGCCGAAACATCTACAACTTTTATTGATATTCCATCTTTATAGTTACTAGGAAAATCTTCATATCTTCATGTTGTCACAACAGTGGGAAATGTCTCTTTAATTTGATTCCCTGAATCCAGAACTTTCTTCTTAACTTCAGTTAGAAAATCTGCCAGGTACTGATAATATTGTCAGCAGCAATAATTCTTGACTTCTGATCCAGCACCACTAATTGAAAGAAGTGATCCCCTGCTCAAAGGAGTTGTTTCAATCTGTCCCTGAGCTGAAGCAGTCATTTTTGCACCGTGTTCCTTTCACATAACAGCCAGAGATGATTTCTTTGTCTTATAAGTAACATGAGAATCAGAGAACAATAGAAAACTTCACCTTCATCCCATTCTGCATAAACTGTACGTCATGTGAAGCTGCCAGAAATGTGAGGTACATCTTGAATTCACAGAGCCTGTGGAGTACAATCCTACCTCCTCAGTGGAAGAAAGACAGTATGTCCTGATTCCTTGTCTGCAGTCTAACAGCTTCCCCTCAGTCTGTTGTAGCAGGGGTGATTTCTAAGACACAGACACACACCTGGGAAACACACTATTTCTTTGCTAGCGTACAAAAGACTGGGTAATAGGCTGCAGATTTTTCAGTGGCTATTGATACACAAACATGCCCTGCTGTTCTGGCATGTTGATTGTCCTGAACAGGGATATAGCAGGAGGTGCTGATTGGCCAGGTTTCCTCCTCCAATAAGCAAGGTGTGGGCTGAGAGTGGATGAGGTTGTCTTGATCTTGTCCTGACATAACCTTGGCATCTGGCCAGTGCTTGCACCTGGGCCTAGAGGCTGGGAATATTCCCAGCTTCTGCAGTACAGACACAGCCACTAAGACCTGGCTTTACTTAGGAATAAGTCACTGTATTGGAAGGAATATCTGGGTATGTAGATGTGACTTCAAGCATCCAACATCTCAACTCCCCCAGAATGAATAAAATTGACCTTCATTTGCAACATACTCTTGAAGAAGCCTTAAGTCTCTCAACATCTAAATGGTAATAGATAATATTATTTACTGCTAGCATAATACATTCTTTGGAATGTATAAGGAATTATATACCAGAGGCAGATAAAGGGAAGAGAGAAGAAAGGCTATATAGTTTCCCACTGACATTCACAGTGCAATGCACTTTTCTTTCTAGGAGAAAGAACATAATGCTTGTTTCATTCATTTAATGGCTATGTTTATCCCAAATGTATTAAAAGGACCTGTATTCCCTGATACTTTGCTCCCATGCCATCTCTAATTTCTCAAGAACGGTAAAATATGTATCTCCATGTTTCAGTTTTCTTTCTTTCATCCCTACTGGACCATTTTACTACTGTGACTCTTGATGGACTCAGCAACCTCCTTTCAATCAGATATCATCGTGATCAGTATTCATCCATAAATAACTGAGAAGTCGCATCAAATCCCATCACCAGTGACCAGTCTCCATGTTGTAACTCTCATTTTCCCATGACAGTTCTCTTCCTACAGGGCTTGTCCTTCTATGGTCTACAGAGGGATTTAAATTGCCTTTCAAAATCTGGAATCTTTGCCCAGGGTTTTCAAGGAACTCAGAATCTGATACAGCTTTGCATTCTGTTTTTCCTATTTGCATAATATTATTCTACCCTGTGAAGAAAGAGGAATAGTTCCAGTACTTGGCATCTATTAAGTATCTGTATTCCAATTAACAATTAATCAGAATTAAGACTTCTTGAAAGTTTATCTTATTGCTGAGGAAAATAATTACCAACGATTAATCATATGCTTCTTTCAGATACTTAAAAATTAATTGTATGCATTTTCCAGATGATCTGAGGAGACTTGTGAAATATTCAAATTGCATTATACCCTAGGATCAATTGAGAAATGTCCAAGTCTCTCACAGGTAAATTAATGCTTTATTGCAACTTGTCTCTCACTCTACTCATGTTAGTGTTTGTCCCACCCCATCCCCTGGTTTTATTAACCCAGCAAGAAGACAGTGATGACAGTGCACTTCATTGACACAAATCAGGTGCACCACATATGATTTATAATCTCATGTATTCAAAGTAAACAGTGTATTAGCCTACGACTAATCAGTATTCCTGGAGGAGAAGGCGGGGGAGGTAAAATAGGTTAAATAAGGGTAAATTTTTTCATTTAAGATTTTACAAATTCCAGGGAAGTTCAGCTAGGGTAGGAAAGGTTACATGACCTGTCTCATTAATGGGTCCATTGTGAGATGGGGTCTGAGGGAGGATGGGGTGCTTGCAAGCTGGGAGAGTCTCAGACCAGCTGAGGGGAGCTCTGAAATCTGTTCTCCCATCCTGATTTTATACCTTTTTTTGCATGGGGTTTGCCATAAGAAATGCAGAGGGAACTGCCACAAGTTATGCAAACTAAGTTATAAACAGGGCTATATAAAAAATATATGACCGTGCAGAAAAGCAGAGAAAGTTCATTTGTTTTCTTAAGATCTTGTTTTCAGTTCCAAAAATTTGAGGGATTGTTTATGGGTTAATCATCACATAGTTTTATGGTTCCTTTTTTTTTGTCAAAGACAACACTTTGTCCTTTCCCTGACATCTTCCAGTCACAGCTCAGGCCCTTGACACAAGTATGTAGGTCACACAAGGTTAGGCATAGGTAGGCAAGGAGAGTGACTGATGCACAGACATGGCACTGTCTGGCCTTCACGGCTAGGGGCAGATGTCAGTATTGACCAGAGAACCTCTACCAGACCTGAACCCTGTCCTGTTCTCCAGTCGTGCATGACCTCTCCCCTTCTTCAGCAGACTGTGCTTAGGCCATATTGCTTGGACCAATGTTTAAAACAGTGTTTCCCTTGCAGCATCCCAAAATTTAGTTTACTGCTGCATAGCAAGGCAAGAAAGCTGTATCAGCAAGACATTCCTGTAGCTTGTAAAACTACAACCCCATGTTTCTGAACAGAGAAGTGCAACAGTGTGGAAGAGGATCTGACCAAGATGTTCTGCACCCAGTGTCATCCAAGACACTTATCAGTGGAGTGGATTGCTAAGTAGAGCTACAGACCTTTTCATTTCCACTTAATTACTCATAAAAATGTGCCTGATATTGTCCTGCTAGGGAGAATAGAATATCAAAAGCATACTACATCCCTATCATAGGCATTCTTAGGAACTCTCCTGCATGTTGGCCATTTCTGTTTTTCAGGTGACCTAGATGGAATTTCCAGCTAATTTTACAAGGAAAGATTGATCATGTGTTTCTGGGAAGTGAGTGATGAAGCTGAGCCTCTGGATTGAGGAACATACTATATTTCAAAATTCAATGTAATGAACAAGCATTAACAATTTATAAATCATAATAATCCATTGTAAATCCAAAGACTAATTAAACAAAACATACCAAACTTGCCTGTAACTAGAACTGACTGCATATCATTTGAATAGAAAAACTGTAGAAAAGTATTTACATATCCTGAAAAATTAACACCCACAAAATAATTAATAATAAATAAAGTAAGGTGTAGTTTTTGAGTACTGGAAATAACATACTAGAGTAAAAAATCTAAATAATAATCATGCAAAACTCATTTTACCTCCAGGAAAAAAAAAAAAAAAAAAAACCTTATTAAATAACATGAACCTGAAATATAAGGAAAAGGAGAAGACCCCGCAGCCTCTGGGCAGCCTGTGCCACTGTTCCATCACCTGCACAGCACAGGAGTGCTCCTGGAGTTCAGAAGGAGTTCCTGTGTGCCATTTTTCACGCATAGGCACTGAGTACCACTGAAAAGAGCATGGCTCCACCTATTTTTGTACTCTCCTTTCAGGTATTTATACGCATAGATAAAATTCCCCCTGAGCATCTTCTCCGAGCTGAACAGCCCCCATTTCCTCAGTCTCATCTCATAGAAGAGTTATACTGTGATCACAATACAATGGGATATTCCTTTGTATAGTTTGGGTCAGCTGTCCTGGTTCTGTCCTCTCCCAGCAACTTGTGCACTCCCAGCCTCCTTCAGGGCATCATGAGAAACTCAAGAAGTCTTATGAGAACAGTTCAGCAGTAACACAAAAAACAGTGTGTTATATACACTGTTCTGGTTGCAGATATGAACCATAGCACAGTGTGAGCTATTCTGAAGAAAACTAGCTCTATCTGGACCAAAACCATTACACAGTAATATCTAAACACAAACATGGGGATTTAATGGAGATAGATTACTCACTGTTCCTTCAAAAATATATATTTTTTACATATGCTATTCTACACAATTGTATTCTATGTATGACAAGTATAGATGGTAAAAATAATTAAAACATATCTAGGGCATTAACTAATAACAGAATATAAGTAATAAAGAAGAAATTAGTCAAACTATTCATTATGAATTAATAACAGTTGATTTAACTTTTACACATTGATGGAGGTGATTCCTGTCAGATGTTCTAAAAATTTCTATTACTGAGAAATGAAGGTTTGATCTAAAGAGGAATCTCCTTGAGTGTAAATGACAAATAGGGTCGAATCTAATCTGTATGAAGTTTCCTTTAAACTGGCATTCTGGTAGCTAAGTTTTCTTTGTAATGTATGTTTTAGAGAGTAATGTTCCTGGCTATTCTATTTAAGGTTGTTGTGCCCTGTATATTTTAGGAAGAAATTGACATTGTGATGACCACTGAGTACTACAGATTTCTGACACACCTCTGATCATCATGAATTTTAGTCAGGCTAGAATAGAAGAGTTTGAACTCTTATTGAATGGGAGCTGCAGAAACATCTGAAAAGATATTATCTACTCTTTGGTTGATGGCAGAAGTACAAAGCAGATGGAGGACAGGTTGCCCTTGGCAACTCAAGCACAGAACTTACTAACATCTGAAATGAAAAAGGGACATGAACACTAGAAACTTGGTCATGCCCATCCAGGAGAAGCAGGCCAACACTGCACAGCCAGGCCAGACAGGAGCTTTCCAGGGCTAGAAGTCCTCAAAATGGGCAGCCCAGCCTGTGGCTTTCCTCAGAACTGACTGCAGCCATAATGTGGACCAAAGCTAACTAATTGCTATTTGGCAAGGGCAGCTCTAAAAGGATCAAGAGCCCGTGCTATGACTGCCAAAGTGCTACCAAAATGGTTTCATCAGTAACAGTGAGGTAGTTTTCTGAGGCTGATCAACCTTTTGCTGTCTATGTTGGTGACAGAGACCTCAGCATCCTCTGTGCACAGGCAAAAGGAAAATGTCAGAATGAAGAGTAACTATGTTAAAAACTCAGACTGTTCCTTCAAATGATGAGCAAGGATGTTCTACCTGTCTCTGTGGATGCTGAGGAAATAGCTGATGTCAAAGCACCATCTTACAACGTCTGCTATTCCTGTCTATTAAAGATGATAAACCTACAGGCCTGATACCTTCCATAATGAGTCTGATAAAGAAAATCTGGCTATTTGGGAAAAATAAATAAATATTGCTTTGGTAATTAATCCATTGCTGCTCAGAGATTTCAGCAGTGTTCCTTACAGTAACTCCTTGAGGCATACTGTATTTGATGGTAAAACTAATAGCTATTTCATTAAACTAACAGCTCCTAATGTTAATACTAATTCCATTAAATCTTTGTGCATATATTTGTCCTTGCCTTTCTTTTTCACTTTCCATTTATTGCAGATACACTTCACGGTCTCTTGTGTCTCAGATTAGTGTTCTGTATTGCCACAAGATCATTGTCAAGTTGTACTGCGCATTTTTAGATTTTGAAATATCTGCCTTACACTGCTCTCAGAGACTTCAGTAAGTGCAGTAGTTTTTATCTCAGTTTAAAGTCTATGAAATGTGTTTATATAACAAATATTATGTTTATGAAGATGTTAAACTCTAGGAATGATTAAAAAGTAAAAAAAACAAAAAACAAATAAAAAAATTAAAATAAAACTGGAAGTGCCAGATAGAGAAAGGAATTAGTTTTCAAGGTCTTAAAAAAAAAACCAAAACCACAACATTTTACTTAATGATCAGCCTTTTCCAAGACAGACTGAAAACAGAGATCTTTTGGGCAAAATGCACTCCCTGCCTGCACCATTCTGCAAAACACTGTGAGCTGCAATGCGGCTAGTAATGCTGTACAGATTGCTAGAGAGTCATTATTCTCCATTGCTGAATATTTCACAAACACTGCATTTACTTTTCTTTCCCCAAAGTGTTATTTTATGTCTTTTTTATACATCTGTAGAAATTGAGTTTTTCCTCACTATCTCAGTATCACTCGTGTATTGACTTATTTCTTAATTTACTTTTGCTGGGGAAAGATGAAATGGTCTGAAGCAATTATTTGCTCCCTCAGGAGCTGCTAGTGAACCAGTATTTCCTTTCCTTTTGAAAACAGAACTTCCTTGTGTTTTTGTTTTTTTTTTTGGTAGGGTATCTGACTGAGTCATATGTTAGGTGCAGGGATCATTTTTGAAGGCTGACACAGTGACTGATTTTCTTCCCAGCATTAGACTTGATAATAAAAATACTAAACTTAACATGCTAGTTCACAATGCAAAAAATATTGCCTTTCTGTTTTGATGGAATTAATTAGATTCTCATTGGAGATGCTGCAGTGGTTCAGCATTTTGCAGACTCTTTTTACAAGTGTTAGAGGAAAATAAACTCATCAGCAGTAGGCCAGGTTTATTTTAAATCAAGTTCTAAAAATTACATAAACAATTGAAACAAACTCACAGATATATATGATAATTCTATCAAAGGATATCATATCAAAGGACGTGGTTTTTACACACACACACACAAAATAAACAGGTAAACAAATAAAGAAATAAATAAATAAACAAGCAAACAACATCATTCATATTCTAATAGTCCTCTGTGGTCTTGTGTGGTGTTTAGAGTAGAAAGCCAAGGCAGGAATGGACCACACACTTGAGACAAAACTCAAAAAAGAGGCAAAGCAAAGAACTAGAAGCGTGTGGCAAGACATGAACACAATGCAGGGAGGAGTCCTCAGCCAGGAGTGGGGCTGAGTCAAGAAGCAAAGATCAGACAGATCTGGAAGAAAGATTGTCTGGAGCAAAAGTGGGGAGAGACACTAATTATGTATTTTTAATAGTCACCATCACTTCACCTGCATGAGGTCCATGAAAGCATTCCTTTCAGTCACCAATGCTCATGGAGAATTATTCATTCATAAGGATTATGAGTACCTATGGCCACACAAATCACAGTTACAATACCTGCTGCAAGAACAGTTTGAGTGTTGAAAGACGTCACTGGCTAGGGATAAACCACAGAAACTAAGGATGAGACTGTGGAGGAGATGGACCTAAATGATCTGGTTCAGGGAAAATATCCTTTTGGTATGCTCCATTTAGACTAATATTCTGATAAATTAGTAAAAACTGCAAATGGATTTGTCTATTTTGCTTTACATAGTGGAATCTGGCACATTTGATTAACTTGTTCTGTATGTGAATGCAAAGGTATTTGAAGGAAAACGTGATTTGGAGTCCAAGAATGGCTGAAGATTATATTTTCCTGAAAAAAACAAACAACAAACTAAACAAGAGAGTAAAATAATATATTTTTTTCACATACTGTACCCAAGAATTTGTCATTTCCATTCTATCAGAATCACAGAGATAATTTTATTGCCACAGTCTTTTGGCCAAGATATTATGTTGAAAACTATATGTATATATTTGCATGTTGTGCAATATTATTTCAATACCACACTGAAATCCTTCATGGGATGAATTCTCAGCATGATGGTTAATGGTATGTGTTCCATGGCTTACATTTATTTCCAGATAAAATTAACAACATTCACAATATCTTCAGCTCTAGCATCACTAGTTTTCAACTGGAAATGTGACTGCAAGAACTTATGTCTCATACAGCTCAGCTCAGTGTTGATACATGAAAGATATAACATAATTATGGAATCAAAAAAATCCAAAAGAAATACATATTTGTAGATATCATTCTGAAAACAGTGAGTTTTTCCATCTGATATAAGAATTTATCTGCTGTACTGTACTTCAAGCCCTAGGATCATAGAATCACAGAATCATAGGGGTTGGAAGGGACATCAAGAGATCATCGAGTCCAACCCCCTGCCAAAGCAGGTTCCCTACGCCAGGTCACACAGGTAGGCATCCAGGCGGGTCTTGAATATCTCCAGAGAAGGAGATTCCACAACCCCCCTGTGCAGCCTGTGCCAGTGCTCTGTCACCCTCACCATAAAGAAGTTCTTGTGCACATTTGTGCAGAACCTCCTGTGCTGCAGTTTCTGTCTGTTCCCCCTTGTCCTGTCTCCACACACTGCTGAAAAGAGTCTGGACTCGCCACTTTGTCCCCCATACTTCAGATATTTATAAACCTGGATCAGGTCCCCTCTCAGTCTTCTTTTCTCAAGGCTGAACAGACCCAGTTCACTTAGTCTTTCTTCATAGGGGAGATCCTCCAGGCCCTTCACCATCTTTATGTCCCTCTGCTGGACTCTTTCCAAGAGATCCCTGTCTTTTTTATACTGGGGAGCCCAGAACTGGACACAGTACTCCAGATGAGGCCTCACCAGGGCAGAGTAGAGGGGGAGCATCACCTCCCTTGACCTGCAGGCCACGCTCTTTTTAATGCATCCCAGAATGCCATTGGCCCTCTTGGCCATGAGAGCACACTGCTGGCTCATGATCAACCTGTCGTCCACCAGGACACCCAGGTCCCTCTCTACAGAGCTCCTCTCCAGCAGGTCATCCCCCAACCTGTACTGGTGCATGCAATTATTCCTCCCTAGGTGCAAGACTCTACACTTGCTTTCGTTAAATTTCATCCAGTTTCTGACTGCCCAGCTCTCCAGCCTGTTCAGGTCTTGCTGAATGGCAGCACAGCTTTCAGGTGTGTCAGCCAATCCTCCCAACTTCGTATCATCAGCAAACTTGCTGAGGGTGGCCACTATCCCTTCATCAAGGTCATTGAAGTAAAAGGCTTGAACTGAAGTATCCTGGCCTTGAAAACATGACTAGGTTGAGAAATTAAGCTACCTTGTTGCAAAGAACGAATATAGTAAGGGGATGAACTGTAGATTTAACAGTCTCTTTCGGTGTACTCAGAAGTTTGGATTTGATGCCACTTTTCTTCATGCCGAAATCCCCAGGACTCTGTTTTTAACATGCTGTAAATACATAAAACTTATGTGAATCTATCAGAATCTTTTAAGAGATTTGCTATTAACATTTTAAATTTTCAGATTTTATCACTACCAATTTTAACAAACTCATATGGCAACAGGTGGAATCTACTGATTAAAAAGAGTAAATAGGATAAATAGTCAGTCCTTTCTGATTCTAGTCTCATCAGAAGATCACTTCAGTAGAGCCTATCTTCTCTACTCTCACTTCCCATCAAAATACATTTTCAAGTTTGGTGTATATTCAGTGTCTCTATTTGTTTTACAAACTGGAATCAGTTCAAATCACTGCGGTATGTCTTTCTATTAAGTTTAGAAATACAGTCTATGATGTATCAAGAAACCGGCATTAATAATACTAGAAAGACCAGTCATCATTACATCGGATTATACTAATAGGTACATTCAAACTGACGAGGGCAACCACCCAGTTATACTGGAGAAACATGATGTGAAGAAGAACCGATATAGTTGGCAGTCACTGGGACTTGTATTTCCCAGAAGTATAATAATTATTGACTTGTCTGGTTAACTGAATTGAATTAACTGAATTGGTACCGACCTTAACAGTTGCATTTGGATTAAGACTGGTCATTAAAAATCATTGCTGATTAACAGATATCAGTCCATTTATAAACAGGAAATTGATGCTGACAACAGTATTCTGCTTGTAAAGTATTTTCTCGATCTTGACATCCATGTTGATAAAATAACACAATTTAATGAAGATTTCATATTAGAGTCAAATTCAATCTGTGTGGAAAACTGTCTAGTAGATACGTCAAACATTGCATGTGAGGTGGTTTATTCAGCAGCAGCCACTGAGAATAAGAATCTGTCATAAAGTAAGAATAATCAGAGAAGTTAACTAATAAAAAGGAAAAGGTTGTCTTGTTTCAACTTTAGAGTACTTTCAATTTAGAAAAGACCCCTCTATTTGGAAAACAATATGAGAGATATAGATGATTTCTGTATCTTTTATTAAACCAAATTATGTTTGCAATAGGCAGAGCAGCAGGCTGAAAGGTCGACAGCATCAATGAAAAGATCCCTTTGAAGAAGCTTTGCCACAATATTATACCTCATAAGTGAGCACAATTCTTCCCTTGACCAAAAAGAAACTGAGATCTCATCCTATTATCATAAATCTGGTGAGGTATCATACCTGGTAAGATCACTACTGGTGATAGGTGAGGATAGTTTTGTGATTTATCTGTTTAATATCTGGCAAGAGGGGTTTATCATAGCATTCACAGAAGCATTTTTCTTTTATCAGCTATGATGAGTGTCTTTGCTTCTGTCATCATGTTTCATACTGCAGTGCACCTTGTGTCAATGCTGGAGCATTTGGTATGAATGCAGACCATATGTTTTACCTCCGATGAGGTTCCTATGTTACAGATGTTTTCTGTGGAAATGGCTGAGTTTAGTGAACTGTATCTCCCTCTGTTAGGTGCTTGCTTCAACACACCAAGAAAGCCTAGAAGACTTGAGATGATGACTCAAAACACCAGGGATACTGATGGATAAACTCCCCAAAGGAATGGAAAACTATCTTTGGATGAATGATAGATAAACACTGTTTTTCCTCAGTATCCATGGATACACGCCTCTGCTGATTGATAAGCTGGGAAAAATAGCTGTCTGTGGTATTGTGTTGTACACATTTCTGCTTGAAGACCTTAGATACACTGATGGCATTTGCCTTGATTTCTCAGTTTGGTGCATGTCTGCAACAGACAGTTAACCTAGTCCCAGCAAAAAGTAGTGTGTTGTGGAGAAGAACTTATGAATCTCTGTGGACATATTCTATCTGTAGCCTTGCTGCAAGACGTACATGTTCCAGGAACAAAGACAAGCAAATGGTGCTTACAAACTCTTCCTTAGTATCTCTGTTTGTCCAGTGACAAAGTTCAAGTCACTGGCTAAAGGATTAAGTGTTATCAGAAAATGAACTTCTGCATGTGCATTTTTTAATGATTTCTGTTGGGTACTTTTCATGGTATATATGTTGCAAAAACAGAAAACAACTTCTTAGCCTGGGTACTCAATATCCAAAATTTGTTCTCAAAAAGAAAAAGAACTTGGGTGCCCATATGTAACACTGCCATCTGGTGTTATCATCAACAATAATAATATTAAAGTCTGAATGTTTAACTGTCTAAGGACATCTAACTAATCATTTCTCACAGATTAAGATAGTACATTAATTCTCTGAAATGCCTGGAATTCTCTCATATTTTAGATATTAACATTTTCAACAGAAATTAAATTTCTTGTTAATGTCCACTTTAATGTGATCATTATTTAATATTTTGTTAGAGATTATTCCCTCTCTTTTAAAGCAGTAGACAAATACATGGATAACACTTTTTCTAAAATGGAAATAATTTTTCTTTATATGAGTGAATATTACCTTCCACTTTTGGTATTTGAAATGAAGAGTTTAAAATCTTGGTGAATTTATAGCTGTGAGAACATGAAATATTTGAATTATTATAGTGAGATCTTTCTTTATAGTTCTTTATCTTTCCTGAGGGAAACAGTTCAAACGTGGACAAAATCAGCCAAGGAGTAAGAGTACTTCCTTTCACAGAAAGTATGGTTTTGAATAGTAAATGTAAAACTGAAATAAGCTTATCTTTAAGTATTACTTCTCAAGCTGTGATCCTGTGCAAAGGTTGTGTAAATCTGCAATTATATTGGGAAAACCCACAGATAAGGTGGATTTCCATAGAAAAAGGTTTTTGTAGAGCCAATGGATTAATCTCTTTACTTTGAATTCACAGGAAGTCTGTGCCCTTTCCTTTGAATGATGACAGAGGTAGCTGATGAATGTTGCTAATTCTAACAAGAGCCCTTACCCTAAGGGACATGAAGGAGCTCCAATGAAGCTTAAGAGTTTGAACCAAACATTTAAATCAAGGTTTATTGAACAAACCAATCTTTATCGTCTAAAATAATTTTCACGGGCAAATAAATTAACCAAACCAAACTTTTTTCTTCTACCTGGTCATTAGTATTTCTGGGGAAAAATAAAATGGTAAACAAGTTCATGGAGAGCTACATCAGGATTTGGCAGTATCTTTCATAGTCTTTTAGCTACCAGGGCGGATGAAGCCTATTCTAAAACAGGCCAGTACCCCTGAGTGCATAGGGACTTCATAACCCTGCAAGTAATCCATGCCGCTGGCCTCTCTTAGGCTAATACAAGATAATAACAAGCTTTTAGCAGCTTTAGTTCTCTGTTGTTAGTGTCTGTCAATCCTCCCCATAGACTCTAGCTTTGCGTTTAGGCCACTAGCACTTGGCAATGGCAGCTGAGTCAGTACAAATCTGTTCTGTGCAGCTAGGAATTTAGGGAAAGAGGACATCCACCTACTCAAACAGTTTTGTGCTTTCTTCCCTGAACATGGAAGGGACAGATCCTTAGTTAACACACTCCTCTTTACAAGACACACCTTGAAGTGTATTTAGAGTCAATCTACAGTCATGCACCACTGAATCAGTATCTGCGTCACTGCAACCAAACCTGTTCTGCATGATGTGCAGATAAAAGCATCGTTACTGACCTCAGGAACAACCGCTACATTCTGCACATTGTTCTTCTATGTGTTCATCTAACTGGCTAAACTTTGAATCCCTAGTGAGATGGTGAAGTAGTTATGCACAGCTACAGATATAAAAAATCCTGAACAGAGGTAGCTGGAATAGTTTACAAAAGGAAAATAGTCTAGACCAATAGTTTTGAATTCACTCGTACAATATTAATTGTCCTCTGTTCAAAACAATAAATAAAACTTTCTGCTGCAGACAGAAAGTATTTCACCAGAACTTCAGTGTGTTCTGTAAAATCAATATTAATCATTTTCAAACAGTTTGCTTGTTGACTTTCTGAGGACAGCAAAAAATCCTTAGGGCAACACATAGCAGAAAGAAAATGTTCAACAAGAAGAAAATATGTTTGGCGTTTTTTGCCTCCTATATTTTAGATTTAACCTTAAGAAAACTGTTGTCATTTATCCAAATAAAGGGCCAAAAAATGTGATTAACAACCAATATCTAGTCCATAGCTGTGCTTGGGCTGTAGGATTCTGAAATTACTTACAAATTGCAGTAAATAACCAACATAATGTTTTAACATTTTATTACTTTATTTTGTGATTTCTTGGTCATTACTAATGAGCTGTGAGCAATACAAATATGTGGAAAAAAGTATTTATAGCCCCAAGCAGAAGCCAGTAACAGAAAGTAAAGTCCAGACATATAAGTTCCCACAGATGATCTGTTTATATTTTACTGAGCATCTTCTAAGGGTTTTTATTTTATCAAGATTCACTCATGCTGCTTTTGCAGTGATAGGATATTCATAGCAGTGATTGGATCCTAGGGAGAGGATTATTTTGCTACTGTTTCATGAAGACTGTTCTTTGGATGACCATTTTCAGAAGAGAATGATAATAGTTAAAGAAATCATACACAGGCTAAGTTTTAATCAAATTTTATGAGCAGGAACTGAATAATTGTTAAGAAATATAAAGCACGTTAATTGTATTTCTATTAACTCTACCCATTTCTCTAGTCCTGGTGTAAAACTTCCTTTTTTTTGTCTACTCCATTTTTTTGGCAATATGCTGCCAGTAGCAGCTATTGCAGCTAGTAGTAGCTATTGCATCACTTAGCCATCAGGAACTGGAACATCTCCACTTTCCTTCTGTGCATCCATCCAAAGGCAGATTTGTTCCTCAAGGGCAGTTTGTATGAATAGCAGTTTCACTGCAATAAGATTTACTGGCAGTAAGAAAACAGTGAACCCCTAAAATGCTTTGTTTAATATGCCTACATTTGTATTTTTGCCCAAATGAAATAGGATAGTTAGATCTCACATGTATTTTCCCCAGTGCAATTAGTGGCTCTGATGCTAGAATCAGTTCTAGCCTCCACATTATACTGAAATACATTGAGAAGCTAGCTCTGCCATGCTTATTATTCCCCATTTAATTCTGTGGCTTTTGAGAGATTAAGGCATCTAATACTCTTTATTCAAACATTGTCTCTTCATCTTTACCATGGTAGTGAAAGCACACATGGGGACATGCATCCATGCTCACACAAGGATCTTTGAATTCATGCATTTTGTTGATATCTGTTTATCAGAGAAGATTAGAATTTTTAGTAGTCTCTTCATGGTTTATCAGATCACATAGCCCCAAGAGGCTATATTTTCAGATCATCCTTGTATCAGGCACAATAAACAATACCTACCATGACTGACAAACAATTTTTTTCCCATTGGGCAGTGTGTTTTCAGAGCTGTTTCTCATCAGTTTCCCTCACAAGTTTCTTAGATATTATTTCACTGGCAAAACAGTGTTGTCTGCAATGTCCATGCAGAACTTTTTTTACTGAGAGAAACAAAAAGATTTCTACAAAGTACTGAAGAATAACATGGGTAGTTATTAGGCTTTTTTTTAAGTTTTGGCTGTACCCTGTCCTTCTGCCCTTTAATTATTTCAGAGAGCACCTTTAACGTACACAGAGACAGAGAGATATATTCTTTTCAAAGCATGGAATTTCAGTCTGCAGTTTTATAGCTCTCAGCAAGCAACCTAGAGGACTCATTAATACTTGATGAATCCCTCTCAAAGTCTCAGCGGCGTGGAGAAGACAAACAACCTGCTGGATGATTGATGCTGCACCTGTCAAGGAGAAAGTTTAAAGCATGATTCTTTCCTGCAAGAACTTTAAAAAAACCACAGGCCTATGATCCTGCAGTAGCAATAGTGTGGGCTGAGTGGAGATGCAATCTCTGCCCTGTTGAGCAATGACAAGAGCAATAACACACAGAGTAATACTGGTAGCACTGTTTCACACAATGCTCCCTAGATCTCCATGACTTTTCTCCTGAATATATACTCTGTGTTAGCCTGCAGGCTACAGTGCAAGGGGATGGAGATGGTATCCCTTTGGCTCCCCTGACATGCACTGCTTGGGAGAAGGAAAGAGCTGCCAGTAGGAGCAGCAACCACCAGGTCTTGCATATAGCCAGCTTCAGAGGTTATATCAGCTGCTCTTATGAATAAGAATACCTTTTCTAAGGTCTTGAAGAATTTCTGTGAGATTTGGGTCTGAAATTCAAGTTGTAACTTAACTAACAAATACCAAGGATACATATAGGTGCCAACTCATATATATCATTATTGAGCCAATGAGTATACAGTAGAAAACTCCTGTGTATCATTTGCTTTCAGGACACTGCAATTCCGTAAAATCTGTCTCCCCATCTTTCATTGCTTTTCTTCTCCAAATCATAAATCTGTTCCCTGCACAACTGGTTTCCTTCTGCTCTGTTTCTTCTTCCTCTCCTCACATGTCCTGACATATTTAGCCTTTGTCAGGTGAAATATGCAGTCAGACTTGTTGAGCAATCTTCTATGTGCCTTCACGATTCCTAGAAATCAGACTGAGGAGTTCTTTGCCTAAGCATGATGCCAAATGGGCAGAGAATCATGTGCATTTTCTCAAGTTTGATTGTTCACATCAGGTTGTTGTGGCTTGCAGTCCATTACTAGAATAAGGCAAAGGATGAAGCCAATGAAGCTTCAATTGCAAGGGCATGACACAGGGTCCATCATACCAAACAGAATTCGCGAACTGTCCACGGGATCTTCAGACCACTGGTGCCAAATTACAGTGCTGCTTTGTAAACAGTGTGCTAAGTCTACCTCAGAAGAGATGCTAGTAATATACATTTAAAATGCATGGCCATTTAAACTGCCATGGGAATATTCAGCCTCAAATTGGAACAGCGTCAATAAAATTCAATTTAATTTCAATTAATGCAACTTGGCCCATAAATTTGCTCTTTTTCTTATTTCATTTTGTTTTCATATTCACAACATATTGGAGCCAGAAAATAATAATAAAAATTCCACTCCAGGGCATAATGAATTATTGATTAAAGCAGCTAGATCAATATGAATCCATATAGGAAGCCAAAAAATAAATCAGTAAATGAAAGAGTTTAATATATATACTTAGGAAAAAAAAAAAAAAGGATTTTGGCAAATGCTGTTATGAATGTTTGACAGAAAAACATCTAATGGCCTGAATCAAGATCCCTGACAGGTCAGTCACTGATCTAAATAAGTTGCAATCTGGATTTTGAATTATGTAGGCAAATGAATCCAATAACAAAAGACGCTTATAGAAGACTTCATAGTGAAAATCTGATAGCATTTAAATCCTGATCATGTGAAAACATTTGTTATACAAAACGGACAAAGGATTTGTGAGAATTGGAGGGACTAAAATTTATTTCCTCAATAATGCCATAAATGAATGCACAGTGAAATCAGTTCTGATACATGGATAGCCCAAACATAGAAAAATATGTTCTCCTGATGAATACTTTCCTCAGGCCAGAAAGGAAATACACTGGGATACAGAGAATAATTTTAGCATGTACTACACTGGCCTGTAGGAGTATGTGAGTAGACCATATTCACCCTGAAAGGCAATTTTTGTTGCCTCACGATGCTTTCAGTGATAGCAGAGCAATAAAATAAAATAAATAATGAAATTAAAAAGGAGAAGGAGAAGGAGAAGGAGAAGGAGAAGGAGAAGGAGAAGGAGAAGGAGAAGGAGAAGGAGAAGGAGAAGGAGAAGGAGAAGGAGAAGGAGAAGGAGGAGAAGGAGAAGGAGAAGGAGAAGGAGAAGGAGAAGGAGAGGAGAGAAAAGGGAAAAAGGAGAGGGGGAAGGGGAGGGGGAAGGGGGAAGGGGGAAGGGGGAAGGGGGAAGGGGGAAGGGGGAAGGGAAGGGAAGGGAAGGGAAGGGAAGGGAAGGGAAGGGAAGGGAAGGGAAGGGAAGGGAAGGGAAGGGAAGGGAAGGGAAGGGAAGGGAAGGGAAGGGAAGGGAAGGGAAGGGAAGGGAAGGGAAGGGAAGGGAAGGGAAGGGAAGGGAAGGGAAGGGAAGGGAAGGGAAGGGAAGGGAAGGGAAGGGAAGGGAAGGGAAGGGAAGGGAAGGGAAGGGAAGGGAAGGGAAGGGAAGGGAAGGGAAGGGAAGGGAAGGGAAGGGAAGGGAAAATACCCTGGCCATCCATCTTACAACCAAACTCCAAGGCTGAATTTTCTCAATAAATTTTATAGGTACATGTTTCAAACATGTAAGTATATTTTTTCCCTTGCAACATAAACCATAAACTAAAACCTTTCTACTTAGAAAATATCATCTTGACAATTCTGTACATGGACATATCAGGGAATACCAGTGTTCCAGCCAGCTGCCATATTCAGCAAGCACCAATCTGAAATTTTGAAAGTAAAGGGCAGATGAAATAAAGAACGGGTATGAAATCTTATATATTAGTTATGTTTGTTGTTTTTTTTTTTTAATAAATGGTCATACTCCATTAGAATCTTATGTTTAAAATAACCAAAATACCACAGCAGCATTTATAAGAGATCTGCAATTTATAAGAGATCTGCTGTGTGGACATATCCACACAGCAGGACAGTGGTGTTCAACAGAAATCCTGTTCACTTTGCCTGTCGTTGTAGAGGCCACACTAGATCTCCTTCCATGATCCAGCTCCCCTATTTGCTGCCACTATTTAAAAGAGTCAGTTTACTCTTACGATATCCAGAAAACAGGACTGTTTAGAAGTCATTAAGGTTGTGGTACTTCTGTGACATTGATTCAAACTCAGCTATGGGCTGTTTTTCCTTACTGTTTGTGGACTACAGAATTAGTATTCTCAAGCAGTATGCACAGAAAAAAAAATTGCTTCTCAATCACAGGAGTTAAGGGCTGTCAAAGTCATACAGAGACTAACATTAATGTCTATTTGAGAGTTTACATGAAGATAAGTAAGGCTATCAGGACCAATCTTTAAGAAAATAATAAACATGTCAGGTTATCTGTATCAGTTAAAGTGTGTTTTCATTTTCAAAATAGATGCTGTCAAATTTTGTCAAAGTGCTATGTGATTATGTGCATTCTCTAACACAACACTTTTTGAATTCTTTCATTTATGGACATATTCAAAGGAGTATATCTTTCTTCTCAGTGCAAGTAAAATTTGTATAGTGATATATGAAACTCAATTTGATTTCTTTCACCTTTTGAAAACTATAAGAGATGCAGGAGAGCATCAAAGGACTCTGCAATCAGGGAAAATATAAAAAAGAAAAAACTCTACTCTTTGTTGAGCAAAGAGTTATTTGAGCAACATATTTTTCTAGCAATAAGAAACAGACTCATGCACTGAGTTTTTAAGTTTTGATCTTATCTTCTAAGCTTGTTACATTATAATGGCCTTTACGAAAACACAACATAGTTAGAATTGACTTTGCATAGGTGAGTAAAACAAGTATTCCTAGGGTCATAAACCAATTAATACAGCAAAACAACAAATATGCATTGCTCTATTTTGAAATGAAATAAATTTTGTTTGGGATAGATGAGCAATGAGCAAAAGGAAACTTAATGATGTAAGGGGAATCTTATCTCCAACAAGTTATGCAACTATGCAAGTTAAGGAAAAAGCATTTTAAAAAGTAACTCAGATCATGCAAAGAGTCTTCTGCCTTACACTTTTATATATCAAATGATAATGATGACTCACAGTAGTAAAACCAATGCTAATGGTGATGGATAAGATAAAGTGCATGTAAGAGAATCATACCATAAATCTTGTCAGGGAAATTAAATTCTGAGAATGAAATCAATAAAGGGCAAGTAGATACTAATATAAAGCAGAAAAATTAAGAGAAATGAAACTGCTCACCACACATGTAAGAGGAATAAAATGAAGAGTATCCCGTTTAATTTGTTTTACAAAGAATGAAATATCTGAAATACTCCTCTGTTGGTTTTTTGTTGTTGCTGTTTTTTTGAGAGAGAGCTTCCAGAAGTGATTGTCTGCAATCCTTTACCTCCTAAATAGTGTTGATACATGTTCTTAATTTGTATACATTTTTTAGTTTTTCTCCAGCAGTTTCTCTTTTTAACAGTAGTCACCTCTAACTAACGGCATCTTGTTAGGCTATTTGTCTCCTAACTTTTGAGACATTTTACATTTGTTGAACTTTTTGGTGAAAGGTCTTCACACTTTCCAGTAGGGCTGAGGTGAGATTTTTATGTTATGGTTCTCATTCTGGGAAGTAGCATTTCCTATTCCTGAGATGCTCCACAAAGTAATCTTTTGTCAACTTAAACACAAGCCATGACTTCTTTAACATATTATCTGCATAGCACATGTATGCAAGGATTTGCCAGAAAGCTGAAGACTGTCTTAGAAATCCAGAGAGCATGGAAACATCTGGAACACCTTCATTTTTTCAGATCAAGGCAAAAGTTCCTAGTGACACTGCCTGATCAGATGACTAATTAGATTACTAAAGTTGGATCACTGTAGGACTTGGCTACCAATTGCCTTCTACTTGATACTACTGGCAGTGATAACTCTTGCCTGAAACAACCTCTGTGCCCAGCAAGTGTATAGACATTATACAAGTGTTGAGTACAAAAGGCAAGTTAACTTTTTTTCTTCTGTTTGTTATGTCCATGTGCAAGACCAAGTAACATACTTAGGAAGAAAATCATATTTGCTTAGGAACTGTCAGTAAAATCAAGGCTGTACTTCTAACGAGCTCTGTCTTTTCTGAACAGGTTGTTTCTTTGAAGTCAACAAGTCCTGGAGCACATTTTTTTCTCAGTATTTCATTACATTAGATGGCCACAAGTGCCTTAGTAGCCCTGTTTTCCTGTCTACCTGGCAGGTGATCTCACAGTAAGTTTACAGGGAACATTCAACACACTTTTTTTTTTGCTAACATGCATTTTTAAAGACAATGTTTATACTGTATTATATCATCCTTATGAATAAATCATAATCCTGAAGTTACTGTATTCCCAGAACTGGGAAACGTTACTCACATCTCTGCTGCCAGTGGAAAAAACTCCCTAACAAGTTTTCCACCTACCATTGCTTGCAGTTACAGAAATACCTCTCACTCAGCTGTAACTAATTGCTGCCAGTTAGAAATGCAAAGATTCTCCTTTGTCAAAAATTTCTGAACCACAAACTACGAATATGAAAAGAACAGACAGCTTCTAGTCTATGATTCCTCATTTCCTGAAAAATAAATAAATAATGTGGGCTCTGTGCTGAATCTGTTGCTGCTGCCTGAAAGAGTATCTGCCCATCTCAAAGGCTGCTGCCTTGAGTGCTCTGCTCTGTCACTTCCATTTCTTCATGTGACCCTTGATTCCTTCCATTCCAGTCTTGGGTCTGTCACTAGCAATTATCCATCATTTGAGCACTGACATGTAACTACAAGTGAAGTACACTTGATCTGTCATTGTGCTTGCTGATGAAACATAGTGGTGTTATAGGTGTATCATAAAACTAGGATAAACACCAGGCAGTTTTTTCTATAATAGGGATGTTAGCAAGCTATGTGCAAACTAAAGAACAAGAGAATACATTTTGAAAAGACAAAGTTAATTATTCAAGATTTTTTAAAATTATTTTTATGGCAAAAGCATTGCAAAAAGTGTATTTGATGTCACATTTTGCAAATACTCATAGATAACATTTTCTGTTAATAAATTCAAGTGCATTCTTCAGAAGTTTCATGAACTACTTAGTCAGTCAATGTGTAGGAATCAGAACATACATCTTTTCTGGTCTATTGCACCAAAGCCAAATATAAATCAACCTCAGAGCAAACCAGGCAAGCACTATAAATTGAATAATTAATACTTCAGATGTCATACCTGTCTTTTCATGATTTTTCTACAAAAGATGTTTAAACTGTTGAATATACTACTTCATTAATCATCTGACTAGTTATAACTATACGCTCCAAGATACTAAGTGAAGGGAGAATATATATATATATATATAAAGACATTCATATTTTTTTCCATTTGTGTTTCTCTAATATTTCTTCCTTTTTGCTGATAACATTATAGAATGCCTTATTGACTGTGACTTGCCATCGTTTTCATGAAAACATAATCTTATTGATGTCATAACTTATTTCTGAGGTTTTTTGACATCATGTCATGGACTAAAAGGGTCTTTAATTTAAGTACCAAGAACACAGAAAGCCATAAAAATCTCAAAACAGCCAATCTAAGTTTATTTGTTGTGACAGTAAGTGAAGATGAAGAAATTAAAACTTCAGTGACTCTAATGTGAACTGTTGTAAATGTTCAGGCTTATGTGGGTTGAATTTGAATTATAGAAAATCAAATTAATTTTGTTCTTGGCCTTTTTTTTTTTTTTTTGAGAATTTTAATTACAGTCAGTATACTCAAGGAGTGTGGTGAAAAGACTAGGCTAATAACAGTCATCCAGCAGTATATTTGAAAAATCAAACCAGAAAGTTCTTAATCTTCTTTGAGGCACATGCAATGTTTTTGTAGATGAAGTTATCAGTAAATATAGCTGACAGTGTGCTTCAGCCACCCATCCGTATGGTCATCCCTGTGGCTCTGAAGGGTGGAGGTCAGCTGGTTTAGCACCACAAGATTGTATTTGTGATGCATATGTGCAGCACCAGTATTTCATATTGCATATCAGCCATAATAAACACAATCAGTGCTCTGTAAAGTCTCTCTGTGAATTAATTTAAGTCTTGGAGCAAACTAGATGACCTTACTCTTAAGCACAAATTATCAGAATGTTCTTCATATCCTGCAGATTGATGAACACTGAGCAATAGGAACAAGAAAAATAGTGTATTTCTTTTAATTAAAAATTTTATGGCTCATTTCTGCATTCTGAAAACACATGCAGCATGAACTAATTCTCTGCATGAATACATGCATTTTTTCCTTCAGGGGAAGAAGGAATTGGCAAGAGGATTATGGATCCCATTTGTTTCTGCACAGTGATAGCTGTCTGCCTCAGAGAGACCTCTTTCACTTAAGTAAGCTGCTCATATGAGTCAGGTGAATATAGGGTTCTGATTATTTGTGTTATGTCAAGTTGATGTTTGATGATTCAAACAAGTTGGTAATGACATACAAAAAGAGCAGACTTTAAAGAATTGTATGGGAGTTCTCTCCACTAAAGATAAGATTTCTTAATTTCTTACCATTCTAACATCTTTGCTTTCTTCAGCAGTGAAGGTATAAGGATGAAAACTACCTAGTAGAACACAGCAAGTACACAGTAGATGTAAACATTGTAAGTAATAATAGAAAATATCATTGTACAACATAAACTAGGGAAATAGTAAAGAAGTAGTCTGGAGAGGACTCAGTTGACGAACCTTGTAGATATGTTGAATCCAGCTCAGCATCTGAAAGACAGGTATCTCGTTTAAGCCTAGTAACCTGAACTGTTCTAATAGTCATAAGATTAGTCACGTCTATTTCTCTCCATTGATTATAATGAGAAAGTAATCTCAGTTATGAAAACTGAATAAATGCACATGACAGTTGCTACACTTTATCTCCTTAATGCTGTCTACATTCAAATAAAGAAATCTTGCTCACAGTGATGTCTAGAAATTTGACTACCTCCTTAATTTACAGCATTCAGTAAGCATACTCACTGTTTCACAAAATATAGTCAAACAGTGCAAACAGTACTTCAGCCCATTGGCAAAGAGTAGGAATTGTCAGTAGAAAACTTTGGGTTAAATAATAAACCAGGGGAGCAGATCAGAAATTACAGTTCTTGTTCTATTTCTATTTCTGTTTTTGACTTAGGTGGTTTTTTTTTTTTCTTGTTGTTGTTGTTTTTTTTAATGTTGTTTTTTTAAACACTTTCAATCACAGTTACCATGGTATAGATTGTTGATGATACTATAAATATAGGATTAGAAATATATTCGTTCACCGATTCTCTGAAGTTCATTATGTTTTTCCTTTCCAGAATGGTACATCAACAAACTGTATCATACTAAACAAGAATTACCAGCTACTTAAACATGGACAGACCTGACATTCTCTGAAGTTTTATGAGTGACAGAACCTTCTTTTTTAACCAGTCAGTCATTATCTCAACTAATCTCTAAATGCTGGTCTACTTGTAAACTCATGCCATTTCTTTCATTGTCCAAACAGCATTAAATTATAGACCTAACAAAAGAAAGATTTGTGAGTGACATATTCAAATGTTCAGACATTATACATTCTCTCCTGCAGTACTCAAAAACGTTCATGCTCTGTTATTGACTACTTTATGTTATAAAGAAGTAGATAAGCTGAATGGTTGGATTTGGAGATTAGCTATTTGAATTAACTGAAGCCTCTCCTCTCTGTTTAATGTGATAGGCTCCTTCCTAAAGAAATATGAAACAGCACCTGCGCTTGCTATTTGTCGTTAAGCTCATCTGCATTTTTTCAATTATGAAATAACTCATCCTAGAAACCCAAGGGAATGTGAATTATTAGCCGAGCTAAGACACACTTGTACTAAAATCTAATGGAAAATCTCAAGATTAAAATCAGCTATGAAGTGAATATACCTTTTGAATTTTACTGAGAAAAGACAGAGGTTGCTTCTTATAGATGAATGTACAGTATACCTATATTTTCATTTTAATACAGTGAATGTTATATACAGAGAAAACACACTTCTTCAATGATTTTTTTTATTAATAAAGACAAATAGATAATAAAAAAATAACCCTTTAATATATATGGAAGGCTCTGGCTTTTAACTGTGATGTTTGATAAGATAGATTAAATTGTATCTATACATCTGGATCAAACAAGACTTTAAGACTATTAGGTTTGAGATAATCCAGCATACTGATCTGGTCTATTGAACTTGTGGCCAAACTGTATAGTGTACATAGATGTCTTTCTGCTAGTGATGAGTCTTGGAAGAAAAGTGCATCATCTCATTAGGAAGTTGAGGTTAAGATACATTTAGAAGATTAAAAAAATTACTTCTATACATCTTTATCTCATAAGCATTTTTAAGATGAATGCTAAAAATATGAGCTAGTTTAAAACAAGTATATATTTGTTTCATATACCTTTTAATTCTTATAAGCATTTGTAAATTATAATCACAGTCACAATTAACTTGCTGGATTTGTGAGCTAATGCAAAAGTTTGGAATTTATTTGGAGCCCATTCCTCACCAGACAAATTAAAGTTGAGTATATTTTTCAGAGATTTTAAGACTCATATTACCAGTAAAAATACTTGTGGGCCACTACTGTATAGTCTTTACATAAGTCACTTACTAAGGAGAGAAAGGCAAAATAAATTGACATATTTCTAAACCTTTATTTTGGTATTATATTATTCTTATTCAGTCTTACTCAGGACTGCATGTCACTATTTCACCATGGCTAGAATTTCAGCTGTATATACGTGTATGCATTTAAGAAAATATGCGTGTTGATCTACTTAAAGTAAGAGAAAACATTTCAATGAAGATGTGTAATATGAAAAGGTGGAAAAATTTTAGTCTCGTTTAATAGATGAGCTCAGGAAGTCTGAGCGTAAGAAAGACTCCACTCAACAGATGTCTTAAAATACTTACAAATCAGCTACTTCTAGAGATGATGTTCATGGTACTGGAGTGTGATTCTCTGCTCATCACTTATGAGATGTGTGGAGAAACTGAACCAGAACTGCTTGCACACAGTGCAAGAAACTACGTAAAAACACCAGAATACAGATTGTAATAAATTGTTATACTTTTTCTCTCTGAATGTCTCAGTGCATTCTGCTCCTCTTGAAAGTGGACAAGTAAGATTATTCCTGTAAAGAATTATGCAACTGCACTGGACTTTCTTTGCTGTTATTGGGAGAATTGACTGTTCTACCCTAACTTCAGATGAAAACTCATATATACTCAAGGTAGTTTTCACTGAGATAAATGTAAGAATATGCTGAGACTTCAATATGTGTGCAATGGGTAAGGGAAGGGAGGTAGTGATACAGTAGGTAGGCTAGGATTTGGAAAGATAGAATAGCATGTAGAATGGAACAATTGATAAGGTATAAGCTCCAGGTAGTTTTACTCTGTAATATCCTGTGTCATATTTTCTTAGTAGTTCAAAGAGAAGCAAAATACCTGCTGCCCTTTATCAGTCTTTCTGCTCTTCTTTGGGAATCTTTTTCCTCCAGTACGTTTTCTGTACAGAAGGTGTATTATCTCAAAAATTTAAGTAAGAATAAATAGAGTCCTTGTGAAAATTCTATTCAGTTGAGGAAATGTTTCTTAAAAGGAAGAGACTAACTTCACAAATTTTGGATAGATAGAACCACCATTCTATAGGATCACTGACACAGAGTTAATCCTGCCTCCAGGATTTGGTTATTTAAATAAGTACCACTGCTATACTTCAGAAAGTTGGTAAAAGAACAGTGTTTGTTCAGCAATTCAGTATCTAAGCAGGACTGCAGGAGTCTGAGCATGAGTACCTATGATGTATGTAGATCCAAAGAATATAACACAATTACAAATTTTTCAAGTTTGTAGTACAAAATTAAATTCAGTGAAATTGATTTTGTTTAAATGGCTGTTTCATCTTTTGATTTCTTAAATATTGATTAATTAATATCAAAAAGTCCAAAATAACTGCAAAATACATGAGCAGATGTGTATAATTCTAAGAAAAAAAAAATTAAATAATGCTTTCAAGAATGGCTTATCATGGCACTTTCTCAATTGATCGGATTCTTTATTTTCAATAAACAGGAATTAAGAACAAATGAAAAAATAGTTGATGCTTAAATGTTATAGTTTTACACTGTGACAAAATATACCATACACAGTCTATTTTTTTCTCTTTTACTTTAAAAATAATTGCTAGGGAAATTGATTTTCAGGAAATTTGACATCATTCATTCACCCCAGTTAGCAGTATTGGAAAATAATCTCTTCCAAATTTAAAATATGTCATTATCACTTCTATGATATTGTATGCTGTTTACTGAATCTGTGCTTTGCTAGATTGAAAAGCGGTTTTACTGTCTATATTTTAGATGATGGAAAGCTCCAAAAGGCTTCTTGAGAAATACTTTACCTTTGGCAGATGTGGCAGTGCTGCTTTTTAATAAAGTCTTCCAGACACTTGCTTCTTAGAAGCCTTATTTACAGCATCTTGGTCCAAATCGGAAGGGCTCATTGCCAAACTCAGTGTTGATCTGGAAAACGGAAATTAGCTCTCCATGACTATACTGCATGAGCTGTAGCATAGGTAACACACCAAAGAATAATAGTGGTTGTGGAGAGGATGGACCATTAATTCCTCCCTCTCCCTGTAAATTAATATCTTTGTGAGTAGAGGCATAGCCTCCAGAGAAGCTGGGGAAAAAAAGGAAGGATCAATCCCTAGGGAATTTGGTTGGACAAAAATTCATGCTAAGAAGACATTCACCATCTCTGGCTTTAATCTCCTACGTTATACTCCCTTGACCTCAATGAAGTCCTTACTCTTTGTTCAACTTACACTGTTTTACAGGCACATTCTTGACAGTTTAGTCATCATGATCCCTATAAATCCTACTACTATAATTCTGTTTTTCTGCTATAATACATGTCGCTTTCTATAAAATTCATTGAAAATGGACTGTGTCATGCTAGTCTCATTAATGTCCCTTCATTTGTCCCTTCACAACACTACAGATCAACTTCCTTGCAGTCATAAATCCTGCTCCTGACTGTATACGTGCAAGTGATAAGAGACTGCATTTCTGAAGAGATTCAATTAAGTAGTCGACTATGAATGTGGGGCTTGGGATCCCAAACCATGACGTTCATGTGCTTTCAAGCAACTGGAAGGAACAGAGCAACCATCAATATAGTGAGGAATGTCCCCCAACACTCTCAAAAGACTCTACAAAAAGGTTAGATAGCTGAAGGTCCACATGAAATACCTTTTCACACACATAGTATCGGTAACACGTAGGGTGAGCTGGTAGCTACTGCCCAGCTGGAAAACTGTGACCTGATTACTGGCACAGAAGCTTGGTGGGATGGATCGCACAATTAGAGTGCATCAGTTGATGTCTATAAATTATTCAGAAAGAGCAGACAATGAAAAAAAGTGAGAGAGTTTTCCTCAATGGAAAAACTGGAACTGATTGCACAGACTTGTCTCTGAAGAACAGCAAGGCAGAGTTTGGGATCTTGTGTGTGAAAGTAGAGAATGATCCAATAAAGAAAAATTGTGGTTAATGTCTACTACAGGCCACTCAATCAAAGAGAGAATGTTGATGAAGAGTTCTTTCTTCAACTGCAGGAAGCATTGTGTTTGTAGACCCTGATTCTGCTAGGTGAATTCAAACACATGGACATTACCAGGAAATTGACACAGTATACTGCAAGCAGTTCAGAAGTCTACTGAAGTTTATTGAGCAGTTTCCTAGTGCAGATGACAGAGAACTCAACTAGAGGATAGTTATTGCTTTCATATGTTTTTCACCAACACAGAATCATAGAATGGCTTAGGTTGGAAGTGACCTTAAAGATCATCTAGTGCCTTAAAGATGATTGTGGAATATGATAATTTGGTTTATGGAATACAGCAGACATTTGCCTTCGAAAAGTTCAGATAGAAAGGTTTTATCCCTATTGTAGGCAATGGCAAATCATCCATTGCTGAACTATAGAATTTCAAGGCAAAGAAATAAGAAAATTCTAAATTGATGACCAAATATAAGATTTTCTTTTTTTATATATGAAACAAAATGTCAGTAAGAATTAATGGATACAATAGTTATTGACTGCATCACATATTTTGAAAGCATGGTGTAAACAAGGACTGCCTAAACAATGATTTATCTTGGTTTCTCTGAGGAACTGGCTTTATGGTAAGCAGATCCCTATCATTGTGTAATTTCCTTCACTGATATGTATGTTGTATTGGCCTCTTCTAGGTCTTCCTCTATTTAATTTCAAATCAACTTTGTTCTTCCAGTAACTAGTTATGCAAATGAAATCACTCTCTCCTCCCTCACTCCCTCCCCCCCCCTCCAAAAAAAAAAAAGGGTCTTAAGCAGTGTCCAAAGCAAAGCTGATGAAAATAGAAACAAGCAGCTCTTTAATTACAAGAAGTCAAGTTTCCAATCCAGGCCACAACTGAAGAATTGAATAGGGCCTCCTGATCTTTTTGCATTATCACTGCTATATGTGTCATATGCCACAGCATGCTGCTTTTTCTGTTTTCAGTTTTTATGACATTCCCTCGCTTCCACTATGTGCCTTTACATATGCTGTACTGAAACACTGCAGCAGTTCAATGAATACTTGTAACTCTTTCTGTTCTGATTATATTCCAAGTTTCAAAGATATAAAGTGAAACATTAATGTTCAAGTAGCGTGATTGTACCATCTACCATATCCCCTATTTCTGTGAGGTACATAAATACTAAAACCTTAACAAATAAAATATTGCCTAATTAGTAAAAATTCACCTCCACCTCTATTGTTTCATTTAAGTACACCATTTTTCATTTTCTCTTCTGAAACAATCTCGCATATAATAATTGGAGTAGAATGCCAGAAGCAATGCCCTCCTGGGAAAATCCATGGAAATTTTACCAGCATGAGATGTAATCACTCTTCTGTGGGTGCTATGTCTACTGAAACCCATCATTAGTGTTCCTAAAATGTTTCAATTATACAGTGTCAATTCCAGTTATTAACACTTCTCCTAGTTTTGACTTTTCAATAAGGTGGGGTTTTTTTTGTGTTTTCTCTGTCAGGATCTGGATTGCAGAGAATGAATTGTTAAGCAGGTGGAGACAGTTGCTGTTTTTAATGAGATTGTAAGTAATACCTCATTAAACCATTTATACTCCTAACAGAATGCCTTCTCTGTTATTTAGGCTCTTCTTCATGCCTCACCTCCTCTCCTTCCAGATTAATGAGTCTATTTGGAACATAACAAGACTCCAGCTTCAGTTGGAGAACTGAAAGATGTTTTACTGTCTTAAAATTTGAGATAAAAATCATTCCTACCAGTTGGGGCTGTTGGCCACATTCAGGAAGGCAAGTCCTCTAGTTACTGGGGCAAGGCTCTGCAAAGTAACATATGAGATGGGATATGTGCATTCTCTTCTCAAAAGGTAACTTGAGATAGCAATGTGTGTTTTGAATGATGAGTACACCTAAAACAGCAGAGACTTAGTCACAGCCAAATATCCACCTGAACCTGCCATTATGTCCTTGTACAGCTCATGTAAGACAATGTTTTTTGGGGATGAGTGTTTAAAAGCAGTATCTTATTTACAGGTTTCTTTCAGGCTAGACAGGGCTCTGAGCAATCTATTCAATGCAGCAGAGTTAGACTAGATGACCTCTAAAGGTCCCTTCCAACTCGAACAATTCTACGATTCTAAGACTTGGGTACCTCTGGGATATCATGCTGATGAAATAGAATATGTGGGATCACTCCAGCAATTGAACTAAATTCTCATACCCCTGGAAACTGCTATTGTGCTCTTTGGATCTCATCCCAAATGTTTCACATAGCCCAGATGTTAAATTCAGTGAAATTGATTACATTAAAATATTTACCAACTTCAGTTTTAGGAAATGTCAATATTCCTAAACTACACTAAGAGAGGTACACTATAAGAAGGGAGATGTTCAGTAAAATGGCAGTTTTACAAATCATTCTCTTAAGAAGCTGCAGGCTTTTATACACACTGTTGTTTTTAATGGTTAGCTTGGCCCTTGCTTTTCAAGCAGTATTGCACCAATTTTTTTCCAGGCAGTCGTTTCGGCACTTCTCTCATCTGTTTAGCCATCTGGGTTCCACAGTGGCACATACATAATATATCATAAAAAATAAAATAAAATAAAAACAACAATGCCTGACTGACTCTCTGGGCTGTAACATAGAAGGCTGGGGAGGCAGCAGAGGAAGGAGTTGTAAGACCACTGGGCAGCATCACATTGTGCTGCAAAAGGATCTGCTGCAGCTGGAGGGAGAATTAGCTTCCTTTGGAAGAGAACACAGAAAGGAGCTGGCATTTAATCAACAGGGAAGAGAGAGAGAAATGAAATAACAGTGGAAAGGACAGGTTACTACTTCCACTAGTAATTCTGGAAGCAGGCATTCTCATCCCGACTATATTTACTCCATTAAATGGCTACTCCTGGAAATAAAAGGAACAAAGATACTGTGAAAGATATTGGCAGGGTGTGACTGGCTCCCAAGTGAAAAGGCACAAAGTCTTGCTCCCTGCCTGTCGAGGAGGTGACAACTGGACCTGCAAATACAGGGCTCCCCTTGCACACATTCTTTGTGAGGCACAATCCAAGGGCACTCCTGTCACTGTTATGAGCAAAACAGTTCCATGGAAACACTGAAAGGCCTCATGATAAGACTAATCCTGTGAATGCTCCAGAGGGGGCATCTATGACTAACCCCCTATCCAGGGCACTAGAAGACATCACTGAATCATAAAATTGTTTGAGTTGGACGAGACCTTCAAAGTATCATCAAGCCCAACTGCCCTGCAATGAACAGGGACAACTTACAGTTAGATCAGTTTGCTCAGTGCCCCGTCCAGCCTGATATGAATGTCTACAGGGATGGAGCATCCACCACCTCTCTGGAAAACCAGTTTCAGTGCTTCACATCCTGCCTCCAAATCTCTTGGGAGCCTTACGGAGAGATCCAACAGTGTATTCAGGATCTACTCAGTGAATTTAAAGCCATTACACTAGGCTGGCTCTTCTTAATCTGCTATTTGATGAATAATTTAAGTCAGCATGTCCATTTTTATAACTGCTTAGTAAACTGGTCCAGAGCACCAACCTGGCTGAAAAGCAACCTGCCAAAAGCCAATCAGTCAGTGTTGCACCTCATTCTGGCTTTCCAAGTAAGCACATAAACATTTGTGCCAGAGCAGTGCAAAAGGTAATTTGGGGACAGAAATGAGTGGCTGTCTTGCTTTTTTACTGGTTTATGATCACATAAAACATGCACTGAACTATAGCCTTTGTTGCCTATTGTGCAGTGCCTTCAGCATAGATTCCAGACTGTTGGGATTTTTTTTAACCACAGTATGAAAACTACTGCCCTAAGCAATAAACAAAGCAATGCTATGCCCTTGTGCTGACTCTGTAAGTAAAATTGGTTGGTAAAACTGCTCCTCTGAGGATGTTCTTGGTGCATAGGGCATTTTGTGAGAGATAGCTGGGGTGTACTTAGCTGGCACAGTCTATATAAAAACTGGTAAACACAGTGACCCATGCAGCCAGAGAATTCTCCCAAGACTATGATCTAATGCTGTCTTTCCTCGAGGTGTTGTTCTGAATACTTCTGTGAAGGAGTAACTGGGGACGCCTGATGTTTATGAAGAGGTCCCTTGTTACACACTACTTTCTAGAAAAGATGGAAGGCTCTGTACTGAAAAGAAGAAATTACTTCATCAGTATTGTGCAGCTGTACCATGAGACACAGCCCCAGAGCAGACCCAGCACTTCAGAGTTAGTCATGCCCACCATCTCCAGAAATTCCTTCTTCCTTTCAATCTCTGAAAAGCAAAAGATAGTAAAATACTCAGCAAGAAGTAAAACAATCTGTAGAAATAATCGTATAGGGTGCTTAGCCTTGCTACTTTTAATCCTGAAAAAATAAAATTTCCTGACAGATCCAAACCATTACCATTAGAATGTTACTAAATGGCCATATACCTCCTAAACAGACAATTGTACAGGTTGATTAGGACCTAATTTTGCCATGCTTGTCCATGCTGTGTTACTTTGCTCCACCTCTAGCCTCACCCCACAGATTCAGGAACTGCTGGCAGAATTAGAAGTTGCTGCTTTCCTAATTAGTCAAGTTTGTGAAATCAGATTTTTAACAGAGAATGAAGTGAATCACATTTCCTTGTTTCTGTTGCATTCCTCAGTTGAGCGTGTAAACTGATGAGAGTGCAATTTAGTACTGGCCTCTTAGTTAATGTAAAAAGCAGTCCTGATGTGCTGGGGATTTACTGATGACTCCTTAAATGTTCTCATGCAAGCTAAAGGATTCTTACAGCATAAGTAAAATGCTTGTCTTTAGTGCTTGCCTTCAATATACTAGGGGGATGTATAGATGTTTAGAGAAACATGCAGAGAAATGCTGGCAAATAAATTAAAATTGGTTATTTGCTTTTTATGAGCTAGCTATTCTAGTTGTTGATGTGCAGTAGGGGTTACTACTGATCACTGCATGTTTCATATCCTGCTGAGGCCGTCAACATGGACTTTTACAGACTGATGTACGTTGCCTCTGCCTTTGCTCTGAAGTGGCAGCTGTGTTGCTGGCATGCAATGCAGTGCAGTGCACTGCTCCAACTGCACAGCAGGGTCCAAGGCATGGGGTGCAGGTCACTGCAGCCTGGGCCTGATTTGGCTCTCTAGCATGGAATAACAGGGTACTGCTTGCCAGGATCTGTTAGAGCACGGACCAAGCTCATCTAGCTATATGGGCCAATTGCTTAATTCACTGAGGGTACAAGTGAAATGCCAGATTTATGTTATTACATTTGCCAGTATAGAAATATAATGATGAAAACTGAAATTAATGGGCAGTATTTATCATTAGACATTCATACCATCTCATGTTGTTCCTCTGCAGAACTCAAGAGAGGGATTTGCTTATGAACCAAAGCCAAGTATTGGTATGTCTGAAAAATATTAGTGGAAAGACACAATGTGTCTGCATTTCAGAAAGATAATTTCCTTGATTCAGTTCACAGAGACAAATACTTTACCTCACTCTTTGAGGAAGTAAGTCCCTACACTTAAGCTGCAGAAACAAAGGCAGCAGCATCCAATACCATCTCTACCTGCTCTGCTCAATAACAAAATTTCCTAGCCAGCCTTCCACTGGAATGCTATCAGCCACACAGAAACCCTACTGCTGGCTTGCTAAGTAGACCAGATGGTCGTTCCAGGCTGCATTTCATTGGTCGGAGTTGTTTTGTGCTTTAGGAGATACTCTATAATTGAGAGGTCCTATACAGCTATATAGCTACAGTGCAGAGGATTTAGTACATGATGCATCTGTTGCAGTAGTAGAAGCCAGATGGACTGAGTCCTGCTAGCCAGAAGTATGGCACATTGTGGCTGCACACTCAGATTTGCCTGAGTTTGTGACAGCATTTGGGAAACCTTTTCCCATTAGGTACCTTCTGAGCTTTAATATAGCATCAGTGTTAGGAATAGTGAGCTGTTCAATGCATTACTTTGAAATGGACCTTATTTCTCTCCCCTCTCATTATTTCTGTGAAAAATGGATGATGAAAGTGTAAGCAACTAGATTATACACTTGTTTGAGAGAGGTGTAATGAGGGAAGTGGTAAGTAAATGCTGGAGTTTTTCCTTTTGCATGGTAACTGCTAGGAGATGTAAGTGGCTGATGATCCTTTTCTCAGGGAGGGAATAAGTCTTAAGAGGAAAAGGAGAAGCAAGAGAAGAACACAAAATGGCTGAAAATGAAAGTCAGGGAAAAAAGAGAAAATATGGGGAGAATGGAATCAAGAATCGTCTTTTCCTGTATCTTATCTAGCCATTTAAATATTTAAGTAACAAGCAGTGGTTAACAAAAACAAAGACCTCATCTATTTTACCTGAATGAGTTCAACCATCTCATTAATGATTCTATATGCATTATTGCATCTAATAATCTATTAATGACACTGGTCTTACTGTAAAGCCCCACTTGTTATGTAGCCCTAAGGGAAAATTTCAAGTGCTGTTTTTTAAATGAATAATTAGAGAACTTACTGAGTTCAATCAGTATGTATATATGATGGAGACAAAGTCTTAATAATGAGTTTTATAAATTTGAAGACTCAATTGATATCCTTCTTTATTCCTAAATACTAAAGTTTTTCTGTCATTCTTAAGAGTGGTGTCAGACATTAAATGTAAGATAAAGTCAGCTGGGAGTGAAGGCACGAGCATGAAGCAAGCCTCCTCCTTCAAGCAAAATTATGTTTCTTATGTATCAGACACAAGCAGGGAGGATTAAAAACTGAGGTGACAGAGCTCAGCCTCCCATGCTGTGCACAGAAGGAAGAGGAGGCTTGATTGGCATCTGCGATGATAAATCCCAAATAGAGTGTTAACTTACAGAATTTAACTATTGCGCCCAAAAGTAAGCTTACATATGACTGATTTACCGGATGACTGTTTATTTATTTATTTATTTGTTTGTCCTCTTGTGAATCAGCAAATACCCTTATGACTACAATCAGATAATGGCACTGACTTTGACAGCTTGGCCTCCTATTTCAAACTCTCCAGAGAGCCTATGCAACAAAGCTGCTAAACCCCAGGGCTGCTCTGTAAATTATCACCCTCTGCATTCAATCTCATGCAATTGTTGGTCTGCACATGGTCTGCAGGTGCATATTTTGTAACTTTGCCAGTGACACAGCAGAATGGATAACAGAGACTCTAAATCTTACACTTACAGGTAACACTTTCTAGACAACTCTAATTTTTTCCCATTAGGAAATTTTAAAATAATCTTTAGTCTTATTATGTTTTATGAAATATGACTTATATTGGATTGAAAGAACTTCATGGATTCCAGCTTGTATAAGGACTGGGAGAAAACTATGACAAAGAGAGTATCTTTTCCTAGAGCTTTACTAAATGCTGACACAGATGACCATCTTTACAGAACCACAGTGGAGGAGTAATACAAGATTAAAGAATAAACCTGTTTGAAAGTAGGATGAAAATGCAATAACAGAAAGAAGAACTATGCGATTTGATGTGAGAGAAACAGTTTGCATAGATTGTAGAAAGTAGGAAAAGAACTGTAAGTTAATAAGGGAAACAGAGATTGTAGAATGACATTCAAAAATATGGTTGATTTGTTCATTTAAGTAAAGGTTGTTTTAAAAGTAAATTTAGGGAAAAAAACCCACAAAAATAACGACAGCCAAAACCAACTCTCTTATTTACTGGAGCCCAAAAGTATTTTTCCCACAGAGTACTCAAGAACAACAACAAAAAATAATAAAGTTCCTGAGTATTAGAAAGTCTTTGTATGTATGTTAGTGATGAGTTATGCCTGTATTCCACAACACAAAATGATACAGTCATTTCTAAAAGGACAACTGGAATTTTAGGACATTGCAGGGAAAGAATCTCTGGCTGGGATCTTTATTTTGTCGTAATACAGGTGCTGTCGAAGGCTTCTCCTTACAGCCAGGAGCGCTGTGGCATACATGCATGCTACAAAGCTGAGTGCATTAATTGTGTGCTTCAGAACTGTGTAACAATCCCACAGTTTAAAGCTTGGAATAAATGGTCTCATGGATGCTTTGTCAAGCTCCTGTCTGCTTGTCTGTTTGTTTGTGCACACAGCTATTAGCCCTGTATGCTACTCAGAGCTAATTACATTGCTTACGAGAAGGACACCAGTAACACTGCTTGGGACTGGGTGGTGCAGGAATGAATGCAGATTAGAGTGTGATCAGAAACATGTTGCATCACATCATGCTCTTTTGATGACAAGGGTGTGGGTTTTTTCTTTTTTTTTTCAGATGCCTCATTATGTGCATTACTAGAAGGTAGTATTTAATACTAAATTCCTTCATGAGTAATTCAGTCATAAAGATGGAAACAAAAAGCATATAAACCCATTTCAGTGGTGCATACGATTTCCCAAGCAGCTGCTGTTAACTTACACTTCTGGTGTATTTCTCAAAAGGTGTTTATGGTGCAGCCAAGGCACCATCAGGCCTTTGTGCCCTGTCCAGCTCCTCTGAGTCCTCCCTGCACGCTGCCAGTGGGACCAGGAGCCCAGGTTCAGCTCAGCTCAGGGCCACTCGGGCACAAGAACAGGGGGTACAGAGCCCTGACCCAGGAAAACCAACAGAAATGGAGTTTAAACCAGAGACAGGAGAGGCTGTTCACACACCATTGAGCATGCTATCTGGTCTGGTCAAAACATTGGCTTCTTTTCTCCCTTTTTCACTGCATGCCAGATGCACATATCATGGTGGTGGGTCTCAGCTTGCCCCATGGCAAGAGGATCCTTTGGCTGTGTGAGGGGCTGGGGCTCTCCTGCCTTTGGACATCCCTGCTCCTATCACCACTGTGTGTGGCCGCATGTGGCCCTGTGCCCTGCACAAAAAAACTGCTCACCAGAATTCTGGATCTGTGAAGTTGTTAATATTCTGACAAATGTAAATGTTGAAGTCAATAGCTAATTATAATTAACAATTAATTAATGTGTTAATGAATGTAATAATTTTTCCTTAATGTCTTCAGAATAATAATAATCTGAGCACTAGAAATAAGGAAGTCACACGGATTGTGGTGGAGTATGAGCTCCTCCGCAGCTTTTGCTGTGGTTGGGTAGTCCTGGTTTCCTTATAAGTGACACTCCTATCAAGATCATTTCAGCAATACCTACTGAGTTAAAGAACAGTTACCTCCATACCTGAGTAAAACTGACCTCAAATACTCTGTAATTGAGAGTCTGTAAAGTACTGTGTTTTCAGTGAAGACAGAAGACAGCTGTTACTTCACAGTCCTGTTGAGAGTGTTAAATGTCAATAATTCTAACGCCTGTGGTAGGACCTGTGCCACTGCCAAATCTGCAAAGTGATGTTCTGTAACTTTATCTTAGAATCATCACAGAATCATAGAGTGGCTTGGGTTGAAAGGAAACTTAAAGATCATGTAGTTCCAACCCCCCTGCTGTGAGAAGGGTTGCTGAGCAGTAGATGAAGCACTAAATTGGACTGCCCAGGGCCCCATCCATGGGTCATTCACAACCCCTCTGTGCAACCTGTTCCAGTGCCTCATCACCCTCTCTGTGAAAAACTTTCACTGTCATCTATTCTAAACTCCCCTCCTTTAATTTAAAACCATTCTGCCCTGTCTTATCACTATCTACCCATGTAAAAAATTGATGTTCCTCCCGTTTTTTATCTCCCTCTAATTGGAAAGCCACAATGAATTATTCCAGCAGCCTTCTCTTCTTCAGGCTGAACAAGCCCAGTTCCTTCAACCTATCTTCATAGGAGAGGTGCTCCAGCACTGTGATGATCTTCATTACTTTTCTCTGTGTTCTCTGTCCAGAGCTTGGGGTCCCACATCTTGATGCAATACTCCAATGGGGCCTCACAGGAGCAGAGTAGAGGGGGACTGTACTTTTCCTGCTGATCACCTATGCAAGTGCCCACTGCTGGCTCATGTTAAGTTTTTATCTACCAAGACCCCTTGGAAGTGCTTCCCTCAATGAGTTATTCTTCAGGTCTGTATATATATATATATGTATATACGAGATTGCTACAACCAATTGCAACACTTTACACTTGGCTTTGTTGAACCTCATTAGATTCACGTGTCAACCTTTCAAGTTTGTCTATGTCCCTTTGGATGGCATCCCTTCCATCTGTCATATCAACTGCAACACATAGTTTGGTGTCATCTACAAGCTTGCTAAGAATGCACTCAATTCCATTATCAATGTAATTGATAAAGATTTTAAAGAATCTTGTCCCATGATGGACCTCTGAGAGATACCACTTGTTATTGGTCTCTACCTGGACATAGAGCCATTGGCCACAACCTTCTGGCTGTGACTCATTCTTTATCTACTGAACAGTCTCCCTTTCAAAACCATATCTCTCCAATTTATAGATAAAGATGTGATGTGCGACCATGTCAAAGGTCTTGCAGACATCCAGGTTGATGATATCAGTTGCCTTTCCTTTGTCTACTGATGATGTCACTCCTTCACAGATTGATCTGGTATGATCCATCCTCGATGAAACCATGATGGCTGTCTCAGACCTCTTGTTCACCCCTCATGTGCCTTAATGTCTCTTGCAGAAGGATCTGTTCTTTAATTTTCCTAGGCACGGAGGTGAGGCTCACCAGCCTGTAGTTTCCAGGGTCTTAGGTCCCTAGTGTCTCAAAAATTGACAAATCCTTCCTTTCTCCCTTGGTTTGTCTGACTTTGCTCAGTTAGATTATAAAAATTTTGAGATATAGATCAACCATATGTATTTATTTAAATTGGAGCATCTTCCTGAATTCCTACTTTCATATACTGGGCCAATTTTAAATTAGCATATTCTTTGTAATATAATACTAAATTTCCTAACGTTCTAATAAAAATAATCAAAATTCACTTTAATTAAATTTGCCAACAGTACTTGCCTTTTCTTATTATCTTTAAACTAACTTCAGGTGTTTAAATTTCATGCTATTATTGACCTTCCAGACCTCAGGACCAGAAGTTATTTTCTTATTCTTTTTATAATGGTTATGTCTACATAATATGTGAAAGAGGAATAAGAACCTAAATACTGAGAATAAGTATGAACAGCTGTAGAGCTGTAATTAAAACCAGACTGTGATTTTTCTTAGATAAAGAGGATAAAATTGTAATAGTATCTGGATTCTTCCTTCCTACAAAGAGATCCTAATTCCCATGATGATCAGTGGGTAGCCTGGGTGGCTTGAGATTTCTGTATTATGATAAGACTGAAAGCCTCAGGTTAAATGTGAAGCTAAATCTGTCTGAGTAAAAGAGTAACATTCTTGAGAATTTCTTCTTTCCAAACTGCATCATTAAACAGAAGGGAAAGCTTTGTTTCTCTTCTCTTGAACATCTAAATACAAGTCATATTGTTACATTGCAAATATGTACACAATAATGTACAGACAGTAAAATTCATTCTGCTTGCTATACAGGGAAACATATGGTCCTGTACAACTAAGATTGTGAGCAGAGATGTGCCAAGAACAGTAACAACAACAATAAAAAAATCAAAACAAAGCAAAAAAAATTACTCACTACAGATAAACCAAAAAATAAAACAAGCACCCACCTTTTTACAGCATATAGAAAATGACAAACAATAATTTGTCCCCTCTACAATTCATACAGGCTTTTGAGACGGATGAATAACCATTTGCTATATCCCCTTTCCTTGTTGTCTTCTTTAAGTTCTGGCTTCTTCTAGGAGAGAGAGATAACGTATCATAATAACAGAGTAGGTGAAGAAACACAGCAAAAGAAATCTGAAAGGTTTAAATTGATGTGAAAGGCATTTCTTCAACTGAGAAACATACAGCATTTTGACATCTTTATTGAAATCTTTCATAGTCAAGCCAAAGCCCAGACATTTATTCTGGTTACATTTTACATCACTAATTAGGATAGATATTGTGGAGTTGTCAGATCTTAATAGAAGTCTTCAAAGGAAGAAAGATTTTATGATAAGGAATGTTTTATCTTTTACAAATTTGAATGTACAGTGTAGAAATACATGTACTAAAGGCAAATTCCCAGAGCAGCCTAGAAAAAAAGGAATTACAGATAAGAAATGTAAAGGGAGATACTGATGTACTTCAGTTTCAAGAGGTGACAGAGCTGACAAAATAACGTCTGGTATCAGCATCTGGCTTACTGCACAGTGCAACAAGGTGCAGGTACATACTGTCTGGAGACATCCAATCTAGTTCTGGAATTAGAAGCAACGTAGACATATCAGCATAATGTTGTATTTGGGATGCTTAACCATATCTTGTAGATTAATAAGAGTATTACTAGCTTGTGCATGGCACTGCATCAACTGCTAGCTTTTGCACAGTACTACATTGTCTCAGGTATATCGCTGCTGGTCTAGCCTAGCACACAGTACATCTGTGCTGAATAGTCCAGGAGAATTGGCATGCAGTCAGAATTGAATGACCAGGATGCAGTTTCACAGTGACTGAGGCTAAGAAATCTTGGCACCGTGAAATCTCAAATCTGGTTGTAGGGGATGGTAACAGAAAATTATAAATGCTACGGAATAAATGATGGTGTGGAAGCAAGGCAAAATTTCCAAAGGAAATGTGCAACATGAAAATAGTCATTTCAGACTTAACAGCATTAGATCTCTATTTCTGACAGAACCTTCTTGTACACGGTGAGAGAAAGCAGCAAAGACAAGATAGAACATCTTCAATACCAAACCACAATCAGAAACCATGATGAATCTTGACCTTATCAAACTGCAGAAAGTTATGTACAAGAAAGACTTTCTCACAGCAGTGAACATTTCCGCAGCGGATTAATAATTAGAGAACACTGTGTAATATCTACCATTAGGTGGTTGTTAAAATAATTTATTACTTTTTAAATACATCAGCCTTTCAGAGAAATTACTTCTTTCTCCTCCACTGTGAAATTCCTGTTCCATTCTTAAAAATTCATCCCCAGTAATGCAAGATTTATGTGTATCAAATATTACAAAGTTAAATACCAAATATTCCTTGGCTGCAGGGCTCTTGACTGCAAGAAAGACTGGTCAGTTACACCTGTTTTATAAGCAGGTACACCTGTTTTATAAGCAGGTTCATCTTTCTGAAACACCGGGAGGAAAGTTATTAAAATTGTGAGATATATAATATATGCACATTAGACACAGCAAAATATATAATTAACACTCTTTATTACTAACGTTATGAAATCTTTTTCATAAAGTGAAACTCCAGCAACTTTTTTACAGACCACATGTCTCATTTGGTAGGAATAAAATAAACGGAAAGTTGTGAGAATAGTACCATGAGACCCTGGGATATTGTGAGTTAAAGCTGAAACGATCTCACATATCAAAACTCAATTTGAATCCTTTTTGAGGAGTTTTGTATTTATTCTTTTGATTTTCTCTCCCTTAGAAGTTCTGATAAGTGCTTTCATGGTAACTATTACACTCTTTTCCTTAGGCAAAGAGATGAGAAAATAATTAAAAATGTTTTCCACTTATGTTTTAAAACCTTTAAAAGATTTCTTTAAAATAGGTGTTGTTGATCTTGAAGTTCCTGCTTTGTATAAAACAAATTTGATTAGCATAAAATACTTGATTATGCTTTAATATGGTGATTACTTTGAACATGGACTTCAATATAACATACAGCCACATGATAAGACAGGAATTGCTTTGTGCAAAATCTAAGGCTGCTGGAAGCCAAGATTGGTTTTAATTTGGCAAAGAAGTTAGACTAGAAGGTTCATGCCAGTGTTGTTGCTCAAACATCAGTTTTTGAGATTGATTTCATTTAGAATTACTCTTGAAATGGAGCAAAAGAATATAATTAAGCTAAGAGAAACTGCTACTAACACAAGTTTGGGAGATATTAGAAAACATAGAAACATAGAAACACTAGGTTGGAAAGGACTTACATGATCACCTAGCCCAACCATCCTCCTATCACCATCCCTATCCACTAATCTACTAAATCATATCCCTTAGCACCTTCTCTAGATGCTTCTTGAACAGCTCTAAGGACAGTGACTCCACCACTTCCCTAGGCAGGCCATTCCAGCATCTGACCACTCTTTCAGAGAAAAAGTTTTCCCTCATATCCAATCTAAATCTTCCTTGGCACCTCCCATGGTAGGTTCTTGTACCAGTGTCAGGAAGCTATTTTCCACACACTCTAGAAATCTTCCTCAGTGCAGTATTATATTTCCAGCACATATCAGGGAAGTTGAAGTTCCACGTGAGAACAAGTGCTCATGATCATGCAACTTCTACCAGTTTCTCATAGAATGCCTCATCTATCTCTTCGTCCTGATCTGGCAGTCTATAACAGACCCCCACCAAGATGTCACCCCTACAGAACATCCCCCTGATCCTTATCCATAGACACTCGACTTTATCATTTTCTATTAATTCATAGGTGCATCAGAAGGTTACATAGGAAGTTTCGTGCAGCCCTGAGAATTGTAGAAGCAGTGTAGAAGGTCAGATATTAAGGAACTGATGCCAGTAAGCTGAATTTTAAACTGAGGAGATCATCATTTGGAAAGCTGCAGAGGAATAGACAAATTTGGATGTATTATTTGGTTATGTAAGTGGCTGTGGACAACTATTGAAGTGTAACTGTAAAAACATCAAATGAGCAGGTAGAATTTCTCTGCAGAGAGGAAGAAGCATTAATTCCTCTGCAGCATGGAAATATAATGTACACTATCATGTAGTTTCCTGAAAAGGAGAATAGAGAATTAAAAATTACTTAATTTTTGACTGGGATGAGCTGTGGACTGAAACAATGGACTGATTTTGTATAATCCTAATCTCAGCAGTATCGAAGCTAGATTTAGAAAGAGGCATTTTTCCTGATGTAAAATGTCTGAAACATCTGGCCAAGTATTTACAGAGTGTTGTATGTGAAATAGAGATATATCTGCATCTATTCAATGAGGTAGTATATGTAGTGCAGTATTCCTGCTAAATCTTAGTTTCAAACTTGGTTTATTCACTTTCTTTCCAGTGGTGATTGCTTTTGGGGTGGTAATTAGGGCACTCTCCCATCTTGCAAGAGCATGTAATATGTGGTCTGAAGATCTGAGGTCTCAGACATCAAAGTAGAGAAGCAACATGAGACAGAGCAGCATTGCTCAGATCCTAGTGCAAACAACTCGAGTGTCTCTGTACTGGCTCTCCTACCCATCTAGTTCTGATTTTTGCATACAGAGGCAATCTGTTTCTGCACCTATGGCAGAGCAGCTACCTATTAAGATTTGCAAACAACGATATCCCTATGCAAGTTAACACAGAATACTTTTACATTTTCTGTTCTGTGAATACTTTGCTTTAGAAACTGGGATGTACTCAGGTTGTCATTGGTTCTCGTAGAGGAGACAGCTTTAGGAATAACAGTTGAAAGACTGATATGATTGTTATGATAGTATGATAGATTGCTAGGGATGGAAGATAAAGACTTAAAGAAAGATGTTCACTGGATCCCAAGTCCCAGAGAAGACTCACTAGGTGATAAAAACATATGATGAAACCATAATTTTCTGTCCTTTAACAAAATACTCAGCTACAGCTTTGTAACTGTCTCTCTGTATTTGATGAAAATCTCCTGAGTTCCTTCCAATGGAGCTGCCCATGCTCCACAGTGGATGTTAGCACTGTCACTCCTTCTAGTGAGCATTTTCTCTTCAAAATGACACTGAAAAATCAGAGTCATCAGGATATTTACTCCTGGTAAGACGTTGAGATGGATGGATGTCAAAGCACCTTTCTGGGAGTTGAGTTATACGCCTAGGATGATTGATCCAACTGGGATGAAATCTCTGCTAATATATTATCCAAATAGTTGGAAAATATTTCTTTATATTGTTTTCTTTATATATAGAATTCAATCATTTTTAAAAGGTCTATAAATAATTTTAATCAATGAAAGAATGGAGGATGAACCAATGTAATCTTAGCTCTGTGTTTAATCTTTTGTACATAAAAAAATCAAAATAAATAATCATTTAAAGTTAGGCATAAAAAATTTCCAATCTCTGTTGGAAGAAGGGGAAGTGAAAGTAATGACATTTTCATCTCACTGAAAATAAGCCATTTTACCTCATTTCAGAACTCAGAAGAATTCTGTTTTTACCTTGGATGAATAATTTTTTAAGACTGTATTTTTCATGAGTTAAAAATTTCCAACTCTCTTTTAGTCTGAATCGGTAAGGAAAAATACTACCTAGAATAGCCTCAATTTGATGTATTGGCATTTAGGCATACTGCTTTGGACACACACACAAAAAAGAAGTATTTCTCTTTTCTTTCAAAAGTATTTCTCTTTTCTTTCTTTTCATTTGCACAGTGTCTTAAAGCACTACTTGACTCATGTTATACTGCTGCTTCCAAGAAATGGAGTCCTGTCTCCCTCAAACCTACAGCACCGTAGGAACTGTACCATATATCTAGCCTTACATGAAGTCCAGCAAAGACATAGATGTCTTTGCCAACAAACCCAGTGAACTTTCAAATATGACATTTCCAGCGGACAAATAAGAATCAGCAGAGTTAGACTGCTTATGTCTGAATGGCCTCTGGAGGAACTCTGGAGGGCTTTTCTCATCTCACTGTGCAATGATGAGTCAGTGTATTCCAGTGAATGTAATCCATTCACATCCATTGAAGATGCTTCTGGATACATGCAGAAGCTGGTGGTAGGAGGCAGATAGCTATTTGAAACAATGCAGTGGGAATCCTGGCACTCTTTAGGGTTATTAATTTCCATTGGAGACACTTGGTTAGCAAAATCAAATTAATTAACAAATGAGGAAATAAATTTAATACAGTTTGCTATATGATGCACTCATGCTTCACACATGAAAATAAAAATTTCCTTTTGTTGGTACTTGGTACATCTGTCTATGAAATCACTCTAGATTATAACAGATTTACTTCAATGGGAAAGGATCAAACTCTAATTTTTTCTACAAGACATAATTATTTCAGACCTGCTATGGTCAGAGGGATTTTTCATTTCCAGAAATCTCTAGTAGTTCACCTGATCAATTAATTTGATCAGGCAATTTGATTTGTTGATGAAGCCTTCTTCCTCCAGCTGCAGGAGACAACTCGATCACAGGCTCTTGATCTGCTGGGAGACTTCAACAACCCTGGCACCTGCTGGAAAAGCAGCACAGAGGGCTGTAGGCAATCCAAAGACTCCTGGAATGTATCAAGGAAAACTTCCTGAGCCAGGTAATAGGCAGTCCCACTAGGGGAGATGCAGTGCTGGAATGGTTGCTCATCAGTGCCAGTGAACTGACTGGTGACATCAGAATTGGAACCTGACTGTAACACAGTAACAAAGGTAGGCTGGTAACGACGAGGAGAAGGCTGAGGTATTCAACAACATATTTGCCTCAGTCTGCATTAGCAACTACTCCCTCAGCAAATTAGCAGATGACATCAAGCTGTGGGGTGCAGTCAGCATGTGAGAGGGATTGGATGCTATCCAGAGAGATTTAGACAGGCTTGAGCAGTAGGTCCAGATGAGCCTCATGAGGTTCAACAAATCCATGTGCAAAGTCTTGCACTTAGGTCATGGCACTCATCGCCATCAGTGCAAGTTTGGGCATGTAAAGCTAGAGTACAGCCATGCAGAAGAGGACTTGGGCATACTGGTAGATGGCAAGCTGGACATGAGCCAGCAATGTGTCCTTACAGACCAAAAAGCCAAATGGGCTGCATCAAATAAAGTGTCACCAACAGGTCAAGGGTGGTGATCCTGCCCCTCTACTCTGCCCTGGCGAGGTATCACCTGGAGCAATGTGCCCAGATTTGGACTTAGTATAGCAGAGATGTGAACTTGTTGGACCACATTCAGAGAAGGGACCCAAAATTGATTCAAGTGATGTAGCACCTCCCCTACAAGGACAAGCTGAGAGAGCTGAGGCTGTTCAGCCTGGAGAATAGGAGGCAGACAGACTCTTCAGGAGTGTTTGTTGGGATAGGATAAGGTTTCAAACTAATGAGGGGAAATTTAGGTTGGATATAAGGAAGATTTTTTACAGTAAGAGGGGAAAAGCACTTGAATATGTTGCCCAGAGAGGTGGTGTGTCTCCCATTCCTGGATGCATCCAAGGTCAGGCTGGTTGGGACTCTGAGTGATCTAGCGTATATGTTCCTGTTCATTGCAGGGAACTTGGACTGGATGACCTTTAATGGTCCCTTCCAACTAAAAATATACTCAATTCTATGACTTCATAACTCTTCACAGGTATTTTACCTTGTCTGTATAGACCTCTGACTACTGTCAGATTGTTGAAATGTGTCTTGGAAATGAAAATAAGTAAGCAAAAAGTAGAGGTCGCTGTCATGGGGCAGGGAGAATTTCCTTATCCTGTAGTTCAATTATTTGGTAAATACATATCAGTAACATTCAGCTTGTTTGTGTTTTCACCAGTGAAACATTCAAAATATTCGTGTTAATAGATCTATATGTCTATATCTACATCTATGAAAACAGATGATTTGTTCATCGTTGAACTACAGCTGTTGCGCTGCATTACCAACGCAACATCATTTTGTCATTTCTCATGCTAATGAAAGCTTTAGCAAGGGAAAGGCAGAACAATGTGAATGAAACATCACAGGAAATTTGATGTATGCAAATATAATTATTTAGGTTGGAAACTGGCCAGAATGCATCAGCCTATATACATGAACTCAAACACAACTCTTGTCCAAAGAAAAAGAACTGAATTTGAAAAAAGTGATAGCTATGTGTGAGTTTTGGAAGTTATGACTAACCATCCAGGCTTTATTCTCACTGTTTGTAATTTCGTCTGAAGCTCTGACTTGATTTCTAACCTGATTATCTATTCATACGCTTCCATTAACTGATGTGCAATTTGCCATTATATTCATAGACCTTTTCCAACACTGATTTACTATTCAACAAAGCAGTGATTGAACAAAGCTACATGAAACTAAATTTGAATAATGTCTGACAAATGCCACCCCGGAGAATTCTGGAAATAAATAGCCAAAACTTTACAGGAAATAAATTGTAGTGAACAGGGGCTTACTCCTCCAGATCTTTTCCTGTATCCCATGGCTGAGAAACTACCCTTTCATGTATCAAAATAGATAAAATACATTTAAACAGTATAAAACACTGCATTATGATTATCTACCACAGAATTCATAAGAGCAGAGTTTCCTTTGTAAATTAGATGATGCAATAAGACAGACGGTCCAATGAAGGACCCAGGCAAGCTCAGCAATGCCAGAAAAAAAGAGGGGTGTGAAACTGAGAAGCTAATGGGGAAAAATTAAAAGAAAATAGTTCCTGGTCCTCGAACTGATGTGGCATCAGTTACAAGGACAAACTAAAATGAACTCTTGTCAGAGATGCCTAAATAGGTTTAGTACTCACTTCCGCAAGCATAGCGTTTAAGACAAGCACCACACATATCTGAAAATGACATACATAAAAGTAACACTGTCCAGAACGTATCTACTTCAAATCATCTGTCAACCGAAGGGCCTACCAGCATTCATGCACAAAACATACATCAGTAGAATCAAAACACTAACAGAAAGGATTTTTCTTTCCGAACAGAGGTGGTGGTATTATATGTCCCTTAGTTATTACAAAATAACAGTCTGAGCATATAACCAAAAAGTAGAAAATATCTAAGGGATGGCAATGGAGCTCCTTAAATGTTTTCATAAGTGATTAATAAAGTCTTAAGTAGAAATGGTGAATGAGATGAAAACAAGAGGAAAATTAGAAAACATGTACACAGGTGCAGTTCCAAGACTATATGGCTTGTTAGAGAAGACAGCTAGTATAGAAGAAGAGTTTTCCTGCACAGTTCTCAGACTGTAGAGAAAATTTTATTGAATGTTACTACCCCACTAAGAAAAGTTTTTTTTGGAGTGGATCTGAAGCATAAATAGTGACTTCTTGCCACTCAGAAATAATATTTTATGTGTGAAAAATTGTACGAGAGAAGGTGAAGAGGTTGTGAAGTCTTGATGGTCAGGATGTTATTACTGGTCATGAACAGCCCTTGCATTGTTGTCCAGTTTAACAGAAAAACATTTCTTATTCCACTGCAGTGAACCACCAAACACAAAACCTCTTTTAGCTTAGAGCAAAAATATAACTAGTGGAGGTTCAGTACTATCAGAGAGACAGAGGCTTCAGGGAATACTATGTTTTCCAATCACTTAGAGATTCACTGTCACACTCACCTTCCTGGTTAATGCCAGATAAAGAGCAGAATAGACAATAATTAGCTGGTAGTGGTTCTACAGTGATCAGCTATATTTGACGAAGCTGAGCTTTAATTAGTTGTAAATGAGATTTCTAAGGAAAACAGGAAAATTCTTCAAAGTGTACAAGAAGGCAGAGGAAAGGAAGATAAGGAAACAGGCTATACATTCTGGCAAAGGAAGAGAACAGTTATTCCAGCTGAAGCTGGTTTGTAAGTTTTCTATACTTTTGAGTTGAAAAGGGAGAAATTTAAATATGAAGATTTCTGTGAGCACATATTACTTTCTGTGTAATATGCATTTGACAAAGTTGTGTAGCTCCAAGAGGAGAGGGAAAATATGTGATGACCCTAAGTATGTACTTCTAGTCTGTCTTATGTAGACATATAAGTGCGTTTGAGATGTTCAATGAATCAACACAGCAGGAAAAATAGCCTGGTTAATTAAGAGCATAATCTGCAAATAGATGCAGAGAGTTAGAGTTCAGTGCATGGATCTGAACCACGGAGGAGGTAATAGTGCCAAATGGCAGGATAATGTGGAAACACTGAAGAACTGTCCAAGGCATTAATGGATTCCTTGATTTTAAGGCTGGAGAGAACCATTAGATCTTCTGGTCTCACTTGCTTCCATGTAAAGCTTATAAAAACTAATAATATGTGCATTGATTCTCGAAAGTATGTCTTCCAGAAGATGCTGAGGCTTACTTTGAAGGCATCATGAGAGGTAACCGGCCACTGTCCTGAGAGTTTGTTTTAGCTGTTACGGGATTAACCTCTTAGAGCACATTTAAAAACAAACCTGATGCTTCTCAAGAGAACAGCTGCTTCTTTAAATGTTTTTTATTTTCAAATGAAGAGATCTTGATTACCTTGATTACCTTGATTACCTTATTTTTTTTCTTTATAAAATATTGATTTAATATAACCAATTATACTTTCAGTCTTCTTTTTGATATCTGATATGTAACTATCCCTGAAGGGCAGAATTAACAGTTTAGTAATTGCTTTCTACAGATATTCAAATCATTTTTAAAATTATGATGGTACACCTACATACAGTATTCTGGTAGCAGCCTCACGAGTGAAGAAGTAGAATATCAGAAATACATATATATATCTATATTCTCTTCAAACATCCAAATAGACAATTTTCTATAGCAACATGTTGTGCTATGGCTACCCTGAATTCCACTGTGTGAGCCTGGTCCCCTAGAAGATTGATTTTTTATTAAATATATCCTAATTCTTGCCCTGGGAGAATATGAGTCTCTGCTAAAAGGGGAATTAAACATGCAGGGAAATTAAACATACCCTGGTATAAGAAAATCTTACAGTTAAGTATTAGTCAAGGCCAAGTCATGGCCAAGGCAAAGAATATAAAACCAAGGGTATAGGTTCATACTGTTGCATAAAACCAGGGCAATTTTTGTTGCATCCTTTCAGCTGGAGTTTATTATCAAAAGACAACTTTTCTTAAAAGAAATGGAAAAGATGACAGACACAGCAGCCTTTCAGTGACTTTTTGGATAACAATTATTGCAATAGATGCTACGAAGAAAAGAAAGCCTTTTTCTGAGGTCTCTTGGGAAAGGAAGCAACTGAGCAGGACTCATCTCACCTAAATATATTTATGTCTGATCTAGGCTGCATTTCAAGTCAGTAGAGAAGAAAGTGGTGTGCTTTGGATATAATTCATCTAGCTTGTTTCAAATATCTCTTTTCTGTTGAGATTAATATACTTGAAAATCTCCCTCTACTTAGTACAAAGGGAATTAAGGTTAAGTAACTCAAGTATAAACATCAGATTTTAGACTTATGAATCCTGCTGCATATAATTTACCCTGAACAAATTTCCAACTTTCTTTACCAATTTTCAGCACCTCAAGAGCATGCAATTATATTCTGGAATGAAAGGAAAATGGAAGTGAAATATCATTGTAAGAGTTGTTAAATCCTAGCACAACCATGTTTTCTGAAATGTATTTATTTTCTTATTTTGACTTGAGAAATAAAATATGTTTCTTCTACATGGTAGACTTCTAAGGAGTGTCAAAAAAAATATATATTTTCCTATACTGTCATTATGGGTGAGAAGGAAAGGTGAGAATGATGATAATATCAATCTCTGAAAATTGTTTGATTATAAATGTTTTATGTCCTTTGTACTCTCTGACTCAGTCTTTAGTTTATCTTAAGCTCCTAGAAACAATTCTCTAATGCATATTTTATTTTCAACAGAGACAAAAAGGTGGTTGGCAATTTTTTAATCCACAACACAAAATATATTTTCAGTCCTCCACTTAAATATGCCTGTCTGGCATTTCTATTGGGATTTAACTTTAGTCCATGAAACACGGTTGAAAATTAAACCTTCCAGGAGAAAAGTCTTTCTACATGTTAAAAATCTCTTGAACACTGAATAGCTTCTTAAGTATTTGCCTTGAAAGTTCATCTTTCAGAGATATTCACATCTTCAATCAGAGTTCAGCCACCATTCTCACACTACAAAAGAACCATCCAGCATAGCAGGTAAAAAAAGATGTAAAAAGATGTTGGATTTTTTTTGTTATTTTTTTTCAATTTTCTTTGTCAAAGCCACTAGAAGCTCATTTTTCAGGGTGTTCAAAAGAATGCAGATACTGCCTTTTTTATTGTTGTTGTTAACCTTCATTTTAGGCTAATGTTCACTATTTGAAAATGATTTTCTGATTCCTGTGTGCAAGATGACACAAACGTGGCAGTCAGAACATTCAGATTTGTGTAAACTTGAACTAAATACGATCTGCTACAAAATCTATGAACATTTTAGTTAAAAAAAGAGAAAATCAGTTTCATTTTTGTTCAGACATTTACCTATATCATAGTTTGACTTGAACATTTCCTCCAGATTTGGGTGGTCTCTTTCTCACGCAAGACTTCTTACCCCGCTGTCTGTTAATCGCATGTAAAATGCCATTTCTGTTTTCCTTGTTTACAGAGTCAAAAACTGTTCCTCACTGAATGTCCAGAATTTAGATAAAATTTTATAGAATAAGTTTTAGTTAAATGTAATCCATACAATCTATCCAATTTCAGGTGATGTGACGCTCAAGAGAAACCTGTATCTCTCTAACATATTATGTCCCAAAGTCAAAATCAAAGGTCATTTTATAAAGACATTATCCTCCAGGCACCTAAAAATCCCAGACAATGAAAGGAAAAATCTCCTGCAAGAGAGTTCATGGAATAATATTATCTATTCTCCAGCTAGAGGAAAAAGTAGCTATCCTTAAGTCACTCCTAACACATGCTTGCAATAAAGCAAACTCAATATTGCTAAGCAAATTCAATGCTTAAGGGGTTTCATGCAGGCAGGTGTTACATCTCAGTGATTGTTTTCTACTTATTGCTGTATTAGAAAGGAACCCCACTGTGTAATCATCTATTCTGATCTGTCTTCTTGCAGTAAAATAACAACCCTATGTTTCTCCTGAATTGTTCAAGCGTGCCTTTTCAGAACAGTTTTAAATTTCATACATTTCAGGCATTTGAGTCAATCAATCTAAAGAATATTTGTTATGAAATTTCAATGTGTAACATATTTCATAGCATGCTGTCCTAGGAGTTGCTTTGGTAGCTTGATTGTACACTTCCAGGCTTCTTGGTAGCAGAGAGAAGCTTCTCTTTTCGAACCAAACTGAAAAATAAGATTTCTTTATTCTTGTTTATATTCCTGATTCAGAGCAGAGGGTAAACTGCATATTTACATACATACACATACAAACATGCATAATGAATAAATATGCATTACATATATATGTCTCTTAAGATATTGTGTTTTCTAAAGAAAATAATCCTTTATTTTCTGTCCATAGTGACAGTTCATTTAAAACTTGTTCAATTACATTTGTTTTCCCATATAGTAAAATAAGTGTTTTCTCAGACAGGAACTGAGCAGCACCTACCCCCAAAATAAATCTGATCTTGGCCAAATTTTATTGCCTTGTGAAAGATGAGGCAGGAGTAACTTTCTGGAAGTGCACCTATTTCTGTCTTTGTTACTGAGCCTGAAACTATTTTCAAAGTGCTGAAGAGGTAAAGAATTTTGAAGCTGTGAGTGTCTTTTCATTCAAAATAAGCCCTTTATTTGCATTTCCTCTGGTTTCATTCACTGTGGCAGCTCACCACTCTTCTTCCAAGAATGTGGCACGCACCAACAGCCAGAGAGAACCTCTCAGAGCAGAAAATCTGCTTCCATCAGCCTGCTGAAATCTACCAGTGACAAACTGTTTTACAGCATATAGCTCTGTCTGGGCATTTTGTAAATCTCTAGCTCCATTAGCTCTTTGAGAACCAACTCTGTGAAGTGCAAAAGATGGAACAGCAGCAAACCATGTGCTGCTGAATCACTGCTTCAGACCTCAAGTTTGAAGATATTAAGAACAGATAAGCTGAATGTGAGTGCCACCTGTAATAGCTGTGAGCAAACTGAAGCCAGAGGTCATCCAGCAAGAATAAACCTGCACCTTGAATTAAGCTCAATGAAGAAAATTTGTCCCAGAACAGTGCTGCTCTTGTGCAGACTCCTACGGTTTTAGGGCAAGTACTTGTAACTCCGGTATTTTCATTAGTCACTGTGGTTGCAGGCTCCCAAGAAACTTGCCTGTGTATTTCACTTCGTTTGCACTTCGTGGAAGAAATTGTTTAAATTAGTCTGGACTCGTTTGAAAAATTAGGCAAACATAAAAAATTAAAAATAGCATGTTCAGTCTTGCAATACAAAGTGTGCAGTCTTAGTTAACAGACTAGAAACTCAGTAGAAAGACTGACCAGTTAAATCTAATTAGTTGAAAAATTAAACTATACCTATGAAGAACATTCCTAAATAATAGTTTAATTGTCTCAGTAATGTAAAGGACATTTTATATGGTGGGAAATTGTACAAAATGTCTCTTACCTTCACCTAGGAATCTTTCATGAAGACATACTCTGAGCATATTTATTCTTCTCCCTTTTACTTAAAATGCATTCCTTTTCTACCCTTCTCTTTAAAACTTCCTTCTTGGTAACAAATTCACTTTGTGGAATGAGATCACACAGTTCTGGCAGCATTTTCCTGGATACCAAATATATAGTGACATCATTTATGACCCTGATATTGTTTTAAATAAGTATGATTTGCATACCTTAAACACAACTCCCCCTGTAGATGATGAAACGTCTTCCTAGATAGAACATATTCAAGTCTGCCTGAGCTCTTTGCAGATCAGAAAAAGTATTATATGTAATTTATTTACATATTGGAAGTATTTCATGTTATCACACTCAAATATTCACACTACCTTACGTACAGCTTCTTACAGAGAGTGGACAAGCCCGCTATAGGCATCAAACTATATAGAAGATGTTGTGCCTTTCCCATTTCTCATCCATTTCAGGATCTAGTATCAAGTGCTGCAGTGATAAAAACTGAGCACCTGCTAAAAAAAGGCATGAGAATTTCTTTGACACGAGTACTCACTTCCAGACTGACAAAAATATTCACCTATGAACTAGTGAAGACTGTGATGTTTTCGCAACAGGTGATGAAAAATAAAAAATATATTAAAAAAAAAAAAGGAAGAAAAGGAAAAAACACAAAGTCTTGTCTTTCTTATCATACAATCACCCTTTCTAGAATTTTCATATGGTGTTCCAGAGATGTAGAGGAGAAGTAGTCAAACAATGGAAAAATGTTTTACTGTCTTTTTGAATGGTTATGGGCTGTCGGATATCTTTTGTCTCTTTATGTTGGCTTCTTTTAGCACCTTAGACATTTGTAAGAATTTTTAGTCAAGGCTACTTGTTTTTGAAAGATTCCTCCGAATGAATGAATACGTACTAAGTGACTAGGTAGCATGTAGTCAGATGATCTTGATTTAAAAGTTAAAGAGAGCATTGCAAGTGAAACAGAGGCTGTATGTGAATTGTTGTTAAATGCATATTTGGAACAGTTTTTCACTGAAAAACATTCTTTTATCTTTCAAGATATTTTTCTATTATATTTTAAATACATTATTCTGACTTCTAATACTATGAATACATTTTTATTTTAAAATGTCAGCAAGTCAAAAGAAGAGAAGCAGAGTTCTCACTGCCTAGAATTGAGAAAACTCAGTCCTTTTTCTGCTACATTAATTTTCTCTTAAGAACTGAACCAAATTTTAACAACTGAGTTTGACATTTGAAATCTGTGCATGGGACCTTACCTTCTTGCACTCAGTTACAGCTAATTCATTGTGTTCTGTGCAGATATCCACAATGGTTGAGACAATTAGCAGGAGATTTTTTTTTTTTTTTTATGTTTCATCCTATTCCCTTGCATTGGAAATAAGAAGCAATGCTTGCGAATGAAGTGTCAATCTCTTCCATCACGGATATTCAATAACAATATCAAAATACCTTTGTGAACATAATAATGTAAAACAGATGATAGGAACAAAGACAGTTTTGTGTTAACTTTGATTTTGTAAGACTATTTGATGTGCTGACACAATTTCACTGATGTCTGTTATGTTCTACTATTAGAAATATTGGTCACTGAAGCAATAGAACATTTTCTATAGAATTCTGAGTCCTACTACAAGGGCCATGGAGATTTACAGGGAACCATTCCACAGTTTCCAACAGCAACAAGGATTTGTGTTAAACACGAGCAGAATGTAGTAGAGACTGTCAAATAGAGAATAGCAGAAGAAAAAAAAAAAAAAAGAAAGAATACCATGGATTACATCTAATTAATTAATTATACATTATGAAAAAAATAAGTTTGTGAGTAGGAAAGCAGCTCAGGATCAGGAAATGACAAAACATATGGTGGTATAATAAATCTATTAATCTTATGACACACCTTTGGGCTCTTTGATTATAAACAATAAATACTCAGTAAGATAAAGAAATAATAAGCATGTATTCTGTAAACAGAATACAATGCATACAAATTGAAAACATCAGCTACACTTGCTTTATAATTATCTTGCATCTACCTGGTGTTAACTATGGGTCGTATCAGGTTAACTCTCATGGGAACAATATAAGTTGATATGGAAAATGAGTGGCAAATTTAATCATGCCGTGCTCATTGAAACATTCACTTGGTAATTGGTCTCACTGAACTTGAAGATTATTTTATAAAGCCGGAATATATGCACCCTAGTATAGTCCCAAATTCTTTTACGTATCATAGTACATAGAAACTGAAGTTGGTCTTCAGTAAAAAAGTAAAATTATCAACTTCTTTTACAATATGAGATAGATTGATTTGTCCATGAGAAAATAAGTCTGTTATGGTTTTATGATTTTAGTTGTATTATTGATATTCCACACCATAACATCATGTGGTGTATTGGGAGTTAAAACCACGTATTGGGAGCCCAAACTAAGACTTTGAGTAATTGGTTGTCCTAGTTCAGGACTTCGTACAGTGTTTACACTTCAAGCATCTCTCTGAGAACCAAGCTTGTCTTAGTACCATTAACAGTCACATGGACAAAAGTTTCCTTCCTTGATCCAAACATCTTGAAATTGAAAAAGGGTGATGGAGCACTGGAACAGGTTGCCCAGAGAGGTAGTGTAGTCTCCTTCTCCGGAGACATTCAAGACCTGCCTGGACGCCTACCTATGCAACCTGGTCTAAGGAGCCTGCTAGAGGCCCCTTCCAAACCCTACAATTCTATTAAATTCAACATTTCCATGGGATTTGGAGTCTCATATGCAGTCTATTTCCAGAGTGAGGGGATGTGACAAGGATCCTGACTACGCTGTTTTTCCATCAGTGCTCCTGGCAAAAACTGATTGGAGTTCACGCTCAGTTTGACAACCATTGCCTCATTTGCAAATTATCGTTGAAAATGAAGGCTATATTTCACAGAATGTATTGCTATTCTTCATCAGATAAATTGCCCTCGTTTCAGTTTATATATAATCTTTAATAATGTAGATGTTTCTCAGCAGGCATTTTTCATACTAACATATTAATCCTGACAATCAGACCAATGGATGAATGAAGCTTGCTTAGTATAGCAACACAAAGGGAATTCAATGAATGTTCCTACAGGTCCTGCAAACTAATGATGTCCCTGTCCAAAGATTAATATTGCTGCAAGAAAAATGTGAACACAAAGTAAGTGATAAGAAAAATTAAGAAAAGATCTATTTTAGAACTAGTAGTGACTAGATCTTGTAGTAATATAAGAAAGAATGAATTACTGTATTTGTTAAACTTTTCATAAGAAAGTCAGGGCTACTTGTGCAGAATGTTATAGTTCTTAATTTTCAAAATGAATTGAACTCAAAAAGAAACGCAGTAATAATTGGGACACTAATAGAAACTTTTAAAACACTCCACACGTAAACAGTACAGTAAGTAAGATGCAAAAAATATCTAAAGTTTTAAACTGAATGGATCACTTAAAAACAGTTTGAGAGAATAAGCCACAGCTGCTGGTGTCTTCCTGAGTCATATAATGGCTTATTGCACAAATTACTAGGGCACAGCAGAATGGAGCAGATGTACTGGTAAGCCTTGATGTGCAGAGCAAGGAGACTGAAAGAAAGCAGTGGCACGGAGCTGAAGATCTAGAAGGAAGACTGAAAGCATTTGATGAGAAATTGCCTTGATACGTAGACCTGCTTTTCCTATGGAGCCTGAATTTCTGTCCCTTCCCATGGGAGAGGTAGCTAGAGCTGACGTATTATTTTCTGATAGTTATTTTATCCATGCTTATGTCCTGCAAACAGCAGATCTGGAGGGAAGAACAGAAAGTCATGAGTGCCCTAATGCCTTAGGGATCAACTGCACGAATGCCAGTGCCTTGGTGACTGACTGTAAGATGCGCCTGCAAAAATCATGTCTGACAGATTTGTGGAAGCTCCTGCAGACAGGCATACAGGTCATCAAAAAATGTAAAAATGGTGATAGTATATTTTTTAGAAAAAGAGTTAAATAACATTTCAAAAGAACCACTTTCATTTTCTCACAAGCTCTTCTTCCATAACACTTTGCAGTAACAATAAGAAGTCAAATCAATTATCAAAAGAATATTTATTTCTATCTGCAAATATATCTATCCAACTAATAAGCAATATCACTTATACTTCTGACTCTGTAAGCCTTAGCAAAGGCAGAACAGAGGGAATTTCTACATAAATTGTGAAACGTGTTTACCAGATTGAAAGACCATTTTTAAAGTCAGAAATCCAGCTTCGAAATATCAAATTGTTTAGATTTAGACAAGTTATAGATGAGTATAAATGGTGAAATGTGTTATGAAGTGTCAGGTGTTGATAAGGACTAGTAACATAAGACATGCCAACTATGCCTGTGCTCTACTGCCAACTGATTACATTTTTGTGTACAGCTTTCCCTTCCTCAGCCAATGTAAGTGCTCCAGGCAACAGATCAATTTCTTGTCTCATTAGAGCCATAAATAATAATTAAAAAAAATAGGGAAGAAAAAAAGAACAAACAACAACAACAAAAATGTAACAACTCTACTCTCTGTCTTAAAGGTATACTTCTGGAAAGAAAACAACTATTAGCGATTCTCTCATTACCTTTACTGTATTTTTATTGTCTTTCCTGCTACAGGCTATGCTAGATTCTCTTTCAGTCGACACAGACAATGCATATAATCTTACAAACAGGACTTTCTGTTCCTCAAGCTAGACAGGGCTTCAGTACATAACAATTTTCTTATTTCCACAGACTAAACCAGAATTCAAACTTACAGTGTAATAAATAACTTAGTACAAAGTCTCCATGAGAACTGCTGCCTAATATTGTATGTAACACATGTAAGGCTACAGTAAAATTAAAAAATGTTCACCTACTATAAAATGAGAAACAGAAATTCCCTTAATACTGAAGCAATAATGTTGTAAATTGCTAATGAACCATAGGAACTTCAGGACTGCTCAGAGTAATAATTATAGAACAACTAGGAATTTGTTTACTGAAACATATCCATAATGCTTGCTTAATGAGAGGATCTTATACCTTTGCTGACAGACAAAGATATTCTGTTCTTTGTATTTATCATTTATCTAGAGCAGTAGAAAATATGTACCAAATAAATGATACCAACTTCAATGTGCACATGTCTTCAGAAAGACTATTGCAGTTCCACAGCTCGATGCAACCTTTTTATTGTCTTTAATTATGGTCCTAATTGTAATGAACAAACTGACCTTAGCCAATTTGGTCTTTCAGACTTCTATTCCTGTCAGGGATAACAGCCAATAGAACAGTCTGAGCACTGACCTTTTCAAGGTTTTCTTCAAGATACTCTATTAAAGATGTTTTATAAGGTATGTTGCTCCTTCAGATATGGGATAATGCTTTCCTGCACTTGATCTGCAGTTATAGCCCACATAATGAATCAGTAAAGAGCAGTTACGGATCTCTAAGTTATCACTATAACTTCTGCACTAAATTCTTCACACTGACAAGCCTTTCAATCCCAGAACAAGTATGCAGAAGAACTTGGGTACAGAGTTAAAATGGAGAAGGCTACCTTTATAATACTCAACCTCAATATCATGATATGACAGACATCTGAACACAGTAAAGAGGTGAAAACTTACCTTGTGTCGGATTAGCCTGGCTTGTTTTCAGATGAATCATTCCCGAAGGGAATCCAAAAGATAGTGCACCACTTACAAGGGTAAGAATTCCTTAATGAATGTGCTTACTTGAAGTATATGCTGCTATGAGGTCTATATACTATTTCCTTTACCACCTTCAAGAATTCTTAATCTTACGAAGTCCAATTATTTTTTCAGAACAAACCCATTCAGGAAGTGGAAATGTGCTAGCTATGCAGTGGGTTGTTTTTCCTTTGCATAGCTAACAGCACAGAAATGTCCTTCAATGATCAGACTGACTCTGTTTTAAAAAGAAAAATTATATTTACTACTAATACATTTATTGGAGTTAGGGGAAGGGGAGTAACACAGCATGTAATGAAGACAAGAGGATACCAGAGAAGTATTTAAATTCATTCTGCACAGATTCGATATTTCCTTTGTAGAAATACAGGTTGCTAGCCATTTACTAATCTTCTCATGCCTGCATACTTGGTCTAGCCTTGGTTTTGTCTGTGAAAATAATGATCTATTTTATAGCTCTGTCATATAGTTTGTTTTTTTTTCAATTCTTGATGTTAGAAGAGGAATCATTCTCTGCATATAATTAAATGCACGTAAAGCATAAGATCATGCTGAAGAGAAAAACTCATTCAATACAGCCAATGACAAAGTCAGCTCAATGTCAACAACTCAAAACAAAAATTAGTTAGCTGAGAAATTACAAGTAGATAATTGCAGAGTATATAATTTATCACTCTCATAAAAATTACATATTTTCTTTTCAAAGATGAGGGGATATGAGATTATATGACACTTATTCCAAAGCTGCTGGTGTACATCATGTGGTTCCAACATTTATTTTTTGAAGAGTAGTGAACAGCTTAAGTAAAGACCCTTGGCATGCCTGAAGTTACTGTGTGCTTTAAGTAGACTTAACTTATAAAAGCTAAAAACAATTTTTACTTTAAAAATCTGAAGTGATGAGATGTCTGATAGCTTGGCTGATAGAGTTAGTGAAAGGATTATGAACTGAATCATATTAATGTGTGAGTCACAGAATCTCAGAGTGGTTGAAGTTGAAAGGGACTTCTGGGTCTATCTGGTCCAATCTCCCTGCTCAAGCAGGAGGCTGGATACATGGATGCACTGCTGCATACCTGGGAAGATGCAGAATGAAAATGTGGTTAGAAGGAGAGACAGAAACTCCTGCAGCCAGTAATCTTTCCTGGGGTGAAGGAAGGTGGTGAGAGCAAGCAATACCAGGATTTTGTGGTACCCATCATGGCAATGTAGGGTTCATTTGATTTGAATAGATAGGAATTGCATTGTATCCCAGATGCTGAAGCAGCCAATTTTCCCAGAGGTTCATGGCCATGTTGTTGCAGTGATGGTACTTAGAGCTCGCATAGCAGAAAAAGCATTCAGCTGTTCTCTCTGCTGCGTTCTTTACCCATGATAAAGATAGTATCCCTTGGTCTGTGTACAAGCTCAGAAAGACATTTCTACAGTAAAACACTAAAAGGGTTCAAGTAGCTATATTTTCTGCTGATTTTCTGGAATAGCAGAGCTTGGTACAGCTGCAGCATGGATGGGCAGATTGTGTAGTTGTTATTCTGTTATGGAGATCAACAGCCTACCTCTCAGGAGATAATGGAAAGACCGAGATCCCTTTAGTAAAGACACCTATTAGATCCCTAAATCTTAGCAAAGTAGGAAAAAATATATCTCATCCTGGAAATCAGGAGAATCGGTAATAATACTTCAAAACATCAGTCTCTGTATTATTTGTGGGTTTGGAGTAAGTTTCTAAAATCACAAAGCTATGAGAATGCTGATGAACCTGTTCAAGGTAGGAGAGCAGCAACATTTAATGCTGATACATCCTTGTTACAATGCAGATACCATTTATTTTGTTCTCAGTTCTGCAATAGAAATAACACAGTACATAATTTCAGACACTCTGGAGAGCTTAATAAACATTTATGAACAGTTTCACATAATACTTTGGTTTAAATTTTCTAGAAAATTTGAATTGCATCACAATAAATACTCTATATCCTTGCACAAAATGACTCAGAAAAGAAAAATTCTGGAAATTATATAGGAACTGGTTCATTTCAAAAATGTGTACAAAATGTATATGCATTTGTATATGTATGTATAAAAATTTAGCATTAAATTAGTAAGCATCCAGTAAAATAAAAGGGGAAAAAATGCAGACGTTAATTAAAATAGGCTACTTTTGCCAAGCATATAGTCTCAGTTATTTTATAGCTTGCTACTGACTGAACCTTCAAAGGACATTAAACATTCCATGAAAGGGAAAGAAAAATCTTGTTTTATATATGCAAGAATAAGTATGATATATAAAAGATGCAGCTTTTTGTGAAAATATGTACTTTTCCACACATCTCTGTCATAAGGTTAAATAAAATAAAACTACTAACTGTGTAAAATATACGCCTACATGCCAAAATCATTTTATATTTTCATCACCTAAATAATACCATAACAAATGATCATAAAGTAAAGAAGCTCATAGAAAAATGCTGCATGCTGTAGAAGGGATGAGAAGGAGCTTGGTTTTCCTTTGAAATGGAAAATATGTTTATTCAAATTAATTCATCATCAGAGGCCAGCAGTAGAAAAGAAACCCAACATTTGCACAATACTACTTCAGTAAGAAGAAAGCACAGCTCAAAAATAACTTTCATTTCTAGATAAAAAATAATCTTAAAAAATCTAAAACAGATGGAATAAAGCATTTCCTTGCTACCAGGTACATTTCATCACACGCTAACAATTCCTTCTGTCAAAACACATTGGCATTTGCTTAATCTCTTGGTTAAAAGCAATGTTACATGGAACCATAGGTAACATTAGCTGTAACTTATGCAAATGGCCCTTCTTGCTCTGTGTGCTGTGGCTTTATGACCTCCACTTTGGCCACTGGGTCTTTCTGTTTACATGCAGCATGATAGTATGTTAGTTATCCCTTATTTCTTAGCTCTGAGTTTTTATCCTGAGACAAGCTGAAACTGGGAACCATTTTCCATGCTCCTTGGAGGAGCAGAGAGCTCTGAAGCTGTGCTCCCAGCTTTCCACTTCAGGGGACACAGGAATATGTGCTGGGTAAGATCTCACTGGCTTAGGCTGGTGAAAATTGTAGGCCAAATAAAATGAACTACAGAAAAGCCTCCACCTGTTCACCTCCACAGGGATGTTGGAAAAAGGCTTTTTGTATGCTTAACAAACAATATTGTTAAGTGTTAATGATGCTTTACAGAGAGCCCTACTACTTCTTGTGTTGTGCTGTGCTGCAGATTCAAGATTGAAGTCTCTTTAAAGTGTTTATTTCAGATAAGATGAACTAACATTGCTTGGTTACCTTCGGAGGGCTGCTCCAGAAACTTAATCCTTTGATACACAGAAACTCTTCTCTCACATCCTGTTTATTTTTCCCATGATTAACTGTGCTATATACTTGGCTTTAATAGGACTTATTCTTCCTTTCTAAGTTGTACTCACTTCCCTCAGGTAAACATCTCTCCCATTAATATCAGCACTGTCTCTTTGATCTCTTCTCCCACTTTCATACCTTTCTGTAAGATTTTCCTCTTTTTACACTTCAATGTCTCAGAATTTACATGCAGAGAATTTATCAGAATTCCTCTTTCTCTGGTATTTTTCTCTTGGTGAAACACACCCAATCCTCTCTTGCACAATTTTTTAGAAGAGAGGGAAATTGGTCATCTTGTTGCCTTCAACAGACTGTGTGACTGCAAACATCTATTGTGGCTTCTTACTACAGGAAAAAAAGAAGAAAACAACTCTGACCCACAATGAACGCAAGAATGAATTGTTTAGGACTTTCCTATTCTGTGCTCTCTGTTTCATGACCATTCTGGTCACTACATCTTCTTTGTAATATCTACAATAACTACAGCATTATTCATCATACAACCAGATCCTCTCACAGTGTCTAACACTACTTATATATTTCACAGAAGAGCTATGCCACGGAAAGCCAAGCATTTTTCTATCTACTACCATGTATAAATCATACCAGATTCTGGAAACACAGTTTTCCTTTCCTCTCTTAGCAGTATGCTATTTTTATTACTGAATGTAGATCTAAATGACAAAGGGCCTTGATCTCCCATCCAACTGGTGTTCTCATACCTTTAATGCTCTTACTTTTATTGGATATGCCAGAAGTGTTTTTTAGTAATTTTATTGAGGTTGATTCAGTATTCACAGGGTAAGAGACAGACTGACATTACAGCATGTACCCAGGGCGGCCAGACCTTCTGAACCTGTGCCATGTGCAGAAATCTTCACCTAACAGACATCTGTACCTTTGCACACCTGATCTTCTATGCTGCTCTCCTACATGTTCCTAAACAAAGATATCAAACATTCTGCTTTTGACTTTTGATTATCTACCATTCTCTCAAAGTCCTGGGATTTCCCATTTCCAAATTTTCATCAGCTCCTGCTGACAAGTGTGTTCATGTAGTTTATCATGCAGCCAAGAAGCTGTCCCACAGAAAATACAGCTGCCACATCTCAGCCACCACATGGGAGATCACTTCCACCTGAGACAGCAGCTTCCATCTCCTAGAACTTGTCCAGTTATTTCAAACATATGGATTTGGAAGCTGTGGTCATCTTCCATTTGAGACATTAACACTAAAATCTGTGCATTCCAAAGAAAACCCACACTGTTGATGAGGTGGCAGCATTAAAAACTTAAATATAAAATAGAAAATGTATATGTAAAATAGATATATTTTATAAAATAGAAAAGAGCCATCTCACGTTTAACTTCTATTTATCAGGAATCATTGCTCTATCACTAGTGACTATAAAAATACAATCCTGTCACCCAACTTTACCTTCAGCAAAGAGATCTTATAGTATTCTCAGAACAGGAGAACTGTCAGCATCAGCCTCTGTGTAACGAGTATCACCTGTTTTAAATAGTCAGTAAGGGGTACCATTCAATCTCACAATTTTCTGCTGAATTACTCTTAGAAAAACCTTCAAGCAATGGTGAGAGCACATGTGAAAATGCATTTCCATATTTTACAATGCATTGGTTACCAAGCAATCAGTTCATAAAATGAGTGTAGTGCTTAACCAAAAGATGATTTAATCTTCTCTGCAGAAACTTGAGCTCTCCCTGACACACAAAAAGATGTGATTTTTAAGATAGTAGGGGCCACACACTCCTTCTTGGGGCTATCCTTTCACTGTAGGGCTTTGGTGACAGGCCAAGGAAAACGTGCAGCTGGATTGGCACTCTGTAACCTCAAGAAACTTCCCAGACTTAAATATGTTTGGTGGAAATATGTCAAACTATTTACATCTAAAAAAAATTCCTATATTTTTCTGAGGTTGTTGTTACAAGAAAATTCCAGTTTTGTAAGACTACCACCTCATAAAGTTCTCAATAGAAAGTCCTTGTTTTATTAATGTGAAAGGAAGAAGTCCAGAGTAAGGTGAATATTCAGAATAAACAGCATGCTATAAAGGGCGTCCATTTCAGCTTATTTTCTCCCACAACAAAAGAATTAGCACCTGCTATATATTTGTGAATCTTGCTAACCATGCAATTGCTGGGATTGTGTTAACCCTGGCACTGATTCTGTTTCCACGGGGAACTGAATGTCTTTGGTGTTCATCTCATCTTCTGCATCGGAGTGTTTCCATAAAGTGCCGAGATCTAACTCTAAAAAAATCCTCCTTGCTTATGACTTATAATGATCTACCTTTTAGATGGAGAAAATGCCAATGTGAATTGTTATTTGTAGGGTATTTAAAATAATAGAACATGTTTGCAACAAGTGGGAAAATGTCACCTCAATATAAAACAAAGTGCATTGCCTGCTGAGTTTCACTTTGTATCTATTCAGTGCTTTGGTGATGACGAGATAAGCATTTTTGTCTAATTTTCAATATAGAAAGGGGAAATATTTTGAAACATCTTAAGATGTTTAGGGAACCTGCTTTGGCAGAGGGGTTGCACTCAATGATCTCTTGAGGTCCCTTCCAACCCCTATGATTCTATGATTCTTTGCTGTATAAGCAGTAATTTGGATTAAATTGTGATTTTTAATAGTGAAAGAAAAATGTCTGAATTCAGATCTACAATGGAGTTGGGCCTGTTCCTCTTGAAGAAGAGAAGGCTGTGAGGAGATATCGTTATGGTCTTCCAGTACCTGAAGAGAGTTTTCAGTCAGGAGGGGAACTGACGTTTTACGCAGTCTGATAGTGGTAGGTGAAGAGGGAATGGCTTTAAACTAAAAGAGGGAAAATGTATTTTAAATGTTAGGAAGAAATTCTTTACTCAGAGAGTGGTGAGGCACTGGCAGAGTTGCACAGAGAAGCTGTGGTGCCCCATCCCTGAAGTTGCCCAAGGTCAGGTTGGACAGAGCTCTGGACATCCTGAGCTGGTGGGGGGCAGTTCTGCCCATGGTGAGGTGGTTTGGGTTGGGTGATTTTTAATGTCCCCTCCAATCTACACCTTTCTATGATTCTATGATTCTATGATTCTGTGTGAACTAGAATTAATATACGTAGCTTGTTCCCCCAAAAAATCATGTTTTTCTTTTTTTCTTCTCCAGAAAACAGACTGCATCTGGATTTGCAGAAGGAAATGTATGGTCTAGACCAGATCTGCTTGAAGGAATAAATCTTATTTAGTTGGGTTAAAATAAGTATTTTTTTTTCTTAGTCTTAGCATTTTGCAAATATATTCATAGTAAACATTTGTGTGTACAAGCCTGATGCTGTTTATTAGAATTTATTTTCAGGCTTATGAATAGAAAGATTAAGTTCCCATTGGTTTGGGATGAAAAATGGCTTACTCTGTGCCATCTTTACTTCCACATTATAACGTTAAGACTGGGGATTCTATAAAAAATTCTATAAATAAGTCATCAAGAAGAGATAGGGTTTGCCCTGCCTTACTTCCTTATAATGTGGATTACTGTTTGAAGACTGTTGCTGAAGACTGTTGAATGAATGAAGACTGTTGCTTTTTTTTGACTGAATGAAGACTGTTGCTTTTTTAGGCCTTATGGAAAGTTTTGCTTCTTTTATTTCTTTGTTTCTTGTCCAGTGATGAATCGTCATTGCAAAGGTCACTAGGACGTCAGAAATAGACCAGGAAGTAACAATATTAATTTTTAAGTTAAACACAGAACCTTTGCCTTCTCAGTTCTAGTTTTTATGAAGATGGAAATACACACCATTTGTGTGCTGGGGAATGGTACTCACTAGTGGGGAAGATGCTGTCAGGGCATTGTGGGAGGCAGTGTTGTCTTATGCTATGTGTGGAATTCACTAGTAGCAGGAAGTTGGCAGGATGCTGGGAAGCAACAAACTTACTTGCTCTTTAAGATTTAAAGAAGTAAAGAGAGATGCAGGCATTTGAAATCCAAATGGAGTTCTATTTTTTGGTCAAAAAACATGCTTTTCAGCTTATCTTCTTATTTAAGTATCTAATAAATCCTTATTTGTTTTAAAAGACCTTCTTTATTTCCTGGAGGTTGTTTATGCATTTGGTGGGAAGCTAATGGTTAAATCATTACTATTTTGGATATCATATTTCATACTAGATATTTCTCAATTTTTTATGTGCTAATACTCTATTTTGAAAAAAACAAAAAAACTACTGAAAATCTGTCATTAGCTATTTTCCCAAAGTTTTTCTTTTCTTGATGTTTTATATGACTATGACCTTATTACCATGAAAGGTGTAAAGACTCTGTGCTCAGAAGTATGATATGAATAGGAGCAGACTAACAACATTGACACCTTCAATTTTTGTGGAAGAATCAAGGGAAAAGAGACATGATAACTAAATTCCATAATTCCTGCACAAATACGGGCAAAGGTGAAAGAATGCAGGTGTTGATGACAAGCTCTACAGGAGCAGGAAGGGAGCTTTAATACCTCATTGCTGACAAATCTCCTGTGGTTTCTAAAAGCCATTTCTCTTCAAGATTTGAAAAAAATCAGAGTGGATAGCCCATCTATCCTGCTTTGATGGAGAATAAATGGAAAACAAACAAACAAAAATGCACTGTTCATAATTTTAAATCTTATATGGTTAAAATTCATAATTTGAATCAGTGTGGCAATACATACCTTCAGAGTTGTTCAGATGTGTATGTGCAGGGCAGAGTGCTACAGGACCAAAGCTTTCTTCTGTTACTGCTTCTAGGATGAAATCTCAATCTTTATGGTTTTGCTTTGAAGATAAAATCTCTATCCTTTTGCCGTGACCATAATCTGCTTTGACTCCATCAGAAGAAAGAATTCACACTAATATTCAAACAATAATAAAGACTCACCCCTGTAAGGCTTAAGAATAAACAAAAGCTATCACTCATTCTATGGATGGGAAAACTAATCTGCAGAGAAGCTGGAGCGTTTGCTTAGTGTTGCATACAAATTCAAGTACAACCAGGCACTTGCCTCTTAATCTTTTTGTTCAGTAACTGGACCTCATATCTTAAATAAAAGTTGAGTGAAAAACAATGCCTGAAGGATTGTGTGTTAACCCAGAAGACTCTACAGAGACGTGTGTGCCCAATAAGTCATGTGTGGGTGAAAATTTTTCTGTGTCCTACAAACCTTGAAATAGCTCTGAAGTTATGGCATAATTTATAGTATAGAATAATATCTAAAGAGTTTTTATTTTCAATGGAAGATTTTTTTTTTCTTTATAATAGGCAAAATGCAAACACACATAATGGAGGTGTGCTCTAATGAGTTTGGAGAAGGTACGTACAAATAAACTTATAGTGGTCAAACAAAAACTCACTGCCTTTCACCACCACACAAAACAATGCCAAGCGTGACATTAAAATTTGGCAGATGCTGTTTACCTGTTAGTTTTACACAACAAAAGGTATTATTTCATGACCAGAGTCAGTACTGATGTCTCTGAAGTTCAGCTTCTATAAATTTGCTTATGAACTGACTCGCTCAGATGTTTTGTCCCATGAAATTGTCTTTCAGCAAATATTCATATTAGAGATTTGCTTTGAACAACGCTGTAGTCTGGCCTGTTGACTCTAAACTTGTAAGCAATTTTCAGGCACTTGGTTATAAACTTTCTGAAAACGCTCTGCATCCAAAGAAGGAAGATCAGACATTTATAACCAAGACAATTTATTCTGAATTATGAAAAGTGTCATAATGTCCTGGCAAGAAGCTGCTCCTCTTCCTCCCCCAAGTGAAGTACTGCTAGACTAGCTCCTAGAAATCCCTCCTATGCCAACCGCTATTGGTAGTCCTGAATTCATATTCTTTTTATCCTCTCCCAGCAAGATAATCCCTTTGTGCTGTCATCTGAAGAAAAGAGATAAAGAGTGAATCAATAAAGCAAAGACAAAAGCATACAGAGATGAGAGATGAGAATTGTCTTGAAGGAACTGGATTTCAGAATGGCTAGTATGACTTTAGTGGGAAACATTTTGAGGAACAGCAGATTAAGATGTTCTCACCAACATCTTAATCAGCACGGAGCACACAACATCTGGACAGTGATAGTCCCCAAGGTTGTCTTCCTTCTTCATTGTATTGCAAGGAGGCAAATTTCTTCTGAAGATACAGCTAGAGAAGATGCATTTTTCATTTCTTGGAGAGTCTCATTACTTTCATTCTCACGGTTTTTATCCAAGACTTGTCAGAGTACAAAATTTCACTTTTCTAAGTTAACTAAGATTAGGACAGTATTGTCTCCCATTTGGCCAATTTCAAGCATCTTTCTGATTGGAACTGGCAGGAAAACAAAGTTGCCAATCTACAGGGAATGCCACTTAAAAAATAATATAAAATCTTTTGAGCTCAGTCAAGCTAAAGTTCCTGTCTTCTCCTGCTGTTTCTTACAAGAATAGCGGTTCTGAGAAAAAGCAAGAGAATTTCTGAAACAGTGATGTTTCCTAAACAAAAAATATTGCATGAACACCTATGTTTTTCGTCACCGGAGCCACCTTAGCAGCTCCACCTGAACCCACTGACCATGGGAGCTTATTGCTGCAACCCTGGGCTCTCTTGCTTTGCTTTGCTTTGCAGCATTCAGCAAAGACCAGACATAGTCACTGCTGAATGATATTTAGCTTGCTCATCGTAACAGCTTAATAAGCTGTTGCTTTGGAAGTTGTTTTAATGATATATCTGTTTTGCCAACAAAAGACTGCATCACCTCTGATACACTGTACAGGGTAAGTGAAGAAATTAGAAGGAAATAAAGCTCCTTTGTACTTTTTGTTACTTTCTCTCACAGTCAACAGGAGGTTTGTCATGACTTGAAAGGGAACAGAAACAGGCCCTCTGTTTGAAGTTTAGTTTGCAAGCTTCTGAAGAGCACTACAACAGCTCGAGAACAAGATTAAAATTGAAGGGTTTAAACCTTTAATTAAAAAGAAAATCAACAATAAAAAAACTCCAGCTTTAAAGCCATAAAGAAAAGCTTCAGCTCTAAAGAATAAGGCCTGAAAACCCTTCAGGGGTAAATTATTGTAATTGTTAGCCTTGTACCAACGAGCAGTCACTTTCACTGGAGAGAAAAATACAAAGCAAACAAAAGGAAGAACTGTTCAACTTGGTTGTGTTGATTCATCATCATTTAACAATGAAAATAGAAAGGAAGAAAAGAAAAATGAAATTTCCTAGTTGCTGCAAAGCAATTCTACTGCTGACTTCATCTTCTTTAGATCAGTGTGAAGAGAGCTAAGAGTTGCATGAAGTGCTCTGGTGAGGGTTCCTCTGAAAGCAGGTGGCTCTGCAGCCAAAGAGGAGAGAGAGTAATTTCTTGCTTTTTTCTTATTACCAGCATGCTCTAGCAGTCTGTATTAGTAGCATATAGCAGTGCTTCATGATGGATGGCCCTGACACTATGTCTCTTCTGCTCTGTATCCAGACTGGTGACTGAAGAAGTTATGATTGTCTCATTCCAGATTTTCCTTCTCAGTTGCACCCAGTGTGACCTGAGCAAGGAACGTGATAAATGATGAGCATTTGATAGATTTTAATATATTTGCACTGCCATTGTCTTCTTAGATGTTGTTGTATGTATTTTACATGGGTAAAGACAGAAACATTCAACTGGGAAAAAGGGTTGATTTCACTGAGGTACTCACAAGCATTGGCTTTGAGAGTCTACAGAAGGTGTCTTGTTTGAAGAGTAAATCCATTCATAAAAGCTACTGGAGAAGTGATAAATAGAAATGAGGTAATAAAATAACTATTGTAATTATTCTAGATCCTTTGTGTTTTTTTAAGAGCACATTTAATCATTCTGTAGATTACTGGTATGTCTAAGATAATAAATACCATACGGAGACAAGTAAGGGGAAAATTATGATACATATGTCAACCTACAAAATATACAGCAGTCAATGTATATGTTAATTCAATGAAAACACTGCTACAATGAATCTGAAAATAAAGTCTTACAAATAATTTTTCACCATTCTGGAGCAATATGTCACAGCTTCCAACGTTTCAGATTGTTAAGACATGACAGATGAAGTGTCAGTGTGTGATTAGTAGAAGGGAAGGAAATGGTTGACTTAAATAAATTTGAACCAGCTCTCTCTTCACTCAAAATAAACCCCATTTACTGACTATCTGAGAAAAACTGAGGACATATGAGACACACTCATCTCCTGTCATCCCCTGTCACGCCATCCATAATGAACCAGACTCCACCTACTCTACACACTTTCATCCAATTCTTTTAAAGCTCATTCCCCTGCACTTCCCTTTCCTCCTGGTGGGAGTATGATGATACTTAGGAAAGCCCTCTGTTGGGTCCTGGACCCATCAGTTTGAATTATATGTCATACAGGAATCTAAGACAACACTCTCCTAAAACTTTAGAACTCAAGTTGCACTGTGAATATGCTTGTGTTGGCAGTGGCAGACCAGCTGTACCTGTGTGCCCTGGAGTGCATCTAGGGTCTCCAAGCACTGATTTTCAAGCCTGTAAATCTCATTTTTCCCTCAGCACATGTTAAGCAGTACAGATTCTCCCAGAGTTACTTGCTGAGTAGTTGTGGAAAAGCAAGAGAAATGCACACAGCGTGTTTGCTGTAGATGAACAAGCATACCTGTCAAATTACTGCCTTAATAGCAGAGGCAAGGGAAGACTTGTAGCAGAGGCAAGGGAAGACTTGATTCTAACTTGTGTTGATAAGGAGTGAGGGCAGTGGAATATCTTCTCGCATTCAGTCGAAGGTACTATATATGTAATGGCCAAGAGAACAGTTCAACCAATGATGCCATCCTGAATACAAGCATTTTGTTTGAAGTTAATTAAAATTATAAATGTATGTCCTTTTCAGTTCTTTCATTGGAAAAGTTCTTCCTCTTCCTTTCACGTCATTAACAAAAAATGTCCAGCTCCCAAAGAATTGACTGTCAGAGTATTTTTTAATTATTTTTTTCCATTTCTCTTTCACTACCATCTTGAAAATTACACCTAAAATTTTAAGACGATTCTTCTTTGTTCAGCTGCCCTTAGACAATTTAGAAAACATCGAACCAGAATAAAAAGATTACTCTAGAAAACTTTTAGTTTATAATGAGGGTATATTTGGGGAGGAGCATAAATAGAATGGGATATACCCCATTAATGATGAATAGAATTGTTATCTATGAAGGAAAGAGAAAAGGCAAAGGTGGAGCAACATGTAAAATTTCAGTAACCTTGTGGTTGTCTCCCCATCAAATGTGATGGACATTTTCAAACCTTCTGAAGGTACCTCCAGAGTTTGAAGTAGCCCCAACACCCAAATTTTAAATAGTACAAACTAGAAAGAGAGATTATGCCCCATATGATGAAGGGCAACTGCATTTACTGGTTTTAAGGATTTACAATAATGAGATCTGCCTTAAGGTGGTGTCTTCTTCCATCAGTGCTAGAATTTGGAGCTACGTGAGTAACAAAATCACAGTGCTTCCAGTGCTGGACAGTCCTTTGAAATGCTGGAAGAGAATTGTATTCACTTAGCTGTTTTTATTATTATTATTATTAATAATATTATTTTTGAGCCCACTCTTACATTACTGCTTCTGTTTTCGATTAGTAAGTAAATCCTATCCTGTCTTCATCTAAAGTTATCTCCCTGGGTCAGACTAATAAATTTAGAACTGCTTCTGCTCTGTAATCAGACTAGTAAGTTTATACAGCCACTTCTTAAGAACATTTTGATTTCTGCTGTTTTCTTGATAATTTTGAATAAGTACCATAAAATATATCACTTTTATGTCAATGAATACATATACTTATCTAACCACAATACTAAATCTATTGTCACAGTATAATTTCTTTGCCATCGTTGAAAATGAAACAAATATTCAGTATTTTCAGGTACCTGGATGTCTATCCTGCATAACAAACACTTAAGCACATTTATATATGTCAAAATTAATAATATTAATGATTTTAATAAATAATGAGCTGAATAAGGCATATCTTCAGGGATTTTCTCCTGTATTAAAAGCCTTGCTGTGTATATTTTTGGCTTTAGATTGGTCTTTTACATAGTAGAACTCCTGTCCCAGTCGTACTACCACAGATAATGTTTTCTCCTATGAAATATGGATAGTATGTTTTTACTGCTTGTGCTGAAGCCATTCTATGTATAAAATTCATTTTCTCTAATATCAGGATATTAATTCTTACATAATTATAATTTTTCCTTGTAATGTCAGTCTATCTTTTATTCACTTCCAGAAGCACTAAAGTTACCACTTCCAAACATTGCTGACCTCCACTTTAGCTTCCAAAGACAGCAGAACCTGATATGTCTGATCAGAAAGATCAGAGATATGAAGGGATTGTGCCTTCGGTGCCCACACAATTACACAACAACCAAGTTGCCTGCTTTTCACCCACTGAGTTCTCTCTTATTCATCTCTTTCAGATTTTTGTTTTTGAAGTGCTTTTTCCATTTCTTTACTGTCTTAAAATGTGTGCTTAAAGCTCTGCACCATGAATGAGTCACCAGCCAATTTTGTCTTTCCTAAATTTAGAAGAATTACCTCTATATTATATTAAACCTTCTCTTAATTTATTATAACAAACCAATTAAATACAGCATCATGCCAGACAATTCCCATTGTTGTTTCAGAGTTGTATGCAGTTCATTCCTACTTGACTTTAATTTGGTTCTAGCTTTCCTTCAATTAAAGTTAATGAAGCAAACATCTAATTCTGCTTCCTTTTAAGCTTTTCATTGTATTTCTATTCTACTTGTTTTAACATAATTAACACAATAGGTCTTAAAATCTTGGGTTTCATTTGAAAAAGAAGGCATTCATCATCTTCTTCAGCACAACTGTACACCACGAGCAGTCACATTCAGCCATCATGCCTTACAACCTATTCAATGAATAAACTCAGACACAGCTTCAACTTCACTGAAAAACAAAGTTTTAACTAGTTAGCACTTCGCTATTTCTGAAGCTGGCTGGAAGTTTTCCAGTAAATATCCCTTTAAGAGAGATATTTAAGTTTAAACCTTATTTTAATCTCAAGCTTTTTCAAGAAAATGAGAAGACAAGAATTGAATTTTTCATCTCGCTCTTTTTTATCACATTTTCAGTAAAGTACAAGAGAAATGGGCAAAAAAAATAATTAAAAAAAGTGTGGAAAACAAAATACCTTCTGTGAAATCATAACTGAATATTTTTATCTGTACAAGCAAATGTTTTCCAACAGTGGAATAGAAGAGCTGAGCATTCATAATCATTTTCCTCTTATTTTTTTTACTACATCTAAGAGCTTTCTCTGAACCTGAGGCAATAAAGAGGTGTGCTTTGTAATCCAATGTGTTAGTTAATTCTTGTTTGCCTATAAATGGTTTAATTTATAATAATGTGTATCCCTGAGACTTTCTAAATGCAAATTAATCTTGTAATATAAGAAAAACTTATATTTTGGTCAAAATGGGCTGAAAGACAGGGTAGATGTTAGAATCCTCTGAATCAGCTGTTATCCTGGAAAAAAAGTAATGCTGACAGTGACTGCCTAAACCAATACACCACCTTGGCGTTGTAGCACATGGTCAGCACTGTGCTCACTCCTCTACTTTTGGGACTGATTCTGACACCTGCACAGCCTCTTTCTCTGGAGTGCAGATGTGCAGATGCACTACTTAGCTTGCAGTTGGCTTGGAAATGATGCCACAATGCTTTTCTGGACTAGACAGGTATGTACCAACCTACTTCTAGAGCTACTCACCTTTTGAAATAAATATGTAATCTGCTCTAAGAGTAATGCCCTCTATTTACTTCCAAACTACAACAGGTGCAGAGAACAGCACCATTTGATAGAGAAAATTATCAGAAACAAAATACAATTTTTCAGCATAGTCACCACCATTAGCTGTATTTTCATCAATGATGAATAAGTGCCTGCATGCCACGCTTATAAAAATCTGCTCCAGTGGAGGTGACCCACTGTCACTGTCACCTCTGCTGATATGCATCACCCACAGCCTTGCTGGGTTCACATCAAGTGTTTGGTCTCCATCAACATTCAGCAAGAACTGATGAATGCCAGCAGGTCCCATTTTTTCCACATGGGGGAATTCAGTGACATTTTTTTCTTCATCTTCACTTCTGTATCAGATAACATTTTTTTGTCAGATTGCCCCTCTGCTGCCATCTGTAGAACAGCAACAAAATGTAATGGAACATTGCTGAGAAAGTTCAGCCTTTACTGCCATACTACCAACATCTGCCTTTGAGGTCATGGGCCAGCAGAATTACATAGGAACCATTACTTTCAGAGCAGCCCTCACTCTCTGCCATCTCATTTTCTTCCCAGAGCTTTGATATGATATCACAACCCCAGTAATCCCTGGTTAATTTTAAATTATATAGGGTCCTGGTTTTTAACACAGCATTTACAAAATGCATCATCTCAAAAAAAAAAAAAAAAAAAAAAGGATGTTATAACAGAAAGGCACAGGACAAAAATACAGGTTGCACAATTCAGTGGAAGTATTACTACTGTAATTGCTCTTCCACATAAAAGTAATGGCAAGGCTGCTGAACTACTTCACTGACTACTGAGACATGTACTTCCTGTTTGCTCTTCAAGACAGGTCTTGACAATATTCAAAACTTTTTCTTAAATTTTGTGTTTTGTCTAAGAAAGAGAGAATTATCATATTTCCCCATGGAAATCTGAGATTACACCTCCCACAGTCCACCCAACCAGACTCTCTTCCTTAACACAACAATAACAGAACCAAACAAGCAAAATAACTTAATGTAAACATATGTTATCAGCTGTATCTACTCACTGTTGGATCTGACACCTCTAGAAGTAACTCTTAATAAGCACTGCAATATTCTAGAGACTTCAGAAGCTTGAGAACAGGAGTAATACATAAGAATGGAGACGCTCTGACAGGTTTGGTACTGGTCAGACTTTATCACAAGTGTCCTTGGCCAGACAGACAATGTCTCCTGCTGTGCTTATGTTGTCAGTAGATGTCAGGACTGTGATTTCCCTTTGGTTTATTTGCAGACTTAGGATGCATGAGTAAATGTGTTTTTTCTTCTTTTCCTAGTTGCCTGAGTCTCCCATACAACTGTAGTGCCTGGTGTCCCCTTACTCTAGCACAGCAGACCATAAAGGTCTGAGACCTGGAGTTACTTAAAACCTCTGAGTGCAATAGTTCAGTTTGTTCTTATCCGTTCTGAAATACATAATTTTCAGGAAAGAGGCAGAATGTTCCCTTCTTACGATAAACACAAGGCTTAGAGGAGAACTATCTGTCTCCATGTGAGCTTTCCTTGTCTGATGAGAAAGCAAGAGCCAGAGTGTACGAACAAATTCAGAAATACAAACTACTCTTCACTCTTTTATAATAGACTATCCTCTGGCTTTAGCATATGGCCAGGATATCACACAGAACAACAGTTTCTTATTATAGATTAGGAACAGCACTGAGCCAACTGCAGTTTGAAATCCATCTGCCCACATAAAAATAGTTTCTCACTGGGATCTTCCTTCTAATGCTGAATTATTTCTGCCCACAAACCCCTTCTTCCCATTTGACTTAAGAAACAATGGACTTTTTAAAAAGCAAAATTAAAAAGAACACTCTACCCTACCTTGTGTCAGTACTCTGGCCTGACATTAAGCACTAAGTCCACAGAAACTTCCAGCTCTCCCAGATCTTGTCAGGAGAACATTACAATGAATATTGCCATTGTACCAATTCAGTATTCTGTGAATATTTATATGCAGTCCTTCTCCTGCAATCAGATTTATCAGACCAAACTCCAGGATCTGTGCAGAGCCCCACTATACTCTCTGAGTTTTGCATCAGAGAAAAGAGGCCTTCCCTGTGTTGGCATCCATGGGGCCATTTTCTAGTTTTCCACTCTTCTCTATCCAAGTCTTTTGTTTTTAAGGGAAATAAAATCTTTATGATAGTTTTTTATTGACATTGATTCTTTTTTTCTCTAGTCTAACTGCCTTTTGTGCCTTTTCCCAGCTTCCATTATTCCCAGTCTGCTGATTTTCCTACTCAAGATTCTTTATGCATAATACAAAAAAAAAAAAAAAAGATAGGCAAAAGAAAAAGAAAAATCTCCAATCTTTTCACACTCATTTAATCCTTATCAGCTCAAAGCTGAGTACTTTTGTTTCCAACAGAAACAGCACTTCTGCAATTTGTCCTCAGCTGGAATGCTCCTTTTCCAAGCTGTCTGATGAAAATGTTGCCCATTACTGAGAAAGGTATATGAGAAGGCAGTCTGACAAGACTGCTCTCACTGGTGCATTTTGAATTCAGCACAGCAGATCCAGTGCAGGGCTGCAGCATGCTTCCCAAACCTCACAGGAGCCCAGTTTTCATCTCCTTTGCCTGAGCTGTGTGTTGGTTTAACTGCACACAATTCTATGAGGTTGCATTGATTTAAAATTGGGGTGACAGACTGGAGAGTCAGGTCTGCATTGGTTTTATTTTTGCTAAGATACAATTTTTTTCTAACTCCATTCTGAGCATTCAGGATTGTTCCTAGCTATTCTCGCATATTATTTTCTTCCATTTAGAGCCTGCCCCCAAAGAAGCAGGATTGAACACTGCTCAGCCACGTCTGAGCTCCTGCAACATAGGCATTTAGAATTGTGCCTAAGGTATGGCACTCTCAGAATGCAGAAAAACCTTTCAGACAGGCAAAAAATGGATCTGCATAAACTGAAGCATGCTGTGTGTGTTCTAGCTAAAGAGCTAGTGGAAAATCGAGATGGGAGTCAAATAATACAATAACAGACAAACTGTCTGTGTAGATCATAGTCAATATCTATTTACTCAAGACTATCTCTTAAAAATCATTATACTTAACGAAAAAAAGTTAGAGGTGAAGCAGCTGCTCAGAGTTCTTTTTAGTAATTAAATCATTGTTGAGATACACATTACAGATGAATCAAAGAAGGATGTGATTTATGTTTTCCATTAGATGCTGGAATGCTTCTTGGGTACTGACAAAGAAACTAAATAAAAGGAAATCTCTCCTGTAATAGTGATTTTCTTGAGGTTAAATTCTGCTGATATGTCAGGAGCCATAAGATTATCTCAAAGCTGATCCTGCTGACAGGCATTCAGATGGAAAAACTACTCAGGACACCATACTGTTCTTGCATGTGCCATGCATTGCTCCTCTTAAGGCAAATGCAAGCAACTTACGGTTTTGGGAGGAAACCTGAAGGGTTCTATATGGTGTGTTCTTCCCTACTGAATACACTTAGAGCTTTCATAACCACATCCAATCAGGTCTACAGCCTTTTTCAGCTGTTAATCATTTCACTTACCCAAAGATAGCCAACTTTACTATAGCCAGAGTAATTTTTTTTTAATCTGCTGTTCTTATCTAATAAGAAATACTGAAAATGATATTTTGCTGAAAAAAGTTAAATATAAGAATGATTAATTTTTCTTCCTGTTGGGAACATAACCTGAGACATTAGTCAAGGCACTGTGCAAAGCACAATATAAAGAATGCTGTATGAAAGCTTTGAGCTTTGCTGGGTTGGTTCTTCTCAACTCAGATTTAATGAGTTGGCCTCAGCCTTTCCTGCACTGGTCTAAAGAATTGGTGCATATTTTACAAAAGATATCATCCTTCTGAGATTTAAAGACCTTTTCTTCTGGCTTCTGTCCCTCAATGTAAGAGTTGAAATGTAGAAGCTTTGTGATAATCACTAAGACCTAAATGACATTTACACATCTACAAAGCAAGGTAACAAAGAAAAATTAACTAGGCTTCCTTATTTTGCCTAAAAACAGTGGAAAACATAATAATTTTATCTGTATTTAACAATGAAATGAGGATAAATAATAATATGTCTTCTGTGCTGTATGTCAGCCTGCTCCTTCCCCTGGTAAATAATCAACTGCAGTTACCCATGGTGAAGAAGGAAGAGACTTCTCCTTGAGAGAAAAAGACCAGAGAGATATTTTATTCCAACAAATGGGAGAAAATAAGCTGTTCTTAGGCTGGTGTAGGTTATGTTCAGTGCATCAGTATAGAGACATACATTTATTTACAGTGAGGATTTATAAAACAAAAAGAGTAGTTTGCAGAAATCTGCTGTTGAGTAAGTTCAACAGTAAAACCATCTGAAAATGAACTTAGATACATACATGAATGGCCAATACCAGATTTAACTAAGAACAAAGTTAGGTTCTGAGTTTGAAGGAAGCAGCATGGAAGAGCTCTGGATCTGTGCAAGCTGATGGTTAGCTATATTGTGACCAGATTCAGCAACCGTGAGGAGGATTTATTCCTATGATTTCCTGGGTTGTTCTAGTCTCCTGAGGTATATTTTGTGTGTTTTTAAAAAGAGCTAGAGAGTCATATTTCATAGAATCATGGAATGGTTGAGGTTGGAAGGGATATCTTGAGAACATCTGGTCCAACCTCCCTACTCAAATTGGGTCACCAAAAACAGGTAATCCAGACAGGTTTTGAGTATCTCTACAGATGGACACTCCACAAACTCTTCAGAAAACCTTTTCCAGTGTGTTTACCAGAGGAGTTACTTCTTAGGTTACACATAGATTTTGAAAAACACATCCAAATTTTCTCCACAAGGCTAATGTAAGTAATGGCTTGTTTATTTATAAATCAGAGTACACAGAGCCATATTCTAGAAACAAAATTTACCCTGTATGGAAATATCACAACCATTTTGACATGCTTTTCAGAATTGTCAAGCAAAATCACCCAGTTACACTCTTTTTGCTACCTATTAACTGAGCCAATTAGTAATTTTTTAGACATTCAACACATTCTTTTGTGGCTAGTTCCAGCTGTTAATGAAAAATTTGCCAGCATGAGAAACTGACTATTAGTGATCTGGCCAAAAGCTAACAAGCCTTTTCCTTAGGTATCTATAATGTCGTACAGAAGAACTCCAAATGTCAGCCATCTGCAAAATAAAGATATTTATATTCTGAAAGATATATACTCTCGTACATTTGTTTTAGTGGGATATGTGAAAGAAAAATAGCAAAGCATATGACTTTCATCTTAGTTATTATATTGTCTGTGTGCTTCATTTCCCTCATTTTTCCTTTTCTGGAGAAGCTTCCAAGCATGGGGCAGCTCTGTCTCACCAGCTGCCAAGCTAGCACTGCTCGAGGGGAGTCCTTCACCCCAGCATCCTCCCAGACCAAGCCCAGACTTGTTTTATGTTTTTATTCCCCTTTGTGTCTCAAAGCATTCATAATACCTCTTATGTCTGGGGCTACCTACATATTCTGGTTGCCTGGAAACCACTGTTGAATGGCTACTTCGGATTTAGGAAAACTTGTCTTGTTTAGTCTCCCATCACCTTTCTTATATTGGACTGTCTTAAGTACTGCAAGTAATTCTTTAAATGTTCATTCTTGTTATCTGTATTGTGGTTCTTAGGCTGTTCTATCCTCTTACAAACAACTCACCTGGGTTTTTGCTTTCCTTTTCTTTCATCTTTAACCTTCGCTATAATTTTTAGTATCACAGTTAGTAATGTCCTTCTAATGCAGTGTAACTGAAAAAGTCATCACAGACAGAGCCCTGGAAAAAGCCTCTGTCTAGAGATACAGTGTAAAAATCACAATGAGTCTGTACTCCTGAAAAGGCCACAAGGGCATAACTAAGACCGACTCCCTTTATCTATGCCATCTTGATGCTGCTGTTGAATAAGGAGGAGTTGGAAGGACCTACCCATCTTTTCTGCTGGGAAACAAGAAGCAGGATGCAGCCTTACCCAATCAACACCCATAGAAAGAACAAAGACTTAAGTAGGTGGCAGACCCATTCAAGAGCCAAAATGAGGGCAGACAAAAGGCTCTTTTGTCCTTCCAACAATTTCACTGGTAAAAGTGTAATTCACCAATAACATCTCAGCTACATTTCTCCTTTTAAGAAAGCCATGTTTTCTGTGTATTGGTTATCATTACTGGAATAATCATGTGTCCAGCATGAAATTGTGTAATATGCTTCATTGATTCCACAAACAGAGTTCATATTTTCAAAAGACCAGAGAGCTTACTTGATTCTTTGGAACTTCTGAATCAGTATCCCCATTTCCTAGAATTTCTCTGGGTTAAATATGAAATTCTTAATATAATATTCTACTGGTAGGTTTCAGAATCCTAAGGACATTCTAGTTAATTGTCCAAAAAATATTTTGCAATGTTAATTACTCGTTGTGGTTTACTGGACATTTTTATGAAACTAACATAACTTAGATAACCTGGATCAGATAAACAAATAAACCAGTTGACAGCCAAACAGATATCTGCCCATTTGAATGGTCATAGAAATATTTCTGGTTGAGACCAAAATTAGTGACTGCCAGTGACTCTGCTGAAGGTATCCCATATTCATTTATCATCTGTGCTCTTTCTTTGTCATACCAGCCTAGACCATGACATTTCTCCACACTCAGGCACAGATTACACTTCAACACCCTAAGGTACAACTGCCGAAGTTTCTGCTGATTAAGTCTTATGTAAAGGTGCAGAAAACATCTTTGTGTCTTGGAGCAAGTCAGAGTTAGAACTCTCTCTCGTTAATGAGCACCAAATTAAAGCAATACAGTTATTAAAGCAATTATATAGGTGTTTTATACTACTTTAGGAAAAATATAAAATAAGCATTAGCTGAAGCTTCAGTATGCTCAGAAAGATTTAGATCAAAAAGAATATACTTTCAAAAACTGAGCTGCTAGTGCTCAAACCACAATAGTTTGAAGCCACTCCATATGACTACTGTGACCACATCCTTTTCTGGAGGAAGCTATGGATTCAAGTTATGACACAGAACAAAGTCTTTCCCAGACACTGAGTTATGTCATTGTGTTTCTCACTCTGCCTGCTCTGATTCCGTAAAGTATAAGAAAACCAGACAGGATGTGACTCTCCTTTCCATGGGAAGCCATACATGTCTTACACTGCAGCAGAGGTACAGGGAATAGACTTGCTCTTGATGCAGTAGAAATGTCCTTCATGTTGTCATCTGACAAGTTCTTATTTTTACCACTTCAAGGTATTTTATCGCTGCATCATACCCCTCCCTTGGAAACGATGTTTTTAATTTTAGATATATAATATGTTGAAAGTTTGCTATGTATCATAAATTCAGATTTGTAAACTCATATATAGACACCAGTCTGGAATTGGTGATCTCTTCAATAATCTAAGAAGATCCAATGATTCAGGTGTTCTCTTGACCATGTCCTCAGATCCTCTTACTTCTCTTACTTTGTCCACTAATGTTTTAAAAGCAGGCAAATGCTTACATTTCAATGTCCCACATGCTGGAGAAGGAGGTAGAGGGAAGGCAAAGCATTTATTTAGCTCCCTTTATTCCCATGAGAACGACTAATCACGTGGGAGTAGAACAACAAGTTCTGCGAGGCACACAGAATCTGCTTATGAGACATCTCTGCATACTCTTGAGGTTTCATTAGCTTTAAGTGGATTTTTTCCACTCCTCCAGATCATTGTTATTTCAAAACCAAATTTATTCAAACTAGGGAAAGGCACATCTCTTCATGTATGCCAACTTCAAGCTCCAGCACAAAATGTACTGTACATATTTTTTTATTAGTTCAATGATTAAAATGTGCATCAGTTCTAAAGATTTACAGTAAAGTCTTTCTTTCCATGCTGTAGGCAATGCTAATAATTAGTGTGATTTCTGTCATACTTCTAAGCTACTGCTGAACCTGAAATTGTTGTGGTTAATTTTTTTTTTCTATACCAGCTATATTGCAGAAATAACTGGTTCTGTATTTATTATGGGATCATCTAGGGAGAGAGAAACACAATAGCTACCCCCAATGGTAGCTACATTAATTGCTGTTTTTATAAAGAAAATTCTGTTTTCTAACCAGGAGCTGAACAATCAAGGTCAAGCTTTAACACTTAATCCAGGTTTGACAGTTACTTTTTCATGAAGATAAATTTATTTTTTAACTGGTTTCAAAGTAAGCAGTCTTTTCCTTTCATAATTCAAAATTTTCTTGCAATTTAAGTGTACAGCAATGTCATTGTTTCGGTTGGTGTTGTGTCTTCTAAAAACAGCGTATGTGACTAGTGCAAAGAATCTTGGCAAGGCAGCTATTCTTATTCTTAGTGATTTCTTACATTTGATATTTCTACTTAATCGTGGACACAAAAGTAGCTTTCAGGCTCTGAATCCAGGGAAGCACAGCTGTCTCACATTCTACGTTTGCAACAAAAACCAGAGTGGTCCTGAATATGAGCTGCCTCCATATCTATAGAATATCGTGTCATCTCTTATATAGACAAATAAGAAAGGGTTGAAAAACTTTTTTACTCAGTGTTGATTTCAGAATTTTAGTAGGACATGGATTTATTTCATTGGAAAGTTACAAAATTAAATGAATGCTTAGCATATATTCTGAAATTATAATCTCAGAAAAAGTAGCAAAATCTCAATTCACATTTACACACTTACTGGGAATTTTGGAGAAAATCCTACAAAAATTAATAAATGAATTGGAAGAATTTTCACATTTTTTCTTTATTATATCTGAACTTTTTACAGTGTATAGCTGTGTTTTTAGCAGCGTTCCCTACTGACATAAAAGAAAATTGATCAGTGGTGTGCAGCATGCTTATAGACTTATAGAGCAGATATAACAACACATCACAAAACTCATTGCTTCTAGTTGTTTGTTTCCCTGAGCAGTTCTGTTGCATGATTTCCTCTTTATACACTCACACAAAATGAGTGTGATGTCCCTTCCATACACATTAGAGGAGTTGATCCTTCTCTGGAGGAGCAAAGATTTCAAGGATTTAAAAATACAGAGAAGGTGTGAGAGGATCAATATGGAAGAACTCTGTCTACAAGAACCGTCTGTATCCATCAGGGCAAGATTTCGACCCCAGCACAAGTTTGAAATTTGGGAACTGATTTGAACCAAAATACACATATCTATGTCATCATATCTCTTTTCAACACCAACAGAGGCAAAAGAAACCTAAAAATGTCACATTTTGCTTTTCCCATGTCACTGTTCTAGAAAGAACCCAGTCAGACCACCAAGAAATCCAAACAACAAAGCATGAATGAGCACAAGTCATGTCAACATATTTCTCTCTCTTCACCCAGATAGACCTAGAGGGACAATAAAGCCTCTGCTAAAGCCACATGTTCTCTTTTCCATTTTGTGCTAGGCCTCCATCACTGTCTATGGAAGCAGCACACCCTCATGGAAGTTTCACTCAAGTCTATCTACTTCACTGCAGATCTCTTTAAACCAAACCCACCATTTTTGTTCAAGGGCTTTCACTGTTTCTCAGTGTCACAGCTAAAGGAGCAGCACAGCAAAAAAATTCACCAGGTGGAAAAGTGAAGCCCAGAGTTAATTGCTTATTAGCAAAGATGTTTTTAGCAAAAACTCCAAAGACTGCATTATCCAACCATGTATAAGAGTCTCTCAGATCAAATTTCTCAATTGAAGTTATGCTAAAACTGGATTTGCTGATTGCAATTTGCTTAAAGGACTGTTAAAGGTCACTGAGAGGTGTCAACGTAGCTATTTCTGGAATGCATGCTTTAAAACACACATTCAATGTCGGGCAAAATCGTATCAGAAAGACACTAAATGTGTCAAGTTTTCACCATCAATTCCTATTGGAAATCTTAGAGAGAATAGGGTTTTGATTTGCCCACGCACTGTGAGGCACTGTTGCACAGAATGATCCCTGTAAAGGCAGGCTTCTCACTGAGAACCATCACCAGCGTTAGTAGAAGCCTTGTCAAGGGTGTCTGCTCCACAGTGTCCTTGTGAATAAAAGAAGCAACTTGGTTCTGCCAAACACAAGTGCACTCCTCATGTGGACAGAATGTTTTCTGCACAGTGTTTGCCATTTCACAAGAAAAAATCGGAAGCTCTACTGGCACTAATGAAGACTTCAATTCAGAGCAGCCAGGGGTTGCAGTCATTCCTTGACTTGGCAAGCCCAGCTTGGCTTCAGGCTCACACCCTCAGTATTGCAACTAATGGGGAAAAAAATAGAAAGCAATTTTTTGAAGGGGAGATGGTTGTTTTCATTTTTGCTTTTATGTATATAAACTGATAACTTCCCCGTAAAAATGCCAATGCCTACACAGCAAAATAGCTATAACATTCACAGAAACAGAAGAGACTCTGAGCTCACCCCACAGAGGTTTTCCAGCAAAGGCATGGTCATTCTAAGTCCCTGACATTGCTCTTTCCCTACTATAGTACTTATACGAGTACTGAGTTTAGAGAATTAGTTCTGATTAACAAAAATGGCCCATTCTTGTACTTGTTCAAGTTAAGGGCGGGATTATCACTGACTCCAACTGAGACAGGACTTCTCTGACTCATCAGGCTTAAACATCAGATTAGACATTCAGCTGTAGCATATTGACTGTGTCTAGCCTATCTGCTGACTCAGGGGACAGAGCAGCCAGATGAGCAGCGTGCATTCTGTTGGCATGCTCTGGATTTAGTTCTTTTTCTGCTTTTAATTCCTCGTCCCATTTAAGGTTCATGCTAGAAATCAAAGATGTCTTGTTGCACTTTTCTGCAAGCCTAAAAACCTGTTTCCAACCTAAAGCTCTTAGGGACTTAGACTGTTCCCTTTTCACTGACGCCTGCCCAACAGATTCAGGGAGTTGCCTCTGCAGTGCTAAGCCAGTGTGCTGGGCCTGGGCCAGGGAATTGCAGGATCTGAGGCACATTGCACCTGCCCACACTGGCAAGCCACATCCTCTGGCTGAGGCCAAGTACTTTCTCTAGCATTACAGCACTCCGTAGGCATACCTGTGCTTTACGGGTTGGCTCCGTAACTTGAAGAGTTGACAATTACAGTGGGCTTTACATAGCAAGAATCACAACAGACAGTGGCAAAGCTGGAAAGGGATTTAAGAGGTACGGAACATAACGAGACAGGCTTTATGTGTGTCTATGGTTGTTAAGAGCTTTGAAGAGCTTGCGGGCGAACCTGTATGAGAGCTGTTCTGTTTTGTTGGTTTTTTTTTTCAGTAGAGAAGGGAAGCTGATTTTCCTGTGCTCCTCATTCAGGTCTAAATTAACTTTTCCTTAGTAAAAAATTGTAGATGGTTCATTCGTAGCCCCTTCATTCATTCACTTACAAAGGTAATTGATTCACAGATACCACCACATCCTTCAGGCTATTTTTTAGCATTAAACTGCCCTTACCAAAGCTTCCAAGAAGCAAAAACAGCTCTCTGAACTCTTACTTTTAAGGTGGTGATGGGGATAACAGCAAAGACCTGAGTCAGCCCCGCACACCCCCGCTGGCTGCTCAGTCAGCCTCATTTTGTTACTCCGTGTGTGTGTGTGCCTGCTTGCTGCAGGACATAGCACCTCACTCTGTCTAGCCAGTGAGCACTCAGAACAAATTACTCACAGGCAGCAGCTCCTGGCAAAGTCACCTTCATGCTGCAGATTTCACAGGTGGGGAACTCTGCACGGCAGCTGCAGCTTGTGAGGGAACTCTCCACAGCCTCTTGTCCCACCTCCTCCAGGAACACATAGGTATCTACAGGGCAAGACTCTGCTCAGACATAAACTGCACAATGGCTCATGAACCGTGCCCTGCTGTGTTTAAGGATGAGAAAGACCATTATGGCCTTGTGGTTTGATTTTGTGCATATCAGAGAGAGGACAAAAAGTAACTTTTCTCTGAGATCTTCTTAAATAAAGGAAGAGGGAGGCTCCTGTAGATGACTGTAGACAGATTCCTTCTGTATCTGATTCATTCTGTCTCCTCTGATCATAACGAGAGCCCGGAGAGATTAGCCCCATAAAGATAATAGCCTTTGCAAAGATTTCTTAGGCAACCTTTGATGCCAATTACTGAGCTCAGGAACTCACTGCACTGAACAGCCATTTCAGAAAGGCATCTGTTCTTGGATTAAAAGCACTACAGATAGGATCATCAGATGTCTCTGTCTCATACAGTTGTCCTCACTTCCCTTCCTAGACCCCATAGGTTAATAGGATATACAAAATATTCTGGAAAAAATGGTACACTGAAGTGTCTATATTTCTGCCCTTGCAGCAAAAGGAACTTAGGGGTTCTGATGAGTACAAGGATGAGTATATTACTGCTTCTCTCTTTTCATTTAGATATTTAGTCTTTTGCTTCTTTTTTCTAGTAGGAGTTTTTTCCTGTTAGTCAAAGAGTTACCAGCAAGTAAAATTTTAGCTTCCAATAAAACAGAGAAGCTTCTACCCTGCATATCTGTGCATAAAAGCTCATCAACATGAATATCATCTCATAAAAGTTCATACATGTGTAAGCAAGTTAAAAATGTCTAATTTAGTTAAAAAATAAGATTCGTGATTTGCAGCCCTTCCTAATCTTTGAGATTTTAAGGTTGACTGCGCTGTAAAGAATGATTCTGGCCAAAAATGAAAGGGAATTTTTATAATTTTTATGAGGAATTATATTAAAAAAAAAAATCATGTGAATCACAGAATTGTTGGGGTTGGAAGGGACCTCTAGAGATCATCAAGTCCAACTCCCTGCCAAAGCAGGCAAATGAGATGAGATGGCCTCAAGGTGAACCAAGGAAGGTTCATCTTGGATATTGGGAATAAACTATTCCCAGAAACTGCAGCAATGTGCTATCACACACTGCCCAGGGAGCAGTGGAGTCAGCCCTCCGAGGGGGAGCTTAAGGAAAGGATGGAAGAAGCACCCAGGGATATGGTACAGTGAGCAATATTGCTGGTAGGTAAATGTTTGGACAAGATAATCCTAGAGATCTCCTCCAACCTGAAAGATTCTATCATTCATGCAGCAAAACTCAGTGTGCCTAAAGACATCACAGAGGGTCTTATGGGAACTGAGATGAGGCTGTGCTTCTCCTACTGTTCTTTCTATTTCTTTCCTGTTCAGCTGTTTACAGGCAACACTCATCTTGTGATTATGACTGAGCTTTGCTATTGTCAAAATGAAAAAACAAAACAAAACAAAACAACAACAACAAAAAAACACCCTTATTTTATGTGCATTTCTTGGGGCTTAGAGAGATCATCTCTGTTTCATCTAATTTCAGCGCATCAGTTCTCCAACCTGATTCCAACCTAGCTGTGGATCTCTCAGTTCATATCAGGGGAGTTAGACTAGGTGGGCTTTAAGTGTCTTCTCCAACTCTAAGGATTCTATGATTCTCTGACTGGAACGGCTGGCCCTACTCAGTACTGAGGAACTTGGAGAAAAGGAAGGTAATCAGTGCACCTTTCCTTTCTGTGCTATTTTGAGACAAATTTGTAGGCACTCCAAAGTCCATCCTCCATATAAAGCAGAGAGTAAAGTGAGGAATGCCACACAGTATCCTAAATTATATAACGATGTGAAGCATGCAGTCAGCACCAGCGTGCTCCTAGCCTTCATTACTCTGTGCTTTAAGTCCCTCTAGTGGATAAGTGCCAGCACGGTCTTGATGGGAGTGGATTCTTCTCAGCTTCACCATAGATTTCATGGTGAAACCAAGCAAATCTCTTTCCCTCTCTTTCCTGTTTACAGTTACAAACTGTCAAGTAGCGAGACCCTTTGCTGCACACTGCTTTGATCCCTTTGCTGAAATGCAAGATCCAGAAATGCATCATCTAGGAATGACTGCCAGGCATTTGTGGCAGATGATGGGACCCTGCCTAGGGGTGTTACTGGCCAAGCAGACCTTGAGAAACATGCAGACTTGAGAGCAACATCAAGGGTAGCTGCAGGCATGGGACAGCAAAACATCCAACAGGCCCCATGGGGGACACAGAGCAGCAGGCAGTTTGGGGTGATTCAGAGCAGTATCGGAGGTCATTGGGGAGCAGCAGAGGCTGCACTGGATGGGCTGTAAAAGGATTGGTGTGTTCAAGGCATAAACCTCATGGAACATTAAGGTCAGGGATTTGCTTCTTCCACCTCTGCTTCCAGACTGAGCACCACATGATGAAGACAGGTTTGCATTTACTGAGAGCTGAGCAGAGACACCTTACACATTTTCATCTTAACCCCCGATAATCTAAACTTTATAATTTACATGGCACTGTTGCTGTCAGCACAAATGACCATATAAAATTTTTCGGTCTTTTGATTTGGTTTGGCTCTTGCTTATTCGTTTCCTTGATAATGGCTGATACTACTGTAGCAGATGGACACAACAACAGCAACATCTAGTGGCAAGTGGGATAGCTGCACCCACACCAGGGCGGACTTCATCGGCTGATTTAAACTAATGGACGGCAAGTAACAGGGAGATCCCTGATGGGTCATTAGATGCTCCACAACTTCACGCTGCCTCACAGCTGCTATTCCCTGGGGTCTCAAAACTGTCACTTGTTTAGAAGCATTGCTGTATTCCTAACATTCATCAGGTTAGACTGTCAAGTTCTCTTTTTCTCAAGTTAATCTGCCTTCTAAGGGGACTATGACTATTTTTCTCAACATCTTCCCCCACATCTTCCTTGTATCTTGGCTTCTCCACGGACCTGAACCCTTGGATACTGCTTTACCTTGAACTTAAGACCAAAACCGCTGTTCCTAGAACTGTCACAACAAAAAACAGGTGGGTCTTGCCTCCAAGTCCACTTCCTCATCCAACAGACTCTTTTTGCATGAAGCACATTTGCTACAGTTGAGGAGGCATACAACCCAGTGTGTGCATCTGGATAGAGAGAAGCTGTCTTTGGTAACAAGTTTCCCTCTGAATTCTGCCACTTGTAGGATATTTGTGTCCAGAAATTCAGTGCCTAACTCCTAAGGAAGATTTAGAATTTAAAAAAAAATAGTATTTTTTCCTCTACTAACACACTGCACTTTGCCCCTGGAAGTGTCTAGGCCTTTGGGATTGCTGCTCCAATGTGCCTTACAAACTATAGCAAAGAAAGAAGAAATATTTTATTTGCTAGGACTTTTTACTTCGCAATTCAGGTGACATTGTCTGTTCCCTTTAGGACAGAATTACAGGTTCAAAAGTGACCAAAAACAAGAAGTTAGAATTCACTACATCAGTCCCCAGGGAACATAAGTACAACAGAGCTCAGTACACTTATCAATTTTATACCACAGGAAAGGGAACAAAGGAAATTAAGATTTGTCTTTGTCAGGTACTGTGTTAAAATTGGAGAGAATGGAACAAAGACCTGAAGCAAAAACTGTACAGAGCAGTAAGAACAAGCTCACCATGCTACATTTCTTTTCTAGGTAATTCCTTCTGAAACAGGTATTAATTTATTTTCCCCATACTCAGATGTACAATCCAAACGTGCTCAGATACCAGTGATCCTCCTAACAATGCACCAGTCTACAAAAATGTTTACTGCTTTAAGCAAAAACTAAGTTGGCAGGTTACCATAACTTCCTCTCAAGAACAGCATCATGGAGTTATCCAGTTCTCCTGACTCGAACCCCCCTGAAGCCAGCTGCCCCAGATGCTCTCTGTACTCTGCCGCTGTTCGCTCCTTTCCTTCTGTCTGCACCAACACAAAAACAGCTATTTTATTCCCCTTCATCTTCATGTTCCTAGTTTTGTTCTTTCCCTATCCCCTTGATTCATTCCTTTCCATGCCTTTGGACCTTTCCCTAAATGTAGAGTTACCCATGAGCCTTGCATTAAAGTTTTCCAGATTAATTCCCACAAGTCATCTTAAGAATCATAGACTCATAGGGGTTGGAAGGGACCTCAAGAGATCATTGAGTCCAACCGCCCCGCAAAAGCAGGTTCCCTACACCAGATCACACAAGTAGGCATCCAAGAATGCTGTGATATTTTCAAATACCATATGGGGAACAAAATGTACAAAATACACATGATGTTCATGCAGAATATCAAACAATCCTGTGGTGTTTGCTCTCTCTGTCATCAAACCCCTGTTTATTTTGTTTCTGTCCTTTTCAGATACAAAGATCCAGTTGAATGTCTGTAGGACATCCTCCAGTAGACCCATAGAGTGCTCAAGGTCCACTATTATTTGGCATTGTCTTACTCAAACCCTATTTGCTGGCATTTGTTTACCTTGCTGTGATTTCTTATATTTTTGTTGAATAGTCCTTAATCAGCAATCTGAAATCCAAGTATCCTAACATTCCAGATACATGCGCAGAATCACAGAATTGAAGGGGTTGGAAGGGACCTCTGGAGATCATCCAGTCCAACCTCCCTGCCAAAGCAGCTCCCTGGACCAGGTTGCACAGGTAGGCGTCCAGGCGGGTCTTGAACATCTCCAGAGAAGGAGACTCCACAACCTCATGTACTTAACACACAATATATATATATACAATTCAGAAACAGCATACATTTCCTGTCATTACATCATGAGGTCTCCTGCTCAACCTGAATACTAGATATGAACATAAAGAAACTACAGCAAATCCCAAAGCATAGAAATGCTTGGAGCTCCTCATCCTCAAAAACATATCCTGGCATCTGAGCAGCTTGTGTTTAACAAGAGGTGTCTTCTCTAAAGGAAAATCCTGGGCAATGGGTTTCAAGAACACAACTACACTAATAATAGAAATTTCCCCATATTGTTCCCATTCTGAGCATAATGCATGATGGTAGTTTCTACTTAGCAACTTCAGTCAGCATACACCCCAAACATAGTCCTGTAAAGTTCGTTCATTTGCCCAGATCTAGGCCCATTTGCACTGAACACTCTATTTCATTTCATCAGATCTATTCCAAAGAGACAGTTCTACAGGAAAAGAAATCACTAAAACTTCCCAGAAAGTATCTGCTTTCTACCAGATGGAAGACATCCACACACCTCGTATTTGAGGGCTTTGTTATTGCTATCCAAAGAAAAGAGGTTTTCTAAGTTACCCATCTGGCAATAATTCAGATTCACGGATATGCTTAATATGTCTGGAGGAGTTACTTGCTCTGAGGATTTCTTGAATTTTCAGGTTGTTCTCCCCTTATCCCACTGCTGTACCTCTGGGGATGCCAAGCCTGCACTCAGGACAAATGGGGGCTCCAGCTTTCCAAATGCCAGGACATGGGAAGGGAACACAGCACAGAGGTCTGCAGAACACCAAACTTCAGTGTGGCCATATCATTAATTCACAAGCTATATTATAGGATGATAAATGTAATTTTGCATCAGAATAATTCTTTTGAGACACAGGTAGCTGCAGAATTTTTTCTAGAACAGAAACACCGTGTTCACACATTTCTGAAACTAATCAATTTGCTCTATAATAACAAAAGAACTTCTCTAACAAACTGGCTTACATGTGATATACTCACAGAATGTTTTGCTTAGTAATATACACCCACAGCAAAAGAACCCAGCTCTTTCCACCAGCTGATATTTCCTGTCTTCTCGAGAGCATTATTTTATCAATTGTTATTTTAAAAATCCCACTAGAGAAAAAATGGTATGGGCTTCTTGGTCACAGTGCCGTTAAGGTATGCTTAATGGCATGCAATCTTCCCATTTACAGGTTATTGCAGAGGATATTTCATACTTAATGGATCAGCCTCTCCTTCTTGGAAATAATAAAGTCTGCCTATCAGTACATGACATGAAAGAGATAACATTCCAGTCGGCATCTTTCCTTCTGTATGAAGTTTGACATTCATGAGAAAAAGGGCTTTATCATACAGCCATAATTCACCTTGGAGCTCTCCTAAAATCTGCACCATTTCATATTGCTCTTTTATCACATTATTGACCATCACTGAGAGTTTATTCCAAACATGGATGATTTACAATAAGGTGTTTTTTGAAGGGCAAGAGAGAATAAATGTACATTATCTGTAAAGAAAAATGCACACATGCTTCTAGCAGCATGAGCAGACCAGGATACCTTGTGGACAGATCAAGCCATGCTTCTCAAAGACCGTTGGCTACCAGCAAATCCTTTACAAACCAGTGTTTTCAACCATCTTAATGCTTTCAGGGTCTTTGTTATGATGAGGAATTTAAGTGTGGAATAATAGGCAGCAAGAGACATCTATCAAGCTGTTTTCACACTGCAGTTTCTCAAAATATACTGAAAATGAGCACTGTAGATCAAAAGTGGAACCATCACACTGCACTCTTTTCCATCCTTCTCAAACGAGGAGAAAATATAATTTAACAAGATCATGTATTGTGATAAGGGCAGGGAGATGGCTCACTAGTTTCCATTCTCACTGACCTCAGTGCCTGCAGGGCTGCCTCTCTCTCCTCTTTCAACCCCTCTGTCCCAGCTGTTGCAGTGCAGATGTGTTTCCCTTCCTTAAGTCCACTCTCCCAGAGCACACCCAGTGTCATTCACAGCACAGATCTGGCAGCAGAGGGTACTTTTGGAGCAGCTGCAGCTGCTCTACTCTGACATGGGGCACTCCTGGGCTCTGGTCAAAGAAGCCACCCCTGCAGCTCCTCTGCTACCAAAACCTTGCCACATAAGCTCCATACACTGAACCACTCAGCATTACAGTTATGGATGAAGTAACACCTCTCTGATGCATTCAGGAAACCACCTCATTTGCTCTTAGGTAATAATAATTCAACTTATAGGACTTCACTAATTGCCACTGAAAAAGGCAATTTTATCTACTTCAGCAGACGAAAAGAAATTAAAATAACAACCATGTTACATTTAACATTTCTATACACATGTTCTCTTAATTTTGATCAGATTTTAAGATTATCCTTTCACTGTCACCTCATATTTAAATACTGACCAAAAGCAGCAGCCCCACTCAAGAAGAGGAAGACCCTGTGGGACATTTCTTTCCTACCAAACAGAGTGACCACAGGGCAGCAGCATTCTCCCAGCCCCACTGGCCACAGCCATCTCAGCCTGGGAACTGCAATTCCTGCTTGATGCATTCAAGACCATTCTTGCTCTTCTCTTGCTGACTCACCCCCGTTTTGGCCAGGTTTTATTCATTGCTCCTAAATCATACTGAGAACTAGAATACTCATCTCAGCCTACATGGCTAGAAACCCCACGAGAGGAGGAAAGAACCCTGTTGACAAGAGCCATCTGCATCAAACAGAAAACTTCCTGATTTAGCTCAATGAAAGAACCTTGAATTTGGTAACTACTTGCATTATGTATCCACCAATTGAAGCACAAAATGCAGTTGCCTGGAAAATTCCACCTTATAACTTTATTCCTGTACAATCTTTGTCAACATTTCAATATCAAACAACAAACAAAAAAAAGTTTCAAGACCAAAATGTGACAAGGCACTGCCAGAAATGCCTGCTAGAGCCTGGAAGCCATAGGGAACAGGGATTCAATTTCCCTGCATACAGCAACATAGTTGCTATAAAGAAAAATCCATGCAAAGACAAGCTCTGTTTGGTATCTATCAACAAGGTGAGCAGGACCCCTGCCAAGAGTGGCCACACCTCACACAGCAACCTCCTCATGAGCAAAGGAAGCAACTTGGTCCTTCTGAGCATACGTTTCTCACGTGGAAAGAAAGTTGTCTTCACAGTTTGTCATTTAGTAGAAGGAGAAAGAAAAAAAAAAAAGGAAGGGAAGAGGCTCTGATGAGACCAGCTATAGCCCTGTTTGGTCAAGGCAGGGCTTAAGCTAGGCCTTCCTGGCACCAGCTCATTCCATTTCACATGAATGTCATATGTTTAAGGCAATTCTCTATCTTTGATTCTGGAAGGAAAGAGTAAAGGGTGAACAAAGGACAAAAGAACACAGAAGAGAGACACTGAAGGAAGAGGAAGTTCCATAGTGGAAAGTACAGGAGACTGAAAAGGAGTAGGAAAATCAAAACTAAGTAGAAATCGCCCAAAGGAAACAAGAAATCCTGTAATTACATTACCTTGTAGTTTCAAAGCTCCACATATCTAAAGATGAATATGAATTTTTATTTAACAGCTTCAGGATACTGAAATTGTCAGTATCAATACTCATTCTCATGTGCATTCAGTGTATCAATAAGTCAACCCTTTTCTGTAAACATACAGCATGCTTGAACCTTGATAAAGCTAAAAAGCACTGTAGAATCAGAGGTGCATCTTGCCTATTCACGCTGCCTCCAAGCCACGTAGCACTAAGTTCATGACGTGTTGAACCTCATGAATCAACTCAATTGGAGAAGTATGCTGTCTAAAGAATTTGGTTTGAGAAATTGAAACAGCCTTCTCTTGCCTCTTTTCCCCTCAAGTGAAAGACAGAATTACCACTGACACTATCTGTGAGGAATCCTGATTCATCAAAGTTGTAGGATGTATCACTTAACATGCAGCAGCACACCGACCACAACTGGTCTATCTACTGGTGCTGATAACAGAGCAGCCACATGAGGAACAGGGAGCAAGTGGTCAGGCAAATTTAATGGGTAAAAAATATATGAAGGGAAGCACAGGCAGCACTTTCCACCCCCCCAGCATACATCATTGGCCATTTTTGCTGTGCTCCTCATTCAGGGCTAAATAAACTTTTATTGGTAAAAACTGTAGATGGTTCATTCTTAGCCCCTTTGTCCATTCACTTACAAAGGTAACTGATTCACAGATACCACCACATCCTTCAGGCTATTTTTTAGCATTAAACTATCCTTACCAAAGCTTCCAAAAAGCAAAAGCAGCTCTCTGAACTCTTAAGTTGGTGATACAGATAACAGCAAAGACTTAAGTCAGCCCCACACACCCCCGCTGGCTGCTCAGTCAGCCTCATTTTGTTACTGTGTGTGTGTGTGCCTGCTTGCTGCAGGACATAGCACCTCACTCTGTCTAGCCAGTGAGCACTCAGAACAAATTACTCACAGGCAGCAGCTCCTGGCAAAGTCACCTTCATGCTGCAGATTTCACAGGTGGGGAACTCTGCACGGCAGCTGCAGCTTGTGAGGGAACTCTCCACAGCCTCTTGTCCCACCTCCTCCAGGAACATGTAGGTGCCATAGAACAGCTTGTATTGGAAAGGACTTCAAGGATCATAAAGTTCCCATCCTGCCCCCACAACAGGCAGAGCTGCCAGCTGCTGTATCAAATACTAGATCAGGTTGCCCAGAGCTTCTCAGAAAAATTGAACTATACAACAGACTGTTGAAAATCATGCTGAAAGAAATGGGCAAGATGTTAAAGATAACAATATGATGATGAGGTTATTGTCCAGGCAGTCAAAAAAAAAAAAAAAAAAAAAAACCAAACAGAAATGGAGAAGCATCCAGTCTAGCTTTGAACAGCTCCAGGATCACAGCAGACACAATCTCTCCAAGCAACTTGCTTCAGCACACCACTACATCAATAAAGAGCATTACCAGGCTTCAACTAATCATCAAGTTAGACTAAAAAATTCTCTCTTTAAGCTTCAATCCAAATTTAGAGGAAATTTAAAAAAGAAAAAAAAACTAAAAACATTTTTTACACTCTAAAATAACTGAAAAAAAAAAAGAGATTTTCTCTTGAAACTCAGTCAGGATAAATGACAAAGAAGTAGTATAGTTAGATTATACTATAGTTAGATTATATTTTGTTCCAAGGAATAATAATAATAAAAAAGTATATAGTAGAGCTCAGTATAGTGGTCAGTTTTATTTTGCAGGAATCCAAATGAAAATTCAGCTTTGCTTTTGTCAGGTACTCTGTTAAAATAAAAATTAAAAAAGAAGAAAGACACGTGAAGTGATCAGCAGCAACATTGCACTTTTCTTTCATGGGTAATTTATTGTGGAGCAGGTATTGATTTCTCTCTCTGCCATTCAGGTCCAAAGGCAAGCCCTAGTCAGGATCCTGAATTCACTATCTGTCCACAACAATCTATTATTAATGATTCTCATGACAGTGTATCAGCTAACAGAAAAGTTGACTGCCTTCAATATAAACTACGTATATAACAGCCCTCTAGGAAAAGAATATCACATTTCTCCACGTGTACTTAGTAATTTAGAATAAAGAAGACACTATCACTTCCTCCCTAGAACAGCATCATAGAGCTTTCCAGTTCTCCTGACTCGAACCTCCCTGAAGCCAGCTGCCCTAAGGAGCTCGCTGTACTCTGCTGCTGTTCGCTCCTTTCCTTCAGTCTGCACCAACATGTTCAGTGAATACAGCTGGGTTTCCACAGGTCCACTTTTATCTTCTGCCAGGAGCGATTCAACCAGCAGCACTCCACCACCTGGATGAACAAAGAGTGTTATGAAAACCCTGAGAAGATGGAAAATTTTTCAGCTGAGTTGTTAAACCAGTTGCTATTCTGTTCTTTCCAGAAGCAGCAGCCTCTCAGTTCAGTCCTGTTTCACCATCACAGAGGACAAGAAGGGAGGAAAGACATCAGAGCAAGCTACTGCTTGGCTACCTCAGTGCTGAAGCTGTATGATCCATGTATCTAATGGGTAGGAGTCTCCCTTTATTTTATCACCAAAGCTCACACCTACCAGGTCTGCAGGCCTTGTGAACTGCTGCCAGCAGCTGCCCGCACTTCTCATCATCCCAATCATGCAGTATCTTCGATAAAATGTAGAGGTCAGCTTCAGGGATTGAATCTTTAAAAAAGTCTCCTGTAAAGCAAAATACGTGTTCTACACAAAACTCCCAAAACAAAGAGGAGGTTAAGCAAGTATCATTTACTCTCTTCAGTTCTACAGACTCTGGGCTTGACAGACCCATGACCCACATCAGATCTCAACAGTTACCCAGTAAAAAGGGAGCTACACCATAAACCCATGAGGAAAAAGCAGACGTTCTGCATCCACTAACACTAGTTTCATGGTCAGGCCTTCTGGTGTACAGCGTTCATACTTCTCGCATCTTACTTTTTCAACACCACTCCCAGATCTTTGTATCACTATACACGTAGCCTTTCATTTCTTCATCTTTGCTTTTACATACTCCTTCCCTTCCTGAAAAACTCTCTCTGAACTTCAGCAATATTAACTCCTTCCAATAAAGATTTTTGAAGACATTAAACGTCCCCTACGTGCATTTTCATCACAGATGGTACAAAGACTACTTTGAGGATCAGGTAAGAGGAAAGTGGGTTAGCTCACCCACATTCAAAGCCTGAAATATAACAGAAGTCTAGCAATCCCAACCAGAGGGAAAACCCCTTGCTCAGAGCAGGTCTGGTGTTTCATGCATCTGCTAGTGGGTCTGTACAGGAGACCAGGGAATGTTAAGAAGCCTGCAACACAGCATGACAGTTGTTAAATCCTGACAGATTTGCTTTTGGGAGTGCTCAAAGATATTTAAGCCACTCTGTGCACCAACTTTGGTTGCCAATACATTTACACTGTTAGAATAAATGACTAATTCAAGGTGATGTTATACATGGGCACTTTTGGTCACGAATCTCTCTGGTGAGAAACTAGCCATAGGCAACCGCTGCCCACCACAAGCCCACAGGCCTACGTCACACCACTACTGCCAGCACCTACCCACAGAGATGTCTGCACCTACCTTCATGGAAGGCAATCCGTTGCTCCTCCTGGGGAACCAGTCGCTCTTTGGCCACTTGTACAACTTTAGGCAAGTCATAAATTGTGACTGTGCAATTAGGGTACAAGGAAACACATTCCTGGGCCAGAGCTCCTCCACCTCCTTTGTGGGGAGAAAAGTCAGTGCTGAAACAAAACCATCTTGTTCTGCACACCTACTATAAAGCAATGTCAGCAGTGGTGCATCCAACTCCATGGCACCTGATGGTATTGGTTTGTCATCAAGTGCCACAGAAAAAGAAGAAGAAGGACAGAAACAGCCATTCAGGTCTGCAGGGTCAGCTCCAGCTCTTATAGCCCTTACGTGGCACCTCAGCCAGCAGTGGGAATTGAAAAACAGAACTGTTAAACAAGGGATGAAGCAGTAAGTGAGCCTGACAGGTTCCATGAATCTTGGCAGTGCTCAACAGAAATGGGGGAAAGAGAGTGCATTCAGGCTCAGCCTAACAGCACTGACTATAGGGGAAAGAGTCTGGCAGTGAAAGAACATATCATGCAAGGAAACGGAAATAGCAAGTCTGACGTGAACAAGACGAGCCACTACACACACACAAAGAGAATCTCTAGACACTTAAGCTTCCTAATACTCACACCGATCTACTACTTTTTTAAACATATTCATAATGAGAAAACGCTCCCTTCGTCACTGACAAGACTGAGATATATCCTTCTTTCCACTGCTTTGCCCATCGTATAAAATAAGAGGTAGTCTTCTGTATGTGTGTGGTTTATTGCTTTTTTCTTTTCCAAACTTTGAAAAAATAATAGTCCAGAGGCTTTTTGAAGATCTACTGATACTCACCTCCCAGGTCATAAATCCGTGTGAAAGGGGAAAGGTCAAATGCAGTAAGAACATCTCTGCCACAGATACTCCAGATGGAGTTCTGGCCAGCCAAGAACTTCAGCATTTCTTCTTCTGATCTAGTACCACAGACACGGCATGCAGAAACATAACTCGGAAATGTAACTCACAGTATTTTTAGTGACTCATCATAGAATTCTTATTAAGAATTTTAGTTTAAGCATTAATATCTCATTTTACTTATAACCAATACCTTCCCTTTTTCACGTAAACCTAGCTTGAGACTTATCGAAGCAGAAAGGAATTAGCTGTGCATTGATGCACTTGAATAGGGAATTAAATCTAGCAAAGTCACTGAGTGTATTACTGCTAGTTCTTGGGCTTCAGGGAGACTAGAGACTTGCTTTTCACAATAGGAAATTATACATTCCTATTCAAAATATCCAAATGTTACCAGTAATGGATATTGCTGAGAAGGGAAATCTCTGCATGATGTTTCTAATGAATGGAATTCTCACATTGTGATATGAATACTCAATCATAATTAAAAACAAATTTTGCTTACCATAAGAAATATATTTCTAGTAATATACTGATACCTGTACATGGCTCCAAAAAGGTCTTTAGATGAAATGCCAAAAGCTCTTTCATATTGATTTCTTCCTTCTCTATAATGGCAACCAAAAAAAGCATATGAGCATGGATTTCTTCTTTACTCCAAACACACACACTCGGACTGAAGTTGTTAGACATACTATATATCTCTATGTCATGGTTGATATGACATCACCCACCAGCCACTCCCAAAAGATGGTGAAATATTAAACAATAATGTCTTGTTCTTCATGGAGCTACATCTGACACAGAGGTGCAGAAACAGTGTGGTGATCGCCATTCACAACCTTCACGCACTGCCAGTTTGTTCATTTGTTGCAGACTGGAATAAATGAGATTCCACACCCCACACTGAGCTACTCTATTATGCTTTAGCAATAGGAGCATCCTTAGTCATTGCTACTCATCATTTATTTAGACACCTTCAACAGTAAAAGCAACTGCAACAAACAATGTTTTTCCAAATAGCAACACATACAGAGGTCCAATTTCTAGACCTACTCTAGGGAGGAGATAGGAGGAGAAACAGACAAACATGCAGTAGTAACAGCAGTAGATCTTAACTGTTTTTTTACTTTCTGAGAACCACCCATTGTACCCTTCCCAGGGACACTGAGAAGAGAAACACAAATGCAGCAAAGTAGCCTGCAACACAATGCATGCAATGCCCGCATCCTCCTCCTCACCTCACAGCATCAGTCAGGTAGTGCCAGCAGAAGTAAACAGTATTGGAGTAATACATCATAATATGATACTGAGACTTGGGACTTGACTTTGTAAGGTAGGTATTGGAAATTTCTGTGTTTCTGTAGAAGGCTAAAGAGAGAAATAAATACATTTATTAATACATATGTTATCAACTTGCCAAGCTTATATATCACACTTGTGCAGTGTGATATATACACATTATCAGAACGTATCTATGTCCCTGTGGAAAAAGTTGTTGCTTCTATACTCAGTTCTTACAAAGGTAATTTGTAGCATAGTATTCTGGTGTTGGAAAGGGCTGGTGAAACCTGCAGTGTCAACACTACCTACTTATGCTATCTTCAGAATTAAACATCCAGGAACAGCACAAGGAACATTTTGCAAGGTTCATCATTTATCTACAATCTTCTGCTGCCAGAAGCAGCTCCCTGAACTTGTGGGGCATTTGCTGTAAGCTTGAAACAGGGCAAGAAAACATGAGCCACAGCAAGACTCAAGCATTTCAAAATTTATCATCACTAGCTGTCTGATGAGCCTTTTCTGATTACATGGACTCAAAGACTCTAGTAAAAGGTGGAATTCATGTCATTTCTCAGTTCAGATCAAAAACCTAACAAGCTCCTTCACACAATGGTAAAACTCCCACAGAAAATAATTGTGCTTTTAAGTTGTCTTCACATTTTGTTTTAAAGTTGAAAATCATGCCCACGCATCAGACTTCTCTTGAGACAAGCTCTGCAGAGGTAGTTATCTTGTTCAAGGTTATCTAAGGCTCTTGCACAAAGAAGTTTAGAGATATGGAAACTTCCTCCTGGGATTTTCTTTATGTCTTCAATCATGCTGACATCTGTTGCTTCTCTTTTAGCTGAACTTTTAGCTTTTAGATTATATCTTCTTTCAGCTATGGAAACCAGCCTAAGACTAAGTATCACCTTTCCTCACACTTCACCTCAGTTTCAAAACCATGAGAACTCTAAAAGTTTTAATTTCTACCTTTCACCCTTTAAAGGATACAAAGAAGATGGAGCCAGGCTCTCTTCCATAGTTCCCAGTGCTCGGACAGGAGGCAATGGACACAAACAAGAATATGGAAATTCTGAATATCAGGCAGCACTTCTGCATAGTGCAAGTGAAAATGCACACTCCCCAGAGGCTGTAGAATCTAGCCTTGGAGATCTCCAGCAGCTGCCTGGACATTGTTCTGGGTGGCACTGCTGGAAAGGGGTTGGGCCAGGTGAACCCAGAGGTACCTGACTATCTCAACCATTCTGTGATTCCCCTTCATCTGCCTTCTTTACCTCCTTCTCGTCTCAGCTCTACTGCCAGAAGCTTCAATCCCACACAGGCATCCAGAAGTCTTTCCATCCCCATAATGCTTGCACCCAAGCGTGTAGCAATGACATCTAAAGATAGAGGTTGTCCTGACTCCAGCAGAAGATCAAATACTCCTAACTCACAGGCAGTGAACATAACCTGGAAGTGAGAGAAAGGGGGTCAGGTGAAAGCACTGAGGCTAATTGCATGGCTTTGATGAAGAAAATAAAATAATTTTTTTCAGGCAAAAACTATTTCAGTCCAGCTAAAAATTCTCTAAGCATTAATAATACCATATAATATACCTTATAGTGCAAGATTTTTTCAGTTTATTTTCCTTTGTTGGCCAGCCCAATGAATTTTTCAGACTTACAAAGTTTATACTTAAGGGCCATTCTTAAGTTATAAATGTTCTTAAACGTACCTTAGCTTCAGAACACATTTACACATCTCACTTGTTTTTTGCCTGGAGAACTTAAGCAAAAGCAGGATTGTGAGTTCGTTGGCTTGGTTTTATCTGGGAGAAGGAGGTCATTCATTTTTTATTTTTTTTTACCCTTCAGCTATAATGAAGGAGTGGATATTTCACTCTGTGGACCCTCTTTGATTAACGCCCACATACATGACTGATTTATTTTCAGGGACTGAAGTCCTTGGCTACAGCAGACTCCCTGGGGAAGGAAGTTTTGTCTCAGCCCAAAGGGCTGCCTTGTTCAGGCCAACAGAAACATGCTGTCTTTTCAGAAAGAAGGATAGTGTACATATCAGCCTGCAGACAGATATGTATATTTATGTATGCCTAAAAAGAAAAATAGCCTTCTCCAGCTGTAAACAGTTAAGTTTGTAAGTAGAAGATAATCTTTTTTATTGCTCATCTAAAAGCCCTCAGAATGTGCACAATGTCATCAGCTCGTTGTACTATCTGTATCTAGAGTGATTTGATGAAGCCCGTGGGAAGCTATTTTTGACCTCAGTGAAAACAACATGGCTTAACAAAGTTGAGACTGTTTCTCAAAAACATTGCATTGCCTTTAATTTTGCTGGTGCTGGGCAATCTTGTTTCTCACAATGCAAAAAGGTCCATCATCCATTTTTTTCCTCCCTTCATTAAGTGTTCTGGAGCCTTCGGATGCACCAGCATTTGAAGACCTCTGGAGTGTATTCCTTTTGTTACCAAATTGGCAAGGGATGCAGCAGGAACCAGTAGGAAAGGTAACTAAAGTTGTACATAAAGAAAAGACCTCCACTGCACTGGAAGGCAGAATTTTTCTGTCTATGTGCACACACAAAGGCAAACAATATCAGCAAGCATGAAAAAAATTAAAACTACTCATTCTTACCTTGTGCCTTAATCAGATACTGTCTAGATAGAATATAGTTTTGAAAAAGACCACCCTTTTAAAGTTGAAATGGGACAACACATGGAAGTTACCAAAATTGCCTTCTGCAAAATACACACACACAAAAAAAAAAAAAACAAAAAAAAAACCAAACACGTGAGAAGGATGGAAGCTCTCTCGAAGCATACTTGAAAAATCTCACCATTTGTTGGGTGTGAAGAGGGCAAAGGCAGAAACACAAGGCAGTCTTCCAAGCCTCAAGCTCCAAACAAAAAAAAAATAGGTGAAATCCTGTGATGTAAGGAGCCTTGCTCATTTAAGGTAGTCAGACAACAAGCTCTCAGCTATAAACCACTATATTTCAAAGCCTCAAGCAGAGACAAGATCAGCTCACCCAATCTTCCAAAGGTCAGTGGGTTCTCAATAAACATTACCTCTAACCTGAGGAGCCAACATTTTCAAACTTTTGTCTTTTCAGATTTCCTTCACAGCTAGATAAGTAGATAGGATCACTTTCTACAAGACCATTTTCTTTCCAAAGATTTGATTAAGGAACTAAGGTGAGATTCCTTGAGTATTTCTTTCAGTATGCTTTTAAGATTCCTATCTAAGTCTGATTTATGGCTCTTACCTTTGAGACTAAAAATCCATTGCTGTATTGAAAGATGATTTGAGGATAGCCAAGGTCTTCTGTGGAGCCCATCTTTCTTTAGTACTGAGGCACAGATTCTCTGCTCCTCTTAATTTAAATAAGCTTCTTTCCACTAGGCACAGCACACCAGCTGATCCACTTAATCTCAGTGCTTCTGAGAAATACTTTGGTTGACAAACACATAAGCTAAGTCATTTAGTTTCAATGTTTTTTTCTTTTGTTGTTTTCTTTGTTTTTTTTTTTTAGCCAGCTCCAACTATTTATTTGCATCTTTTATTATTAAACACAAGGCTAAGAAGTGGTGCAGAATAAAGTTAAACCATCGATTCAGTGATGAATTAGTATGATGTTTCTGAAGTATCAACTGAAAGTTGAAAATATCAGTGAAAGATGAGCTCTGAAGAACTCACTACAGAGCAATAATGAGGAACCTGAACTCATTATATAGCATCAAGAGTTCATAAACCAAACTTGGGTCTTATTGTAGGCTTCTTCAAACACAGTTCTATCCCATTGCACAGTTGTCTTTGTGCTGGGAGACATCCCTACATCAGGGAGCCCAATGAACTGTGACCAAAGGACAGAAGATAAACTGGTGACATACTTCTTCAGAAGTGAAACTGGGACATTCTCATGGGTTACAAATGGAGTGTGCACTCAATTCTTATAGTGGTCTCAACATCCAAGCCAAGCCAAGCATCTTTGACCTCCACAGTTCTACTCATCCATCAATCACTAGGAGCTAGCAGCACACACACAGCATTTATCTTGATCCCACTGAAACAGGGACCCGTTCAGATCAGCATAGTGTGCACAGAGCATTAAGGCTTACCCATGCAAATAGAAGACCAGCATTACTACCACAAAGCAGGCAGGAGGAGACCTGAGAAGTGCTGTGATGGGCACAGGTCCACAGACTGCCATGAGGCACACCCTATCCAGAGGTACAGAAGCAGCAAGGCCAAGCAGAGGCTACAATGTCTGCCGTCCTGATCTGTCACACTTACCAATTTGCTAGAACAATTGTTAACTTGAGCAAAGTCTACAAGGAACTGTTTACTCTTTATGCTTTCCTGCATTTTGCAGGTGACAGTGAGATGATCTGCAAATGACACAGATGTGGAATGGATTCTGAGGATGCAAGAGAAACTTCAATAACTGAAAGTTATTGTAGTAGACTATGTAATCCTTTTGACAGTCCATATTTTCTTTACATTCTTTTCATTATAGCCAGAAGATACTGCATTTGTTTAGCCAGTAATGAAACAACAGTGACACACAAACTAAGTCTTGAGGTAGGTCATTAGCCTTTTTCCCTTCTGTATACAGCTCAGGAAACATAGATGGTTTCTATCAACACAAGTTTGTCTTGCATTACCAAAGTACTTCAGCCAAGCATAAAAAAAGCTACAGCATACCCCAACTACTCAAACACTTGGAGCTCACAATCATGGACAACAAAGCCTGCAAGTACAGTTATATTGCTTTGCTTGATGTGTCTGTACAGGTTAGATTCTGCTGGTTTTGTAAAGTGAATGCTGCAGATCAAACCATAACTTCCTGCCAGTAACTGTTGTATCTGTGTAGCTTGCATTTAACAAGAAGACCAGACAACAGATTTCAGTAACACAGCTACACCAAAAAACAAGCATCTTCCCCTGCTGTCTCCACATCCCAAAAGTTAGTAATCAATCACAGATGCCATTTAGGTACTGCACATGCAATAAGCAATCATGATTCTGCAAAACTCATTCCCTTGACCAAATCTACAGCCATTCTCCCCAGTTCCTCAGATCCATTTTAAAGACAGTTCTACAGGAAAAGAAAACTCTTAAAAACTTCTCAATTATTGTAGTTCTAACTAAATAAATAGATGGCTATGTGCTCAACTGATAGAGCATTGTTACGAGCCACAGATCCACTCAACTTAAGGCAAAGCTGTGCAAGTGGATCTGGTTATAAAATGACCACACAGTCGCTTAAACCACCTGGAGTACTTTTTCAACTGACTAATCCATCTGTTGAGGACACCAGATGTAATCATCTAATGAGATTACTACCAGCAGTGAGATATAGGGAAGGAGGGTTATGGATAACACTCATCAGATTGATGCAGAGCCACACACTGTGTTGCTGTTTCCAAGTAAATTGTTACTGGGGCTTAAAGCCTAAGCTCCTCTTAAGATAAAAATGTATTCATGAAGATGAACTTGCAGTGGCTTTCTTCCTCTGAAACCCCCATCAAGGTTTTTGTCATAGCACTTAGATCACACACAGGCTCAAGCTGATACTTCAGGTTTCTGTTCTGGTGATAAATTCATCTTTGCACTACAGACAAATATGATAAAAACAAAACACCATTTTTTGTATAACACTTAAATGAAATGATTAATGAATAAAGCAGATTTCAAGTGAAATTAATATGATTGCTGGTGAGAAACGACAGCTGGAAGTATTTTCATGCATGCAACCTTCTTTCTGAGCAATAAGAATAGATTTCAGGGACATGACTACAACAAGCTCCCATAAAACCAGTATGGAAACAACTGTTCTCTCTAACATTATTAAGCCTCTGAACATCATCAGCTATTTAGCAGATGTCAGTTGGCCTGGAAATTCATTAAGATAATAGGTGGTGCAAGCCAAGACAGTATCGTACCTTTTTCTTTGAAACAGAACATCCAGTTTCTGTGAAATGTTCACTTTTTTTCACTTCTTGTTCTTCTCACGTTTTACAAGAGCAACTTGACTTGGTTATCAGTTTTGAAACCAACTAATTTTAGTTTTTCCTGTTTACATTGCATACACTACTGACAGACATTTGTAGTGGGCAGGTAATCCTGAATACCCAGCACAGTCTCCTCTTACCTCAGTTTACCTTATAGGAGAAACTCTGACTGAGAACACCTTTTGAAGTCACAAGCAATCTGTTACTTCCAAACTGAGCTTCAGTGGCAAGTCTACCCATGGCTTGGCATGGGTAAGCACCCCTTTTGTATCACCAGCTGATACATGTCAAATGAGTGTTACAGCCTTATGCTCTTTGCAATCAACATTTGAGCCAGACAGCAGAAGGGAAAGACACTGCTATCCGTTCCCTGGTTAAGGCAGAGAGTAGTGGACACTCCTAGTAGTACCTCCTAGGTGATTACTTGGGAATATGTCCATAATCACACAGAATTGCAGGGAAGATCTATGTGATAAATAAAAGGTGACAAACAAAGGTGTCCTTCCTCAGACACTTCCTGGGCAGGTTGAGACTTCTGACTGGAGACTGCTGTTCCCCCACACCATTAACCCTTTGTGTTATCCTACAGTCATTTCAAGGACAGCACTCCTGAGCATCCCACCCAGACCAGGTGGAGCTTGCATCACAGCTGCCACAGTGCACACATGACTAGATTAGTTACCAACTAAAAAAACATCCCAGACAGCATTATAGTTTTAGAAGTTGTACCTACTCTTATGGCAAAGCTAATCTACAAATCTATTGGGAGGTAATAGATGCTGTCAGGGGATATGGCATATATGAGGAAAAATGGTACAGTGTACTTTCTGTATTACAATTAGAAAAAATAGAATGGCCATGCATACCAGGCCTTCAGCCTGCTATCAGATTCAGTACAACAGAAAAATACTGGTACACTTCCTTTTGATACCAATGAAATAATACTTACACGTAATAACATGAGATAGCTTCCACATACCTCATACTGAAGGAAGAGTACAACTAGTTTGTGGCTTCAAGCACACTCTAGAGACAGCTCTGCAAATTTATTGTGATGCTGTAACAGAGATTCTGCAAGTAACACGCTTATCAGGCTGGAGAAGGACCACGTCAATATAGCACCATGTAAGCTTAATGAAATGGCTGTCATATCAGGATTATAACCAAACCTCAAAGGCAGCATACCAGACAGGCAATACTTATATTTTCTTTTAATCATAATTTAAAAAAAGTAATTAACCTGTATAGTAATAGAAGACAACAGCAGTTGATTTTCCTTACCCATTTATAAATTAAGGCACATACCAAACTAGTCAGTTTAATTGCTGCCTTATCTAATACCTGTACCCCTGTTATAAAACACAAGCAGCTGCAAGTCTCTTACATGATCCTGTACATATTCAAAATTGCCCTAAAGCTGACAGCTGATGTGATGTCCAGACAGCACTGTTTGGTTATCAACTACACAATCCTGTGCTTGCTACCTTGGAAGCCACTGTTAAACTTTCCAAGACACTATTTCCACATAACATTTCAAGTGTTTTATTAGCACAACCTAATAGCTCATATACCTTTATTTTATGTCACTGAATAGCTTACTCTACGAATGCAGACTTAATTAGAAAAAAATACGAATATAGTAATGGCTTTAGTAACCACTTCTTATTCATCCAAATTAGTTCTGGCAACTCATGTATTATCAAAATTACCATGGCAGGCAGCAAGCAGATGAAAAGCCTCACAACACACTGAAGGGCTTGGAGCATTCCCATGTGCAAAAAGTAGTTTCTGTTGAATAAGCTTCTCTTCCAGTCACTTAGTGCACATCGAGGCCAGGAAGTAAAATATTGGACTGAGAGGCTAGCAACTGCAGAGACACATCAAGACTGAAAATTCTTTGGGGAAAAAAAATATATATATATACACATATATAGTTTCTTCCCCATCTTGCTCATCCAGATCCTTAACAATCTGATATAAATGCTGATATAAATGCTGATATAAATTTCTATTTCTAGTCACTTCACAAAGGTAATAAATTAACAGATAAGAACACAACAAATGGAATAATACATATATAACTTTGATGCAATGCAACAAAACTAAGGCATAGCTCATGGCAAGTCAACGCAAAGAGTCAGGTAACCACTGGTACATAATTCTCATAATCCAATTTCAGGAGTTAAACAGGCAGATACTTTTGCAGGAATTCTCACAGTTGGATTCCTAGTAGCTAAATGCCTGAGAGTAAAGTTAGCAGAGTAGTCTTAAGTGTGAGTGCAATATATATATATGTATGTCCAATATTCAACCATATCAACATAAATTCAGTATTTCAGATGTATTAGTTTTTAACTCTTAGCAAATGTTAAGGAAGGTGTAGACCAACTAATTTTATCAGCTTCTCTTCAGCTCCTTAAAGTCAGTCTTGCAAATACAAGCAGTCAGAGAAGCTTTAAGAAACTGGCATCGTAATACTCTTCCAGAAAAGGATAAAACATCAGTGATTGCAACATTTTAGCTTCTAGAAGCCACTATAAAGTCTGCTGGTATTCCAGAATCTTTCATTTGAAACACAAAGAGCCCTAGAATATACTTGGTGGAGATATAATGACATACAAATACAGAACAAGTGATTATTATCAAAAATAACATTCTTTAAGTTACTGCATCACCGAGGTTTATGAAGTATTACATACACATACCTCAGCCATAATAAAAAACTTTAATAAATGGTATTGGGTAGAGCAGAGCATAATTTATAGCCATATCTCATGTATCAGAAGATTACAGTCTCAACTCTTTTCAAGTTGTTTTTTTTGTTTGTTTTTTAACAGTTCAAAGCCATCATCAACTCAGACTTTGGAAACCAACAACAGAAACATGGTGGCACCCACTACAGTTCCACAGTACATCCATACTTATCACATTTCCTTGAGCTGTAGAAAAATATATGAGCAGGTTTTCAACTGACTAGCTTGAGGGTGCTGCTGGCTCCTTGCAGCATGAAAGCATTCAGCTTAAGGCATCACGATCAAGCTCACATACAGTGAAATAGACTAGAACACGCCTAGTCTTGGATTACCAACAGAAAGAATAGATTGAGTAGACACAGAAGCTGGTCTATAAAGCACCACGGAACCATGTCATTTAGTTGACTAAAAATTACCTTGCAGTTCCAGGTATCATAGGATGGTGTTATTTTATTAGGTTTTTTTCCTGGAGTCCATGTCACTGCATCTCACTGAGCAAGAACCAACCAAGCTCCACCAAACTGTTCACAGCCAGATCCAGGGTACAAGGAAACAGGATGCAATATTCATTTCAGTGGACTCTGCACTGAAAAGACTTTGAAAAGCTTTGAAGAAAAACATGCATCTGAAACAACACTGTCAAGTGTTAAAATGAGATGAAAGTCTGCACTAAGCATTTAAAAGGCAACTTTAAGTAGTAGTTTTAAGAGGCTGTGACTGGGTTGAGCTGGCTGGCTGAAAGACAACTACCTTCATATTCCCCCTTGGCATTTCAGGAAGTAAGCATTTGCAAGTAGCTTCAAAGCACCTTTAGACATTCAATCAACTGAGCACCTTATGTTACTGTACTTTTTGGATGTTGTATGAAGACAGCACTCAATATAAGCTGTGTCAGGCTAAGCAATCAAAGCCTGACAGATTAATATCTTTCCCCTTGCCTCCCTCAGCCCTACTTCTCTGACCTTTGACACTGGACTGGACATCAGGGGAACTGAATTTAATCGCCTCAGGCTGGGATACCAAGACTGCTCTTGAAGCCTTCTTTAAAGTAAAATGAAAAAAGAAACAAAGAAACCTATCCAGCACTGCCTTCTTTTGTATCAACAAACAATATCCGCTGGATTTTCCTAACATGAACATTTTTTTTATGACTGCCACTGCTTTAACTGCTTACACATTTGGCAATAACATAGTGCATTTACAGTCTGAAAACCTCCTGAAAGTAGCACTGCAAACTACTATTTCCCCAATTACATATATTAATCTTCAAGACCCTGACATAAATCCCAGTGAAATCCACAGGACATGTGGAAATACTAACAAGAACCCTAACCCTGAGCTCAGACACTGGTACTCACAGCCTTAGTTCAACCTCTTACAGGACTGCAGATGGAATCACAGTTGTTTTCTTTTTCCCTTCCCTTAAGTATAACGTTACCATGGCTAGCATGTCAGTTATTTGATAGCAGGCTAAAAAGAATTACAGGAATTTACAAACAGGCATTCCATCAAAACTTGGAATCAGCATTATACTGGGTTTCAGCCAAATCATTATAAAATTTATGTTTATCTTCCAGTAGATAGATTTCTAACACTTCAGCAAAGATTGTAGAAAATTGACTCATCAACAAAAGCAGCTGCTCAGACTTCAAGAGACCGGTGGTACTGAGATGACTAGCTAAAATCAGTCTATGGATTCAAGGAGAGAAGCACAGATGCACTCCCCACATCAGCGTGGGGAAAGCCGCACCCCAAGAGTACACATCCTGCTGAATTAACAGGGGACATAGCTGTACATCACAGGACTGTCAAGATGAGCAGCTAAGCCTCATTACTCAACCCTTCTTTAAAAATAAAAAATGATTCTCATACAACAATTCTGCAGATATTAACACTGACACATGAAAACAGCAACTTCAGTTCACAGGAAACAGATTCTCTTTAATTTTACCATAAAAAGGCAAAATAAACTCGTTCACTTTAACGTTATAGCTTTTAATATTCCTGAGCTCCATTTAGAAGCATATTCTTAGATGCATTTAACAAGAGACACTGCAGCCTTACTTTTCAACACCGCAAGTAAAAATAATTTAGCAAGAAGGCCCCTTTTTCAAAAGACAATGGCTAGCTCTGTACGTACCTGAAAAAAAGCTTTAAGTGGCTCCACACCACTCAAAGTAATTAAAACCCATGTAAGTCAACAAGGCAACAGAACAACTTTTCAACCTTTTTACCACTGATTCTTACTTCCTACACCAGTGTGCCTTTCTTACGTACAAAGTATTACTATACAAAGGGCATCACATGCCAGAATAATTTGGGCAACAAAGCCTGGCACTATACAGATGTATGGAGGAATCACAGCAGTTTAAAAGATTTCCTGCATATCTTTATAGTCAGCTTTAAGAATCACATGAAAGTCTGTTATCTGTCTCAATCAGCAAAACTCTACTTTGTTAAACATGATTTCATTAAGTGCACCAGAAAGCATTTTAGATAAATCTTGTATGCCATAGCTTGTCATGACTGTAGCTTCTGTAACTGGCAAATATGTACTTCTCAAACCAAGTTAGGTGATGAAGAGAAAGTAAGTCAGCTGACATTAAAATTCAGAAAACTGAAAAATCAAGGAAGCAGATTGGATTTTAGCACTGTAGAAATTCAAATACAAGCAGAGGTGATTACATCTACGTTGTGGTAAAATCCTAGAAAGAGACAACAAAGCACAACAGAACTTTAGAAAAAAAAAACAATCAGGCATCTATTTTAGGGACTAGATGCAAGTTACGCATTGGTTTAATAGAAGGTTTTCTTATAGCAGTCACACCAGTGAGGTCTCAATTACGACCTGCTGGCCCTTGTGTCCAACCACAGCCTTTTCAAACAGTCGGAGCCTCCACTATCCACTCCAAGTACTCCTGTGCTTGCTCAGTGATCTCCTCCGGTACCTCCGTTTTCTGCTCGAGCTTCTGCGACTACGACTTTTTTCTCTTCTGTCTCTTTTACGTTCACTACTGCGAGTTCTTCTATAGTGTGAACGTCTGGGGCTTACACTTCTCCGTCGAGGACTATGACTTCGTCGAGGACTGTAGCTTCTGCTAGAGTGTCTATAATACCTCCTTTCCCTCCTCCGTCTTTCATCCTGGTAACTCACATCTCTTCTGTGCCTGCTTCTCTCTCGTTTACCCTTACTCTCATCGGTGTTTATACTGCTACATGAACGGCTCTTTCTTCTCCTTAGCTCTGTGCTATGTTTGCCTTGCTCACAGCGCGACTCCTTCCTGCAGGTATTCTTCTGCTGGTCGTTGGCAGGAACTCGTGACAGTACACCTGAACTTCTTTTCTCTGAACACCGCTCTGAGTCTGTGGCATGAAGTTTCTGACCTTCTTTGACATCAACTCTGTCATTAATACTGCCGTTCAAATACTTGCACTGAGTATTTACGCTCTCAGGGGATGGCAGTTCTCTTTGAGAGTCTGATGCAGGTCTGCCTGCAACAGCCTGTCCTGAGGTAGAAGTGATGCAGCTGGATGACACAGTGTGTGGAACATCACTAACAGTTTTCACAGTGCCAGAGAGAGATGCTTCTGTTTCTTCCTTGCTTTGATGAACTGCATCCATTTTCTTGCTAAGAAGATTGTTCAGTAGTTTCTCCCTCAGTTCTTTTTCTTTCCTTTGCAACCCCAGTGCTCTTTCTTTTTCTTCTTCCACACGTCTGAGCTCAGCCTCCTGAAGCTTTCGTTTCTCCTCTAGTTCCTGCAGACGGATCTTTTCTTCATTTTGTTCTTGTTCCAAAAGCTTTACTGTCTGAAAGACAATCAAAGGGGAAGTCAGAGTAAATATTTATAGATCTATTCATGCTTCCAATATCACAAAAGCAGCAAACTGGTAAGAAAAAAAAGATGTCTTTTGAACAGAAGCTGACCATTCTAAAACAAGAGGGTTGCTCCCCCTGTTACAGAAGAGAAAAATAAAGAAATAAAAATTAAAAAAGGAATGCTGTAACATGCAGTTATTGTAAGGTGAAATATCAGTGTAACACTGACAAGAATTTTATGAATTTAGTTTGAGCAGTTTCACAATGCAAAGAAAAGCTCAATCTTTATGCATCCTTAGTATGAGGAATGTAACACACAAGCAAGAGCAACATCTGTAACTTGAAATATTTGAAAATTCTCAGGGTCATCACTTGAAGGTTTCAGTCAAACTAAAACTTTCTCCTAGTTTTGTGACCTGTGACTACTTTACAATGGGTCTACTAAAAAAATAAAGCAGTCTATGTAGAAACGAATTCTCATATTGTCAATCATTTTAATAACACATGATACTAAAGAGAAGACTGAAACTTTTAATTCTACCCCAGACAGCTTAGTGCAGTCCTCAATATTATAAAATAGTTCTATTTTCTGTCTATCGGTCTACTTTACTGTCACAAAGCCTGCAAGTATTTCTCTTTTTCTCCTAGCATACAATTGACCATTTAGCCCTTTATGAGCTCTAATTCAAAAATACCTTCTTCAAAAATACAGAACACTTGTCATTGCTGCAAAAAATATGTAAAGTGTATTACATAATACCTTAAACTTTATCCAAATCTTAATCGAATGCTTTCCTTCTCTAGTGAAAAAATAACATTAACACCTTTAGAGACAGAATCTAACATTCAAAACTTGTGCACTTGTACCACAGTACTTCTCCTACAGATAAATCATTCTACATGTTTTTTAAACATCAAATAATGAAACCTCTTTCTCTGAAACTGGAAAAAGTAGCTAGTGGAACTGCTGAATGCTAGAACAGAAAAAGTACCAACATTCATATTAGAAATAAGGAGGCCTGCATCTTAGCCTCTGTTTAACTAACTTTATCATGCTTACACATTCTTCTCCCGGCCTTTAGACCAAGACTGACAATTAGCCTTGGAAGGACTACAGATTCAAGCTCAGCCTTTCATTTACCTACGTATCTATTTTACCATGGGAGAAACACAGTTCACTGCAATGTTTTGAATTTCTGAACTACACAACAGGTTTAGTACCTCTCCTTAAGAAGCAGCAGCCCCCACTCCCTGCTAAGTCAGTTGTTCTGCTGGGTTCCTCATTAGCTTCTGCAATAAAATAATAGTTACCTTTGCCCTGCTTAGCAGTTCTGCAATGAGCCTGATGGACTGAAGATTTCTCTGAGCTAACAGAAGCTTCCTTTCTTCTAACTTTATCTTCTCTTGAAGTTTCTTCTGTTCTTCAGCTTGAAGTTTTTCAAGCTGCTTTTTGTTTCGTCGAACTTCACGATCTTTCTGCTTCTGTTCTCTCTTGCGCAATTTTTCTTCTCTTTTTCTCTCTCTCTCATATTCTTCAAGTTCTTTCTGCTTCCTAAAAGAACATTAGATTTTTAACTTGTCTAGGACAGGTACAGTTTTAAACTCTAGCTGTATACAAAAAGGAATTTTGTACTCTGAATTAATTTTCTTAATAGATGTTGTTGATTGCTGAATAATTGAAATAAGAAACAGTGAATTTTTTAGTCCTTACCTGTGTTGATAAAAAACAACCATCAGCTTGTGAATATTCAAAAACATGCTGGTATCCAAACATAAAATATGGTTATAAGAGATTAAAAAAATCATCTCTGATAGGATTGTTTTGCTGTTAATGATGCGTTATTGAGCAGCTGGGCATCAATCATCACAGCAAGACAAAAATTACCATACCAATAAATGTGGCTTGTGAACTGAACACAAGTATTTGTGACAATACAAATAACCTTACTGAGTAAATTAAACCATCTTACTGAAGCAAAACTGTTACATCACACTTTTAGAAACTGTTAAATACCTAAAAATTATGCAATGAGAAATGATACCCAACAGAACAACTGGACATCATAAAATCTGGAAAACAAATACTGCATTAACATTTATATTCTGAATAGCAGTTATATGACATCTGGATTTACATCCATTTTCTTAAAATATTACTGTTAAACATGCTTTCATCTTATTCTTTCCTAAAAAAAAATAATACCAAACAAACAAATAAAACCACTATTCTTCATCTCCAGGTCCCATAAACCCTGAACGTAACTTCCCTGAAAGGACTACAATATTCTCAGTTTTAAATGCTTGGCTTCCACTAAAGGAGTAAGTACTCCAAGTAATTAGTTGTTTTCTGTTGATGCAAGCAGGAATGAGGAATTGCAGTTTAGCTCTACTTTATTGCTAAAGATATAACTAAAAGCCATAAGCAGTAACTACCTTTCTTCCTCTCTCTGTTTTTCCTCAGCTTCCTTCTCCCGGCGTTTTTGCTCTTCTCTCTGCTTTTCAAGCTCCTGAAGCTTCTGCCTTTCGAGTTGACGCTTCTTAATTGATGCATCACTGAGGTGCTTTGTCGAGTCAAAAGAAACCTTTACAGAATACAATTTAAATCAGTTGTAAGTAAATAGAACAACAACAACAAAAAAACATTCTGTGATTTTATAACACTGATTCTACCCTGGTGCAAGCAGGGATCTGTAACACAAGCCACTGTTCTGTGGAAGACATGAACCACAGAGTACAAAACAAGCACACATACTGTGCAGTTCAATTAATTTAGACAGTGTAAAAGCAATGTTTCCATAAAAGTCCTGTAGAAAGAGTTGGACAATCTTGTGACCTTGTATGAAAGTGATCTATCTTGACAGTACAGACACAGCCTTCTCTCTCTGCTATCAATCCCAAGGCAGCTGCCAGGAAGGCATGCATACTCTTGCATAGAGAAACTAAATTTGGGAACCTCAATCCACTGCGTGCAAGTGACAGCTTGAATTTCACATCCCCTTGAGAACAGGAGGGCTAAGGTACAACATCTGCGCTTCAAATGAACAACTTTAGTTACAAGACAATAACTGACTAAACTAAAATCTTAATGAATTAATATTTGCACCTTCACAAATTACATACATAAATACTCAAGCCTTTTCCTGAAATCTACTTGCTGACTTGATGAATGTAAATTAAACATACTGAAATAAATAAGCAATTCAACTAGTATGTAAATACATAAGCAGTCTCCAAACATATCACAGCAAGCTTTCCATAGGACATACTGACGTAGATAAAGCATCTGAAGAGACTGACTTGTTCCGGATCACCTCCTGTCAACTTTACTTCCTAAGACAATGAGGTTACATAGAAAAAGATTTGGAGAACTCAGTATGTAAATATTATGAATTTGACACACTGGATTCACAGAGAATTTATGAAACAGGACAACATACTGCTTCAATGTTTGGATGGCTTTTCTGTTCACAAAGTACACTAACCACAATTAGCTCTGTATTCCACAGGCCATACAGGCCACAGGGCACTACTTCACAGTTCTGACACTTGACAATGCAGATACCAAATAAAAGCTGTCACTCTCCCCAGAGCTTCTAATTGTTAGTGTACACAAAAGAAAACATGCTTTAAAGCCAACCTTAGCAAGCCTGAACTTTCTATGAATTATTTTTTAAATTATATCAAATATGTATTACTTTCTAAAATCCATTTAGCAAGTAACACTCACAATATTTGGTAGTCCCTCAACAGTTTTCATTTCAGTGTTGTTTTTTTTTTTTTTTAAATAAATAAGAGTAAAACGTCACTCAACTTTGTTTACAGTCTAACAGCACGTTTATTCTATCACTTCCCTTTTAAAACTGCATTATGGCAGGTTCCCCAAACCGTACAGTAATGTCAGCTGATCTCACCACTACAGTAAACAACTGCAGGCTTTATGAAATTCACATTTATCTGTGCCAACAGCTTCTCACCTTTATATTGCAAGCCACAGCCTTGCCATCATCGCCTTTAAACATCAGCTTCATCCCTCGCAAGGCATTCATGGCTTTAATGAAACCTGCATACTCCCGATACTGAACATAAGCTTCAAAATTTAAATGGCCTCCAAAGCTGAAAGTGTGAAAATTTCTGCCAGTCATTTCTTCTCTGTAAGGGTCCAGCATGGGTATGTCCACGTTACGTATTTCTCCAAATTTCTGGAAAACTTTTGTAAGGACTTCTTCACTTGGCTTTTCTGAGCCAGAGTCCTTTGCTGCAAACCACTTACAAGGCAAGCCTTCGAGATGAATGGTATCTGGCCTTTCCCCTGGCAAAGTCTCATTCATATCTTTCGCATCACGGAAAAATGAGTCCCAGTCATGCCTGGTAGGAAAGTCGATCTTGTATTCTGCGGCACGAACTTTTAAAATGTCAGAGAAGCCACTCAGCTTGATTGTTTTGCCATCAAGGCATGCAAGAAAAGACTTGACTAAACTTTTGTTTTCAACCTCTCCTTCGAAGCGGATGAAATCCATCGTGCTTTTGGAAATCCGCAGAGTGGAAAACTGATGGGTTTGCACCATCCCTTTCAGTCTTTCCATCACTTCCCAGTTCGAAATGGACTTTCCAGGTTGCTTCAGCTGAGGAAGTGCCACACTGATGGTCATTTTTGTAATGGGTTTAAGGTATAACCCACAGGGAGCACAGAGCTCTACAGCTTCTGATGTATCATGAACTATCGTTGCAGCAGCCATAACACAGAAAAAGCACAGGATAAGAAAAAATAAATAAAATAAAGATGCAAGTTTAAGTTGCAGGCCCACAGTAGTCAAATAAAACAGCCCTTATCCGTAAACAATGCAATTCTTTGGACATTTAACCATTCCCAACCAACGTCTCTTAACACGAGAGTCAACTACCGAGCTAAAACTGAGCAGTACAAACATCTTAAATTACTTTACAACCGCCAGAACCTACAAATAATTAAAACTCAGCAAGGCCTCGGAAGAAAAGGAGCCGACGACAATCTCGGGCGCGCACGAAGCCGGCGAGCGGCGGCTCAGAAAGCAGCCAGCCCTGCTCCAGGGAGGAAGGAACGGGAGCGACGTCAGCCCGCTCCCAACAACAAACGCACCACAGCGGGGAGCGCTACAGCGGGCGCCCCGTTCACCGGCAGGAAGGCTCCTCGCGAGCTCCCTGCAACGAGACAAAAACACCCCCTTTATTTCTAAAGGCCCGCGGCCCCTCCACTGGACCTCGGCAGCCTCGCCCCTACGAACCGCGACGGCGGCCCCGAAGCGAGCGGGGCCACGCGACGACACCAGCAGCACCCCGACAGGCGCCGGCGGGGGCACAGCTCCCCGCCCCCTCCTCGCCTCACCCGTAGCCGCCGGGCAGGACCGGGTGCCGGCCGGGCCCCGCAGGAAACCGCCGCCAGCCCCGCGTGCCCCGCCGCGCGCAGCCGCCGTAGCTTCCGCTTCCGGACCGGGCGCGATGGCGGTTCCGCGGTGGCGGCGGCGGGGCGGGCGGTGGCGCATGCGCAATGGGCGCTGGTAGCGGCTGGCTTTTGTCGTGAGTGGCGGGTTGTGCTGTTCCGCTGTTTGTGCGCTCTCTCTGAGGTCGTAGAGTCGTTTGAGTTGAAAGGAACCCTTCAAAGTCATCTCGTCCAACCGCCTTGCACTGTACAGGGACATCTACGGCTCCATCAGAGCCCTGCAAAATCACAGAATTGTAGGAGACAGAAGAACTGTAGAGATCATGAAATCCAAACCCCCCCCCCCACCCCCCCCAGGTAGGAAGGCATCCGGACAGGTCTTGGATCCCTTCAGAGGAGGAGAATCCACAACTTCTCTGGGCAGCATGTTCCAGTGCTCTAGCTCTGACACTAAAGTTCTTCCTCGTGTTTGTATGGACTTCCTGTATTCCAGTTTCTGCCCCATGTCCTATTGCTGCACACCACCAGAAAGACTCCACCTCCATCAACTTGACTCCTGCTAGAATACATAGAAGCAGTGATGAGATCCCTTCTCAGCCTTCTCCAGAGTGAAAAGCCCCAGGTCACTCAGCCTTTTCTCATACAGGAGATGCTCCAGACCCCTCATCATCCTTGTGGCCCTCCACTAAACTCTCCAATAGCTCCCTATCTTTCTTTGTAACTGAACACAGTGCTCCAGATATGGCCTCACCAGGGCAGAGTAGAGGGCGAGGATCACCTCCCTCAACCTGCTAGTTGCATTCTTCTTAATGTACTCTAGGATCCCATTGGCCTTCTTGTCCACCAGGGCACACTGCTGGCTCACGGCCAACATGTAGTCTACCAAAACACTGGGGTCCTTCTCTGCAGAGCTCTTTTCTAACAGATCATCCCCCAGCCTGTACTGGTGCACACAGTTATTCCTCCCTAGGTGGAAGACTCTACACTTGCTCATGTTGAGCCTCATCAGGTTCCTCTCTGCCCAACTCTCCAGCCTGTCCAGATATTATTGAATGACAGCACAGTCTTCCGGTGTGTCATCCACTCCCCTCAGCTTTGTATCATCATATTACTTGCTGAGGAATACACTATCCATTCATCCAGGTGGCTGACAATTGTTGAACAAGCTTGGACCCAGCACTGACTACTGGGGAACACCACAAATTACAGGCCTACAACTAGACTATGTGCCATTCATCACAGCACTCTGACTAATGGATTCGTGCTTGACCTTGAATGTCTCCCAGGCACAGGGAACACCTACAAAGGAAGACAGCCTCTCACTTGCTGCTATTTGACCTTTCTGCTAGCTTGTGGTTTTCCTGAAAATCGAAGTCTATGTTTATGAAAAAAAAAAACAAAACACCACCAAACCACACAGGATAGAATTTCACTGCAGAAATGCAGGTGACTAGTGATATTTAAGATGCTGTGAGATATCCAGACCCCCATATACATGGGGTTGGACAATGTCCACAGGGCCTGCATACTGTCAGCTGGAGGCTGTGCTGGGTGACCTGTAGTATTCTGAACAGCAGAAAGTACAGGAGGTGGACAACTGAATTCAGTGCTGCCTTAGAGACTGTGAGTTCAGGGTCTTGCTTGGCTTTCTACTGCTTCTTCAAGAGGGCCTGAGGCTTCTCAGGTCCTGGGCTGAACCTCCTGCAGCTCAGCTGACAGATACATGGGTACCTCAGTTGGCTATAGTTCCCCACACCAGGAAGATGAATCCTGCTTCTGTTTAACAAATGGCTGTCTGCATGCAGAGGCCTGAATTCACAGCTCTTAGTCTTTAACTGGATGACATTCTTGGTGCTGTCAATATCCAGGAGTTGTTTAATCAACAGGTATGTGCATGGGAAAAGGAAGTGAAATATGGAAATTACTGATGTGTCTTCAAAAAAATTCACTAATATATATAATAGAATTGTAGAATCATTTGAGCTGGAAGAGAACTTTGGAGGTCATTAGTCCATAGGTCCATTACTCTTTTAATTTGAAACCATTTCCCCTTATCCTGTCACAACAGAAATTGCTAGAGAGTCTGTCCCCTTCGTTCTCTTAGTCCCTGTTTAGATACTGAAATACCACTATCAGGTCTTCCTGGATCCTTGTCTTCTCAAGGCTGAACAGCCCCAGCTCTCTCAGCCTGTAATTGTATGGAGGCGTTCCATCCCTTGGATCATTTTTGTGGCCCTCCTCTGGACACACTGCAACACATTTATGTCTCTCCTGTACTGAGGACTCCATATCTGGATGCAGTACTCCAGGTGAGGTCTCAGCAGCACGGAGTCGAGGAGTAGGATCACCTCCCTCGATGTGCTGACCATACTTCCTTTGATGCAGCCCAGGATACATTTGGCTTTCTGGGCTGTGAAGGCACACTGCTTGCTCATGTACAGCTTGCCATCCACCAGTAAATTTGCCATATGTATCCACATACCACAATACCCTCACCCTTGAATGTGCTTCCATTCTTCACTGATGTTCTGTTTGTATTGTAAAAAAAGTGCTGCTGTAGTGTACACAGGAAGCAATTGTTCATTTTGTTTGCTTTTTTGCTTCTGTTTTTCACAATGTACAAATGAAGGAAAATATTTGATAGACCACTGATGGATTCCTCATACTCATGTTCAGTGCAACCAAAGCTGTGTGCCAAGCACTGCATGCACAGAAGAAAGCCTGCCTCGTTCCCTGTGTCACCATCCCCCAGACTGAGGATCCCATGTTCTCAGAGAATTTCAGTTTGAACACTGGGTCCATAACTGCTTGTCCTCAAGTGCTGCTCTCAGTTACCTGCTGCAGATCTTCAGCCACAAGCTGCTTATGCTGCCTTACCCCCGTGCTTCCCAGTGGCTTACTCACTACAGCACCTTCCTGCTTCTGTTCCAGCATTTTGAAACAGGCGTCAGGTCTCACCTCAGATAAAACTCCCATCTGGTGAGAAACTGAGACTACAATCACCCCCAGCAGCAGACTGGTGTTAACCACTGTGTGGAATCATTGAATCATCAAATCAAAATCATCAAAATCATCAAATCCAACCACAAACAAACTGTACTACCCTAACTCTGGGAACCCACTTCTAAATTATTTCCTTTAGCATAGCATCCAGATGGTTTTTAAAAACATTTAGGGATAGTGACCCAAGCACCTCCCTGGGGAGCGTATTCTAGTGCTTAACAACCCTTTCTGTAAAGAAGATTTTCCTTATATCCAACCTGGACATCACCTGGCACAACTTGAGGCCATTTCCCTTCATCCTGTCACCTGTCACCAGTGAGAAGAGACCAACCCCACTCTCACTGCAATCACCTTTCAGGTATTTGAAGATAGCCTTAAGGTCTCCCTCAGTCTCCTCTTCCCCAGACTAAATAGCCCTACCTCCTTCAGTCTCTCATAAGGCATATTTTCCAAGCCCTTCACCAGCCTTGTTGCCCTTCTTTGGGTCTGCTTCAGCACCTCAATGTCCTTTCTGTATCGAAGTGCCCAAAACTGAACACAGTGCTTGAGGTGGGGCCTCACCAGTGCTGAGTACAGGAGGAGGATTACTTCCCTAGTCCTGCTCACCACACCGTTGCTAATGCAGGCCGAGATGTTATTGGCCTTCTTGGCCACCTGGGCACACTGCTGGCTCATATTCAGCCAACTGTCCATCAACTCACCAAAGTCTCTTTCTGTCAGGCAGCTTTTGAGCCACTATTCCCCAAGTCTGTAAGGTTGCTTGGGGTTGTTGTGACCAAAATGAAGTACCTGACACTTGGCCCTACTGAAACTCATACCATTTACCTTGTACCACCAATCCAGTCTATCCAGGTCCCTCTGTAGCACCCTTCTTCCCTCTGGCAGACCAACACTCCCTCCCAATTTAGTGTCATCTACAAACTTACTGAGGGTGCACTCAATCCCCTCATCAAGATCGTTGATAAAGATGTTAAATAGGAGTGGCCTCAGTACTGGGCCCTGGGGGACACCACTTGTGACCAGCCACCAACTGGATTTAGCTCTGTTGACAACTCTTTGGGCTGTCCAGCCAGTGTATCACCCAGCAGAGCATATGCCCATCCAAACCATGGGCAGCCAGCTACTCCATGAGGATGTTGTGGGGGACAGTGTTGAAGGCTTTACTGGAGTCCAGGTAGACCGCATCAACAGCCTTGCCTTCATCCACTAAGCAGGTCACCTTTTCATAGAACAAAATCAGGTTTGTCAGACAGGATCTTCCATTCATGAACCTGTGCTGACTGGTCCTGATCATGTGGTTGACCTTTAATTGACCCATATGACAAAGGTTTTTAACCTGGTGCTTAACTACATCTTTACCCCTAGAGACTAAGCCAGAAATAAATATTATGAATTTTTAAAGAAAAAGAGTAAATTGATGCTCTGAAAAGTTACAAAATGCCAGCATTGGTTTTATTCATGCCACAATTATAATAACTATCAAAGTCATTTTTTTCTGACTTACACAAAGTTGAAAGAAATGTTATAAGGATGACATTTTGTAGCACTGAAAAACAGGTGCACAAGAAGTAGTAGTCATAATGTGCATTACTTATGAAAGTTGTAATCAAACATAGATGCCACAGCGATCTTGTCCTTGAGTGATCTTGTCCTTATTTCAATTCATCATTTTTTCTCATATTTTCTTCCCCTGTTCTTTTGAGGAGGGACGGTGAGAGAACAGTATGGTGGAGCTGAGTTACCTACCCATGTGAAAACACCACAGACATACATTGTGCGACATGCCCTAAAAAAATAACTAACTAAAATCTTCTTTCTTTTCATTTCAGTAGATGATCACACTGTCTGACTATAACCTTTTTCTCTTCAGTAGTTACAACACTTTGAATCCCTTAAAAGTTCACTAGAGGGAGCCCTTGTTATTTACAGATCTGTAATATACATATTCATTAAAAAAAAAAAAAAAGTTATAAACAGCAGAGAGTGGGTTTTGTATTCCTGCCTTAATATAGTCATTCTTCCTTTCTTGAAGGAGGATGTGAGTCTGTTAGCTATGCGTGGTCTTATCTGTGTAATTCTGCTCTTCCTGAAGTTCATCATTTTCTTGACCTTAATGGTCACCTGTAGTGATGCACGCAATATGTTACGTGAGTGTTTACATAAACTGAAACAACAGAACAGTATAATTCCATTTCCTTTCCTCCCATCTTCCTTCCTCTCCCTCCCCCCCCCCAAAAAAAAAACCACGAAAGAATAAGAAAAACTCTTTTTAGTTTAAAATTTAGCAGTAGATCTGGGAAAAACGATATATCTCCCATTCTGAGCTAAATCTTCCTAAACTTTAATGTCCAGAAATTTTTCTAGCATGTATCTTTTTAAAATCAGATAGAATAGGTGTCACTCACAGTTATTTTCAATGTGCTTTCTGTTTTCTTTGTCATTGAACACAGCATATCTTTTTTGTTTACTCTCACACTGAAGAGAAAACAGCGTCATTCATTGTGCCTGCAGTTTGTTGCTGGTATTTGAAGGTGGGGGCAGCAGCACAGAGACTTGAATTAACAGACTGCATAACTGTTGAAGTGACATTTCTGAAGTGTTCTTAAGCAGACAACATTCTTTCTATATATTCACCCTGCCCTCCCCACTTGTTTATCATCTAATACAGAAAGTCCAGAGTCATTTTGATTGATCCTGCATAAGTCTAGACGACTACAGCATTAATCTGTTTCAGCAGCAGTGCCTAGACCCCAGCCTTGCTTCCTAGTGCATGTGTTGAGGAAAGTCAGATGAATGAATGGCAGAACGCTGGGCTACATTACTGTAGTTGCTGCTTTTTGCTCCTGGTAATCCTTCGTCCTCATTTTCCAGGATCTGACTTTGAAATCTGAAATGCTGGAAAAAAAAAAAGGAGGATGACTGAGGTGTATCACATTTGGTTTGCTCATAACGCTGCTTTTTTTTTTCATACTGACACACTGTCATTATATCTTAGAATGAGCTTCAAGGGCTTGATACCTCTTACAAAGTGCCTTATAGTATTTTTTCTTGACCAAATACTGGCTTGGTACAAATACTCAGATTAAGACAGCTTTATAAAATGAAATAATCATCATGTATCTTACACCACTGGCAAAGTCTTACTGAAGACTTTGTTTCTGGCCCATCCTATGTATAAACTTTTATGTCTGTATATGGACAAGCATACAAGCTTGGAAACTACACTACACATACTGATTACTCTAAGCTCCACTTGTAACCAGTAGAGATGCACAAGTTTGTGTAGGAGAAGACCACAGTGGCTAGGTCTCTCTCTGATCTTAAGAATTCTTGACTTTGCGCTAGAAAACGATGAGCTGCCCTAAGGTGACTCATGGGGTAAGTCACCCTTCCCTTCTGACTCTTGATAAATCTGTAGATAGGCACTTTTGAAGTTGTGATTTAAAAAAACAAAACAAAACAAAACAAAACAAAAAAAAGAAGCCCTGCTATCAGATATAAACTACTAAGTTATGTAGGCACTCACATAGGGATAATATTAACAGCAACTGACTTCCAGAGGCTGATAGCTCCCAAAAGGATTGGGGCGTTTAACTTACTGAAAACAAGGAGATATTCAGATCTCAGATGTTCTAGGACTAATTTCAGTGTACATCATGCAGCCTCCACGTGGAATGCTTTCATCAAGCTCCTAGTGAGAGTTCTGACCCCACACAGTTAAGCAGCACTGTTCTAATTACAGGGAAATTCATTCAATCGTGGCTATTTGTTACAGTTTCCTATCTCAGTCTCATTTGATTTTAGCTACTGCCAGATCTGGCTGGTAACTGTAATGCTAGCAGTGTGGAGCATGGAAATTTGATTAGCCACCAGAATAAGAGAACTTGCCAATATCCTTACAGACCTTCTTGTTCTAGGTCTTTCCATTAAACTTATGGGAAGAACTAAGCAATAAATGAGACTGTAAACACTGATAGGGGACAGAGTTTTGGGGAAGGCAGCTAGAACATTCTCAATGATTTTGCAGGATGAGAATCAAGATTAGTGAGTAAAAATCCACAGAAGTGACAATGTGTGTTGTCTGTGGAAGAAATTTGCAGGGATTAAAATCAACTACATCAAAGAGTATAAGAGAAGGAAAAGATTCAATTTGGGCAAAACATTTTAAACATTTTTGTTCTGTGCAATCGCATTTTCTCATAGAGGCCATCAGCAATGCTGTCTACATGAAAAGCTACTGTGAGGACTTTAAAGAAATATCATGCAGCTGCGGCCATCAAAAGGTCATTTTAATGTCTCCCTCAGGGCCTGCTGAGTGCCACAGAGCAACACCTCCAGTGGTTCTTCTGCCCAAGGGTCCCGAAGGCCATGCCAAATCTCAGCTATGTTGTAGGCAGTCTTGTCTTCTGTCCTAGCTTGCTGACAGGCTTTCTGCATTGACTTAGGACTTGGTACCTTGCCCTTGTCACCAGGAACTCAGAGGAGCCTGTCCTTCTCACGACCTATCCCTACCCTACAGTGCACTGACTGATGAGGGTGCTGTCTTACCTGCTTCAGGGCCTCCTCTTGGCTCACAGACCAGCCCTAATCTCACTGTTCACAAACAACTGCTATTTAACCTATACAACTGCTATTACAACCTATTTAAGCTCTACAGAGTTGGATGGAAGTAGTGAACTGAAGATATATTGAATCTTTGTCAAGAAGAGCATGGAGAAGTGAATGCTAAATGCTTGTTTGTGATAACAGATCCACAGAACACTTCCTCTTCAGCTGTTATGATTGGGTATTGCCCACATGCAGGTAATCAATAAATGGTAAGTTAAAATAGGATTTAGCAGTTTACAATGACAATGTAACAAGTTCTTAAAAGAGTTAAAAGGATCTTCTGTTTAATTTCTTCTTTTGCTGCTTTTGCATATGCAATTGTCTTTAGTTTCACTTATAACTTACAGTGACAAGCCCCAGAAACATAGAAATTTGACTCTGGGTTCTCCTAAATTGCTCATTTCTATGCTTAAAGTGGTAACTTTGATTCTGGTCCTTGTTTTAGAACAGATTCTCTCGTGACTTTGGGCAAAAATACCCCTATCTGAGCATCAGTTCTTACTGAATCTTATCTTCTAGTGTAGTGCTGACAGATTATAAGCAGAGATTTTATTTTTGCATTTTATTTTGAAGTGTATAATCAAAATAATCATTACTATGCCATATGAAAAATATAACTTTTTTTTTTAATGATCCCCATGGCGAGCAAATGAAGCCATCTTTTTGCAAGGGTCTTATGGTAGAGCTCAAGAAGCCAGCAGCTCCTGCAGCAGTAATAGATTGAAGCCTATCAATTGTTAACAGCTAACTGTCTTTCTCATAGCTGACAGAACTCTGAAGAGAGATACAAGCACTGGAAAAATTGCCAGAATAAGAAATGATATTGTCAAAAAGTGGCAGAAAATCTAAAAATGAGTGGAAATAAGACTTTTTTCTATTGACATCAGCTTCAGATATAGCATAGTTTGTCTTGACCTGCACCATGGGAAAATCTCACACATCATGCCCGTGCAGGATTTACACACGTAGTCAGTGTGTAGATATTCACATCGGTCTTTGGAGTTTTCAGTATTCTGTCTGCAGGACTCATATCATCACTGCAGGTGAGATGTTATCCCTGTCTGGGGTTTCTGAAGCAGTGTATTCTATTCTGAATTGAATATTTTTTCTTTCTTTTCATTATTTTTCCATTTAACCTGTACTTTCCCATTCTGTTTGCAGGAATACACTAGGTGTGATGGGAAGAGTGGCAAGGGGAAAGAAGTTACAGGTTGTCTTATATTTCATATCTGTGAGCAGTAGTAATCTCTGATATAATGAAAACACCATTAGAAGTAATAAAGCAATGTTTTTCTGGAAGGGAGGAGGAGGATGAAATAATTCTTATCAAGTAATCTTACTTAAAAGTAATGAAATCTAACTTAACAGTATATTTTTTTATCTACATAGGCTACAGTCTGATTAGTTTCTCTCTTCTAATTTGCTATGAAATAATCCATGAAACAGCCTTGAAGAAAAAGGTTATTTAGGTTAGTGCAAGGGGACCTAATTATGAGTTGCAAGACAGCCTAGTTATGAGTCATAGGACATGAAAGGGAAAATGTCACTGCTGCAAGATCCTTTGACCTACAAAAGGGGAAGTCACAATGGCAGCCAGATTGTTTTGTTCAAAAGACTGCAGGAAAAAATAATGGGCAAAGCTGTGAAACTTAAGAGATTTGTGTCTGTAGAGTCACTTGCCCATTTTATCCTGTACTGATGAATATGGATGGTATTATAAATAGGTATCTCCACTAAATTTAAGTGGTAAAATTTCTACATGGTTCACAAGCTTCCATAGCATTACAGCATGCTTGCTACCTCTTTTAGAAAGCTTTCACATACTGAACTAAGGGCTGTGGAACTACAGGCCGGTGAGCCTCACCTCTGTGCCTGGGAAAATCATGGAACAAATCCTCCTGGAGGACATGTTAAGGCACATGAGAGATGAGCAGGTGATTCAAGACAGCCAGCATGGCTTTGCCAAGGGAAGATCAAGCCTGAACAATCTGATGGCCTTATATGATGGAGTGACAGCATCAGTGGACAAAGGGAAAGTGACCAATGTCATCTACCTGGACTTGTGCAAGTCCTGGTTGTTCCACACCACATCCTTAACTCTAATTTAAAGACATATGGATTTGAGGAGTTGACTATACAGTGGATAAGAAATTGGTTGGAAGGCCAATGGTAGCCTGTTCTCCACCAAAAGAGGGGTGGCCAGCAGGGACAGGGAGATGATTATCGCTCTCTACTCTGGCCTTGTGAGGCCTCATCTGGAGTACTGCATCCAGGCCAGATTTACTGACTTCCAGGCACAAGATTGCAAAATTGCACAGCCCAATCGATGCTGAGATCAAAGCTCTTGTAACACAACATGTAAGAAATTCTTAGGCAAATCTTCAGTTGAGTAAATAACGTATTTCAATTATTTCCACATCACCTTCATCTCTTATTCAGGTTCTTCATTTTAGATCAAGTACAGGCATCCTGAATATGAATGCTCCCCCATGCAGAAGGTCAGCTCTAACCCCATTGATTTTATCTGTTTTAGATGGAGCTGCTTCTCCCCTGCCTTCTTCCCCTAGATGCTGGCTGACTGTGGTAACTACTTCCCCAGCCAGTCTCAGAAGACTAATTTCAGTCAGTGAAGTTTTCTCTCTGCAGGTTCTCACTGCAGCAGGTGAAAAGAACTTTGTCTGACTTGTAATAGAACAAGAAATTGAATCCAGACAATACACAAAGGATTAATAAATGTCAATATTACGAAATTTATGGATATTGATCAAAGAAGAAAATGAATGTTAGGAAAAAGTTATTTACAAAGGAGGTGGTTGGGCCATGGTACTGTCTTCCCAGGGCAGTGGTCATGGCACCAAACCACCAGAACACAAAGAGTTCAGACTCTGCTCTCAGACATAGGGTCTGAATTTTGTGTGCAGCCAGAAGCTGGACTTAGCGATCCCTGTAAGTCCCTTCTAAATCAGGATATTCTGTGATTCTATGATCCTAATATTCAAAACTGAACTTTCACCTTGAAGATCATAAGAGGAGAACAGACTGATAGAGAAAAAATCTAGTGTCACTTGAAAGCGAGAAACTACATTCTAAAAAGGGTCTCGGGCAGTGCTATGCTTTGACACTAGCATAAACAGTGAAACAATGAAAGAGAAGTACCTTCAAGTAAAGTACCTCTTTTATGTTTTTTATTACTTATATGTTTCATACTTTTAGATAAATCAAGTATGTATTAGAGCAAATTCTTCTTTTTCATATCACTGCTTTACCTTGTAAATTGTTATCAGAATCAATACATCTAAAACTAATAATGAGGTGAGTATTCTGTGTAAAGAACTCTGAATGTTTGCTGTTTTCAATCATCGTGCTTTCTGACTTCTATTTCTTGGAAAGCCCCAGCTTCCTTCTCACTTCTGAATCTTCTCATCTCTGACGCTTTCAGGTTGTTGTATTTCCTATTAGTATGACCAAAGCCAAGCTAGATGTATATGAAGCTGCTGCGTATCTTACTATCCCAATTTATTTTACTGCTAACTTACATAGCTTGACCTACAAAGTGTTCTTCAGGGAGCTCACAGTAAACTGTAGGACTGCTAGGGAGTGAATGAATAGCTGAAGTAATAATTTCTTTCACCACCCCAGCTAGACCTTGAAAAGGCCATCCTGTTTCCAGTCTCAGAAGTTTGCACCAGCTAGGAGATTCCTTCATGATATGATTATCATGGGGCACTATAGCTAATGAAGAAAAAAAATGCAATAGCTATCTTTTAGGAAGAAATGGTATCGTAGGAATTGACATTTTCTTCCCCTGTTCTTTTCAGGAGCAAGAGTGAGAGTGCAGCATGGTGGAACTTAGATGTTTGTTAATGTGAAACCACCACACAGGAACAAAAGGATTCAGTTAGAGGATCTTTAAGCCACCATTAGCACTACCTAATCAGAGAGTCATCTAGGTTGGAAAAGACCTCCAGGATCATTAAGTATAGCCATTAACCTGACCTACAAAGTCCCACCACTAAACAGTGTCTTTTAGTGTCACATCACATCCATACATCTCTTAAATACCTCTAGGGATGAGGACTCCACCACTTCCCTGTGCAGTCTGTTTCAATGCTTGATCACCTGCTCCATGAAGAAATTCTTCCTAATGGCTTCATTAGTCATCTCCTGGCACAACATGAGACCATTTCATGACATGCTAGCACTTAACAACAGAAAAAAGAGACTGGCACCCTTCTTATTGCAACCTCTTAATATGACGTCTGTGTCTCCAAAACAGGATGCACACATCTTAAAGGTGTGAAAGACAATTTTTGGGGTTAGAAGAAGAAAATATTTTTGTACTACCAGTAACATAAAAAATACATTGAAAAATAGTGTTTATTTCATCTTTTTCTCATTCTTTTAATGTTCTTTTTTGTGTGTGCATTTGTTTTATTATGTAAATAACATGTTAATACAGTACTATGTATCCACATTTATTTATAAATGTACATATATTGGGGGTTTGCTTTCAAATTTTTTTATGGTATGTGTGCATGATCAAACATGTTTAGAGACCACTGCTGTATGTTACATTGGAACCATCTAGCCCTGAATGTCCATCTGGACAACTACAGAGCAGAGCTCCAATAGGACATTCTCATTTGGGAGTGTCAGGTAAGTATTGCTATTGAAACAGGTTGCCTATATTTTCCACTATGTAAAATGAAACTGATGGGAGAATGGCAGAGACCTATCAGTCTGATAATTTGCTTCCCTTGTACTTGTGCTCATCTTTTACTTGGATTGCACTTAATATTTTAAGAAATTATTTATACATTTCCAAGTTTTAAATAGAAAATAAATATATGTTAGAATGTCAATCTGGCAAAACCATATGAACGTTCCAGAAAAAACATCTCTGATGACTGCATTATTTGTGATGAAAGGTGAGTGAAACAGCCAGTGCTCCATGAGTAATGAATTTTCCAAAAGAGGGTTTTAAATTAGGGAAAAAAATATGTATCCTTTTAGCAAATATGCTAAAATAGCTTTGTCAGTTATTAAAAGATAAGAAAAAGGGAAGTAGACATTACAGTATAACATAAGTATTTTTTGTCAGCGCACAGCAAAATTGCATTCAAGTAGAAGAGAATGAAGAAATGCAATGTGTGTTAAAAAAATCAGGTAAGAAAATAATTCATTTTTTAAGAATGTATAAAGTCACTGGGAACAGGAGCTACTCTTTTCAGAGTTCACTTGAGTGAAAGGAGCACAAGATTTGTGATTGTATTTTGTTAGTCCATAGTCTGAAGAGATCGAGTTTGTCCAGGCTTGAGAAGAAAAGTTCTAAGAGAGCTTATTCAGTGATGAGATGGTTTGAAGATGGTCATTCTGTGTCCAGCATGGCTAAGACGAAAAGTCTTAGGCTCCAGTCTGAAGATTCATGGAAGATAGTTTATTTTTTTCTAAGTTTAAGGTGGCACTTGAACAAATTACCTGAGGAGATTGCACTTCCCATCATTCTTTCTAAGCAGATATTAGGTAAACATTTTATGTTTGAAGTCTAGCTGATTCTTCTACTGGGGAAGGATATGAACAAATGAGACCCCATCGAATCCTATTTGCTTTGTGAAATTGTGATTTTGATTTCTTATATTATACTAATTGTATAATTAGGTAAAACTACATTGAACTAAGTAGCATATGAAGTCATTTTATTCAAAGTTTACGGAATTTCCATCTTACCATGCTTAAATAAAGGTTTGGAAAACTTCACTGTTTGAGGAAATAGCACAGCTTTGAAAACCAGCCTTCAGTATTTTTATTTAGTCAACTATATATTTAGCTCTTGCTCAGTTATTTATTTCCATTCTTTGTATTTTGTAATGCCAAATACTTTAATACATATATTCATAACAGAGAGAGGGTAATATTTTTAGAACTGCTTAAGTAATTTAAAATCCCAAGTTAGATTTGTTATTCTGAAGCCACTTAGGCAGAAACAAACATTTTATTTAGCACCCATTCCAAAGGCATGGTAGTGTATAATTCAGACAAGTTGCAATATTAGAAATGATTAGGATGGAATAAAAATGAATAAACCCAGAAGGCAGATTGTTGCTTAGTGTGTTTTACTTCTGCTTCATGGGTTTGCTGCTGGAGGGGGATTCCTCTTCATCTGCATGCATACCTGTTCAGTGAGCCACTGAGAGGGGAAGTGAAACCATAGCGGTGTGGGCTGAGGGATGCTGGTGGGATAGTGGGTTGAGGGAAGGTCACTTGTGCTGGTGCTCTGTAGACAGCTTTGAAGCATGAGGAGAAAATGGACTCCTCTCAAGATGGTTTTGGCTGTCCTTAACAGACATCTGGGACTTTAGACACTGTGAGGAGGCTTCTATACATTTATGCAAAGCTAGTGAAGGTGTTATTGAACAAATACTCTGCCTTTTGGGTTTATATGCATTTAAAGCCTGTGAATGTTCAAGATGGCAATATAGAGAACTTTTCAAATATTTCAGGCAAAGGATTCTTCTGCTCTTTCTCCACAGAGAAGGACTTTTAGGGAAGTGCTTGAGGGTGTTTCTTTCATTTTGTTTTGTTTTTCTGTAGAAGAGTTAGTGTGAAACAGTCTGGTTTCTGTCTTCACTGTTTTCTTCACAAGGCAATTACTTGACAGCTTAGAGTAAACCTTAGGGAGCCACTGGAAAAGTAGTGTTTTCTAACACTTTCTATAGGACTATTACAAGAAGGATGGCATGTTATATAAGAGAATTCACAACTTCTCTAGGAAGTCCCATTTGAGAATTAAAGCAGGGCCTGAAGTCCTACAGCTTTTCCTCTCTACTTGTTGGGTGTGATGCCATAGCCACATAGTTCGACATCAATCTGATACCTGTGCCTCTACTGAAAAGATAACACCTAGTGGAAAATGTCCAAATTACTGACTTTCTCTTCAGTTGTTCTTTGATTATACACTTGCATGTTCACACACAGATGCGTAGTAGCAGTAGTCTTGACTTTTTATCTGTTTCATGCTTTAGCCTTTATATAGGATATTATTGGAGCCTATAAAACCAAGTACACACACAAATTAAATTAGCTGCTGGGAAGTGAGCAGGAGAGCACTCATTTTGCTTTCACTCTCCCATAAGGATATGCAAGGGCCTGCCCTGTAGGCCTGCCCCACAGGGAAGGAGCTGGGAGCTGAGGTGGGGTTGTGCCACTCCCTGTCATGGCCCGTCCTTCAGCACCCTCTGGGGGAGCAGGACTGAATGGACCCCATATATGGCTCTCAGGGCCCAACAGTATGAAAAGCTTTAGTCTGGCAGGAGCCAGAGCCCATGCCAGGGACAGGATGCTTCAAGTATTTGGCATAATGGGTCTGAGCAGCATAAAATGGGTATGATTGGTCAGTACAGTCCCTGAGGGATTACTGCAACAAATAAACATCCAACTGTTAGAAACATCAATATCTAGGAACAGGGACATTACTCAAGCCCTGCCTCATCTGGGGAAACATCCTAATTTCTTGGAATCTTTGGCTTGTATGAGATTAACATATATATAAATATATATATGAGTGTGTGTGTCTTTGTGTATAGTTTTATTCTGACTCAGACCAAAACTGAAAAAGTGCCTGAAGTTCCCAGAAATCTCAGAAATTTTTCTAATCAGCTTTGGAAGAAGACTGTCTGTTGCTCTTTCATTTCTTAGAAAAAAAAGTATTGACTTCAGACTTTTTAGGAAGCACATTGTTTTCTTGTGACTGTGGCTGATAAATAAAAACTTCAATAGTAGAGAAGAGAGAGGAATCTATTGTTGAAATGATGTAGAATAGGTCAAAATAGTGAACATTTAGAATATCATCCTTGTTTACATTTACTTCATAGCTCCACAAAGATAATTATTTTTGTACCATGGTATGGGCATACAGCTCTCAGGAGGGAACATGGGCAACTGATTTTTAATTGTGTTTCTCTGTAAGCAGCGATGACACCGTAAGATAAATGTAGTTGATAACAGTCGGAGTATTTGTATTTCAATATGAAGTTACAATGAGCTACTTACTACTTAATAAATTACTAATTAATAAATTACTTACTACTAAATAAAAATACTGCTAAGGGTAGTACTGACATGAGCATGCAAATGAGTTTCATGTCATTTGTTTTAGACACTTGAGTGTCTTTGCAGACAATGATACAACTGATGTTAAATACAGGTAAAAGATGTAATGTGAACAGTGTACAGATTTTTCACTTTTCATATGCATCACAGGAACTGTTTGAAGAACTGCAGTTAGTGGCTTTTCATATTATTATTACTGTTTAATTTATCACTACTTGATCATTCACAGGTAAGTGTCAGGATGTGATTTGGGCTACATCTTCTATTTAAAGTCTTAATCGTGTTGAGAAACTGGTTTGTATATGCCATCTGATTCAATTTAAATGGCTTTTACTTTTGTTTATTCCACAAAGGGAGATGAAATCAGCTGGAGAAGACAAAGTAAAAGTTAAGAATGTCTTGTTTCTTGTGAGATCCCATTGGGAGAAAACGTAGCTTTGCTGGCAGTATAGGTGAAGTTTAATTTCTGGATTGAGAATGTGACCCAGTCTTGCCATAAAAGGAAAGCCATTAGTCTTGATTTCTGTTCCCCTGTATGTCTGTGCAGTGTAAATTGCTCTTCTATATACACAGCTTACTATGATAGGAAGTTATATCTTAAATAAGTTGCCTGAGCACTGAACTTTTCAAATTGTTATGTGTACTTACTTGAATTAGATTGGAATGGGCTCTGTGCCACTGAAGCTCTTCAGAAATGAGATGGCTTGAAATTTTAATCTGGCGAATGTTACACTGATTTGGTAGTAAATCAAGGTTCTGGCTGTAATTTGTAGGCAAGTCATGTGAGCTTGCTGTAGAGATCAAGGTACTCACTGTTGAAGCACAGAAAGTTGAAAAAGGAAAGCACATCCTAGCAGTGAATAATTTGTAATTCAGTGTTCCCCTTTTGTCTGCCTACTTGTGTAGGTGATGCAGGTGGTAAAAAGCCTATTTTCCAAAACCTGTTTGTGAAACCATTCATGGTCCTTACTAGGAGGAACACCAAGCAAAAGGAAGTAGAAATTCTGCTTTTTGTCTTGCATTGTATTTATCATTTAAAAGTTCAGCATAAAGCCATGCCATTGAAGTGAAAAGATTTATGACTCTTCGTCTAAGTTAGAGCAAATAATGTCCCCTTCTTCAGAGGTTTTTCAGGTGCTTTATTACTGCCACAAGAAGAGTAATATTGGAATGAGTTCCAGTTCCTCAAAAATAAACAACTGAGGTTTTCAACAGGTGCCATTTCCTCAGCTTCAGGAATCCAAAATTGGCTCAGCACCGTCTCTCTTGCTGTGATCTTGCTAACCAGAGGCTTTCGTCCTCAAGTTGCAGGCATTTCTGTCAAAGGATCTATCTTGTCTATCATAAAGCCAAGTTGTCTGCACTGAGCTCCAGGACTGAGAGCTCATTCCAGGAGCTTTGAGAGAGTCTGAGGAAATTGCTTCCAACATGTATAGACTGTCACCTCTTATCCTCCAAAAATGCAGTCCACCTGTCTCTCTCAGGTTCCTCTTGTCACAGGAAAATTCTTGATAATTCCTTGGAAATTTCTTGCAGGGTTTTCATGCTTTGAAACTTTAATAACTTTCTTAACTGGTCATTTTAGGATCCTATTTTGAAATGGCTATATTCATATTATCCTATTGCTTTGTATGACGACCAATTCCTTGTAGTGTTTGTAAACTTGGAAGTTTTTCACTGGGCAGTAAAATACTTTGATATTTATAATGTGGATCGTGGATTGATTGTACTTTAATATTTTACATCATTTTACATTGAGAAAAAACACCATACAACCCCCATACCTCATAAGAGAGGTGTACAAAGATACCTTTCTTGCTTTTTCCCTGTACTGCACTACATATCTCCTGACCCTAAAAGTGACAGATGTTCTGTCTGCTTGCCACTTCTCAGCCCTGTGACTGACTCTATCCAGAAGGTGATGATTCAGACACACTACATACCTTGGCAGGAATTAGTCAAATGGAAAAGGAACAAACGCTCAATACAGATGAGTAAACTGACCTCCTTAGGGAGTCCTTAGGTTGGAGGTGGAAGGGGCTGAGGAATTAAGATGACCTTTTTGACTTCTTGTAATCAGGAAACATAGCTAACAAATGTGGGGGGAAAAGGCATGCTAGTAAAAGTAAGAGTCCAGTGAGGCCAGGTGGAAGAAAGAGTATTATGGGATGTCAAGAGTTCACCTCCCACTCTAAGACAGCACTTCTGTCTCAGGCTGTGTGTTGTCAGTCTTTGCAATTACTGACCAAAACTCTGAAACCTTTCTCATTATTATTATCTTATTGATGGAAGTGCAATCTTTCCAAGAGTAAAATTTTTATCAACTTAAACTTTTACCTCAGATCTCAATATATGCTTTTTAGAATGAGGGGAGGAAGAGACAACAGAGACAGTGTAAAAATTGTATCAATTATATTAATGTTTTCCTTTGTAGTCTTTCTTTCATGTTTACCTTGCACTGCTGCATCCCTAAGCCTTTATTCTGGAATGCCTCTCTTCAGAAGAATGGGGCACAGGGGAGAACAGGTGTGCTTCAGTCTCATTCATATGCAAATGTTTGAGCCTGATTATCCATATGTACAGGCCCAGACCATGGTGGCTCAGCTAACATGAAGATACCAAATGAATGGTGTTCTGGGGATAAAGACTGCATAAATACAGTTTCTGCTTCAATGAGCAATATAAACAAAACCTAGTGGGTTTTTGTTTGTCTGTTTGTTGCTCTTCCTTTGCATAGATTATTCACATTAATAGCCCTCTACGTCTACACAGGCAAGAAAAGCCAAGGTAATGTAACAGTAGCCATCCTCTGACTGAGGCAGGTGCACAAGGAAAAGGGAGAATATAGTTAAGAGCAAATTTCCTCACTGTTTTTGTGCAGAGAGACAAATTTTAGTACAATTATCTACAAGTTTGATATTCAAAGCCACTTCTTATATTGACACTTAATGTTTAATAAAAGTTTACTTGGCACTTGGCTTTTCTTGCTGATCTGGAAAAATTTAGTTAGTGGCCTACAACTCCGTGCTGCAGCTGCAACATCCTTCAGATAAGGATTCACTTACATTTATATCAGCAGCATAACCCCTCTCACACCCATGAAGCTGCCTGGGATTCCTGCACCTGCTCATCTTACAAATGGTTGATGATGGTGGATTCGTCTTCTCCATAGATAAGAGTTTTGCGTGTGGATAAATAGAACTGGTTTCAGTTCACTCAAGATCCTTACTTAAATTAGAGTAATTATTTCCTTTTAATTATGTTTTCAACCTTCTTCCCCTCACCTTTTTTTCTCTTAAGAGGAAGTTTCTACTTAAAATTCCTGGGGAAAAATAAATAAATAAATAAATAGATAGATAGATAAATAAATAAATAAATAAACGAATAAATAATAGAAGATTTGTGTTCTAGTGAATGATATGCAGAAAATGCATACTGAAGAAATAATTTATCTTTCAAACAGCCTTTCTGTATTTGTCCCATTTAGGATTTCTAGGTGCTTGGGACTGACAGTAATTATAAAAGTTTAAGGAATAAAACTACAGTGTTACTTTTTCTCTGCCATGTTATCCTACTGATACTGTATATCCATCATATTCACTTTGAAAGATCTATACGTGCAGCTAACAATATCCCACACTTTATTTGCTAGAGCAATCAGCTGTTACAGCTGCAAGTACTATTATCCTGCACTCAAGTTTTCAGCTGACCGAATCTGTAGACCCATGGAAATGAGAGAGTTATTTCTCTTTGTGAGAAATGGAAAAAGCTTTTTCCTCTTGGTGTTATCAGGTTTCATCTCAGCTTCACTCTGAAATAATTTAGTTTCAGACTGCAAGTACACCAAAGACAGTTTTGGGAAGCTGCATGCAGAATACATGCTCAGCAATTTCAGTAATGAATTTAACACATTAAAATACCGGTAAGTTAGACCTTGTCTTTCCAAAGTAAGTCACAGAGGATTGAATTCAGCTCACATACATCGAACCATCTAAAATGTAGGTGTCCAGAGTAATCTTGTAAACCAGAGAGAAATTAACACTTCTAGAAAGCGATTTCATTGTACCCTCCATTGTGCCCTCCTGGCTGTGACTCTCCTCAGCAACACAAATCTAGCCAACACGGTTCAGCAACTTCTACATAGATAATGAGATTCTTATCCACAAAACTGTGCAGTGGCAGTTGATTATCACTTGAGCTTTAAACTCAGCCTTGTCTGGCCTGACAGAGTAGAGGAAGATGAGAAGACATTTTAACTAACAATAGATGGAGTCTATTGTCCACAGTCTGCAGCTGTGACTAAGAGAAGTTGTTCACTGCTCATCTGACCATTTTGCAGAAGTATCCAAGCTTGGTACAGGTTACAACAGAGAAGCTCTAGTGGCTCTTGAAACAGGTGCCAGGTCAGCCATCTCTCCCCTTGTGTGACAGCAATTGTCTGGTTTTAGCAGGAGAAGGAGGACATTTTATGTCAGCTTTACTTTTGGGAAGGAACATCACAGATCAGCGCAAAAGTGGGGGATCTGGGGACATTTGCAGGTAAGGAGAATCCCACTTGCACATGGGAGTAAGGTTTTGGGGTTCCAGGCACATGAAACTGATGCCTTTATACATGAGAGGAAAGTGCTGTAAATCAAGGCTTCTAGATGTGCGACTAAGAAAATCAGCCTACCTCAGAATTAAATTCAAATGCATTCAGTGAGCTCAATGAGCTGCAATTACTGATGCACTGGTGTTAATTTTTATCCTATTTGCATGAATCCTTTCTCATTTATATGTTTTGGTATTCCCTAATAACTCCTCACTAGGGAATGCAAACTAAGTGTGTCATAAAACTGCTGATTTAGAAAACACATTTCATTTTTCCCTATTGTTACAAAACACAATACATGAAGCTGAAACCTACAGGAAGAATCTCTTATCATTTCCAGCCACAGACTCATTAAAGACTCAGCATCTCACATTTGCAGCTATATTTCCATGATCAGAAATTACAAACAAGTCACTGTACATGAGGTTGCTCCTCATCTATGTATGTGGTAATCAAAAAAGGAAGGTGAATAACATTCCCCATATCTGAGGTGAAGCAGGAACAATCTGCAGGAAAGGAAGTTTGGTACAAATCAGGTCAAGCTGTGGGAACCAGGAAAGCACAAAATATTTTGATATTCTGGAGGCTTATGTGTGCTCAAACTGTTCAAAAACTACCTGCCATCTTGCTGCCACCATAAGTTCAAAAGTCAAACTCCTTATATTTCCCACCAAGGCCGTAAGATTAAATATACTTCACCATCAGTTGGGGAGAGAAACAGATAAAATTTGCTTCAAGTCCTAGTCCTTTCCACAAAGTCATAGGACTGGACTGAATGGGAAACAAAGAACTCCTACAAATCAGCATGTGGGGTTGTTTTTTCTGTTTGTTTGTTTGTTTGTTTGCTTACTTGCTTGCTTGTTTAATTTGCCCTTTCTCGTTTGGCTGCTATCTGATTTTTAGGAGTTTCTTCAGTGCTGTACTGATCCTTAAGGAACAAGGAAAATGCTGCTGCAGATGTTTTTGGACTGAATTTTTACTCACTGTCAGCCAGAAAGACTTGGTGTTTCTCTGCCACTGGATTCAGTTACTTTAAAGGAGGCCAAGTCATGCAGAGGTATCAGCTCAAAGAGATCCAGCAGTCTGACCCACACAACTGGAATCGCTGTTTGCGTTCTCAGTGTCTCTATCAGTGCTGCACAAATATACTGAGATATCCCCCAGGTCTTCGGATTCATATGCTCACACCTGGCTATATAAAACTGTCCTGCTCCACTGACCTCAATGGAGGGGAAAGTGACTCAAGCTACATAGGTTGCTCTAAAAGTAATGCCTCTCACTTATTTTCATGGAAAGTGCAACTAATACAAAGAACACTATAACACAATTTGATAGAAAAAATTACCATATGTTGCATGACAACATAGCATAATGGAATGTTGGTGGGAACAGTCAACTTCTACTGCCATACTACCAACATCCACCTATGACGTCATGAGTCAACATAATAAAATAAAAGGCATTACTTTCAGAGCAGCCATAATCCCTGGCTGCTATCTTGAGGCTGTAATATTTGTATCTAATGGCACACAGACTGATGGAGTTTCAGTGACCAGCAACTGTTTGAGAACATCTGCGTTTTTCACTTCAGGAACTTCACATTACTGCAGAAGTCAGTAGGCCACACTGTTACCTCCGCCCTCCCAAACCCTCTCATCACGCTCATCGTGCTTCACACCTCACTGGTTTGGCAGTAGCAGGAGGTGCAGCAGGTGTGAAACCAGACCTTCTGAGGTGCTGAGCAGGTCCTTCGGGCAGAGGATGGGGGACAAAAAAGGGAAATTCCACATTACTCACAGGGAGGAAGTCCAGGGAGGAAGGGCAGGACATTCACAGCTTTTTCTTGGGAATGGTGTGTTTCCTCCTCTCAGCTCCTCTCACCCTTCCACTCTGCTTGCTGTAGTGAGCAGCAGATAGTCAGCCACACCTTCAGGATGGCCACATAAGGTGTCAAGGCAGAGCCACACCCCAGAAACAAGAGCCAGGCATTAGGATGAGTGACCTAAAAACAGAGGTGCAATCTAAATATGTAAAGCACCCTGTAAACAGAATCCTGTTAGCAAGAACAGGACTTAATGCAGGGGTGACAAGAGAAGATGTGCCTGGGATGAGAGAGAGAGAAATAAAAATTGTGCGGGTGTAAAAATATACATTAATGGCAACATTTATTCATTGCAACAAGCCACGCTAAAAAGCTAAGAGAGATCCTTTTGCTTATGCATTGTGTACTAATACCTAAATTGCTATTCCAACTGGGAGACATATTAAGTACTGCAGAAAATAACCTGCACAGCACAAGCCTAACTTTTCACACTGTTGTCTGAGTCCAGGAAATAGCTCCTTGGCCCCACTCTGTCACCCTATGGCTGCTGTCTTCTGTGGAAACTGGCAGTGCTCTATTTTAGGCTGCCGGCAGCAGCCTTGGACACTGTGTCAGAGCTCATCAATGTCTGTGACAGCCCTGTGAGATGCTTAGCACAACTCTGCTGAGGCAAATCTCCAAATGCTGCCTTCCACTTACTAGGATGAACCTCATTATTTGGTTCAGGAATGCCCAGCAGCACCTGGCTTTGATGTGCTGCCCTATGTATTTTTGATAAATGTTGCTAGCCTTAGAGGCAGAGTTGTGGGATGACAGAGGTGTGTGGTGACAGTTGTAGGGTGACAACATTGTAGAGTCTCATTGCTGCAGCTCACAGGTCTTCTTGTGCTTTTTCCTCACTGTCAGTCAATGGCATCACAATCATTCAGACACTTGTTACTAAAAACTTCTTACTACCCTCATTCATTTGGTGAAAACAGGTAGTGTAATAGTACTTTCGAATCTGTTTTGTGTCAGAGTTTTATGAAGTACTGTATGCTCAGTATGGTGTTAACAGTAATCCACTTGGCCTACGTTGCCAAATTGAAGGCTTTGTTTGCGGTTACATAAGCTTCTGCTGGCATCAAACAGTATCTCCTGTGACTTTGATCCTGTTTTTATTACTGTGCTGCAAAGAGTTTCAACAAAAGGCACAAATGAAGACCTGCAGATACACTCCTGAGCTATGCAATGGAAATGAAGATATGCCAGGAACTTCCTGAGAATTTCAGAATTGAAAAATCCGTTTAATCTGTAATAGACACATATTGCAGTTTTATTTGGGATGTGAAAATACTGCACTGTTAGAGCTAAGACTGCAAGAAAACACACAATAAAATGATTTTTGGCACTAGATACAGCTCAGTGTAAAAAGCAAGAAAGGGGCTGATCAGACAGGGAATCAGAATGTCATAGCATAGGAATGGGCCCAAGTTAAAAATGCGAGTTCTACATTACTGCAGGGGCCCTGCACCCTGCTGGACCACATCTTTTGAACTTAAAGAAATGCTTTTAAAGCTTCTTTCCTGTTTGCACCGTTAAAGGAAATGGCAGAAGACAATACAATAAACATTCAGTTATACAGCAAAGGAATATCTGGACTGAGATCAGTGTTGCCTGGGTCAAGGGTAAAGTGCTGATAAATCGACAGAGCCTGCAGTTAAATGAATGGCAAGGAGACTCATAGATTAGTTTGAATCTGTCTACGTAAGTTTGGTTTCCTCTTTGCGTTCAGTTTTTGCATTGTTGGTATATGCAGTGTTGACACATTATATGTACATTTTCTAATAGTGTCACGGCTTTTGTTGTCCTTTTACGGGCACATCCCATCACGTAACATGGCTCCTAATGTCTGAAACACATGGCAGAGCTCAGCACAGCCAAAAACCAGCCTGGCAGGGTCCCTCTGCTCCAGTCCCTCCAGTGCTGGCACAGCAACCCCACTAGCTGCCCACAGCTACCCTCATCTGTCCCCGCTGCGGAGGCAAGCTGGCTGTGGCAGCAGCTGTGCTCACTGGGACCTGAGACTTGCCACAGTTGGAGTACGTGAGCCAGCAGGCTTTCACTTGAGGCTGCTACTCCTCTGGAGAGCTGCAGCTGAGAGGACACCTGGCCTGGCAAGCCATCATAGTTCTCCTCCCCCAGCTACCCGTCACTAATGTAATGGCTTCCTGGCGGTCCTGCTTCCTTCCTTACTTCTTTCCCCTCCCCACAGAGCTTGCTGCAATCCCAAGCCTCCTTCACAGGCATCCGACAGTGGCTCTGGCCTGTGGAGAGGCGTCTCCACAGCTTGTATGGCATGGCCTGTCCTCCAGAACCAGGCACTGCTCCATGATCTCCTCCTCTCCTCAGCCATGACCAGCTGTGGGATGCCATCCCACTCTGACACCACTCCTGCCATTTGGGCTGCTTGAGGAGAGCCAATGCACAATCTGAGCTCCTCCTCATACCCCTTCCAAGAACCTTCCCAGCGCTGAGTATGATTTTTGCAAGCTCAACCCTGCAAGCAAAACCAATGTAAACTTAATGAACAAAGTCATAGCCACATTGGAAGGGCAGTCCATATGGAAGAACCTTAGCAGCTGTGACATTACTCCTGCCTTGGCAAAACTAGGAGCAGCATTTGACCCTCACTTTTTTATACATTAGTCTGCAGGAATTACAAGTATTGACTGATGCTTGTACTGTAGAACTAGGATGCAGATTTCTGATTTGGGCTGCAGTATCGATCCTCTGGAAATACACACCACCTAACCTTGCTTGCTCTCTCACTCTGAATCTTTCTGTATCTTGCTGAAAGGATTTCTTCCTAAACAGGCAGCTGGAAATAGCAAAAGCTTTGCTGGGTGTAACTGCCATACAATTAAAATGTAATAAGGCATAAGAGTATTTGTTCTAATTTTTCACCTTTTTCGTAAAAAGAAAAATTAACGGCCATAAGTTGAGACAGTGATAACACCTTTAAGCAACGGTGCATGATAAATTAAGAAACTGGGTGGAGTGCTTCCTTCCTGTTATCCGTTTGCAATCAGTGAGAAGTGAGAAACAAGTAGGACATCCTACTTAACGTCTGAAAAACAAATTTTTGCACTGAAAAATAGAGTTTCTCCCACCCCCAAGGTTTAGCTCTAGGCCAGATCCTGAGTCCTCTTAAATGCCTATGTGACTGTCCCCTGCCTTGGCACATGGGATTGCTGGTGCTGGCTGATAACTCTTTCACCTTTTGATTTTCCCTCTTGCTCAGAGGGCAGGCTTCTTTCTTTGTACATCAATTACACCCAGTGCTGATACTATAAGTCAGCATGTCTTTGGGAACATTTTGGTGGCAGTTAAGACTTGAAAGCATCTGCTCACGTAGAAACAGTGGAATCTATTTTCCCAGCAACTATGTGGTGCAAAAAGCAGACAGAAAAGAACAAAAAATGAAAGCTATCCTACTACTCTGTATAAGCAAGCCACAGCCTCATGTTTCAGAACACTCTGCTCTGGAGATGCTGGGTGCTCCATTATGTCTGTTCAGCATATTCCAATTCATCACATCCCACATCGGGACAACAAAGACCAAAAAAAAAGACCTCCAAATGTATAAAATACAGATGAAACTCATCAGTCGTGGGAACCTTCTCAAGAGATGACCATTTCCTATCTGTTTTGCTCAAGCGTTTGTGGCTACAAGGAATTAAGAAGATTGGCAGCTTGAGGAAAGTCCTTCCCACTTGTTCTTCCTTCGTATATTTAGCCCCTTAATCAACAAGAAAGCTAGCAGGAAGCATTGTTTTCCTTCCAGACTGGCAACCACTCAGTCAGCTGTCTGGGTTGGTTGAGGTGAGGTAGGAAACAAGAGATGTTTGTGTTTAGGGCAGCCAAGCTCCCTTGATGACCACCACTTCAAGAAGATTTCCAGAAACCACATGTGCCTAGTAACATAATTTTTAACTGCAGCTTTGGTCACACTGAACTTAGTTGGTTTATCCTTACAGATCTCCAGCAGTGCTCCCAGAAACTGAGACCCAGGAATATACCCAACTAGGAAAACCTTGGCTGAAGAGATCTTAGTGGCTTTGCCTGGAAACTGTGGAGTGGAGGACCAAGACAAAGCCCAGTTCAAGGGCAACACTCAATGGTCTCAGCTGTAAGAGAGTAGAAGGGCCACCAGACTGCTGCCTTCTACAGTACCACAGAAAAGTCTCTCAAGCTGATCAACACTTTGCGAGGGATTTAGAGAAATGGATAGGTGGCTGCTTAATTAGAAAGCATCCCATCTGTTGAAACCTGGGGACCTGGTTCTAACAAGTGCCTAGAAAATGGCAACAAGTGAGTACATTTTCTTCCAACACAAAGCAGCTGATCTACTGACGATTCTGCTTGCCCCTGTCTGGAAGAGAGCTGCCACTACAGAACAAAGTAATTCTATGGATTGAGGTCTGGATCCTACAGCTTCCCATCCCTCTTCCTACAGAAATAACCTGTGAAGTCCAGTCCTTAGGCTGGGATTTAAATATATCTTTAATAAAGAAAAATGACAAAACATTATATGATTTTATATGGCTGATGGGAAAATACTTCCAATCATTAAATAAAAAGAAGGAATTCTTATCCCTGCTTTTCCTGTTCCCTCCCCACCTCTTTTCTATTTAGTGTGCTCAATGACTTATTTACTCTGCCAGGGATAAGTAAGGGACAGGCATATGGGAATCATACCCTGAAATAGCAAAGATAGGAAGAGGAAGTTGCTTTTAGTGTTACTGGCTGTCAGGACTATCAAACTGAAATCTGTCTAGTGGGGGTTAGTCAGGCCAGCAATTAGTCAGCAGTTTTCTAAATGATTTCAAAAGCACTTATTAGTTTTCTTGAAGATGAGTAAATTAAAGCTAAGGCTGTAAGCTGTGCTGTGCAGGTGGTTTTCTTCAGTCAGGTCATGTATTGTTACGCTTCATAGCTGTCTGCAATGGAAGCATTCCTGAGCAACTGCTGGTCATACTGTTGCAAGGAAAGCTTTTCACCAGGATAAATTTCTCCATGAATTCATCTTATATTCTCACAGTGGGGACTGTGGTGTCTCCACCACTGCAATGTAATTTGGTTGTACCAGCCAGGTGCTCATCTAAACAAGTCATAAAGTTGTCCATGGCAAGGAGAGCAACATGGGCCATAAACATGATCTCTGTGAAGGCAGAGGGAGCCTTGGGCAAGATTTGTGTGCTGTCTCTGCTGTATCTGGTTGTGCTATTGTGAGATTTCTGTGTATCAGAGCCATGGCTATCAGCAGAGCAGGGAGAAGCTTAAATCTTAAGAATGCCAAACCCATCCATTTGTGGAAAGGGCTGTCAAAGAGCTTAAAATCCTTCTGTATACTAAAGAACCAGAGATAAACATTTCAAGAATTTTCATCGAGTCAAGCATTTTCTTTTGAGCTGATGAAAAGTTTATTTTCATCTCAAATGCGTCTTTTTGTTCACAAATTTTTTTCAATTTTTTTTTTTTTGTTGTTGTTCGGTGCTAGACATGTGGGTGCTGTGAGAAGGCAGTCAGATCTGGCAGCAGAGTTCTGATGCACGTGTTTCAGCTGCAAGGAAACAGAAGCACCTCTTACTACTCAGTCCAAGCATTTTTTGTATTCCAGGAACAATCACCAGTCTGCAGATTCATTCTACCTGGAGAACAGTTTAAAGTTTTACACAATAAAAAGCAGGAAAGACAAATTTTGCAGCTGAACTTGTGCTTTTATGCATGCCACAGTGCTTCTGATGAGCCTTGGTCCTTAGCTCTGGTTTTCTGTCATTCCCAATTTGCAAACTATGCCTCCTACCCATTCCTACCAAACAGTGCTTTCCTCTTTTCCCTGCTCTTCTGTTTTGTCCAGGGAACTGCTTTGGCAGGGGGGTTGGACTCGATGATCTCTAGAAGTCCTTTACGACCCCTGCAGTTCTGTGATTCTGTGAAACCAAGGGACATGTACTAGTGTGCCTGGAGTAAAGGTTATGGATCTCAAAGTTCAGTTCTGGGATGTGGCCAGAACATTTATGTCAATGTAAGAAGCAAGAAATATCACTAGATGTGGTGGAACAGATGGAGTTTGAGAGATCCTGGCTCTAAACCATGCTGCAGCACAGTGTCTAAAAAGTTCCATGAAGAAATGCAATACCCTTTTCAAGCAATTTATATCGTGTATTATTACTCCTGCTACTAAATTGGGCAGTACTCATTTCCTATGTCAGAAGTTTCTTTTGCTGAAACAAAAATATGTCAGTTTGAAAGCAATGAAATGAGTCATTTTATCTTTGAGGGTTTTTCACCCTCCATTTTCCCTTGGGCAGAATTATATGAACATGCAGATTGGAGAATGCATAACAAGAAGTTGAAATGTTTGACCCTGTGAAAGTCTTGCAGTTGGACATGGAAGCAGTTCATACGGGCTCTCCCAAGGCAAAAGTGTTAGACAGGCTCTATCTCCCACCATTCCATCCCATCATGTGCATAGTACATCTGGATGCTGCATCCAGCTTTAGAAATAATTGGTCATGACTGTCCACTTATTTCCTGGAGAGTTAAAATGAGTTTCTTCTTTCTGGAGAGCTACTTATACAGTCACATGATAGCACTAAAATGGTGGCCAGTCATAGCTGAGATCTGGAGTTTCATCAGATGTGTAAGGGCATCATAGCACAGCCAGTTAAATTACCTGGGCAAAAACAAAACAAAACAAAAAAAGCCACTTGGAAGATGAGGGCTGAAATAATGTATTCTGCCTTTCTCATTGAAGGCCATCATGGCTCTATCATGAGTTCTGGAGGTGGTTGATGCTAGGGAGTGTGGAGATACCAGGATGGCAGTGAGGAGATGCCTTCTTTCTCTTGACTGGGGTCACCTGCCACCCTCCACCTCCTTGAAGAAGTTACCTTGCAATGGAACACTTCATGCTATGTCAGTCTTGCTTAACTAGTACAGACCAAGTGTCCGAGTTCTGGCAGCCTGCCTAGACCTCTTGGTGGTGAATGTCAAAGAAGTAGAAGTTTACAAAAAATATAGTTCTCCTTCCTTTCCTTCCCCTCTGCTGTGATGCAGAAAGGATATCACCAGATCCTCTTTCATCCTCTCTGTTCTGTTTGCTGTTCTCATTCAGTTCTGGAACTACTTCTGTCAGGCTCCCTCACTCCTTCCATCACTTCCCCATCCCTCCCAGCTCCTTTCTGTACAGATTTACCTTACCATTGTCTCATTCCCAGTGCACAGGACTCTCTTCTCCAACTAGCTCATCCCCTACCATCCTATTCACGCTCCCATATTGCTGCACTTACAAACCTTCCCCCGACTCACACACATACCACCTACATCTACAACTAGACCATGTTGCTCAGAGCCTTGTTAAGCCTGACCTTAAATTTGTTGATATCACAACCAGCATCTTGCCATGTGCTCCAGTTGTCAGGTCTTCTCTTCAAGTTGACTGCCAGGCTGGGTGTGTCAGGGGAACGCAAAATACTTACCACACATTTACTGCTTTGGGAATAAATGAACACATTTAGTATTAGTGCAGCTCCCCAAGATTTCCTTTTATGCTATTTTTGTGTAAGATTGTGTTATGCCTTGAGGCTGGGGAGCCCTCAGTGCCTTGAGCAAATCAAATCCCTTTTCACATATTCTTCCTCTGGGCACCAGAGTCAGATGCACGTTCAGGTCACCCTCAAGGCTGGTTCACATTCATGCCAGAGGAAGCTCACTGCAATGTCAGTATGATTAGAAGCTTCTAACACCATTTAAAAAATATATAATAATCATTAACAGAATTGTCTTCAATGTCTTCCAGGAACAAAAATCACACCCCTGTCTCCCAGGAGAATATGGTCTAAGTGTAGATTCATACCAACAGTGGAAGGATCAAAAATATTTGTAAACTGAGCTGGCTCCAGGGCAGGCTTGCAAGATGAACTCTTGACCTTACTTAGCTCAGTAAGGTGACTATGGGCTTGCAGAGGGCTGCAAATTCACCCAAAGAAAACTGATCTATAAAAATCTACAGCATCACTCACAGTCATTTTGAAAGACATGATCAATTTTCAGAGCAACTAATTGCTTGCTTAGGAAATCTGAAAATGGACAAATGGGTTCTCTCAAATAGCCCATCTTGCAACAATAATAATAGCAACAGTAATGGTAACACTCATTATAACATATAATACTATGGGACCACTGTATTTCATATTTTCATAAAGTAGAAATGGAGCTCTAATTCTAACCTGCTGAGTTTGAAATGAAAAAAGACTTTTAAAAGAAATAACTGTGGAAACAAACCAGATTTAATTAATTTTTAGGATGTCTGATTCAGTACTTTTGCATACTTTGAGGTTGTGAGACTGAAACTCCTTCCTGTTTACCTGCAGGCCCATGGTGAGAAGTGGGTCTGGCAGCTGACAGGGACAAACAGTTGATTCAGTTTGTGTATGTGAAAGTGAGAGGAGCTGAAGCAAGAAGAACTTGAGTCTGTTCTGCAACCATACTTAATACAAAAATCCCAGATGCTTCTGTGTTTGAAGCAGTATGATAAATAGCCCTAGTTTGAGGAATCTCCTGCTTACAATGAAAACCATGACAATCCTCATCATCTCTGGGGCAGGGTGCAAAAGAATTAACACTGAGTGCAGTCCACACTAATTGGTGCCTCATGGGTGCATGCATTATGAGTTGTTATTACTGGAGATAATGCTTGTGAAGGATTTTATTTGTTTCTTTCACAAAAAAAAATTGATGTCAGTCTCTGTTACTTGTGTGAGCTTTTGACACATTTTTTGCAGGATATTATTTGTCCTTGGAGCAACACTCAAATCTGTGTCCCATCCTCAGCAACCCTCTCATTACCCCCTCCTCCTTGTGCAAACAAGGTGTGAGCATCTGATACAAGAGAGGGAGAGAGCCTCATCCTTCCCCTACAGGAAATGCTGCAGTTTTCAGGCTCAGGTATTGCCCTGTGAGGTGTTCAAAACACAAGTTTAGCTCTTCTCAAAGGAAAAAACCTGAACCAATCTGCTTGAGTGCTTTAGCTGTGAACTTGTAATGCAAAAATGCACGCTGATGACATTTCTATCCTCTCTTCCTCTACCAACATCCCAAATGCAGGGAGTGATGCTTCTCTCCCTCATAGCATTTTTAAGCAAAACTTACACATGCCTAAGTGAGGAGACTTCAGAGCTGAGGAAAGGTCATATATGCGTGTCTGTCCAGGACATGCTTTCTAAATCATAAGAGGAGGAGAAGGGTTCAAGTCTGTGTTCTGTGCTACCATCCATATTGCTGGAAGTGCCTTCTTCCTTGGGCTGTTACTTTTAGGTGAGGGGAATTCATTTCAGCGTGCTGATCAACACACAGACCTGCAAGCAGAGATCTCAAGTGCCACCTCATCTTCAGCTTGGGAGTGCCTCAGTGAGTGTTCCTGGATGGACTGGTCCTTACTAGCTTCCAGGCCAATGGTTTTATGTAATGCTCAGACACAGAAGTGCCTTTCACCTGATCAGGTACATCCAGCCTGTTCATCCAGGGAATAGAACTTAAGGGGCAGAGGGTTTTTATGTATCACAGAATCACAGAATTGTAGGGGTTGAGAGGGACCTCTAGAGATCATTGAGTCCAGCTCCCCTGCCAAAGCAGCTCAATATTCTCATGCTGAGAATATTTCTCTAAGCTTCTTCTAAACCTGAGAGTTAGCTGCTTAAGCCATTACTTAGTCATTTCTACACTTTACAACATAAGCTTCACACAACAGTAAAACGTACTTTGTTACAGTTGTGCAGAAAATGCTGTAAATACTCTCTTCCACTAAGGTGATCAGAGACATATTCTGTGGCCACCTGCATATTCTCAGTATGAAACAGAAATCAAGAGTAGAGTGTGGCATTAGTTACCAAACTGCAGTGGAGGGTAGGATGGATATTTTGCTGTACTTGAAAAAGTGAAGACATTCAGTGAGGAAGGAGTTAATTGTTACAAAATACAGAGGTCATTTCCTGAGCCCTGTGGTTGGATGAATGCAAACTTTCAACTATTTCTAATTCTTCTCTGACATTTAAGAGGCTTTCAATGTGCACTGTACATCTCAGATCAGGTAAGGAATATGGCTTTTCATTTCTTGATTGTTTTTTTTCAAAATTGATTTTTAGTGGAGCTAAATTCAGCCAAGACTGATTTGCTCATGCTCCTATTATTTACATTCTAAGGGATAACAAAGTTCCTTGCATCCAAGAAGTGCTTGTGTGCTTCTCCCAGATGACCGTGAGCATCAGTAATAAAGTAAATACCGTGTAGGTTAATAAGGGAGCAACAACAATGAAGAAGGTATGCTACTATTTGTCAGAAGTCAGAATGATTACAGCACTAAAAGAAAAGGAAGACCCTTATCGACAGCTTTAAGGATTTCTCTCTGCAAACACGATCAAAATAAGGGGTTATCAGGTGTATAGATTGCTTTAGCACAGAAGGCAGTAAAAATCTTAATGTTTCTTCAGTGATATTTTTAAAAGGAGGAAGAGTGAGCTGCTACATACTGGTAGAAAAAGAAAACATCATTTTGGACTAGTTTGATTTGTAAAACTGTATCTGATAACTATCTTTAGCTATTGCAGAGTCACATATTATAGTCATCCTGAGACTGTTCCTGAGGTTTGCAGCAACTGAACATGCACACAGAAGTGACTGTGGAGGTATATCATGAGAAGATGTAGCTTTATCAGAGTCTTTTGATGCACAAAAACTATGCTCAGACAGAGTGGCACCAGAAGGAAGTCTCGTAACAGAGTGCACTGTTGCATACTACATTTGTTGTCTCTTAATAGATGGGCAGAGACTATTTGTGTGAAGGTTTTTTTTTAATAGTTTAGACACAAACATAAAATAGGCTGTGTAAGGCAGTTATTGCAAGAGGGTGCTGTCACTGGGTCACTGCAGAAGTCACTGCACATGCTGAGAGGATCACGATCACCAAGTGAAGTAAATATACTGGACATTCAATTCTTTGGCGTTTACTTCTTTAAATAATTTGCTTTGCTAGTAATCAGTTTTAATGTTTGGATATCAGCTCCTTGACTGTACTCAGTGTCTGGTATAAACAACTTCTAGATTTTATGCATAATGATTGGGAGAATCCAACCCTTATAGTATTTGTTTGCTTCAGAAACATAAGTTCCATCAAGTTTTGGTCTTCATTCCTGAATTCTCAGCATCCTTCAACCTCTGTAAAGAAATCTACCCTTAAAATATTCTGTGAAGCAGAGACATTTTATCACTGAACTTGAATGAACTGAACCCCATTGGACACTGGATTTGTGTTCTGGCTTTCCCAGCACATATGATCTGATCAAGAATCCCAGGTCTTCCATTGCAAACAGCTGCAAGTTAGTTTAGACACAGCCAGGAGGATGTCATCATGCTGCTAGGGAAGAGGCTACAGGGTGGAGAGAAGCATTTTCATCAGCTTGGTCATATCAGTTTGAGTACTGATGACCGTAGCTGTTAAATACTTGTAATCTATGACCTGTACTGAAAAACACCACTACAAATACTGCATATTGCTAAATGAAAGCTGGCTAAGGTATGCCTACCCATCCTATGGTCACATTTTCCAGTTACTTTAAAGGCACAACTTGAGTGAAAAAAACGCAGCAGCTTTGTGTGGGGACAACAGACTGAACACAGGACTTCCCTGTCACCAGACAGCAGCTTAACTGCTGCTTCTGCCTCCAGATTTTAGCATCTCTTCAGGCACAGTTACTGAAAATGTTTTAATCCCCTTCTGTATTGTGGGTTTGAGTTCCACTGACACATCTGCCTCTGCAGATAATTTTGCTCTCACTAATGGCTGTAAGTGCATAAAATAGGGGGTCAGCTTAGATGTGTTTAAATGTTTGCTCTCAGCACTCTCTCTGAGCTTCAGTATCTTCTGTGTGGGAACAGACTGTACTCCTCAGCTGTCTGTCAAAAGCAGGCATACTTTGTATGTCGTGGCATAACAGGATGGAAAATAAACAACATAAATTTCACCTTGTACTGTAAATGTGGTCACTTATGTTATCTGCTGACTTCTCATTAAGTGGACAGAGGGGAGAAACCCAGCACACCACAACCTAGCCTCAAGAGGTTACTGTGTGGTAAACTTTCTGTCCTGCTTGAAAGTGAAGAGATACCAAGACCATTTCTCAAGGCATTTAAGTGATGTAGTGGAGGTTCACACATCTGCTGTAGCTTTACAGTTCCACTTCATATTTATGTAGTTTCCACATTAAAAATGATTTTGAAGGTGCTTCACCATTAGACAACTAAAGTTTGCAAAGCCTCCAATGGACAAATGACATTTTTCATATCGGACACATTTTCTGACACCATTCTTACTTTTTCAGAATATATAATATGCTTTAAAATTGATCTTTTCTCTAAAAAAAAAAAAAAAAGAAAAAGATTTTGTAGAAATAGGACTTGATTTGTGTCTCAAGATTTTCCAGATAAAATTATTTCATTTTATAGGTAAATATTGTTGGGACTATGCTTTGCACTCACTTTCTCTTATGGACAACTCTTCATATTCTGATTGAAATTGGAAAGAAGAGCTGGTGTTCCTCTTGTAATTACTATTTATATACAGACAATCTGAGAGGGACTATTAAATGAACCGTTGGGGTCATGATTATTGGATAGGTTTAGTACATGTAGTGTAATCCATTTTTTATCTACATTTAAGTTGCTAGTGATTGAGAAATATCCCATGGGGTTAACACATAGAATTTGGTAATGTCAATTTGATCTGATAGCTGTTCATACATTTTTCATAAGAGGCTTTCAGCTCGTACTGAAATTTTCCATTGCTAGTCTTATTTATCAGTGTTGCACTGAAAAACAAGTATGTTGAATGCCTAACTAAGGCTAAGAACACAGAGTGAGAGAGATAGAGCTTGTATACACTTCATGTACCAGCTCGTCTTTTAAAATGTATACTAGCCATCACTGAAAACATAAAGAAGAGATTCTCTCAGAGAATCAGAGGCTGATGAGGAACCAAGAGTTCTCCAGGCCAGTGCAAACATCTCTGAGCTTTTTCCAAAAGGAGTGGTAGGTTTTTGTCATATCTTTCACCAGTGCATGAAGAATTCATGCTCAACAGCTGGTGAATTGAAATAATTTTACTGTCAGGTCCTTGTTCTTGTCATTCCTTATTAGGTCTTGAAATAACAAGTGATGTTATGCACCAGTGAGGTCATGATGAAGCAGCTAGGTGCACCTGATTCACATTGCACCTCACTCAGTAGGAAAAGAAAATATAAAGTTACCCAAAAGTACGTACCCTTTTATCTTCCCTTCTTCAGACGTGCATACTGTGTGTCTTTAGTAACTGAGCACAGGTGCCTTTATAGCTAATGAACTGTGTTTTTCAAGTATGAGAGGCAGTGTCATTAGTGCTTGCCACTATTTAGCATCTTTAAACATTTTTTTACTAACAGCTGATTTTAAAAGGTTTTCTTTTGGTCCTTTTTACAGCTCTTACTCACATAAGAAATTTGATCTGCTGTAGCACGGAAACATCAGCAGTGTCCATGGCGAGACAAATTCCTTAGGGAGCTGCCTGTAAGTCTGATCAACTCTTAAGATGAAAAGCATTGCGTATTCTTTGACAGGATGTTACATGCAGAGTTTAGCTATATAAAGCCGTTTCTGAGGCAATAAGGGAATATTCAGGAACACAAGTTTCTGCCGTGAGCAGGTGAGTAAGCACAAAGAAAGGAATTATCTTGTAAAGATCGTTTTGTTGTTTTTCACCATATGTTCTCAAAGATATTGTTGTTGAGATTCTCTAAACTGTGCCCAAGTGAAATCCTGTTATCCCAGAATCCTGGGTACACTAAGTAGACCCTATTTCTGTGCTACAGTGGTAGGAAGTTGGGAGAAGGAGCCTTTTGTGCTCTTGATATTTCTCCTCATGACAGCTGGCAGTGTGGAGAACAAAGGGAAATCCTCCTGGAGTACAGGGCAAGAGGTAGGATAGGAGACTGCAGACAAATAGGAACAGAAGTGCCGAGGGAAACGCAAAAAAATACAGGAGGACAGCTAGCAATCCAGAATAGAAGGAGATGAGAACAGATGTACGTGTCTGGACAGCAGCTAATGGGTAGAAAGAAGTACTCATTCTGGGTTACATGTTACATGTAAGTGGGTTGTAGAGGACATCAAGATGTGATCATTTCATCTCATTTCTTCAAATATTCTGGAGAAAAAAAAATTGAAATATCCATGCCACAGAAACCTAGAAATAAATCTCCAAGGCAAAGTAGGTTTGCCTGCACCCTCTAGTGGTCTAGATAGAAAAAACGTCTTCACTCGACAACGTCAGTAATACTGGCATTTGCTGGAACCAGGAGAACTTTGCTCCTCAGCCAATCTGACGTATCTTGGAATAACAACTGTTCCCAGCCTCCGAAATAGGATGGCTGCATCCAAACTCCTTTGTCTGGAGTGATCTTTTGTCTTTGATAACTCCTAAAGTTGAGACAGCGTTAATTTGTGTGAATAAAAATTGTGACAAAATCATCGTCAAAGAACCATAGAATACGCCAAGGTGGAAGATCCTGGATACACACAGGACCACCTAAAAAGCAAACCCTGTGTCTGAGGGCGTTGTGCAGACGCACCTTGAACTCCAGCACTCGGGGCCGTGCCCAGTGCTCTGTGCAGCCCTCTGTGACCAACGCGCTGTGGTGCAGCACTGTCCCTACCCCAGCTGCCCCTGCCCTGACAGCTCCATGCCGTTCCCTCGGGCCCTGTCGCTGTCACACAGAGCAGAGCTCAGCGCTGCCCCTCCGCTCCCTGGGAGAGCTGTAGCCCTGTCATCAGGCCTCAGCTCCTCTGCTCTGCAATGAGCTCACCGAGGGCAGAGTAATTGAGTTTTGACAGCGCTAAGAGTACTTCCTAGTGCCAGGAAGGAGCATGCTCAAAGTACATCATTAAGCATGTTTTCTTATAAATAGAAGGACTTTCTTTCCAAGTACATGTAACTCCTCTTCTAGGACGCTCTCCTAGGATAAAGATGTACGCGGCCAGTGCTCTCTTTGGAAAGTATTAAAAGCCTTGACCATTTCCTTCCTTGAAAATACACTAACTACTACAATTAGGGTTGATTTTCATTTGGCCAGTTGAAATTTCAATCTTGATGAAAAAGGAAGCAGTAGTCATTGGACAAAAGAGGAGCAAATGCCTGAAATACAGTTCAGCTAGAAGATGAAATATCTGATCTCTGATCTTGTTTTCAAAGATTTTGTTTCACACTCAGTAGTCATTGGATAATCCCAGTCTAAAGAGTAGAGATCAGACTATGACCAATCCCTTTTGGATAACTTCCCCTGTGTTTAGAGAATCCTATGCCCTCCTGCACTGTGCTTTCATCTTTCCCTACACAGTCATGTCAATATATTTTTAATTGCACATCTTTTACATGAAATACAGGCAGTACACAGCCATTTCATGGTTAAAGCAATCTCTTGCTCAGATAACAATTTCCATAGTGAGCCTTGATAGGCAACCTGGGGCTCTATTTCCTGACCATAACCACTAGTGTGTCATTTAGAAAGTGAAGGAAATGTTTCTTTTCTGTAAGTCATCTTAAGAGACTATAACAAATAATATTCATTTCCCAGAAATAAAAGGAAACAGAGAATCTTTAAAAAATGTATTCACAAATAGGTTGAAGGCTTAGGTGTTCAAGTAGTCTTCCTAAAGAAGAGAGGGTGTTCTGAGAAATTCACTAAGATTTTTTTCCAAGTTATCATGTAGACTGTTCTATGCGAACCACATCAGTCTGAGTGCTGAGTTTGTACTGTTCTTTTTTTTTCATATCTTCCTTCAAGGGGTTACATTTTCATAAAAGGACATCAGTTCAGAGTTCCTCATTTTCTAATATGTATTCAAAGACACCTGTGTCTGACTTGAAGAAGTTTTGAGCACTCACAGATCCAGATATAGTCTATAGAAGTGTAATGTCAAATGCTCAGAGAATTGAGGACTTAGCAACTCCGGTTCTCCAATGCTTACTTTCCTGTTTGCAATACAGGATCAAATAGTTTTTATAATAGAGAAAGGGTCAAGATAAAAACTTTGCAGCTCTTTTTGAAGCCCTTTGCATCAACACTGCAGGCTACAGAAATACCCACAAATAAATTATTTATTTGACATTCAGAACAAGAGGTTGAACAGTGCACTTAACATAGGGCCTGGTTGTCGTTCACTGAATAGTGAGAAGAAAAGTCTAAAGCTTTTTGGTGGTTTACTTTGCTTTTGGAATATCACTGGGAGGGGACTGGCTCCAATACAAATGTAATGGAAACAGACAAGCTTAAACTTGTCCTTTTTCCATCCAGCTGAATTGTTAAATTTCTTGGCGCCTGAGCTGATTGCCTCTCTTCAGCTTGTTGATTTCCAGCTTTTTCCCACTTGTATCATTATACTACAGAGCAACGAGGGGAACCTGCTGTCAAGATTCAGGCTCCCAGATTCTCCGGTTGTTTATTTATCCATTTGTTTAAGCAGTAACCTGTCTGAGCTATATATGAGTACTACTTGACAACAAAGGAAAAGATGTGTTCATAAGAGATACCTTCCCATCCCCTCAATTTTAGGTCACAACAGAGCTGATGATTTCAATTATTCAGTATTTAAATAATGAGTGCTATGATCAGTGGAGCTGCGGTTGTTAGAAATAAATACATTGTCAGCAAAAAAGTTTTCAGGTTTTCCACAACTGCAGCTAAGACAAGTTGGCTGCTAATATGAGAGTGTTACACTGTGTTAAACTGAACCAAGATTAAGCCCTTCAGTTGACCTAAACTCTTCTTCATACCTCCATGCAATGTCTATTTATGACTCTAAATTGTGACATAAATATGTTCATATTTATGAACAAAATGTCTGGAACCTTCTCTTTCACTAGAACATCTGTTTTATCAGTCACATGTTTCTCCAGTAGGTTATAAATATATAGTTAATGCTTCGAAGAGGATTATGAATGAAGTTTCCTGTTAAATGCCTGCTTTTAGGGAATTCTCTTCTGTATTGATAAATAACCATAAAATCTGATCTTGATAGTTAAATTAGCCTCACATGTGTAACTCTGAGAAATTTCAGGTTCAGTGTATGTTAGAAGTTCAAGTTTTTAAATGATACATATGTCTGAAAGTTTTTTCAGCTTTTTAATTCTGAAGTTTTGCATCACTAATATTTCTCAGATAAAACAGGACCTGGTACATCTTTATATGTCATAGCAGTCTGATGGATGCCTAAACTCATGTATATATTCCTTCCAATGTTTGTCTTTTTCATCACTACATGTACTCCTGCACAAGAAAAGGAAGAGATCGGAGAGGCAGAGATCAGAACTGAACTGGTTATCATAGAAACACACAATCATCAAGGTCTTGGAGGTCTTTTCCAACCATCAAGTCCAACTGCCAACCTACCCACTAAGCCATGTCCCTTAGTACAACACCTACACATTTCTTGAACACCTCCAGGGTTGGTGACTCCACCACATCCCTGGGCAACCCATTCCAGCACCTGACCACTCTCTCAGAGAAGTATTTCCTACCATCGAACCTGAATCTCCCCTGCTGCAGCTTAAGGCCATTCCCTCTAGTCCTACTGTTAGTTAAATGGGAGAAGAGGCTACCAAACCACAACCTCCCTTCAGCTAATTGTAGGGAGCAACGAGCTCTCACCTGAGCTTCCTCTTCTCAAGACTAAATAACTACAGTCACCTCAGCTGCCCCAGACCCCTCATCAGCTTCACTGCCCTTCTCTGGACAAGCTCCAGGGCTTTGATGATGGCAGGCATGGGTTGCCAGCTTCTCCAGGAGAACTGTCTGTGGGAGACAATGTTGAAGGTTTTGCTGAAATCTAGGTCAACTATGTCAGCAGTCTTTCCCTTATCCACCAGGTGGGTCACTCGATCATAGAAGGAGATAAAATTGGTCATCAATAACATAGATTGTCATTCTATGCTAATCTTGAAAATGTAAATACTGAGCGGGGTGGATCTTCATCACCTTCTTATTTTTTTTCTGCTGCAGTACTACAAAAAGAAAACACTTGGAAGTGTCTCAGCAGTATTTAGGGATCTCTTTGTTGCAGGGACAATATCAATAAGTGGAAAGACTATTTCTGTGTCAGACAGCAACAAGAGAGAAAATTTGGTCTACTGAAATATTGGCTCCTTCAGTTCTGAGAATCCTAGAATCAAATAATGGCTTAAAAGTCATATAGTATCAATCCTCCTGCTGAAGGCAGAGCTGTCCCCTTCTAGATCAGGCTGCCCAGGGCCCCATCCAACCTGGCCTTAAATGCCTCCAGGGTTAAGGCATCCACAGTTTCCCTAGGCAGCCTGGGCCAGTGCCTCATCGCCCTCTGAATAAAAAAATTCTTCCTAATATCTAATCTAAATCTAAGTACTTGTTGGCATTTGCTCCAGCCTCGTAATAAAAGGGGATGAATTTCTGAAATGTAGTCTTAACACTGAAAACAAACGAACAGAAAAGCCTGTAGAAGCCTAAATGCTCTGTTGTTTTCACTGCAAGTGCTAAAACGTGAGACTGAGACTTAGCTTAGAGGAAGGTCTGAAATGATCCACAGCTGTGGAGTGGGAAAGATTGCTTCTCAAGCTGTATACTGAGAACTCAGTATGCTATAAATAGTCTAAGCACTTGCTTGGGACTTACTGAAGTAAATCCTAGTAAATCCTACAGCTAGAATAAAGGTGGTGATGCCATGTATCCCTTAATCATGTTGATGCTGAGAGTACACTCCACAAACTAGATGCTTACCTAATCTGATTGGAACCAAACATTTTTGCATAAATACGTTAGCCACTATGCTATAGTTATTTTTCTACAGCACATCTTTACTCCTGAAGCTGAATTTGTTTCAGTTTACATGGTACAACCGGTTATAATGTCCAGGTTTTCCTATCTCATTTTAAAATGTTTGTGAGCTGACAAGGTATGGGACATCTCAGCTGGGGCCACGGAGTCTCGTGGGTAGGTGCATGCCTCTGTCTACTCATGCTTCTACAACCTTAGGTGTGGATGCTGGGTGTTCTACGATTTTTCTGTGTATATTCTATTAATTACCTCTCAATACCTTTTGATTTTCTGTCTTTCTTTTTGATCAAGCAAAATTAACCACAAACTCTTTTTACACTGAATTTCTAAAGAAAGTCTTTTAGCCAGTTTTCAGCTGAAATTAGGGGTGCCAAGGCTTCCTTGAGCCTAAAGAAAGAAAGAAAGAAAAACAAAGACATCAGAAATCCAGTGTACAAGGTCATACTCTGTATTTTGTAAAAGCATAAACTAATTAATGAGAACCAGACATTCCCATTGCACCTTGCAGATGTTTTTCCCCTTGGGAAAACTATAATTCAAGCTGAAGAAAAACATGACTAATAAAGCAAGTATATTTTCTTATATATATAAGATAGCTTGTTATTTAGGTAACATGATTTAAAAAAATGCTGAATTTGAAAATGTCTCAAAATCTCACTATCAGCTGAGACATTTATTAACTTTTGATTTCATTGATCCTACTGTATTATTTTAATAAATTACTGAAATGTTATTTAGATATTATATTGATTGAAAAAAAAAAGTAGCCAGTCTAGAAAATAATGGAAAATCTTCTTGAGTAAATAGGTAGTGGATTACAGCAGCAGTTTTAGTCTTAAATTTAGCAAGGAAGTATGTTTTTTACAGATTGCTTCTAATAAAAGAAGGTGCTGTGCTGGCAATTTCAAAAGCTGTCTGTTCTCCTTACATTAACTACTTAGATCAGTTACAAAGCATGCCAGTAATATTTCTCAAATCATCATTACGTGTTTAACTAAGCAATCCAAATATATTCATACTATAAAAGAAGAGAGAAAGAAAGAAAGAGAGAGAGAAAGAGAGATGAAAAAGAGATGAAACAAAGAGAAAGAAAGAAAGAAATGAAAGAAATGAAAGAAAGAAAGAAATGAAAGAAAAGAAGAAAAAGGGAAACAGATAAGGAAAGTGTCATGTTGAAAGAGCAAGAGAAAGAGATAGCACTGAAATTCAAGACAATTTGATTACCATCCTCAAGTACCCGTCTCTTGCTATTCCAAGGAGTTGTTTTCACAAAATGAAGAAATGCACAACATTTTCACCTTTATTGGCATGGCTTTCTGCATAAGTTATAATTGAAAGCTCAATGTGGGTATTGATTCCAACTCATTGCATCCCATCACTTAACCCTGGAAGTGCTCTTTGAGGGCCAGAGCCATCCATTTATATAGAAATGCTCAATGAGGTGGATCATTGCTGTATTATCTTTTCATACTGTTTTAGTAGTTGAGCCATTAAAGACAGGTCATTGACATAGTGACCTCCTGCTCTAAATGGCATTGTTAGTTTTTCATTGGAAGTTTTGGCAAAAGGACAAAAGATTCTTCTTTTTTTTTTTTTTTGGTGAAAGATGCATGGAAACCAGTCAGGAGTACTGCTGCCAAAGAGCATTTCCTCAAAGATATTTGGACACCTAATTTTTTTTTAAGACTTAGGCCAAAATTAGAATTTCTTCCAATTATTATTTTGAATAAACTGATGTATAGGAAGTTCCACACAAATGTGTGTGGGGAATTCTTCACAGTGCAGTGACGGAGCAGTGGCACAGCTGCACAGAGAGGTGGTGGAGTCTCCTTCTCTGCAGATGACCCGCCTGGACGCCTACCTGTGCAACCTGGGCTAGGGAGCTGCTTTGGCAGGGGGTTGGACTAGATGATCTCTAGAGGTCCCTTCCAACCCCTGCAGTTCTGTGATTCTGTGAATAAGATTGCTGCACATGTTTAAAGAAACAAGTAAAAAAGGCAATAAGTATAAGACAATCTTCACCTTTAATTAAATTATTTTTTCACTCTGCTACATCACATTATGTATTTGAGTATAGAAAATAAGAATGAATTGCAATTCTATTCTTGAAGACTGTAAAAGTTATCATTTACAGCCAGACTACACAGAGCAATGGCATGGAGTTGGCACATGATATGACCTAAAAATAGGAGATGAGTATAAACACATGTTCAGCCTAAAAAGTAGTCAGTCTTGTGATTAGTGTGACCATTTCAAAATATTTCCTGTTGTGATTCAATAACCTTTAAAAAGAAAGGATAGATCTTATCTGAAGAATTTCTAGGTGTCTTTGTCAAAAAATGATGGTTTTCTTCTGCGCCAAATCATCAGACAAATAAAACTAAATCACAAACCATGTTTTTTGCATAGTGTAGTTTATAGCACTGTTTGACAGAATGCTCTAAAACCTATCAGTTGGTATGCAAATGACTTTAATGTGTACCTTACAGAATGCCTTAGAAGTAACATCTAAAGAGATGGTGTGGGAGTGGTGAGTAGTTTTGAACTGAGGAAACATCTTTTTAAATTCAGTTTGTGTGTTTGTTACTTTTCGATTTTTTTTTAACGAGTTTCAGAGAATTGAAAGAGGAACCCACACTGAGCAGCACATCCTAACTTGTAAAAAATTTTCCCCACATCATGTGATGAAAAATATTTTATCACTTCACTCTTATCTTTGCTATCTGAGATGTTCAAGCACTATGGCTTTTCTCACCTCCGTAACTGGCTGGCTGGTGCTAGAAGGGCCTGCAAGAATTTATTTTCCCTTTGTAGACTCTTTTAGGAGTATAGTGTTCACAACCTTTACTAAACAAGAAAATCAATTTATTTTAAAGCTTAAAGCTCTGCTTTATGTTTCTTCCTCTGTGTATGTGTATTTATGACTGCGAGGCAGAGCAAGAGACTGAAACATACAGTGGAAAAAAATAAGGGGAGTAAAGTGTCTCTACTGAAATCTCTATTGCCTTTATATTTTTGAGATGAGAATCTTCCTGAACCATTTCCTTCAATCCCCTGAATAACTTTCAGAACAGTGGCTTTTTTGATCATTTGGCTTCCAAACCACAGTAAAAGCACTGCAGGTAGTGATGCTTAGTGACTATGACAGGCATCAGTGACTCCAACTTGTACACTCCACTATGTTTCCATATGCCTGGTGCCATGTGGATAAACCCTGCCCTGTTCATCCTCAGGGTTTCAAGAGACTTCTAACAGGGTTGGGGGCAGGTTTCAGTCACTGTCAAAGCACCAGAGAAGGATCTCCCCAGAGCAATTCTCCTCTGAGACCTATGCCTCTACAACAGAGGCACAACAGAAAAAGAGAACCAAAACCATTCAATAGGGAAGCCCTCACGAGAGTTCAGGTTTCGAGCTTAAAGTTTTCTTCTAACAAGTCTCATTTCTCATCAGTTATTTCCATGTATTCTGCTTTTCTTTGGGGACAGCAAGCTGTGCATTCGTGCTACAGCAATAGTAGTAAATTAATCAGCTCCACTGAGTTTTTGGTCACTGAAACTGCACCAGTAGCTGACAGCTTTGGTTGTGCTAGATCCTTCCCCCCCACTGGTTCCCTGGTGTGGTGCAGTGGCTGGCTCTGGCCTGGAATGTTGTGAGTAGGCTGCATGCCATCACCTCATGGAGAAAGCCTGTCAGTGTGGCACAGGCTGCCACTGGCCAGGTGACCTCCATAGCAGAGGATGTCTGTAGCACTCAGGGGGGTTCCATATCCCAGATCTGTGCTCCTGCTGCTGAGCAGGTCCAGGACAATGGGAGAAGTCCGGGACACCAGATGCTGCTCCTCAATTATGGAGGTTACCCCTCTGCAGGTGCCAGCATACAAGGATCACATCTCAGCACATTTGCCAAGTCAATTCAGTGAAAACTGCAAGATTTCATCATTTCTGTGGTTGTTTTTTTTTTTTTTTTTTTCTCACAGCCTTCTTTTTATCCTAGGCATGTTGCTGCCACATTCAGCATCCTCATGTTGTGCTTGATGGTATAGTACTGACATTATATTCTCCTTATTTATGCATTTAACTCTTTGAAAGTCTGCATCACATGTTGATGTAGCTGAATTGTTTGTTGAATGTGACACACAGCTTCCTGCAATACAATCATACTAATCCTTCAGTGGTACAGCTTATTCTGGCAGTGTGTCAGTGTTTGTCCTGGACATACAGTTTTTAGAGGTTACCTCTTTCCATCATACTTGTCTGATAGCTAAATGAGGTCAGAATCTAAGCAGTAAAACAGAGCAATCACTCCCAGCATTTTTACACTCTGCATAGCTGTAGAAACATCTCCTGGAGGTAGAAACCCTTCAGAGGGATTTGAACAGGCTGGATCACAGAAAAGAGGCCAAGGGGATGAAGTTCAAGACCAAGTGCTGAGTCCTGCACTTTGGCCACAACAGCACCAGGCAATGCTACAGGCTCGGGGCAGAGTGGCTGGAAGACATTGTGGATGAAAAGAACCTGGGGGTATGGGTCAATGTTTGACTGAACATGAGCCAGCAGTGTGCCCAGATGGCCAAGACAGCCAATGGCATCCTGGCTTTAACAGAAATAGTGCAGCCAGCAGGTGTGGGGAAGTGATTGTCTCTCTGTACTCAGCCATGGTGAGGCCGCACCTCGAGTGCTGTGTTCAGTTTGGGGCCCCTTGTGACAGCAAAGACACTGAAGACCAGGAGTGTTTCCAGAGAAGAGAACAAAGCTGCGAGGGATCTGGAGCACAGGACTTATGGGAACAGCTGACGGAGCTGAGATTGTTTGGTCTGAATAGAGGAGACTCAGGGCAGGGTTATTGCTCTCTATAACTTGAAAGGAAAGGAGGTTGTGGAGAGGTGGAGGTTGGCCTCTTCTGAATAACTAGTGATAGGACTATAAGGTATATAGTACTAGAAACCTCAAGCTGCATCAGGGGAGATTCAGGTTGGATACTGGGAAAAATTTCTTCTCAGAAAGATTGGTGAGGTGCTGGAAAGGCCCATCCAGGCGGTGGTTGAGTCCCTGTCCCTGGAGGTGTTCAAGAAGCATGTAGATGTTGTACTAAGGGATGTGGCTTAGTTAGGAAATATTGTGGTAGGTGGATGGTCTTTTCCAACCTTGGTGATTCTATGAATCTATGGTAAGGATCTTGGGTTTATACTGACTGTTACATGTGATCTACTTCGAACACTGTATTAGCTGTTTTGCAGTACCTTCCTGGATTTTATCAATATTTTTGTCTGTCATCTAAGAATATAGAGGATTTAATAACATGCCCACCCCCAATGAGTGTGTCATCTGAACCATATGCTTTTCTGTGTCAGTTGGCTTTCTTTAGTCTTCAGTTTAAAAACTGTAACCTTAAATTTTAGCCATAGAAACCCTGTTTATTTTGGTTTAGGTTGAACTTTTTTCCTGTAAAGGCTCCAGCTGCGCCAAACTTTTCCTTTTTTCTTAATATATTTGTATCATTTTCCTGTGCATCGATTTCCAGTCATACAGTAGTGCTCCAAGAATGAAGTAATATTTTGAAGAATGTCACTTGAAGGTCTGTAGAGGTATTGATATCTCACATTTTGCTTCCGAAGAAATATCTCCTTACTGTTCTATTGCTATTATAATATTACTGGATCAAAAACATACTAGTTTTCAAAAACACTTCAGAATTTGTTTTTAGATATCCCGTAAATTTTATTATCTTACTGTCATTTTCTGTTCTCTGTGTTTGCTCTTGTCACTGCATTTCTCAAGGTATACTTTTTTATGGTAAAGTCTCATCTTACATGGAAATACACTTTAAGACTGGCTGATCTCTGGTCCACATTTTTATTTCTACCGTGTTTCGGTCCTAGTGAAACTCGACCTTAAAATTTTATCTGAAAAATTTTTTCATTAGGACTTGGAGTTCCTATACTGCAGGATTGCTTTCCTTTCATGGAATATCTGAAATTAGCTCTATCGAGTCAGCTAAATGTCAGGATTATAAAAATTACTGTGAAGATACTATTTTTTTAGTATGCAAGTCAATAAATAACACCCTCAAAACGAAAAATAATCTCTCTCTCTCTCTCTCTCTTTTTTTTTTTTTTGTCTTAACAGTACAAAACTCTCTCAATTCCTCATATTGCAATGATCCAGGTCTCTAAGGGCATTTCAGTAGTGGTAAAGGGGGACTCAAGTAAAGCCAACAAGCTGTTGCAGCTGTTGCAGTTGCCTGTAGATGAGAACACAGACTAGACACACCTTCCCCACCCCTACATTTTCATATAAAACTTACATGTAATTATATGCCAACACATTTACTGATTAAAATTAGGCTACTTTATGCTTCTCAGTGCAAGAAGGGTACATTAGACAGGAGTAGAATCAGATTTTTATTTTACTTATAAATTTAAGTTATCTAAGTGCAGTGAAGATTTGTGTGAGAGACAAAAATCAAATTAGAACAACACTTGCAGCTTAGATCAGATAAGATTTCAACTTTGACCCACTGTCTCACCTGCATTCGAGGACTTTCAGAAGAATGAAATGGTAGCAGATGTGGTTTCAGAGTGCTATTCTTGTTGCGTCTCTGAATATTAATGTGACAGCACAAGTAGTTATAAAGAAACTGAACAAGAAGAGGAGCTTTTGTTAGAAAATCATAGAATTGTAGAATCATAGAACAGCTTGGGTTTCAAGGGACCTTAAAGATTGTGCAGTTTCAATCTGCTGAAGTGGAGATTATGAAATGGGAAAAAAACAAAACAAAAACATTTTTTGTATATTAACAGTCATACTTCTAACTGGTATCAAACTGAGAAGTCAGGAAAGAAGTGGTAAGTTAGGAGAAAAAAAAACAAAACTCTTATTTTGCATCTCTCCTATTCCTCTGTGCATGCATGTAATGCTGCTTTTATAACTAGATCATGCATGCTAACTGCACGTAGTTGTTTCTGAGATTTCACTGTTAGTTTCCAATTTCTGTGCAAAAATGTTGTACATTAATGCTAGAATTGCACTACATTCTGTTCTAAACAGTATGTCCCAAATTCTATGTCAAATTATCCTTTTAGCTATACATGTATAATACTGTGGAGTGAGCTGTTTGTGGACTCTAGCATATATTAAATTGATCAACAGCTAAAGATTCTCATATCCTTAATGCAACTGGAAGAGAAAGCTGTGGGGTTTTTTGTTGTATTTTTTCACCACGTGCTTTCTTTTTAATCTCTAAAGATAATCTCCAAAAACATGCATACAGTTCTACCTCAGTTCCTTCGGACTGAGCAGGAGAGGAAACATTCAAAAAGAATTTCACAGAAGACAGAGATGAAAAGATAGAAAACATATATTTCAAACAGAATACAATTGCTGCTTTGAAATAATGCCTCCTATTTTATGATGTCGGTCCACGATGTCAGAGGCAGATGCTGGTGGTATGGCAGTAGAGATTGAACCTTCCCACCAACATTCCATTACATTCCGTTGCTGTGTGAAAGATGGCAGCTGAGGGGCAGTCTGACACAATGGCTTCTGACATGGAAGTGCTTATGGACCAAAGATGTCACTGAATTTTTCCATGTGGAAAAAACGGTGCCCATTGGCATTTGTTTATGCTTGCTGAACGTTAATGGGAACCACACAGTGGATATGAGCAGTGGATGCTGCATTTATGCAGTGGCATCAGAGATGTGAAAGATAGGCCATGTTCCAAACAGCCATGCACAGCTGTCACCTCCACTGGTGCAGATTTTTATGAGTTCAGCGTGCATCCTCTTGTTCATCACTGGCAGAAAATCTATAGTCACTGTGTTGAAAAAGAGCATTTTGTAGTTGAGAATTTGCTCTATCAAATAGTGTTATTGTGTTCTTTGTTGTAGTTTCCACAGAAATAAATAGAAAGCATTACTTTTAGCGCAACCTACATATATTTCTGTAAAATGTCCATCGTGCCACACATTCAGTATAAGCCTATGAAGTTTTCTGAAGATGAATGGATTCTCTATTGGGAATCTGTTGTACTGTCTATCACAAATGGCCTCTGCCAATGAAGTATTGATTCTTTTCCTGATAGGTGAAGTCAGAAGGGAAATGGTCAACTATGTCTTTTCCTCTGACTTTCAAAATGACTGCGTGAGGCAACTACTCATAGTAGGAAGTAGCTGCAGACCAAAAGCATATGTCAATCATGGACATAGACAATATGCAAAGATGCAAAATAATGCAGAAAGTCAGTTCATGTATTATTTAAGTTTAGACTTTCTGAGGCTGAAGTTTATAAAAATATCAATGTTTTGCTATAAGTCAATATTGTTTAATAATACATTAGGGGAAAGCTACCTGCAGTAAGGCCCTTTGGCACAGGATAATTCCATGTTGAGGTGGAGTATTTTACAAACTGGTTTTCTGTTGCCATACACTCTGGGTAGCCATCAGACAAAAACTGTGGTTGTGTGAAGTCAATGTTCCCTGTCAGGAATCAGCTATTTTTCAGTAACTGCTTGCGTGCATGCTCTTGCTTCATGTTTAAGTGCAAGATAGCATTATTTCAACAAGCAGCAAGTTACCTTGTGCTGTTGAGAAATAAGAGCATGCATATGGACAGTGGCCTTTGCTAACACTTCTTAAAATATCAGGCTTAAAAAAAATCAAGCTTACCAAGTCTGTGTGTGTAGGAAATACCATGTATACATTATATTCTAGCTATTAGCCCAATAACCAAAATAATTTAAATCCACTTTAGGATGCTTACTTACTCTAACTGAAATTTAGACCACCCTAGAAAATTGCTCACAGCATTTTTGAAAGCTGCCCAGAAACTGCAAGTCACTTTATTTTACGATGTAACCAGATCCTTGGCAGGACTTAGAGTCATAGACTCAGACTTCATATGCTGAGAGTCATTGAACAGGACTGTCCCACAGGCTTAAGTATTTGCATAAACCTATCTACTACAGCAATTAACTTTTAAAAGAGGGCATTGACTAGGTTCACTCTGAACAGGGTTATTAACATGGAAAATGCAGGCTATATATTTCAAGCTGTTATCAAAAATAGGATGAAAGTGGTTAACTAAAATGTCAGCAATCAGCTCAGAATCCTATTGTTTTAATTTACTGTTAGCAAAGGCAAAAATTCAAGTGCAGTAATATTCAATAGTTGGTAAAAATGTGTGGTTTAGGATAGACATGGAGAAATGTAAATGTAGCTATGTACAGTTAAATTTGCTACTTAGATCTGAAGAATCAGAACAGTATTTCCATGTGATGTTTGCCCATCTCTCAACTGTATATTTAGATTTTATACTCAGTGCGACTTTTTTATTTAACCATGGGAGCTGCCTGCTTGCCCTCCCTCAGGCTGGAGAAGTACTCTCCAATAGGCGGAAGTGCTAAGATTTCTTCAGTTTTGAATAAAGCTGCTTTCATCTAGACTGATACATCTGACAAGCTCAACAGGCACGTATTGTTCCACTACACTAAGGCTGGTAACGTTTCTACAGTTTTTCACTTTAAAAAATAGAGGTTTTCTCACCTCTCAGTGTGAAATACTTGTGGAAAGAAGACATTTGTGTTTTGCCTTGAACTAACTATTTGAGGTCAGACCAATAACCACCATAATATTTACTTGGACTAGGTGTATCTAAAAAAAGACTGAAATTTGTCTCTGCAAGAGTTTGTGATCAGTGTGCTATTCTATTACATTCTTTCAGTGTAAAAATACTTCTTTTGTAGTGAAGGCACACGTTTACTTTTCCTATGTATTTTATTTGAATAACCCTCTGGGACAAAGTTTTATTTGTTCTAACCTAAATGATATAGAAGGTCCAGCTAGTTTGCAGCTAGTTGGATCTTTTCAGTTTTGTTTGCTTGGAAATACAGATCAGTACTTGCACACACAAAGGCCAATGGCATCCTGGCTTCTATCAGAAATAGTGCAGCCAGCAGATGTGGGAAGTGATCATCTCTCTGTACTCAGCCATAGTGAGGCTGCACCTTGAATACTGTGTTGAGTTTTGGGACCCTCACTACAAAAAAGACATCAAGGACCTGGAGTGTGTCCAGAAAAGAGCAAAGAAGCTACGAAGGGTCTATAGCACAAGACTTATGGGGAGTTGTGGAGGGAACTGAAATTGTTCAGTGTGGAGAAGATGAGGCTCAGAGGAGTTCTCTATAATGACCTGAAAAGAAGTTGTGGTGAGGTGGGGGTTGGCCTCTTCTCCCATGTAACTAGGACTAGAGGGAATGGCCTTAAGCTGCCTCAGGGGAGATTCAGGTTGGATGTTAGGAAATACTTCTTCTCAGAGAGGGGTCAGGCTCTGAAACAGGCTGTCCAGGGAAGTGGTTGAGTCACCATCCTTGGAGATGTTCAAGAAACATGTAGATGTTGCACTGAGAGACATGGTTTAGTGGGAAATATTAGTGGTAGGTGGATGGTTGGACTAGATGATCTCGAAGGTCTTTTCCAACCTTGGTAATTCTATGATTTTAAGTGCACAAGCACGCTCATTTCCTAAAAATATTGTTTTTAAAAGAAAATACATTAAAGACTTTTAATAAAGTGTGAAATAATGCCTTTTTATGAAGTGGCCACGTCCTCAGCAGCATTTGGTGATCTTTGCAAGTATGATACTCAGAACAAAACAGAAAAAGGAAACCTCAGCAAGAACAGCAAAGGCCTAACACAAAGAAGTTTCTTAAAAGTTCAGTTCTTGACTGAGTGAACAAAACCTTTGACTTGTTGAGATGTAACATTAGATGTTAAAATTTCCACAAAAGTTCATTGCAAGTGAGAGAAACAGCATCCTGGGAAAACCTTTGTACTCTTTCAGCAAAGCCATCACTTTGCTCTGGGAACACCATCGGCGATGCTCTCGATGACATTCCTTGGCTGAATGAGCAGGAACACTTATAGAAGTGCTTCTCTGAATTATTTCAGTGATGCTTGGGGAGCATGAACTGAATTGTGTTAAGAAAAGAATACCTGTTATTTAAAAGGATACTTCATATTAAAACTCTTTTGTCTGCCTAAACATCAAAGTGTTTGTCACTTTTCTCACAACTCAAGATGTTATCCCTTGGCCTTCCTCGCTCTTTCTTCTTTTCATACTCAATCTACAAAGGAAATTAATAATCTTTACTGATCTAATATTCTGTTAACTTGACAGCAATTCAGACAGTACAGCATTGGTTGAATACCCAGAAGGAATATTGCATGTAGAGGATTCCTATGTTTTCACCACTTTTAGCTAAATTTAGTGAGAAATAAACTGTCCTAATCCTTCAGCTGTCATTACTGCTTTGTAAATCATAAGCAGAGCAAGTAAAAGAATTTCAGTGTTACTTTCTGATATAAATGCACTCTCTTGATTAAAAAAAAAACCAACAAAATACAAACCAATTTCTTTTTGTCACATTTGCTTTGATTAAAAATTTTTAATACAACTTCCTTAAGCATTTACAATGAAATATGTGATTTTATTTTTATTCTGGATATGTTTGCAGCTAAATTCAGCATTCCATGTTAGCTGGTTTGTTTGTTTAGTTTCCTGGAGCCTGAATCACGCTGTCCTACATTCCTCAGCTAGAGTAGCATCTTTCTAAAAGTGCAAAGGTTTCAAAGGATTCTGGAAACAAGACCTCTGTTTCTATCCATGAGTGCTTTGAAAGGTAGTGAACCAAATTAATGAATCCGAATAAGCAGTGGAAGGTCTTCTGCTTAAATGGCGCATTTTGGGATTTATTTTTCTATCTCAAATGACAAAATTTCTTACAAAATGGTAAATCTGTTTCTCAGTCAGCTCATGGGCTTTTCAGTCTTTCTTGCAGGTGTACTTGACACAACAGGAAAAGATGTGAGAAAGGAAATACATCAGTTTTATTTAGTAGTCTCCTAAAAAGAAAGTAGACACATCTCTGTTGTCACTCTTCCATGACAAAGAAATAAGAGAGTCCTCTTCTCTTCTGCTTTTTTAGTCTTTGATTTCCCGTATACCTTTTAGTGTTTTATTTGCCATCTTTTGTCCAATGGAGGGAAAGAAATCACCATCCCTGTCAAAAAAAGCACTAAGCAGCTTTCACCCTCACTTATGATTACAGCTCATAAGAAAATCTGGAGTTATTGAAATTCCAAATGAACCTTTTGTGTGGAGTGTCCCAAGTGAGGAAGTGTAAAGGAGAAGCAAAAAAAACCTCCCCAGTTTTAGTGAAGGATTAGTACCTATATTGAACTGAATTACACCGTTTACTAAACGTTCCAGAAATTGGGTATATACCCAATATATTGGGTAACATTGCCCTCTCTATTCACAAATCTCTAGGACTACTGTAAATGGCAATATGACTGCACTTTCTCATTTGAAGAATCCATATAGAGTATTTCTTTCTGTCTACCTGCATGTTCACTTGTCACAGTTCAGACACAGTTGTTGCCAAAATAAAAGCAAAACAATGTCTTTCTTATTGGATATGTATGTAACAGAAGGTATTTTTTTCAGTTTTGAAACCAGAGATGAGGTTTTATATTTTAAAATTATTCTGCAGGGAAGTTTCTCTTGCAGTGATTCTTGTAAGCTGCACTGAATTAAATTGTGCTGGAAGCCTGAAATTGCAGGGATGCAGCTCAGAAATGGAAGGATGATATCATTATCATGCTAAAAAAAAAAAGAAAAAAAGCCAACAATGAAACAAAAACAAACATTCTTGCTTTATTTATGACATTTTCAACTAAAACCACAAGAGACAAACACAGACTGTGGTTGCTGTGGGGGAAGGACTTCATATTACCCTGAAGAAGATGGAAATATAGTTGTAGTGCTAAGTTCTATTAGACACAATAATGCGAATGCATGTTGAAATGCTTGGTTGTCAATCCAGAAGCTTAATCTGTCCATTTATGTAAAAGGCAAAAAGTCAAAAATAATGGTGACTCAGAGCAGGAACTGCTGCTGGCCCATACTTTGTGGGCAAGAAATTCAGGATTAGAGATTCAGAAAGATTTGGCAAAAGTAAAAGGAAAGATGAAGTAGTGATTTTCTGTACTCCATATTTCCATAAGAAAACCTGCAAGTCGTGCATGCTCTGCAGGCTCCCTCTCCCTCTGCAGAAGGCACTAGGGAACTATCACTGCTTGTGATGGAAAATCTTCTGTAGGTCCTTGTGGTGGACACTTTCCTTACAGAAAACTATGCCAAGGGGACCCACCATTCTTTTTCCCTCTTAGCCAACCTCTTTTCAGTGGTCTGTGGGGACAGAGCAAGGGGAAATGACCATAAACAGTGAGGGTGACAAAGTATTGGAACAGGCTGCCCAGGGAGGTTGTGGACTCTTCTCCTATCTCTGAGTTATCTCCTTCTCTGGAGACATTCAAGACCTGCCTGGACAGCTGCCTATGCAACCCTGTAGGGAGCCTGCTTTACAGGGGAGTTGGACTCAATGATCTCTAGAGGTCCCTTCCAACCCCTACAATTCTGTGATTCTGTGATTTATTAGCTGCTTTCAGAAAATGCATTTGTGATTATTCCTTACATAAAACTCAGTGTAATAGATATTCAACAGCTTTGTGCCTGGTATGAATGTTTTAATGGAAATTTTCACCTGTACATTTGCTTCTTATAGGAATAGAATCTGGAGGTGGGATCTTTCAGTCTCTGACAAAAGGCTTTCATTTTCCTGGGCTTAATATCAAAGTTCTATACATACTGCGGTACAGACAAAACCTGTCTGTTTGTTTTGGGAAATGTAGGGTTGCAAGGCATGAATGGCTGTCACTTGACAAAGATTTTTTAAGGCATTAATTAGTTCGTGTTTACTATGGTAAGTCATGGATAGAAGAGTTGAAATAGATGGCATTACATTTTTTTAAGAGCTGTGCATCAGTTAAATGCCTTTTCTAGTTCCCCTGAAAATTGAAGAGTTGGTTTAATTCTTGATATAACTCCACTGACAAGAACAGAATTTTATCTGCCATGAATTTAGCTCAAAGTATTTTTTACAGTTGTGATTCTGTGTTCCATTTCATGTGCTTGATATATTTGGAGCACATCTCTGACTTCTTCTGACTTATTTTCTTGTTATTACCTGTTTGATACTGACTCTCACTATTTCCAAATCTTTTTAGCTGACATTTGAAGCACCGTGACTTATCGATCAGATCAAGAAACTACAGAAATAGGCCCACACTGAACTTACTGATGTGGCTGTGCTTCTTCAATTTTTTCTGGATTGCACTCTATTTTTAGAATTGAATATTTCTATTTTTCACTATTTCTATCTTTGCCCTTTAGTAGAAACTTCATTTTTTGCCAGGTCTCAAGAATCATCAACAATTATGTTGTGAAAGGGAAAGGAAGTTAGTCCGTAAGAGCTTCGGCCAAAAGTTATCATTTGCAGAAGAATGGCTGTCACCAACATGAGATACTCGGCACTGACTACTGTGCTGACCACTACTCTGAGAGTCAAACACACTGCTCCAAGGTTAAGACTACAATATGACATTGTAAGTCTTATTTGACTAGATGCGAGGTTAAGTGACACCAACTACTAGCCTCTCTTGAGGCAGATGTGTCTTGGAAAGAGATACACGCATTAAACAGTGGAGATGACCAGAGTCTACCTGAAAAAGGATATGCTTGTACTCACTCTCCGTTCCTCCTTATTAATAACAAACACCATAGATGTATCCAAAGTTATCAGATGGCTTGGCAGACAGATCCATAGTCTCACTCCTCACAGAACTTGCTGTTCATTGACCATCTGCCTTTCACACCATTCATTGCCATTCCTTCACTTTTTTGACCCTTTGAGTTTGCTAAATTGCATCCCTGTACTACATACATGCATCTAGTACTTTGAGATATGAGTTCTGTTTGCAGCTGCTAAATGCTGCTGTACTGCATACAATAAAAAAGCCAAGCCATAAGCTACTTGTGTCTGCCAATAAAGATTTACAAAAGCCAGACAGTGAATGCATGGCCTTTTTATGTAGACTGTGAAACTGAAACTTCTTTTACAGAATTACAGGCAACACCAATAAGACATCTTTCAGAAACTACAATGCAGTATCTGTTCTTTTAGTTAGAAGAAAGAGTGTGACTTCTTTAGCTATTCCCTCTAGACTGTAAAGCACACAGTCTGTCCCTGGCTTTTGACTGTAGGTGGCCTTTCTCTTATATATATTCTGTATAGATATACCAAAAATAATTCTCCTTTCCCCAGTAACATTTACTTGGAATGGATCAATGGATCACTGTTTCATTAGACAAAAAAAAAAAAATAATCTCAAAAATATTTGATATTACAAGACAGAAAGGTCTTGACATCCAGAAAACATAGGATGGATTTAGCTCATGGGGAACTTATGGCATAGTATTCTAATGCAGATACTGATTTAATTTCAGTTTGTGATTTTCTTTGTGTCACACTCACATGACAATGAGGTGTGGTAATGGTCAAATATTGCCTGTTAAACTATCAGAAAGCCATTCAGCAGGAAAAAGTAGCTGTTTAAAGCCAGAAATAAATGAGACAGATAAAACAATGCAATAATTAGAAGGAAGAAGGCAGTTTTCAGAAGATAACTTTAATTGAATCAGTTCATTCAGGAATAATATCAAATGACATTGTGCTTTTTAAAATTAATATTTAATTGGTATATGAAGCGTGTTTGCAGTTTCTGTTTTGACATATTGCTTCTCTTTCTTGACATTTTTTTCTCTAGATTTTCAAGCCAACTGTTAATGATATGATCAAGCTACCTTACAGAGAACAAGAACCTTCTTTCAAATAATGGCTAAAAACAGCTCCCATCTGGATGCTGAGACACTTGCAATGCTTCAAAATAAAGCTATTTCCATCACTCTCCCGGTGGTGTATACAGTGGTGGCTATTATCAGTATCCCTGGAAACTTGTTCTCCCTTTGGGTGCTCTCTTGGCACATCAAACCCAAAACACCTTCTGTTATCTTCATGATCAACCTGAGCATCACGGATCTCATGCTGGCCTGCTGCTTTCCCTTCCAGATTTATTACCACATTCAGAGCAATCACTGGACCTTTGGCAAGACTCTTTGCAGCCTTGTGACTGTGATGTTCTACTCCAACATGTATTCTTCCATACTGACTATGACCTGTATCAGTGTAGAGAGGTACATGGGCGTGGTACATCCCATGAAGTTGATCAAGTGGAGAAGAAAAAGATACGCCCTGGGTGCCTGCGTGATAATGTGGATTTTCTTGCTCCTTGCTTTCTACCCATTGGAAAGCACAGATCTGACCTATGAAGTGAAAGAACTGGGGATTATAACCTGTTTTGATGTCCTTAAATGGGAAATGCTGCCCAACTTCGCAGCCTGGGTAGCCTTTCTTCTCACCCTATTTGTTGTGCTCTTCCTGATTCCTTTCATTGTAACAGTTGGATGTTACGTGGGCATAATTCAGAAGCTTATTCAGACATCAAGCAGATATGGTAGCAAACAGAAGACTAGATCCATATACCTGGCAATTATAGTCCTTTTGGTATTCATCACTTGCTTTGCCCCCAATAATTTTATCTTGCTTGGACATATGATTGTCCGCCTGTTCTACGAAAGGAGTTTGTACCCTGCCTACAAACTCACCTTATGCTTGAGTTGCCTCAACAACTGCATAGACCCCTTCATTTATTATTTTGCATCTAAAGAGTTTTACAAGAAATTCATGCAAATGTTTCGCCCTAAGGTACCACTCATTGACAGCTTGGAAACCAGAAGAGAGAGCTTATTTTCTGGCAGGACCATGTCAGTGAGATCGATGTCAAGTGGACCTATGGATGGGCTAGAGGGAGTGAAGATCTGCTTGCAAAGGCAAGAAAGTGTGTTCTAGCCTCAGGCAGGAAAGCACCTCTGAGTTCCACACGCAGAGGCAGAAAACATTTCTTTTTGAATAGTTACTTCCAGAATAACTTTCTCCAGGGACAGACATCAAACCATACTCATACTGTGCACAACTGTTTGCTGATAAGAAGTGGAAGTGCAAAAGGAACTGAGTTTATTCAAGAAACTGATGAAGAAAACCCAACGTAGTTTTTTAAGGGTTGGCCTGGAATTAGTCCGAAGGATAAGTTTAGAACAAGAATTACATTTAAGATGTATGGTTTCAAGCATTACCCAAAGCTTGATGTCCTAGATGAATGTGAAATATTTCTGCATATGAGTTAATGCTTATGCTGAAGAGAGATTTGGGGAGGGGAGTTATTTTCCTAAGCAATTTGCTTTGATTTTTTTTAATGTATTGCTTTCTCTCTTGTATTTGTATCAAAGAATGAGTAAACATAACTTGTCATTTTACAACTAATGTTTAATTTGTAGCCACTGTGAATTCACCACAACACTCACCCAACTTTATCAAAATCAAATCACACTAACCTTTTAATAGGTTAGACTGACTCATGTTATTTACTTCAATTTTATCTAGCAAAATATCTCATGCAATGAAAGAAAAGCTAAACCTAAGAGTATTTGAGACCACTTCATGCATGGATTACATTTTCAATTCCTGAAATTATTTATTTCACAGGATGGAAAAGGAGGTAAAAGAAGAGAGGATAACTTAATGTATTTAAAGTAAAAACTAAAAAGAATTAATTTAATTAATTAATTAAAATAATGATAATAATAAAATAAAACACTGTTTACTTTCTTGAGAGTATAGTGTCCAAGTCCGGCTCATTCAGTGTCATTTTCTTTGAGCGTGTCCTACACAGTTGCCTGCTCTACCCCTCCAAAGAAGGAAACAATAATAATAATAAAAGGTATACAAGACATTGCACAGTACTTTTTTACATGAAAACTTTACATGAGTTTCGTTAGTTTGGACACGAGCCTCTATTTACCTACACTGAATGAAGAGACTCACAGTCTAGGTTTTTCCTGAGAAGTCCCATAATCACAAGGCAGAAATTCAATTATTCCTGTTTTGCAGGCCCACATGATAATTTAGGATGGTTTTGCCTTGCTCTTCAAGTCCCTCTTCCATCCACTCACAGCATTACAGCTTTCTCTCTGCCAAAACTGTTTTCAGCACTTCAGCAGAAACTGTTTTGTCAGTTTTACTAAAGTCCCCTTCTTTCTCCCTCTTTTTTTTTTCTTAACATGCAAATACTTTTCTTTGCTATTTTCCCATCTCGAATGTGGATTTTCATTCTGTTTGACTTTGAAGTTAATCTTCGAGTACTTACTGTATCCTGTAATGTGCTGAAATGTCTCTAATGTAACTGACATCAAGTAGAGCTGAAAAAGCAGAAGCTTTGCACGTTGGACATCAGTTGTTGCATTTTGACAAATTTTGAATTGCTCCTTTTGCAACACAGAAAAGCTGCTCACAACTGACTGAAAATGTTCTCTCCAGCTTCACTCAGCTCACCATAGAACTTCATCCCTTTCTCAACAGTGCATCAAAACCAGTAGGAACAATATCCCACACAGGTACTTCTACATATCAGCTGGCCTCAAGTTAGCTCACATGAGGCAAATTTTGGTTTTGGTAATGGGATTTCTCAAAAAAGAAATGTGAAATTGAACTATGCTTTGAATCTTAAAGTGCATACTATGAAGATCAGAGGGGTGTTTTAAGAGAGGAAGAAAAGAAGTTGCGTCAAAAACAGCCCAACAAACTGCTCTTTGACACTGGAAATGTGTCCCCACAGGACACCAGAAGGTGTAAGACTTCTTCCCGCCTTGTTCAGTGTATGTGAGTTTAAATGTATTTATATGTGTATATGTACATGCATGTAAATGTAGGTTGCCATTTGAGAGGTTATTGAGAAGTTGAAATCTATACCGCTTTCAGTTTGGGGAGATGCTGTTTCCTTCAGCATTCTCCTAGAAAACCTGGCAGCCCGTGGCTTGGAAACATACACTCTTTGCTAGATAAAGAACTGGCTGCATGAACAGGCCCAGAGAGTGGTGGTGAATGGAGTTAAATCCAGCTGGTGGCTAGTCATGTGTGGTGATCCCAAAGGGTTGGCACATTGTTCAGTATAATACAAGCTGGATGAGAGCATTGAGAGCACCCTCAGTAAGTTTGCAGAAGACACCACGTTGGGAGGAAATGTCAGTCTGCCTGGAGATAGAAAGGCCCTTCAGAGGGATCTGAACAGGCTGGATCACAGAAAAGAGGCCAAGGGGATGAAGTTCAAGACCAAGTGCTGAGTCCTGCACTTTGGCCACAACAGCACCAGGCAATGCTACAGGCTCGGGGCAGAGTGGCTGGAAGACATTGTGGATGAAAAGAACCTGGGGGTATGGGTCAATGTTTGACTGAACATGAGCCAGCAGTGTGCCCAGATGGCCAAGACAGCCAATGGCATCCTGGCTTTAACAGAAATAGTGCAGCCAGCAGGTGTGGGGAAGTGATTGTCTCTCTGTACTCAGCCATGGTGAGGCCGCACCTCGAGTGCTGTGTTCAGTTTGGGGCCCCTTGTGACAGCAAAGACATTGAGGACCAGGAGTGTTTCCAGAGAAGAGAACAAAGCTGCGAGGGATGTGGAGCACAGGACTTATGGGAACATCTGACAGAGCTGAGATTGTTTGGTCTGAATAGAGGAGACTCAGGGCAGGGTTATTGCTTTCTATAACTTGAAAGGAAAGGAGGTTGTGGAGAGGTGGAGGTTGGCCTCTTCTGAATAACTAGTGATAGGACTATAAGGTATATAGTACTAGAAACCTCAAGCTGCACCAGGGGAGAATCAGGTTGGATACTGGGAAAAATTTCTTCTCAGAAAGATTGGTGAGGTGCTGGAAAGGCCCATCCAGGCGGTGGTTGAGTCCCTGTCCCTGGAGGCGTTTAAGAAGCATGTAGATGTTGTACTAACTATAAGTTGGGAAACATTGGTGGTAGGTGGACAGTTGGACTGGATGATCTTGCAGGTCTTTTCCAACCTTGGTGATTCTATGATTTTATGATTCTGGATGACATGAATACTTGACTGCCTCTGTGGCAGTAATTTTAATGGGAAGCTATTGATATATATAATCTCCTGTTCTGTTTGTTGTTAATGTTGGGTTTGTTTTCTTTATTGTTTAACAACTTTATCTCTGAATGTGTTTGAACATTTTTGTATATAATAATAAATAAATAAACAAACCATGTAAAGGATGTGATTTAAGATTTAGGATGTTTGCACCTATCATGTGCAAGTTACATCTCTGCTTAGAACAGAATGTGGAGGTCAAGTCATTAAATAAAATAAAATGAATTGATTTTCCATTGCTGCTGCACCTTTTTTTTACATCTCTGTAACTTCTTGTTTCTTAATTTTCCAAGCACTTTGAAGACTGACTCCTTCCCTTCCCTTTCTTCATATCCCTGTTAACTTATTCTTCTACAGTAAATAATAAATAAATAACAAATACTAGAAGCTAGCAATGGGATGCCCACTTCCCATGGCTAAATGTGAAAAAGCATCAATACTAGAATAGTGGAAAAGCAGGCCAGCTTGGAATTCTTCTCCTTATCCAATAATTGCACCTAAAACAGATATATCCCAATTTCAAGGCATTTATAAAGAGGGCAGCAGGGCAGGTCCTGTCACACCACCCCAACCATGGAGGAGGCAGCTGAGGGGGTTCATTGCAGCCCTAGCCCTTTTTCCTGGGACGGGAATAGGATGAAACTGGGCCAGAACATTGGCTGCCACTGGGTCTGGCTGAGCTGTTGCCATGGCTGAGCACTACTGTGGGAGCTGTAGCCTGGCTCTGCTGTGGGCTTAGTGGGAACAGCAGCTAGTGGCCCTTGTCTGATGTGCACCCTTGGGCCTTCAGCTGTGGGGATGCTCGGGACATTGCACCTTTATATAAACTTTTCCTGGACTGCGCTCCATTTGGAGTTTAGTTTTTGTTTGGTTGCATCCATGCTGTTGTCATGGTTTTATGATTTTTGTTATCAGCATTCTACATCACAACATCATGCAGTGCAGCAGGAGTTAAAGAGTTAACACCTCAGTTCCATGGATTATTGATAGTTCCAGGTATGCCAGTCTCACAAGAGAAGAAGAACCACATACCCCAGAGGACTCTGCGTTTCTGTTTTCTATTCAGAGGGAAAAGTTAAAACCACATGTCATGAGACGTCCACTCTTTTCCCCTTCTGCTCGCCCATGTCATCTTGCCTTCAGCATTAACGTAAGGCCTTCAGTTTTTGGACACTCTCTCATTTTATTTATTAGCTTCAATTCCAATTATATCGTATTATATTGTGTTGTTTTGCATTCCAATACCTTATTTAGCAAATAAGTTTTCCTCCTCAGATTGTTGTCACTGTTCTGTTTTAGGCTCACTGCCCTACCCTTTCCCCTTTTCTCTTTCCCAGGGCATGGGTCCACAGGACCCCCCGCCCCATTAGTCACAGAACTGGGCCAAACCAGCCCAGAGACCACTGACAGCTGTTAAGTAAAAAAGAGACAGAGGTTGTCCTAAACTCTGTTAGGTTTTTTTTTTTTTCAATCTGTTTTCTCAGTTCAAGGCGTATGAAATAAGATGCAATCAACATTGCTGCCCACTAAATTGGTGATTCTATAAGGTTGTGCCTGAGGACAAAACTCAGTGTTGGTAAGCATGAAGTGATACATACAGATAGTAAACCCAGACACAGCTTTGCATACAAAGTGATGCCCTTGCCAGGGGTGATTTTGCATCACACTAAGTAATTTGAAACATTAGCTCAATGAAAGCAGAAAGCAAGCAAGTAAAAAATTACAGATTGTTAGGAGTTGGGAAAACAATCTTAAAAAGCTGTTATGATTGCCAGGTAGCTGCAAGAGTGGGCAAAAATTTTTAGACACTGCTTTTATGATCCCAGAATGAAAATTCTAATATACAATGAATCTCGCAACAGTAATCTGGATAACAGCCTTGGTTATTGTACTCTAGTAATTAAATCCATCCTGAAAAAAAAAAAGGAAGAATTCATTATTGAAATAAGTCCTGTACTATCTTTCCTCAATTATGAGGTTCATAGTCTTAAAAGGAGTTGCTGAGAGCAAGATTTCAATCACGCTACTCATACATGGTACAGTCTTCTAGATTATAATCATTTTAGATTACATCTTTGAGTGTGTTATCTTTTCAAACTCATAGACTATAATTATGGACAACACAATAGAGGATAACACTAAGCAGAAATATCTTTTTAAAAGCCTCCCAACATCATATACAAAAAAATCTGTCTGAAGTCTGGACTTCCATTGAACTCTCAAGACTTTCATAATTTGTTTGTAAGGCTTATGATTTTTAATAAACTCCTTTAAGTCTAACAGCTTGAGATATGTTAACAGATGAGGAGGCTCTGAGGACTCTTTTTAAAGAGATTTGAAGATGTCCACCAGGATACCTTTCAAGATTTTAGCACAAAAAAAAAGCCACCTGCTTGACTATCTTGGCTCATTGCAATGTGCTGCAGACAGTTTCTCTTTTTCAAGAAGCTTTTTCTTCTGTAGAACTTTCAGCTATGAGACTGTGGTGGTTCTCCTTCCCACCTCCTGCATCAGCATCCACATGACTTGGCTCTATCAGAATTGTTCAGGAAAACGTGCATGTTATCCTTGAAGGGAGCTGCCAAGGCTAATTCTCCCTTGAAGTTTCTCCCAGTATCTTCCACATCCTCAACTACATCCTAACAACAGCAGTTGAGGCACTAGGAAAACAGAGAAATGTTTAATTGAGTGCTTTGTTAGGGTGAATACCCTGAATGAATAGCACCCACACAATATAATCAAGGTAGCATATTTTTGGATGACTTATCCAGATGATAATAAAAACACCCAATAAATAAGGACAGGCTCACCTGTCACTGAAGGCCAAGGCTCACCTAGAACTCCACACAGGAGCAATCTCCAACAAGAGAACCTTTCCTAGTGGTGGTCAGCCCTTAAATGGCGTCTGGGAGAGGTGGAGCCAGACTCCACCCCTTCTGATCACACATGTGAATTGCCTTCACCTGTGCTCCTGTGGCTAACTCAGTGCTCGCCTCAGGTGCTCAATCAGTGGTTCAGGCTGTGATTCAACAGTTCCCATACAGCTTCAAATTTGAAGAATCTCAAAGGTTTGACTCCTTTGTTGCATATCTTAAAAGTTCTTGTCAAAGGATAAAAGGCTTTGGGGAAGTATAAACAGATTCAAGTAAGAGAGGGGCTGAAGAAGTAACCCCTGTGGAAGCTGAGGAAAGTAATACCATAAGTGAGAGTTTGGAACAAAATGCACGAAATTTGTCTCTAACAGAAACCATCCGCACTTGAAGGATGTCTGTAAATAATTTTCTTCATAAACAGCCAACTTCATTTTAGAAACATGGAGCTCTTTCAGTATGAAAGCTGAACCCAGCAGCAACTCTCCAGATTCTTGCTGCAAGGGAAGGAATGTGATTAGCAGATAAACCACTACCTAGATACAGAGCAAACACTTCTCAGAGGAACTCAGATATCTGGAAATGTGGGCTTGCCAGGCACAAAAGCCACAGTTATCTGATCAGAACTAGATATGAAGTGTTGCTCTAACTGTTGTCTTAGCACATGGCAGTATTCAGCCTGATTGCCTGCTCTATTTCTGGAATCTACATGACAGCTGTATTTGCTGATGGTTATGTTCAAACATCCAGATGTTAATAAACTTTCATATTACCATGGAGTGAAGCCACAGAAGCCCTGTTAATGTGCCAGGCCCATTACTTTCTGCTTCTTGACAGCTTTCTTCTAATTCTGCAAACTTCGTGCTTCTAACAGGAGCTTGCTCATCTGATGGAAATCCATGTAGGCTCATGAGCTGGGAAAAAATATTCCTGGGGACCTCAGCAAATGCATAAATAGACTGCAAGACTCTCTCACTTCCTCAAACCTCTATAGCTCCACAAAATTCAAGACAAATATGCTACATTAAATGACTGGAAGCCTCATTCCACTGTTAACTTCTATACTCTATACAAACTTCTCATTTTGAAACTCCAAGGATACACAATTTTTTTCTTCAGAACAATTCAGCAATGCAACATTGATGGTACTATCTTCCCAGCTCCTGCTTACTGACCACAGGCTGACATTTTTCCTTTCCCTATATCACGTTACTTTCCATAATCTATGCAGAATGCATCAGCGTTGCAATGAATAATGCAAATCACTCAGTATGCTTCTACCTATAACACCAATTTATTTGTATCAAGACAACTATTTCCCACATATTGCTGATAAACCAAGATTTTAATGTGTTAAAAAATAAGATACAGTAGAGCAGATAACTTTTCCTTGGTAAATCTGATCAGATCAAAAAAGTAGAATACAAAAATAAACTCAGTAAATTAACAGTATTTACTCTAGTTTTTGTTATAATACACTCAAATTTTCATATTCGATAATGGTATTTGATTTCCAGTGACTGTTGTTCATACAATCATGCAAATTTGTTGGTGAGGCCTTAAATCCTGTTACAAAGAGGGTATCTTTATGATGCCTCTTTGTAGTCCCCATCTTCTTTATACATTAACTTTCAAGACTCTCTGAGATTAACTTTAGTTCTGAGTATCTCTATATGCACACACACACACAACTATATTAGGTAATCCTTAGCTAAGTCCACCAAATGGCAATTCGAGTGTTTGTGGTGCTGGGTTTTTGTCCTTACCACTTACAGCTGCGCACAGCTATGTGAATACAGTACCAGAGCAAAGCCATAAACAAATGATGGAACGTACTGCCCTCATGTGGAGATTGGCATAGTAAATATATTAAGATCACAAAACGTTCTTAAACTTGGAGACTTGGTTATGAAATCAGTTTCTGGAAGAGCAGGAATTCCAGTTTAACAAACAAAAATATTCCCTGCATTTTTTCTTCTTTTTTTTTTTTTTCTGCCTTAACAGCATTGTCCTTCCAGTAATCATTACACTATACAAGCAGAAGGGAAGGTAGACCTAAGAGAAATAACCTATTTGTTTTTCATACTTAGACAAATTTAGATTTGTATGTTATGTTATATATGTGTACACGTTTTACATAAATGCACAAACACATATAGTGTGCATTTTTTTATATAATACAGACATTATGTACACGTACATTTTCTGGAAATATTTTATTAGCTTGTTTGTATGTCCTTTTGAATATAAACAATCCAGAAAGAGGGGGTTTTACAGTCTGATAGAGTATTTTGCTCTGGAGTTTATGTAAGCATAGACACCACCAGTGGAGCACAAGGAAGCCATGTGCTTTAAGAGAGACCAAGGAATTGGAAATAGCTCCCTGCCCTACAAATATACAAAGAACTAAGTGTATTGTAAGCAAACCATTACCCCTCTGTATGGAACTGTTGAATCACAGCCTGAACCACTGATTGATCACCTGAGGTGAGCAGTGAGTCAGCTGCAGGAGCACAGGTGAAGGTAATTCACCAGTGTGACCAGAAGGGGTGGAGTCTGGCTCCACCTCTCCCAGACACCATTTAAGGGCTGACCACCACTGGGGACAGGTCTCTTGTTGGAGATTGCTCCTGTGTGGAGTTCTAGGTGAGCCCTGACCTCTGGTGACAGGTGAGCCCTTCTTAGATTTTCAGGTGTCTTTATGTCATCTGGATAATATGTCCAAAAATACACTATCTATCTTGATTATAATGCTTGGGTATTATTGATTTTGGGCCATCAACCTATGGGGTGCTATTCATTTGGGTATTCACTCTATACCCCTCTGTTTTAGTACTGCCCCATTTTCTCTCCTGATGCTGTTTGTTGGTCTGAAGATAACAGTAGAGAGGAAATAAGTTGCAAAGGTAAAGTAAGCTGTACTTCAGAGAAGTTGCTATCAGAGGCAGACGCTAGGCTGTGGCAACAGCTGGGGAACATCACTGCTTCTGTGTTGTGTAAACTGTTATCAGATAAAAATGATCTGGAAGGAAATATTCCTTTTATACTTCTAGCCTGTGCTGCTGCTGTGGTCCTGGCAGCTCATCCCCATGGACAGCAAGGAGACACAACTTGTTGCTCTGTGCTCCCTTCATTGGATGTAGCTGTGTTCCAGTGGGATATTTTCAAGGCTCTAGATTTTTCCACCTTGCAACAACTCATCTGTGGTAGAGACACAGAAGTTAGTCTGAAGCACTGGTATCTCCTTTTTTAATTTGTGGAAGGTATTTCCTTACACTGTTTAAGTATGCTGGTCAAAGGTGTTTCACCAAGGCTTGGATGGCAATTTCTGTGTTAAAAGGTTCCTTGTGAGTGGCTACACAGTCCCTGCGGGTACTGCTATATCTGTTTGATTTGGCTGATTCTACTTGTCCCATGAGATGGACATAGAGCTGCCAGAGAGATGGACTTATATTCCTTTGGTACAAGATATATTGCACTTCCTCAGATGTGAATTTTCTTCATAGGCAAGGTATAATGTTATTTGATAACTAAGTGGGATAAACATCATTAAATGAAGTATATATGAAAAAACATGTATAGGGATGTTATATAACACACAGACTCTGTATTGAACTGACAATAATTCTTATTGACTTCCTGTGGTTTCCCCAAAGTCTCCATGTGTGTAAGACATCTTTAGATAAAATGGGGATTATGTGAAGTCACCATGTAGGCCCACTGAGCTATTGCAGGACTTCCAAGTTTTATAGAAGAGAACAAAGTTTTCAGCTTGAGCTGAAGAAAACTTAATTGATATAGGCTCAGAAAATTGAGCCATGAGAGACCAGAGGTAGCAATTTTGTGTAAGAGGTCTAGGGTACCCACTGTGAAAGCACTTCCTCATCCTGGAAAACAGCTCTTGAAAGACTTAGGATTTTCAAAGAGAACTTCAGTTCTACTTCACAAGAAGCCATGACAAAATAATTTGAGAACCAGCCATAGCAGATTGAGGACATACCTTTTTAGACGAAAAATCATTGTAAAAATCATTGTAACTCTACAGTTCAGAAGAAATGGCTGGATAAATACATTTGTATGTAAAAAGATTTAAAAAAATGCAGATTATGTTGAATGACAGTTATGTCGATTTTAAGCAGAGGAGAGTTCCTGGAGCTGATTGCTGTTTGGTGAAATGAAATCCATCTTTAAATCACAGATGTTCTCACTACAGTAGCAAAGAGCAGATACTGCTTCATGTCTTGTCCATTGCTTCACATTGGACTACACTAAAAGTATCAATGCCAGAAAGAGGCTCCTGAAAACGGTACATCTGCATCTTCAGGATAATTGAAGTTGTTTTAAAGTCAGACTGTCTTGTGAAAGATGAACGTCCCTTCATAGCAACATTTGTAGGATTCTCTACCTTCTTTGCAGTGGAAATGTATTGTTCCCTAGAGAACTTGATCTTGTGTTGGTATAGATGACTCAGCTAAATAAAACATTCAGGTTGAAATAAAAACACTTACTGAGATATATAAAAAAAAATGCTGGCACAGGAATTTGTTAGCGCTTTATTTCTCCACACACAGCAAATTATTACTGTGATAGCCATAGTAAAAATGCATAGACAAAGAAGCAGAGGTGTTCACAAGAAAATTGAGGAAAGGTCTTTACAGCTCAGAACTCTGCCACTTTGCTTTTGTTCAAAATTCACTAGGTATTTGAAAAAGTCAACAGTTTCATAACCAACCTTGGGCAAGCTAATCTTTGACCAGCATGGTGAGCCAGGGCATAAACTTTTCTGCTAACTGCTGGTGTCATCGATTTTCACATCGGTCAACTCATTGCAGCCCAACATTTGTTTTGTCCAGCTCTTGGAAGAGAAGTTAGAGATGAGAAATTAGAGATAAGAAATAACAGTTAAGAGCAATGTTATAATTATAGCTTACTTGGTGATGTTTAGCATGCTCAGAAAGGGTTTTTTGAACTGTATTGCATTTAGACAAGCATAAGTAACACACATGGAAATGAATGTGTTTTAACAGCTCCATTTGCCTTTTAAACTAATTCACTCCTTGTCGTGCAATTTTGCTGGAATAAAGGATGTAATAATGACTGCTTGTAAATATAACAGTCCAAATGTCATGCCTAATTGTTTTTGCGTTTTAAAAAACCTGTGGTAGCCATCGCCATTTTTGAACATTATCTGAAGTTCCCTGGAAAGGACTGTGACGAAATTGCACACGTTTGTTTATTTATTTGAATTAATTTCTTCGTGCAGGTCAGAGAAGCAGCCTGTAAGCAGAGCTCATCCCTAAGAGGCAAGCTGTGGCTGTTCATACAAGTAGCAGAGATGACAGAATAGTTGGGGCTGGAAGGGCACGCAGCTCCAGCCCCGTGCCGCGGCCAGGGCTGCCCCCCACTAGCTCAGGCCGCCCAGGGCCCATCCCTTCCGGCTGTGAGACGCAGCCTCTCCCCCATTCTTGCAACCGGTAGACCGGGCCCCGCCCCGCCGCCGTGATAAGGCCGAGCGCGGGGGGGCGGGGCGGGCTGAGTTGCAGTGTCGTGGCCGCGGCCATGGTGCTGAGCCCGGTGCTGGGGAAGCTGGTCAGCAAGCGGGTGGTTCTGGCCAGCGCCTCGCCTCGCCGCCAGGAGATCCTCACCAACGTGGTGAGTGCTGCCGGGGGTCGGTAGCGCGGGGCGGGTGGAGGCCCCGCCGTGAGCCTGTGTGAGCGGCCTCGGGGGTGGTGCGTCCTGGAAGCGTGTGGATGTGGCACTGAGGGACACGGTGGGCATGGTGGTGGTGGGCTGGTGGTTGGACTAGATGGTCTTGGAGGTCTTTTCCAGCCTCTGTGATTACAAAAGGCCTACTCTATTTACACAGGAAAAGTCACAAATTAAAAGAGCGTATATGGAGCTTAAGAAAAGCATAGACGTTGACATATGCTGAGTTATTAGAAATGTAGTGTCTGCTGGGTATAGTAAATTTACATGCGTCATCTGGAGATGGGATGCAAGTACAATGCTTTTTATAATACCTTTGATGCTGGCTTTTAATTTCTACTTATTAAATTTTTAATAGCATGTAACTGCAGGTGGTAAAGCTCATGTAAGAACATGCAGTACTGCTGCACAAATGCTATGGATGGATTCGTAAAATCACACAGGGGTTGGAAGGGACATCTAGAGATGGAGTCCAACCCCCTGCCAAAGCAGGTTCCCCTAAAACCTACAGTTACAGGAATACAGTTACAGGAATAGCCTAGTCCCAAGGTACACAAATTTGATGCTGAGCAGTCCTATAACAATAGAAGCCTATTTTTCCCCTCTTTAAGTGTAAGGGTAGAATGTTTTAAAGTGGGTAGTTCAGATTTTGGATCTTTCATTTACCTGGTATGTTTTGGAGCAACTTCTAATAATGTGATCACACTTTCTGTACTGCTTTCCCTTCTTTGCTACAGGGCCTACGGTTTGAGGTAGTTCCATCTTGGTTTAAAGAGACACTTGAGAAGTCATCTTTTGCAGCCCCCTATGAATATGCCATAGAAACAGCAAAACAAAAAGCTCTTGAAGTAGCAAATAGAATGCACGTGGTAAGTCTGGAATGCACGTGGTAAAGGGGGGCAGTGAGAAAGAAGGGGACAGGCTTTTTAGTAGAGTCTGTCCTTATAGGGCAAGGGAAAATGGCATCCTGAAATTTACTCACCTAAACAAAAGAAGGCCTAATGCCTTCAAATACAGTTTTTGCCAGGTAGACATGTCTTTCATCTTTTATCAGCAGTATTCTGGCTTGGGATGAATAATTGGTAGTTTCTCACAGAGTCAGGTTTGTGACTAGCTCTTATATCCTGACAGTTGCTCACTCCAGAAATTTGTTGACTGTGAATCCAGGGCTTTGCTGTAGCTTTCACTGGGAAAGTAATTCAATTGCACAATTGTGACGAGAATTTAGAATTCATAAGAATGAAGATGCTTGGAAAAAGGAGACAATCTGCTATCAAACACTGTGGAGAAGGAGGCTGACACACTCTAAAAAAGAGTGAGAGTCAGTTTCATGTCTGATCTGTAAATATTATAAAATCTGTGATCAAATATGCAGTGTCAGTTGGATTTCTGCCATTGTCTACACTTGCTGCATTAGAGTGCATAAGGCTGTTCTTTACCACAACTTATTCAGGAGTCTGGCTGATGAGGTCCTGCAAAGTATATTGTAGTAATCTCTTATTACAAATGTGAAAGGAGTGTATTTTTTCAGCCTATACTGATGTCAGAAAAGGAATCTTAAACACTGTAAACCAACAGTGTTGCCAGACGTTAGCATTCTTCGAATCAAATATTGCATGATCTTCAGTGCAAATTGTTATCCAGGTTTCTGTCAGCATTTTTCAGAGAATGGTGTGACATTAAGAGTATATTTTTAACCCCAGATTTGCAAACTGCCTTGAATGGCCTTCCATTGCAGAGCAGTATGCTGGTGATAATGTTAATTCAGTGGATTTCTAAATGCACCTTTACATAGGAGGTTGGTTGGTTTGTTTTTAATGTTGATAGAACTTATCCCAGCTATTTAAAATACATGCAGAACATTCTGGAGGAGAAGTCTTCCTTACAAACATTTTTGTTTAAGGGTCAGGGTTGGAGACAAATTTCCTCTCTTGAGGTAAATAGTAGCTATGTGCTTCATTAACATACAAGTAAAAAAATGTATCTGTAAGGCGAGATTACATACAGCTTACAGACAAGAAAGAAAAGGCTATAAGGATTATTTATATACTTCTCAGCTTCCCAAAATATAGCGTTCCCTTGAGAGGAAGAATTGTAGCTAAAGAAAAGTTATTCAGAGTACTTGACTAGAGAAAGTGATTCTAGAAGGCTTTCAGGTCTGTACTCCTGCCCCTTCAGCATAGGGCACTTCCTGTAAAGGAATTCTAATTCAAGTTGACCTCTGGGAGTGCAGGCAGTTCTCTCCTGAGCGTATTTGTTCATCAGTAATGTATTCGGGTGAAGTTGTAACCTGAGAATAGTTTGCTCGAGGTTTTAATCACTTTCGTGGTGTTACTATTTTGTAAACAGAGCAAGAGGAAGAAAAGTGTCATGTTTTTCAGTTCCCTGTAAAGCCCTACCTGTAAACTGAGGAGCTAGGTTTGTTTTTTTTTTTTAAGCATTTTATTCTTTCTACTTTTTTTTAAGCATACATTATTTCTTTGCCTTTTCAGAAACACCTGAGAACACCCGATGTTGTTATAGGAGCAGACACTATTGTGGTAAGAGGTCTTATGAGCATAGTTTTAAACCACGACAAATGCAGAAAATATGAGCATTTTTTAGGTTTAAAGTTGGGTTGGAAAATGATTTTTCATTTAAGTTAACTGAGATCTTTTGAGATTTTGTACATGTGTTTTGAAGCCTCTCTTCCAAACAAGGCAGTTTGTGCTTTCTTGAGCGCTAGAAGCCTCAGTACTATTCTTCTAGAGACAGTAGTATCTGTGCTTCTTGCTCTGCTCAGTCTCATTTTGAAAATGTGGCTGAAAACTTATTTTAAAACCTTATTTTAAATCCTCCGTTTCAGGAAAACTAAGAACACAGCACAGTATCTCTATCTTTCTGTTTTAGACTGTGGATGAGCAGATCTTGGAGAAACCAGTTGATAAGCAAGATGCGTATAGGATGTTATCAAGGTTTGTAATTCTACATAAGATTCAAGATGTGTACATGAAGTCATCTTAATGGAAGCTGTATTAGATGTATATCAAGAAATGTCACCACGTTTTTTTCATTTTAATTTCTGGAATTAATTATTGCAAGACTTTCTATATGCTTCATTTAGTACTGGAGGGGAAAACAGGGAGAGAATTATGATGGGAAGGAGCAGTAACTTGAGGCTTGAACTTTTAGGAAGGTAATTGTATGTATGAGAGAGTGATGCTTGCTCGTTCTCATCTGCTTTGAATTCCTACTACCTGGCTTCCTCTCAAAGGAAATGCCCAATATCTTCAGTTTAAGATTAGATAAACATTTTTCTGATTTACTTTTCAGAAAGATCCAATATGGTCAGTAGTGAAATTGCCTGTCTGAGTGATTGAAACTGGAAGGAATCTGTGTTAGGTCATCTTCTCCAGCCTGACTGCTCAAGTTGGGTCACATGGTGAAATTATAAGAAAATGTGTTAGTGTCTTGAACTGAGGCTACACTTGCAGTTTTGCTCCATCACAGGTTTTGCTTTATGGACTTATAGTTTAATTGACGAAAAAAATTTTAATTTCATTGTTTAGATTTAGATTTTTTTGCACTGGTGTGTTAAACTGAATTTCTAACCCTTTGGGGCATGTTGCTAATCTAATAGTAATAGGGTTTTTTTGTTTTGGTTCTTTACTATGTAACAGTGGCATAGTTACTTGTAGGAGATTCCCAGAGGAGTCTGGCAAGAGATTTCTGACTAATGTTTTTTGCTTAAAATCATAACAAGTTTAGTCTTAAAAAAAGAAAGTCCTATTATGTATTGATGTTTGTGTTCTGAGTGAGCTGTAGGAAAAAGAAAGTAGGTATGTCCTGATATCCAAAGTAAGAAGATATAAAACTTTTCACTCAAGGTTTCATTCTGCAGTTAATCACTAAATCCTGTGTGAGATGTTAAGAGTGAGATGTTTCTGGTCACATCACATGCTAGTCTGGCTAATAAAAAATGGAATTTTTCATGATACTATACTTCAGTTGCTTATGTATTGCATAAAGTTAAAGCTTGTGCAATTCAGCCACAGTGAGGCACTCTGGAGCCACTACAAGAGTAGCTGCCACCTCGAGCATTCCATGCCAGCAGCCTACTCAGTTGGGAGTTCTCTGCATGTGTTTCTGGAAGAGTGAATGTAAACTGTCTTCCTGTACACACTGCTTCTGATGCTGTAGCTTGCTGCTGGATCCTTGGAGCTCAGTTGTTTGGATGAAATGCAAACATGCTGCAGTTACCTGGCCCTTGTTTGTGATAAGTCGTGACCTAACTGCTTATTGGCAGTTTTCAGTGAGGGTACCTTGCAAGGATAGTGTCAGTGTTGATTGGCTTTTTCTTATGGTTTTGAAATAGCCACTTCTGGATAGTGAATAGTCTGATGTCACTAATTGCTTTTCCAAACTGTGGACATTGGTATTAGTGATATTTTAGAGACTTAAATGTTACAGTGACTTATGTTATTTTTAAGGTTTTGTTAACATCTTTTCACTTACAGATGAACATACTCTTAGTTCAATATATTTATATCCTGTTGATGTTTTTATATGATGATCTGTTTCAGGATGTGGCAATGTAGTTATGAAGAATATTTTTGCTTGTGACAAATTTCATAAAGCCATTGCTTAATACATGATTTTCCTTGACAGACTGAGTGGGAAGGAGCACAGTGTTTTCACAGGAGTGGTTATTATACACTGCAGCAGTAAAGGTACATCAGTTTTTTTACTCCATGTTTTCATAAAGAGGGTGGAATTTTCTCATATGTAGTCTTAATTGACTTCTAATTCAACGTGGGAATTACCTAATCAATATAGAAGCTAGGAATACCTCACAAAAGCTGATCTTGCTGCATTCAGCCTTCAGAAAGGAAGGAAGATGACAAATGCAATAGTATCTCTGAGAGCTATGGGACAAACTAAAAGATCAGTGTAAAATGGTGGAAACAGTCTAAGTGAAACTCAGATAAGGTATGGCAAACCATTAACTTCTTTTGTGGTCTGTTTACACTAGGTGCTGAATACAAGAGGCTCTGTCTGTAGCTACTTAGCTTTTCAGTAAGTGAGGGAAATGAAATTTCAAGTGAACTTTTAGGAGTGAAGTGAAATATTGACTTTATGCCTCAATTTTTTTTTATTGAACTGTAGGAAGCAATAAATCTCTTATGTATCAGTAACTTTTTTCAATAAACAATTTCTTTTTTGAGTACTCTAACATCAAAATTTCAACGTTTAAGGGGATTCCTTTGATAGCTATGTCAATATTTCATTAGTAGCTGCTGGAGAAGAAAGAAAATGTGTTCAAGTGGCCTGTGAACAATCCAGGAGGAGTAATGATGCCTTTTCTTGTTTAAGAAGAAAATAAAATTGTATATGCTGTCAGTAGCGATGCTGATGACAGTTTGTCTCATCTGGAGTTCAAGAGTTAAAGCCATGGTATATTCAGATGAATAAAAATATCTGAAGTTAGCATATTCGAGTGATTCAATAGAAGAGATGTTTTTCAAAGTACATTTTTGTTGATAATTACAATGTGTTGTTAAGTTCTGCATTTATGTTCCAGACAACAGAGTTTTCATCAACACATAGCGTAGGAAGACTGATTACTAATGCTTTTTAATTTCATCTGTATCACTGTGTTCATTCATTGCTCACACCATTTGCAGTTAGTGTACTGCAGATCTTCCTTATACCTCCTGGAGAATTTCAGCTGCTACCAGAATAGACTAATAATTTGTTCAGCAGTAGCAAGATCTTATAGGAAAGAGTAAATAACATGTAATGTGCTAGTGCATGCTCAGTCTTGGAAGTCTGCTTTCTTTTGAGTATATTTTGGAGCAGCCTTGCTCTGTAGTTTTACTGGGTTCAGTGTACCCATGCATTATGCTACTGGAGTCCACACCCAGGTATGAAGTGCTTCATAGCACACTTTAGAGCACCTTGGTGCTTGGCAACCTTCTAGATAAAGAAGGCTGAAATAACTCTTCTTTCTTGAGAGATATGGAAGATCACTTTGCAGTACAGATGCAGCTGCATCCTCAGCCATATGTAATAGCTATAATTTTAACTACTGTATAATGGGTTGTTTGTCAACACTTCTAAGTTAGAAGGATCTTTGCAGCTTTCTTTGCGCTCGTTGCTGGATGTATATGCTGACAATTGGTTAACTTTGCCAAGTTGAGTATAATGTTCTCAGGGAGAGCAAGCTGTTAGCTTGAAGAGTGGAACACAGTGGTAGAAAACGTAAGCTTTCACAGCTTTCAGCTTTTACTGAGAGTGATGAATATGTACAAAGGAAAATAAGTAGATGAATTCACGGTCCCTAAAAATTGTTATTAGCTATTTCATAGATTTAATTTCATTTTTTTCCAAGTAAAAGAAAATCAAATTAATGTGAGATGTAATTAAACTGATGTTACTCTCTGAACTATTATTTTCATGTTACAATTTCTGTTCCTAATGAGATTTCCTCTCTGTAGATAATCAGCTAGAGACAGAAATCACTGATTTCTATGAAGAGACTAAAGTAAAATTTTCAGACCTTTCTGAAGAACTCTTATGGGAGTACATTCACAGTGGAGAACCCATGTAAGTAGGGCCCTGAAGCTATCTAATGGTACTTCAAAATAAATCTTGGGTGATGTTACTGGCCTGCAGCATAAAGTTTTGTAATACAGTAAGAGGTCTTGTGTTGCTTGTTTTCTGTTGTTCCCCCATGGCCACCTATTCAGATTTTTTTAAACACTATTACAATTCAAGTAACTTTTTTTATGAAGACTTAGTCTTGGGTAATTTCATAGAATTAAATAATTGCATGAGAAATTAAGAAATGTACTCTTTTTTTTTTTTTGCTGTTGTGGATTGGATCAGGTCATCTTTTTTATCAATGGGTGTGTAGTATTTTAAAATTTGGTCACTGGTGACACAGGCTAATGCTAGAAAGTATACAGCTAAGTTAAAATATGGGCAAGGGAGGAGGGAAAAACACTATCTCAAGGTGGACACTGAGCTTTCTGATGGCTGCAGGAGTATGGCTGTTCACTTTCTGTTTAATTTTTCTACTCCTTTCTTCAACCAAGGATTTTTGTTTTCCAACTGGAAGATCTTTCTACTTCTCTCTGTAGCAATAAGTCTGTTCTATAGTAATTTTAACTACCCTGTGATTCTCTAATGAGTAGCCTTGGTTTCTGTTAGCCTCTTTGAATCAGCATTTTGTTTTGTAAGTTCCAAAAATTCAGAGCTTATTCTCATCAAATCTAAGCTAAAATCAACTGTCTTATAGCAGTGTTCTTTTAAAAGCAGTTTGTAATTCTGGAATTAGCATATTTGAGACTGACCTTTGGTTTCGAAGGCTGTTTACTTAGGCTTTCAGGTTCAGATGTTGGTACTTCCAACTACCTTGTTCCTTGGGCATGAACAGTGAAAATGTTGGTTTACTGCACTTTATCTGGCTGTGTACAGAACATTACACACTGAAATTTACATAATTAAAGACAAAGTAAATTCCCAAGTTTACTTTCTGTGAAATATATGTGTACTAGTATTGCCATGATGTCTAAGAGCACCTTGTTGTGTACAGCTCTAGTTACATTTCCAAAAAATTACACAGAAATTAGGGCTAAGTGAGATGGCATGGGTTTCCTATTTGAACAGGACTTTGAAAAGGGGCAGCTTCTCTTCCTGATCTTTATTTTAGATGTTACTCTGAGAACTGCAAGATGCATACTATAATTTTTTGAGTTCTACAATGTCCTCTTAATTTTGAGCTCCTTTTCAAGCTAGTGCATACCTAAAGACCTTTCAGCCTCTAGTGGAATAGGTCTAAGGTCAAAATGTAACTGGGTGACCGAGTGGCAATATTAGTCTCAGGAGCACTTGCTGTTACTATCCTTGCTGGACAGGTCACCCAGCTTTCTCCATGTCCTGTGGCAGCACAATTTGACTGCAGTCAGATTATAGACTTCCATCTAGGTGAGTATGTCACTTGGACTGGCTGAAACTTAAGGACCTTAGGTGACCCTCCCTTAGTAGAATATTAACCCTTATATTTAGTTATGACTTATAAATTGCAGTTTTGAGCCTAACTAGAATCCGTCTTCAACTTGAGTAGACTAGTCTTTATTCCAGTCTCTGCAGTACTAGTAACATGTTCTGTGCTACCTCTACTGTCAACCACGCTCTTGACTTTAATTAGATGGGTCTCAGCTTTCATTTTCTCTCCCCTAGGGACAAGGCTGGTGGATATGGAATCCAGGCCCTTGGTGGAATGTTAGTTGAATATGTCCATGGAGACTTCTTGAATGTGGTGGGATTTCCTCTGAATCACTTCTGTAAGAAGCTAGCAGAGTTGTACTATCCACCCCTTAAACATACCATACAGCATATAAAGCATGACTCGATCCCTTCTGTGGACACTTTTGAGAGCCTAAGCGATGGAGAAAGTGAGTCCTCAAGTTTCAAAGAACACAAAGGTGCTAAGAAGTTGGACAGCACTGGGATACGCCCCTCGGGAGTTATTTGCAACTCTGAAAATAGCTCTGGTGTTAGAACTGGTTCCATGGTACCCGTGGAAAATCAGAACGGAGTGTCAGACAGTACAGCAAAAGTTCCGTCTAAAATTCTAGACCTGATGGATGGTTTTAGAGCTTCAAAGGTAAGGGGGGGAAATAAAATTAATTACTATGGCTGATAACAATTGCTTTGTTGGAGGTAATGTGAAATGCTTGAGATGGGGTAAGAATAATAGTTAATATATAAGAACCACTGTAGAGCACCAGAGAATCTAAGGTAGCTGAGACTTCTGACACAATACAGATTTTTTTAATATGAATTCTGTCTACTCTGTGAAACTTTAACCACATAGATAGTTAAAAATCTTCCTTTTAATTTGAATGTGAAAAAGTCCACAGACTTTTTTTTTCCTTTTGTGTGTTGATTCTCGGGTATAAATGGCTAAACTGTGCTTCTAGAGTGTCTGGAAACAGTACCTATCTGCTTACTTCCCTTATGTTCCTTTTGTCATGTTGTCTAATCAAATACAACTTATAGAAGACTGATTTATCTTTCATTAGCTACTCAGTGATTCTGAGTCTGGTGCATCTTGTAATTGGGAGGCTCCAAAATAACAGTAATTTCAGAAATGTGTCATGCAAAAAACGCAGTTAAAGTGGAATGTTGTTGGAGAAAGTTCAGAATGCTTTTTAGGTATAAATTTATAACTCGTTTTTTTTTTTTTGTATTAAGTACAATCAAATAGAAAATTACCTTTATCTGCACTGCAAAGAAGGCTTCTTAATTGGTTTAAATACCAAACTTATTTAAAATATATGCAATGCTTGTCATAATTTTTCCTTTTGGATTTTTAATATTAGTATTGGAGTTCTGTGGGAGATCTTAACCTTAATTTCTTATTAAGGAGGTAACTTTTTATACTCTGTTTCATGTTCCTGTTGTTTATCAGATATTGCCTGGAGATTATCAGCTGAAGGGACATATACATAACACAGGCTACACACTGAAGGTCACATGCTCTGTGGAGCAGCCAAGTGTAATGGGGAATGAGTAACTGGATGTTTCAAGTTCTATCAAGTTTTCTACTCAGAGCTTCACTAGTAGTGAAGAAGGCAAAGGAGAAATTGAACACTTAGTCATTCTAAATAAATTATTGCTTTCAAGTTGATGTTTCAGGAAGAGATGAAAAAACTCTTCAAGTGGCAGTGACATGACAAGCCTAAAGATACTTAAAAATAGCAGAGGAGAATATGCAAAACAGTGAATAGTGGTTCTATTGAAACAGCAGAAAGACATCATTAAGCCTGTAAATTGGTGGCTACCTTTATTGTTTTTCTGTGTGCAATGCAATTAAGTTATGGAGTGGTAATTAATAAAACCAGATGTTCGTATATAGCTGGTTATAGCAGTAGATTGTTCTGACAATAAAGCAAGGGCTAGTTAGTAGGCTTGTCAAGTAAGGTGTATCCAGAGAGAGCAAGTTTGATGTACCTGAATGGATGAGTTAATACTCGAAGAGTCACCAGAGTTTTGTAATTGCACATTATTAATGCTGATTGCTGTGATCTGGTGGCAAATTCAGTTTTGTGCAGTGAAGGTTGCTGGCAACTGTAAGTAGGAGGAGCTTTCCTTTCCTAATAATCAGAGTAAAATCAGCATGAAATACTGAGTTTCATGTTGAGTTAGTGGCAATTTCTTTTCCTGAGGCCTGAACATAGTTGTAGAATTCATGGCTGATTGTGGATTATTTCAGTAATTAGACAAATTAATTAGACAAATCTTACCTTCTCTCTTCTTACTTCTAGAATATGGGTAAGAGCACAAAGGCATTTAGCATCGTAAAAGCTCTCAAGATCTGTTTCATTTTTTTTTTTTGTGTTGTTCCAAGGCTTCCTAAAGCAGGCTGAAATCTCCTGTGGATGAAGGAGCCATTTCCACCTACTTTTCTATGAACTGTTGCAGAACAGGAGATCAGGTTCAAATGATACATTTTCCAGTTCTCCAACCTGTTCTGAAACTGCATATTCTGTTCTTTACTCACTGTTAGGTTGTTTGCTGTTTTGTTTTTGAGCTGGGCGTTACAGAATTGTAGAATTATTTATATTGCTAAATTTGACTCTCTTCATTTTTCTCTTGTAATTTCCAGCTCGCATTAATTAGTTCAAAGGTTGGGCGGATCTTGGAAGTCAAATGGCTGTAGTATAGGTGCAGTTGCATCAGTACTGTGAAAGCCTGGATTCTAATAAATCTCACTGTATGTTCTTAATAGAGCAACAGAAGAAATGATAGGAAGAAGATGAAGAAGATAATAAAATGCTTACACACTAGCATACCTTTCTCTCCAAGCTATTTTTTTATTAAATACAATGTATATCCTTCTTGACTGATTTTAAGTACGTTATTGTTGCTAGCGGTTGCAGTGAAGTGGCTCAGTGATTGCTGTGTGTTTCTACTGTGCTCTATATAAATACCTTTGTTGTAGGAATTGTGATGTGCTTCTGAGCACTGAAACTGCACTGTTGTATTTTGTTTCATAGGTACATGTCTCACTAAGATGTCCATGTAGTAGAGTTGTGCTTTGAAGTCTTATTCCACTTTTTGCCCTTAGTATTTACTAAACAAAGAGCAATCTTTCTGTAAGTGAAATTGCTACATTGCCTTAGTGAAGCTTTGCATTTTCTTACATTTTAGATAAATCAAATTTAAATTGATCTCTTATGCATTTTCTTAGGCATTAGTTCACTTGTTCCATTAAGCCAAATATGTTTTAAAATGCATATAACTAGGTATATGCTACATGTCTTAGTAAAGAGCACCTCTTTACGCAAACTCTGTAGGCTGAATGCCAAAATATTGAGTTACCTTCTCTCTTATTTACCTCTGTCCCAATTAATGTTACTTAGTGAAGTTTATTAAAACACCTAGAGGAAAAGAAACCTGTTATAACAGTTCTTAGCGGTTGTTACTGTGTTACACTTAAATAACAGTAATTATGTAGAATCGTACTTCTGGAATGTCTGTGGCAAAAGCTGTAGGTCCTTTGTTTTCTTGATTGCAGTCTTTCAAATGCAACTGTTTTGTTTTTTTTTTTCCTGCATGTAGGCTCTGTTTGTAGCCTCTAAGCTGAAGATATTTGATCATTTGAAAAAGAAAAGTCCTCTAAAGGCTGTGGATGTTGCAAATGAGATTGGAACTTCAGTGTGTGGAACTGAAAGACTCCTGGATGCCTGTGCTGCTCTTGGGTTGCTGGAGAAAACGCCACAAGGTAATTTTTTCCATCCCTCCTTTTGAGCAAGTAAGCAAACTGAGGGTGAGGAGGGAAGGATCAAAATTATTAAATTCAGCTTACTTTTTAGTCAGTGGAGAAGGGCTCTCTCTACTCTTTGTAACAGCATATGTACAGCACTGGAAGAGATGCTTTGACAGTTATGAGAGCTGAGCTCACATTGTCAGTAATGTGGATTTGAGGTGGGGAGATTGTTGCTTTTTTTGTCTTCATCATTAATATCTGGAATTGTTCTCTTTGGGAGCAGGCATTATTTAATGAACACACCTTGAGGGAACCTGAGATTGATGTTGTGTTCAGAGAGGAAAAGCAGTCATCTCTGAATTTTAATAACTTTCATGGGCAACTCAGGGAGCAGTGCAAAAGCTCAGATGTACCATATAAATAAGGCCCAACGCCATTCTCCTCTGCAGTCGTAACCTTGTGTGGAGAACTGGGGATTTTATGGGGAAGGCTCTGGAATGTGTCCTTCATAGACACCAGCTTAAATGTTAGTACACCTAACTTGCACAGTACTTTAAAGTATATGTAGGTGACAGTCAGCAACAGAATTAACTCTTTCAGTCTTCACTATATAATTGTAAATTTTCATGTGCATCGTTTACATAGCAATACTTGAGAAGGTTAAATGTCAAGAAAAAGAAATAGAGGTTGCTTTCAACTCTGATAAAGGATGAGATGAAGGAGAAAGCCTTAAAGGCAGAACATAGTGGGGAATGTTTGAATTTAAGGGAAAGTGAAGTCATCTAAGACAGAAAAATGCATACAAGAATGAGGAACTTCTAATGGTCTTCTGTGAATGTCAGATGCGTAGTTGAGATTCTCTAGATTATAAATAAACAATGAGAAGTTTCTCTCCATCCATTCAGCACCTCCATTCTTTTTGAAAGTCCCAAAGTGATTTTCATTTGTTAAGTATGAAGAGACCTTTAGAAGTATTTAATAGAAATTTTTGTACAATAATACACCTTGTGATGCCAAGATCAGGATTTGGTGGCTTGTTACTAGCAGTACAAGGTAATATCCCTTCAAATATTAGCAGACAGCTATAAAGTGCTGGAACAAAACTGGTTACAACTGTTCTCTTCTCTTAAGGTTATAGTAATACAGATTCAGCAAATACTTACCTGTCATCTGATGGTGAATACTCACTTCATGCCTACATTCTGCACTCTAATGACCATCTTTGGCCTCTCTTTACGCACCTGGAGTCTGCTGTTAAAGAGGGAAGCAGGCAGAACCATCGAGCCTTTGGAAAGAAAACAGAGGATTTATTTAAAGTAATGTAAACTCTCATTTGTTTTAAAACTTGTGACCCCCAGAACCGATCTAGAGGGAAATGGAAACTGAGCTGTTGAAAAAAGCTGATGAATCTGAAATGCTAAAAATACAGTGTAGCTCGCTGGTCATAGATTTCTGTTCTGTGCAACTTTAACAGTGTAGTCTTAAGGCTCTAAAAGTTCTGGAGCAATCACAGCATGTACTAGGAAACTTTGGTGCTGATAAAAATTGAGGTGGAAGTTCTACCCATCCAATTAACATGCCCTAGAACAACCCCTCAGTCTGTTTAATTGACTGTGTGGCCTTTTTATTGCACCAGGCATAAGTTATACATGCATTCCTTCAATTTTGGGTGCCAATTGCATGTTACTGATCTGCATCCAGTGCAGTCTGTTGTGGATGTACATTCAAAGTTGTTTTTGAAGTCTCATTGTGCTAATGTAGGAGAAGAGAGATCTAGTCTAAATAGGTCACCATAGAAGTAATGCCTCCTATTTATTTCCATGGAAACCACTACAGATACAAAGACCACAATCACACTATTTGATGGGGCAAATTCTCAGCTACAAAATAATATTTTGAAGCTGTCACCACTGTTAGCTATATATTTTTTTGCCAGTGACTAACAAAACCCTGCATGGTGTACTCATAACAGTTTGTGTGGCTGTCTAAAACATGGCTTGTCTTTCCTTCACATCACTGCTGAAATGTACCACCTCATGTGCTCATATCTGCTGTAAATGAATTGGGTCTCATTTTGTGTTAATCTGGATTATCAACTTTAGTTTTACTGGATGATATTAGTAGGAATCCCTACTAGTTCAAAAACAAACAGTATGATTTCTAATGTTGCTGTTTTAAATTCTAGTTCAATTATCGAATTACTTTCCCATCACAGAAGAATAAGTATCAGAATTACATGAAATTGGCTTGTGAGTATATCAGGAAGAAGGATTATAGATGAAAATTCAGTCTGTTTACTCAAGAGTTTTAAAATTTGAAGGCATGCTGCTGTGGAGCAAATCCCTTAAATGTATATCTAAGGCACAGAATTGCTTTAATAAACACTTCACATGATCTCTTCCTCCTGTTATGCTGCCTCAGCTCAAATAGACCGATACAAGTGTTGAATTTAATAACCCTTGGGCTGGCCAAAACTGGGTCCAAGGTAGCTCAGTGTGTGTTCCTTGAGACATTCTACAAAATATGTCTGTGTGACAATTATAGGGTGCAGAAATGTGCTTATTACTATGTGAGGCAGTTTGCAACCAGCAAAGGACTTGGATGAGCAACTGTGCAATTATTCTTTAATCTGTTTTTAATTTCAGAATTCTCGTATTAATATACTAGTGCACCAACTGCCTTGATTGAACATAATTGTGGCTATAGTAATTCAAATTTGTTTGTTATTTGCTTTTTTTAATTTGTTTTTCCTTTTTAGGACTATTATCAGAGCCAGGAGGTGAAACAGCGTTTTATGGCTGCCATGCACAGCATTGCCCACCTTACAGCAAGAGATGTGGCTACAGCATTTGATCTTTCAGAGTTTAAGACTGCATGTGACTTAGGAGGTGTGGTTTTTAATTGAGCTCATGTGCAAATTAAAGGGAAAAAGCTTGCTTTTGGATCCATATTTTTTTTGAGATATGCAGTTTTTTCCACTTAAACTGAGTAAAATTGGCTACTGTTACTTTTTTGGTATTTTAATGTCATAGAAGGACTGAGTGCAGTTAACTGAAAGCGAAGGTATTTACATGGTAGTTGAGTGACTTCATGGTACTTGAATAATGTGAAGTAAGTGAATGTCACAGTAAGTAATGTAGCGACACACAGCTCAACACAGAAAACAGTGTTTGTGGCTTAGCTGATAGAGTCTTTCAGTACTGGTATGTCAGCCTTGAAACTGCTGCTACAACAAAAATGTTGGATTCTTTTAGAATAGGCTGAAGACTCCTGTGGTTATGGTGTTGTTTTTTTTTCCCAACTGGTATCTAAGACAACCACCATAGATCTGAATAAACTCCTGTTGTTAGTGGTTGGTTGGTTTATTTGTTTTACCCTGTACTTGGAGTGGCAAAAAACAAAATGCTTAGGGAAAATATCCTGTGCAAGAAGAAAGCATCACTTAATGTCTGAGGAGATGGATAGCATGTCAGAGTAATAAAATAAGGATTGGCAACTTCTGCCACTTGCGCAGACTTTAAGAGCTTATCATCCTTATTCTTCTCTGTGCTGGAGGCTATCTGTGGATGAAGAACACAAACTACAAGTCCATTAATGTTCCAAAAAAAAGCAAAAAAAATAAGAAAGTGAATTAAAAAAAACCTGAAGTAGTGCTATTGAAGGCTATATTTACAGTTCTGTGATAGAGTAGGAATTAATAACTATTGCCCAAACTTTGAGGCTTTTTTCTATCTACTGGAAAGTGCTCTTGGTCATATTCACTGTGGATGTTAATACTGGCATATTTGCTGTGGCTACTTCTGAATTGTTGTTTTTCTCTTAACGTTGTATACTGTGTTATATGTAAAAATGTATGCAAATGTTGGCAGAAAAGATTTGAATTGAGTTTCTTCAAACTTCCAACAGGCTGTACTGGAGCTCTGGCTCATGAGTTAATACAAGTATACCCAAATATGAAGGTCACAGTGTTTGATCTTCCAGAAGTCATTGCAAATGCTTCTGTCTTTCAACCTTTGGAACAATGCACAGCTCCAGTGACATTTGTATCAGGTAAATATAACACTACTGTTTATCTATTATCCTCGAGCAATCTCTTTTGCTGCAGAAAATGGTGTGCTGCCCTGCTCCAACCCTATATCTGTCTCAGTACAATGCAGTGTTGGCTCACCTGTGCTAAAAGAGGTGTTGCATTTCTCAGTCTCGTAGGGATAAAACTAAACACTGGTTTGAGAGTGGCAGTAAAGAAAGTGTGATTGGATTGTACTTACTGTATGTCCTTGTCTTTGGCATTTCCTGTCTAAGCTAGATCAATATGGTGATTACAAAGGACTTCAATTTCTTCTTGCTTACTTTAGACTTCATTTCCATTTCTACGTATATCAGAATTCTTTCCTGTGTTCTGTTCTGCTCTTACACTGTGCTTTCCTTAACTAGAAATCAGTGTATCACTATTCCTATTTATTCATGTTTCTTACTTTACCTCTTCTGAAACTTCTAGTTCCATCTCAATGTTTTTGTTTCCTTCTGTGGGGCTATATTAACTAAATGAAACGTACAAACTCTGCCTTTCTACAGGTGACTTCTTCAAGGATGACCTTCCAGAAGCAGATCTTTACATACTTTCACGTGTTCTTCATGACTGGCCTGATGAAAAGATTCATGTACTGTTAAACAAAGTATCAACTGTTTGCAGACCAGGTAAGATTTTAATATCTTATGATTATGAATGTGCATTAATATGCACCAGTAATCATAAGCCCATGTTAAAAAATGCATATTTTTGTGTTATGGTAATACCTCCAAAAATAAAAAGCAAATGTATTAATAAAGTGATATAAGTCCTTACTGTAGTTGCAGATTTTACAAGCAACTACTTCATCTTCTCTATCTCTGTGCTCAACCTTTCTTGCAGAGACTTGTATCATCAAATACTGAAGTGTGTGCTTCTATCTATACATACAAGCAAGGCAATTAAAGTCGCTACAAGTTCCTCAAGGAGAGGCTGTTCTTGCTATGTCAGTAATGCCTAGAGTAGTGGAGTTCAACACTACTTTATGATGACATTTCTTGAGAAGTATGTAGTGTTGTACTTACAACTGCGTTTTGATAGTATAAAAGATCAAAGGGGAGGCTCTTCAGACAAAAAGCAATAGAAAAGCCTTCCTGCTTTACTCAACTGATTTCTTAATCCAAGAGGATTAATGCTAGCTGTGAAGTTCGTTTCATAGGAGAACATTCAAAATAAGATCTAAGCTACAAAGCATAATCCTGTTACGCAGAATTGTATGGAGATCATCAAGTCTTGTCCCTCAACTAAAGAAGGTTCCCTACACGTAGGTCACACAGAAGAGTGTCCAGATGGGTTTTGAACATATCTAGAGAAAAGCGACTCCGCAAGCAGATTGTTTATAAACTACAATAGAAAACTGGATGGCTGTCTTTCCTTACTTGTAAACAAGTATGACAGGAGGCAGTTGTTTGGTTCAAATGGTAACAAGACTGAGTTTAAAAATTATGTTCAGGAAATGGTCTGAACTTCACTGAACTGGGGATAGTGCTCAAAGCTCCCCCCTCCCCCTAACAACTAACAGTTTCTTTCAGGAAGAGATGATTGAAAGTAAACTTTAGTTACTGATTAGCACTGAAGATCATTAAAACAATGTTCTGATGAGGGACCTATATGTAAATGTCTCTGAACAAAGCTCTAAAGCTGGAAATAGTTTACTAAAGTGCTTCTGGTTGTTCTGGAAATGCAGGAAGTGCCTTGCTAGTGGCAGAAACTGTGCTTGATGAGCAGAAGACACACCCTCCTACAGTTGTACTGCAGTCTCTGAGTATGACTGAAGGCAAGCAGAGAAGTGGCTCAGAATATAAGCAGCTGCTGGAGAAATATGGATTCACAAATACACAAATTAAGATCACAGGCAACTTATTAGATGCTGTTTTGTGCTTTAAGAAGAGTCAGTCATCTTGGCATGCACAGAATTAGCATGGGATGCTGAATTGTTTTAATGAGTGAGATACAACTATCATCTCCCAACATTGTCAGTTTAGGACCGTGCTGACCCTTTGTATGAAACGTGGATGTTACAAGCCTTGAATAAAAAGTTGAACTCAATCTTGCATAAGCTGTAGTCTTTGGGATGGTAGTCCTCTTTCACTTTTCTATGGGACTTTACTCAGAAGCAATACAAGGATGCCATGTTATGCTTTTTTTTTTTTAATTCAGTTCAAAGTAAGAAGACCAAGCTCTAACCAAGTTCCTAGAGTAGCTGTAGTATCCTGAGTGCTTCAGTAGCTTCTGATTTTTCAGAAACTGTATGTCCACATAGACTCCACTTGAGCTGTTTCCATTGGTTGCTGTCAGATTTGTTCTTCTTCTGAATATTTTGTTGTTAAATGGCTGCTTATTCTTTATCTCATTTGAGATGAATTCTAGATTTTATATCAAATTCTCAAAGCTGTATGAATAGGAGTTTCTTTATGTTCCAGCTTTTAATTAGAGAAGTACATACTCCATCCCCTCTCCTCAAGTACTTTGTCACTAATGTCACCACTCTTAATATAGTATCAGAAAGAAAACATTTATTATTTCTATTTCAAATGTTCTTTGTAGTAGAGGCATTTTCCTGGAGATTAAAGTTGTACTTTCAAACTAGCTTTCTCTTCTATCATTTATTGCTTTCTTGCCTGCCACGTTTCTGGAACAATAATCCTAATGAGCCGACCTCAGCAAATAGAGCTAGAGCAAGGTCAGGAGTTGCATCTGCCTGCTAGTCTGTCTTGTTATTTAATCAGAAGTTACTTTGCTCTTTGAACGCTGAGTAAAGCAAACGTACCTTGGTGATTCATTCAGTTCATCTAAGAGACATATAGTACGGAGTATTTTGGCTGTAGAAAACTAGGGAAATGTCTGGGAGAAACCTGACGGGGATTTGTAAGTCTTAGCAGAAGCTTTTTATGCATGATTTTTCTGCTGATTTCATCTGTACAGATGTTTGGAGAGATGAGATGTTGAACTGCTGAATGTATTTAGAACAAGTTTATTTTCTGTACTGATACGAAGTTTGCCATTATGCCTAAAGGGTTTCTATTTTAAAATGCTTATTCTGACAATGAATTTTTGTTTCAGTTATTCATCAAGTTTGTGCTGTACTTCAGGCTGTTAGAAGCTGTTTGAGTCAGCACAACACACTCCAAAAGTTGGCACGCTTATGACTGTCAGACTTAAATTTCTACCTCTAAGTACTGTGTACTTAAAGACTATAAAACTTGTCTAGCACATGTGGTTACCACATCACCTCAGTATATTGTTATTTAAGTGCAGCACTCTATACAGGATGAGCCTTAGTTCCTTGAAGATGGTGCCTGTGGTAATGTACTAACGCAGTTCTGTGTTCTGTCTTTTTTGTGAAGTCACTTTTAAGATATGAATGTGAAATAGCCATTGATCACAAAACAAAAAATTTCCTGCACTGCGGTGGTGTTAGATGGTTCACGATCATTTTTGCTAGTTGCTCTTGTCTGCCTTACAAAGGAGGCTAATACAAACTGTACATTAATCTGCTTTGCTGATCAGTGGGTGCCTCCAGTCCATACTACTGGATGTTCCTAAACAGAATAGACTGCTCTGTTTTAGAAACTGCTCTTATAACGAGTGGAAAAAATACAGGCTGAATTTTTATCCTCCCATGTCATTTGCATTGTCCAGACCCTCAGTTTTGACCAGAGTTGTGAGACTGGAGAGAGAATATTGATTAAAATCATGTATCTGTAGAGAAAGAACAGCTACTCTCCTGAATTCCTTCTAGAAGTATTTAGGTGGAGGTGCCTGTGAGACCTTAATAAACTTGAGCAAATCCAGTGGAAGCAACCAGGATGGCTAAGGTGCCACACTGTGTTGGCTTGTAACTTGGATGGAGACGTGCTTCAGTCTAGAAAAGGTAGTTTTAGGGGAATCTTGCCTTTCACTGCCAAAGAAACAGGTACTAAAAAGACAGAACCAGGCTCTTTCCTATATGATACACAGTTGTGGAATGAGGGATAATAGGCACAACTGAAAGCCCAGTCTGGATAACAAGTTGGGGAAAAATCATTAAGTACTGGAGTAGGTTGTCTAGAGAGGTTGTGGGATCTCTGTCCTTGGAGGTTTTAAGATCTGAGGACAAAGCTCTGAACAAACTGATGTGACTGTAGCACTGCTCCACTTCAATCAGGAGAATGGGATAGAGTTTGCCTGTTGTCCATTTCAACCTAAGCTATTCTATATTTGATATATCCCATTCATCCGATAAATGGTAAACTCATCATTTCTCACTAATGTTCAACATCTTTTTTTCTGTAAAAGACTGGTATTGTTTCTGAAGGGATAGATTTAATCATAGAATGGCCTGGGTTGAAAGATCATCTGGTTTTAACCCCCCTGCCATGGGCAGAGTCACCAGCCAGTAGAGCAGGCTGCCCAGAGCCACATCCAGTCTTATCTTGAATGTCTCCAGGGATGGGGCGTCCACAGCCTCTCTGGGCAAATGTAATGATGTTATACTGAAAAGATTTCCTAAGTAATGGGGGTAACAGGAGAATTTGGGCCTAAAAATCAAGACATAAAGAATGCAGGGACAAGTTCTAGAGTGCAAAAGAATTTCTGCCAATAAAGCCTGTAGGTGTTTTTTGGTTTTCTCTTTGGGAAGTAAGACTCAGCTGTGCCTTTTTGAGGATGCTGTCTTACCCACATGTATGAAATTTGATGCACAGGAATCTGGTTTTTTGAGGTGGAGAATCACAGGGATTAGAAGAAAAATTAGGTGAATGAGATTCAGAATTTGCTCACTGAACAATGAGCAAGAATCCTTGAGGAAGATAAAAGGTGTAAGTTTGTGAGAAGAAAAGAGACAAACATGGTTGGTGGTTGTAGTTCAGTCACTGTTATATTAAAATATTGACCATGTTACAGTTATTAACCAGTATTTGTGGCTGGAAAATGAATGGGACAGAATTCTACCTCAGCCACCCAACAAAATCTTAGGAAAAGATATTGAATGGCTGAACCCCTTTGTGTGAGTGCTCAGTTAAATGTTTAATCTGTTAGCTGACTCCTGGATAGTGGAATTTAGTGTATTTAAAAAATAATTAAAAAAAATTGGGACTGGCAATTCTTCTGCTATCTTTTGGCTGGAAGTTATGTTCTTACTTAACAGTGATAATAAATGTTAATGATAAATGTGCTTCTTTGTGAAGCAGGTGTTCACCACAGTCACCACAGTATACATGGCTTGAGCCTGCATTTACGGAGGCTACTAATTATATGGTGATGAAGCAGGGTATTTATTAATAAGCTTTCAGAAGGACTTTTATGACACATGATAGTAACAGAGGTCTCAGCTAGCAATATTATCCTCAAGTCTTAATCTTTTCTCTAAGAAGCTACAGTCTTATAAAATCATTGAATAGCCTGAGTTGGAAGCCTACAAGGCTCTTTAAGTCCAACTTTTGGCTCCACACAGGACCACCGGAAATTCAAACCCTGTGTTTGAGTGTTGTCCAAACACACCCTGAACTCAGCACTTGGGGCCTTGCCCACTGCCCTGTGCAGCCTGTGCTATGCCCATCACCTTCAGATGATGAACCTTTCCCTACCCCCAGCTGCCCCTCCCCTGACACAGCTCCATGCCGTTTCCTCGGGCCCTGTCGCTGTCACACAGAGCAGAGCTCAGCGCTGCCCCTCTGCTCCCTGTGAGAGCTGCAGCCATCAGGCCTCAGCTCCTCTACTCTGCAATGAGCTTACCGAGGGCCCTTAGCCTCCCCTCGCATTGCCTTCTAGACCCTTCACTATCTTTGTAGCCCTCCTTTGGATGCTCTCTACATAGTTTTATGTCCTTGTGTTGTGATGCCAAAAACTGCATACACTGAGGTGTGCTTACGTTTAATTTCATTCTTTATTGCTTGCTGAGACGTACCGGTTGGAATGAGAGAGGGGATTGTCTTCAGGGTCAGAATGAAGGTAATAACGTTCTGCAGCACTTAATAGTAAGGTCACTGCTGCCACTGTGATCTGAGTTGGTGGTCCTGGCCTCTAGTTTACAAAGAGAAGCTACTACCACAGAAAATGCCAGTCTCAAAGGCAATAAGTAAAAATGCTTGTTTTGTCAGTAGCCCCCTCACTAATGTCTTCCTTCTCCCATTTAACGGGTCTGAAGATGGAGGAAGAGGCTGTGTGTGAGCAAACTATTCAAGTTCTGCCCTCAACCCTTGATCTCTCCCACCAGAAACACCTCAGTTCCTACCAAAATAATATAAAAACACTGTCAGCTTTGTGGCTTCTGTAACGCTTGCCATCCACTGTTTAGTCCCCTTGGCACAATTTAGCAGAAATGATCTTGTTGATAATGGACTAGTACTGTTGTATGCATTTGTTTTTAAATTAGGCTGTGGGGTTTTGCTGGCTGAAGTGGTATTGGATGATGAGAAGAGGAAGAGGAGCACAGCTTTGCTGCAGTCTTTGAACATGCTCGTGCAAACAGAGGGAAAGGAAAGAAGTGGCTCTGAATATCGAGGCTTATTGGAACAACATGGATTCTCTAATGTCAAAATCAAACTCACAGGAAATTTGTTAGATGTTGTCCTCTGCATCAAGGTTTAGAAAAAATAATAACAATAATAAAAGGTTTATTAGTAAAATCTGGATTGTATTTGATGTTTTGTAACTACACAAATATATTGTTTCCCACTAATGTAAACAATAAATGGTTCGTTAGTTTTTTGAAGTTACATTTAAAAAGGGGAAGAATTGATTGCATTTATTTTGAACTTGAGAAGCTTTCAAGGTTCAAAATAATGATTCTTCTAGCATCCTTTGATGGCACTGATAATGTAGTTGCACAATACAAGTATCACCTCTCTTCCTGTTCCTAAACTTGCCCATTTTGGGACAGCCTTCTGCCTTTGAGAGCAAATCATGAGGCTTGCCATTGGCAGAAGATTAAGGAGAGCTACTTTCTGATTAAAAAATGTTTTCAAAGTCAGTTAGATTATTTAAAAGACATTTCCAAATCCTGAGTGAAAAAATAAAAATAACAGTAAACCTCTGCAAGCATGCATCATATCTAATTGTGCTGAGTATTCAGAATAGCTACAAGAGAACTACAGCGAAGCAGAAACCAGTTATTTTGCCTTCCTCTGTTTTCACTTGCTTTGGTGTCTCTGCTGAAGAGTACAAAGAAGCCCTCTTGCTTTCAGGGACTTCCCTTGGCTTTTTTGCTTCTGGGGACCACAGACTGCGTACAGATAATTAGTAGGAGTAATTAACAAAGATATTTGGAGTTCTCACAAAACATTTGTACTAGGAGATGGGATCTTGCTCTAGTCCTGTCTGTTGCTATGTAACCAGTAAAATAGTCAGAAGCACCTGCAGCACATGATTCACGTAACACTAAATGTCACAAATAAGGTGTCTGAAGTTACCTGGGATGCATACGACTGCTGCTCATCTCACAGCTATTTTACAGAACTCATTAGGCATGCACCTCGTTAGCATGTAGGTGTTAACGATGTAACAAAGTCAGGAAACAGTGCCATTGTCATAGTGCAATCAAGCTTGGAAGAACTAAAGCAGAAGCTTCTCAAGAGCATCAAAAAAGGCTCCTCTGCGTTCTGTGGGGTTTCTGGAAAAGGTATTTATGTAAAACTACAAGTCTTATATGTTTTTGTTTTATTGGGGGGAAGAGGGGGGATGGGGTTAATCTCATCTATGATTGGAGGTGAGGTATGGGGGTACTTTGTTTAGTTTAATAACATCCTTTTCCTTCATTTTAGCCCTACTTAATTTGTGAACTCTAAAAAAAAGTAGATGGAATATGACATTAGATATATAGGAACAAAAAATAAAAAACACAAAATGACAAAGCAGTGCAGAGGCAGGGAGAAATGAATGGTGCTAGGGAGAAAATGAGACCTGCCCCAGTCAGGTGCATCTAAGGTCCCAAGGTGAAAAGGACAGCACAGGACAATTGACTGAATGGTTTCGTATCAAATGCATTTTACTTTCATTTTGCAAACCAACACCACCCAAAGCACAAAGTTCTTTAATCTATAGAAAGCTTCACAGGGAAGAAAGTCCCAGCCTAGAGAATCACATACATGGCATTGCACTATGAGAGAATTAACATTTACTTATGAGGGTGGTTTTTTTTTCCCTCAAAGAAAAATAGCCATGTGTCTCTGAGAATGTGCACCATGGCCTTTCTTTACGTGTAACAAACTATGTCCCTGTCACACAGCATGTGTGTGACCTTCTGTTGGTCAGCATGGGAGTCACTTCACAATCTCCCCATCCTGGATCAGAATATAAAACAGCATAGAGTTACTCCATATCTCCCAACGTGCAATAGAAGGTGCAGTGGCGTGTGACACAGGCTGTGGAGTGGAAGCATGCCAGGCACGTCCTGTTCTCACATCACCCGGCCTGAGTTGCTCCTTCTGACCTGCACAATACACGTGTGTGTGTGAGCTAGATTTGGACACCTCCACTGCCGCACTCAGCGGTTCACCTGATTAAAAGAAAGTGGCTATTTACGTCTGCAGGAAGCATCCATTAAAAGCGAAAGCAATTACAAGAGGCACACGGGAACTCGCGCCCTGCAGCTAGCACCATTTCAGTGGGGCCGCGCTGACAGCTGTCAGCCCTGGTGTAGAGCCAGGCGCGGGCTGTCGCCCTTCCGGCCGAGGCCGCCGCTGCGACGCGGCGCTGCAGCACTGGCGTCGGAGGGGCACGGCCGGGGGCACCGCCCCACGGCGACCAGGCCCCGCCCACCCGGGCGTCTAAGCCCCGCCCTCTCGGCGGCGCGACCAATGAGGAGCTGGGGGGCGGGGCCGGCGGGGCCCGGCATTTAGCCGTTGCGCGGCAGCGCACCCGCCCTTTCTGTCCGAGCAGTGGCGGTGTTTCTTTCCCGGCGGCTGCGTTGTGAACATGGCGGACCAGGCCATCTCCTTCCTCAAGGACTTCTTGGCGGGCGGCGTCGCCGCCGCCATCAGCAAGACGGCGGTAGCGCCCATCGAGCGGGTCAAGCTTCTGCTGCAGGTGAGCGGCGCGGCGGGGCACGGCCGGAGCGAGGGCGGCCGTGACCTTCCGCGGAGTCGCCCGCCCTGAGGGCCTGAGGAGACGCGGAGGGTACGAGGAAGGGGACGGCGGGCAGCGGCCCTCATGGAACAAAGGCCGCGCGCGAGGGGGCGGTTGGTGAGGTCACGTGGGCGGGGGGCGCGCGCGGCGCTGCGGGGAAGCCGGTTCCGCTATGCGGGGCGCGGCGGGGGCGGGGCGCGGCGGGAGGCAGTGACTTGTGTCACTTCCTCGCGCGGGGCGGGAGTACGCACGCGCGCCGCCATCTTGGTGACCTTCACGTGGAGCCGGTAGCTGGGCGGTGCCTGCCGGAGCGGCCCGGGCTGACCCCGCGCCCCAAGGTGACCTTCCCTGCGACGGGGTTTAGGGCCTTTCTCTGGTTCTTAGGGTTGCGCAGTTATCCCTTTAGCTGTAGGTTTTGGATGCGTCTCCGATTATGTCTGTGTAAGCGGGGGTTTTAGCTTTTGGGTTATTTCAGCGTTTTGCCTTCACCGAACTGTTGACAATCCTTAGCCTCAAGGCTCAGACTGTCCCAGAATATTCATAGGGTCACTCAGGTTGGAAAACACCTCAAAGATCGTCGAGTCCAACCATGACCTAAGCATGCTACCATAATTCTAACAACCCTCTGCTAAATCGTGTCGCTGAGCACTACATCCAGATGGGTTTTAAACACACTTAGGGATGGGTGATTCAACCACCCCTCTATAGCCTATTCCAGTGCCTAACAACCCTTTCTGTAAAGAAGTGCTTACTGATGTCCAGCCTGAACTTACCCTGGCACAACTTAAGGCCATTTCCCCTTGTCCTGTCAGCAGTGAGAAGAGACCGACCCCTCTCTGACTGTAAGCACCTTTTAGATATTGGAGGAGAGCAATAACGTCTCCCCTCAGTCTCCTTTTCCCCAGACTAAACAGCCTCACTTCCTTCAGTCACTCCTCATAGGGCATATTCTCCAAGCCCTTCACCAGCCTTGTTACCCTTTGGGTCTGCTCTAGCACCTCAATGTACTGTCTCTATTGAGGTGCCCAAAACTGAGCACAGTACTCAAGGTGGGGCCTCACCAGTACTGACTGCGGGGGCAGGATTACTTCCCTAGTCCTGCTCACCACACCATTCCTGATACAAGGCAGAACGCCATTGGTCTTCTTCCAGATGGCAACTGCCATCAAGCCTTCAGGCTGTGCAGCATTTTGCATTATGATGTGAGCAGACTCAGGCCCAGCTGCAGTGCATCCAGCTAAGGCATAGAGCTGAAAACATATTGGAGAGCAATGCTGCCCTTTGCTGAGCGTTTGGAACCAGAGGATCTTTAAGATCATTGCCAAGCCATTCTGTGATTCTATGAGATGCATGTTTTTGCTTGCAGGTGCAACACGCGAGTAAGCAAATCGCTGCTGATAAACAGTACAAGGGTATCATCGATTGCGTAGTGCGTATCCCAAAGGAGCAAGGAGTGCTGTCCTTCTGGAGAGGAAATTTGGCGAATGTCATCAGATACTTCCCAACTCAAGCTCTCAACTTTGCCTTCAAGGATAAGTATAAGCAGGTGTTCCTGGGAGGAGTAGACAAGCACACTCAGTTCTGGAGGTATTTTGCTGGCAACCTGGCCTCTGGTGGTGCAGCTGGAGCCACTTCCCTCTGCTTTGTCTACCCCTTGGATTTTGCAAGAACCCGTTTGGCAGCTGATGTTGGCAAAGCTGGTGCAGACAGAGAATTCTCTGGTCTCGGGGACTGTCTAGTCAAAATTACCAAGTCTGATGGTCTGCGTGGCTTATATCAAGGGTTCAATGTCTCTGTCCAGGGCATCATCATCTATAGAGCTGCCTACTTTGGAATCTATGATACAGCAAAAGGTAAAGTTTCAGAAGAGTATTGGTAAACCTGTTTGCAGAATTGTATTGCCTGCTTCTGCCTGTTCTTTTGTGTTGTTTTCTGTTGCCACTTGTATAGCTTATATAAGTGTGGCAGAGAAGGGGTATCTGTGCCAACATTAGTGGCACTGCACTGAGAGTAACAGTGTGCTAAGGCAAAGCTTCAGCATGCATTGATGGTGCAGGCTGCTTTAGAGTTTTCCCCTTACGCTTGCCATTAGAAGGCAACATTTTTTCCTAATGGAAGTAATGTGTTTTGGTAACAATGTACAAATACTCAGTTTTTTCTTTCTTCTGAGTATCTGTAGTTATGGTAGAATAATGCAAATGTAATTAGCAGATTTTGAGTGGTACTTCTATCAAGTAGTTGTTAAGCTTAAATTCTGGATGTAGAGGTAATTGGTCTGCATACCTTAATAAAATTTTTAGGGACTAATTTATTTTAGTGATATTTATTTATATAAACAGGGAGAGAATAATTACATCAGTAATTAAATCACTTTCCATGTCTGTGTGAAATAATCTTGGTACCTAAATGTTACTCGTTTTGATTACTGACAAGGAAACAGTGTATGTTTCCTTATTTATTTCTGTGTTGCTTCAGTATGCTTAATGTGTTTCAGGTGTCTCATTGCAGCTTAAAGAAGTGCTTCACAGTATTTTTTTGTAGTGAAGCAGCTATTGTGCTGTGAACTAGAGGAAGATTTGCAAGCCAGAAAGCTAATTAGCTTCTTCTTTGCAGGCATGCTGCCAGATCCCAGAAATACTCACATCGTTATCAGCTGGATGATTGCACAGACAGTGACTGCTGTGGCTGGTGTGGTTTCCTATCCCTTTGACACAGTGCGGCGTAGGATGATGATGCAGTCAGGACGCAAAGGAGGTAGGCTGTTACTGTGTCATCCTTTAAGCAGTGCTAACAGTGATCCTGCGGTACATGTGATTCCTTGTTGTGCAAATCTGATTCAACTGATCTTATGCCCAAGTAGTATGAGGCAATTCAGGAAGTTTCTGACTTGTGGTGTACGTGAGGAGTTATGATGAGATCTTTTCTTTATAGGTTAAGTGGACAGGTTTGTGGTGACAAACTAAGTGAAAGCAAGAAGGTGATAGCATAATTATAAGAGCAGTTAACACTCTCACTTTGTGACATAACTTAATAGCTAGGCAAGCAGGCAGGAAGATTTTCTGTTGCTTGAACTCATAGTGTGTTAAAGTGAGATATGGGGCATAAAGTATCTGGAGGAGTAAAACAGCTGTTTTTAGATTTAAAAATCCTTCTTTGCTCTTTCTCTACAGCTGACATCATGTACTCTGGAACGATTGACTGCTGGCGGAAGATTGCAAGAGATGAGGGAGGAAAGGCGTTCTTCAAGGGTGCATGGTCTAATGTTCTCAGAGGCATGGGGGGTGCTTTCGTGCTCGTGCTGTACGATGAATTCAAGAAAGTCATTTAAACAGCCTAAATAAAATTGGAAATCAAGTTGAGCAGATCGTGTAGAATAACTACCATTATGGACCATTGACCAAGAAATTCCTGTGAGTTTTATTTATCGGAGCCAGCTGATACGTGTAGATGGGGCTGGAAACTGACATAGGGGACTGATCCATTTCATGATAACCTGCACGAAGACACTGAATCTGGCAGTTCAGTGTAATGATTTTTTCAGTGATGAAAAATCAGTGACAGTGGTTCTGGGTCCAAAGTGGCTGGGTCCAATTTAGGCAGAAAAAAAAAGTATGCCCATGGATCAGTCCTCAGTTTCAAGTCCTATCTTTTAGGACCATAAAATTGTATTTGAAAATACTTGCTAACAAATCATGTTCTTTTCCACTTGTACTGAAGCACTATGTATCATTTTGCACAGCTGAACATCTAGCAACTTCGTTCTTAAATTGGGGCATTCTGCTGTAAAACAATAAACATACTTATTCTGTCTGTGTTGAAATTATTACATCAAAGCTGTGGGAAAGTGTCTCTTCTTCAAAAACTTGTTTCGGATAATGGTTCCTCTGGTACACTTACACTGCACTGTAACGGGATGTTTGATTTTATTTTAGAATAAGCAAATGTGAGAACTTGGAGTAAGAAAGCATGGGTTGTTCTAATAGAAACCACTCCCCTTCTTTGTGCCTAACAGTGTATGATGGGCTGCTGCAAGTGGCTTTTTGCATGATTCTTAGAAATTCATGTGCAGCTTTTCATACGATGTAAAATGAGGGTTTTTCTCTTGTACTGCTACAACTACCCAAAGTTCCCAGGGCAATCAAAAAGGAATGAATGCTTTTTGCTCTGGGCAAAAGTCTTAAAATGGACTGTATTTTTTTAAACGAATATAGGAAGCAACACATGATGTTCATGCAAGAAACCAGGAACCTGGTTAAATGCTTTCAACCTCTGAATGACCTGTCATATATTGTTGCTGCTATTTGGAAGTGTTGATGTGCCACTTGGGCTTTTATCTCTAGAAGTGGCCAGTACCTCTGGAAAATGAATTTAATTTGAAGTTCATTCTAAAAGGTGAAGTTGATGTGGATCTGTAACGGATTATGCGTCGTTCTGTGTAGCTGTAAAATAAAGGTAAAAGTAGGTCAGCCTTCAGTATTGACTAAATAATTCTAAGGATTGGCTGGAGACTAAAAACATCTCAAAAAGTGTTATGAGAAGCTGAATTTGTGCTCTTTATACATATATATGACCATACTTCTTTGTAATCTGCAAAGATGTGATGGGGGGACCAGTAAATGAAAACAAGGTGTTGATCTTTCAGTATGTTCTTAGAACTCGCCCTGTATCTAAAAAGGATGTATGAGTCATTGGAGGCTGACTGAGCTATCTGAGGTTTTTTTTTGTGTGTGTGCCTTCTGAGGTTGCTACTCAAGATGGGGTACTTAAATTTGCAGCATGGCTTTGGCTGGTGATCTTGCACCAATGTGGTGTTCCATGGCACAAGCACTGCTTTCAGCATCTTTCTATGAATGTAAGTACATTACATAGCTACTCTGTACACAGGCTAATGGCAAATCTTATGTACCTACTGCAGGTGTTTCTGTTTTTTTCAAAATCTAGTTGCTCTTTGTGGTGTGGGCAGGTCACTTGATGTTGACCTTTCCAATCAAGCCTGCTGTTTCAATTGTGATTCTGTTGATTTGAGGGGACAGAGGAAAATTCTGTCTGTATAAATATGTTTTGTAGGTTTATTTTCTACATCAGTGGCTTAAAAGGTAGGTATAATGATAGAGCACCTCATATAGCTGTACTGAGTGCATGGTGGCCTAACTGAGGAAGAGGCAAGCATGACAGTTAACTCAGCATCCCCTTGAAAACAGGATGAGGTTTTTTTCACCACCCCCCTCCAACTAAATTAGGTGTTAACCAGGAGGAGCAAGAAAATGAATCAGTGCAAGTGCGGGTTGCTATTTAAATTGAAATCCAACTTACCTCTGCTGTGCATTTCGGCATGTACTACTGGGTGTTTATTTTTCTAGTATATTGCTTCCCTTAGTCATCCAGCAGCATTTTTCAATGTGATTATGCAGTGTGGGAACATAAGAGGCAAACAATAAATGAGACTTTTAAAAAAAGCATTTGTTTTCTGCCTTATTTGAAGCAATTAAGTCGGTGAAACGTGTCTCTTGGAAAACACTTCCAGCTGGAAAAGATTTTGGAAAATGAGCTGATGCTCACTTCAAGTCCGTGCTGTGAAGAACACTGTAAATAATTGGCAATTATTAGGAGGATGTGCGATTTTGTGTTGAATCCAAATCACTTTCCAGAAAGTCAGGTCGTCTCTTCAACCGTAGTTATTTCCTCAGTACATCTTTTTTGGGTTAGCAGCACGTTCTTGGTCTAAGGAGAGGAAAAATATGGATTTTAAGATATATCAAATGACAGGTTTAGAAATATATTTAGAAATGTTTATATTATTATTTTATATTGTTATATTTAGAAATATTTATTTAGAAATATATATGCATTTCTGAAGGGACCCTGGTCTTCCTATAAGAAGGCAAAATGACCAAAGATTGAAGAATGCTAAAATAAAGTGGAGGACTGTGGGGAAAATAAATTTGGTGAGCTGAGTTGGTAGGATCTGACCCAAGTCTAGAAAGGAAAGCTGGCAGAACTCCAACATCAGCTTTAAAGAATCAGTACAGTGAGTTTAGGGTTACGAATCATGAGATCTTTCAATGATTGGGGAAAAGTATTGAGAAATGGGACAAACAGCAAATGTGAAAGGTTGTGAGAGCAAGTGGGGACAAGATGATGAAATTCAAGCTTCAGGAAGCAAGATCAGCAAGGTATATTTTTAAAATAGCACTTAAATCTAATGTATTGAACTAGGAAGGGATAGTCCTGTTGTTCAATGGAGAAACTCCTTGGATAATGCATTTTTCACTTGATCCATTTTGAAGAATTACAGCATTCAAGTGTATTTACTATACACTGTGTCTGGGAAAGGAGATAAAATTCATTTTTAGGTTTAAATTAGGCAAAGAGGAGTCTGGAAGGTGTTCAGATGAGTAAGAGACTTGAAAAAGATCATCACAGCCACGGCATTTATGAAGCTGAACTTGAACTCTGGAAGTTACTGCTGGTCTGCTGCTACCTGTGGTGGTGCCCATGCAACAGCTCGAGAACCATATCCACCTGCTTTGTGTAGCTCTGGAATTTGGGCGTCCCTCATGTTCAGCAAAAACATGCAATCCAAAAGGTCTGCAGTTTTTTACGGACTGTTTGCTGCTTTACTAGCAATTAATAACTAATAATTAATAAATACCTACTTTACACCAAATTAAGTTATTAGTAACTTGGTGACAAGTACTTCCTCTCTTTGATTTTTTGAACAAACTTAGTGCAGGAGCAAATGAATTTTTAATGGACCTAATACGGCTCTCGTATTTACATGGCAATTCTTCATGCCTGCAGCTTATGGTAAGTTATAGTTAACCAATTTGATTGAATGGATGAGCATACCTGGATATCTTCCTCAGCTGGCATATCAAATTTGTCTCTTGGTTGTGGGATAGGAGGAAATATTCTTTTTAAACTGCAGTACCTTTGGGTAGAAAATGGGATAAAAAAATACTAGTCATGCAACACAGCAAATTTTATGTTGAACCTTAAAGGTGTTATTTATTGCCTTATAAAACACTAAGTGAGAAGAGGGAAAATATTTTGTATGTTGACTGAGAAGTAACTATTTTTACACTGATCCATTGGGTAACTGCTTTGTGACCGAAGTTACGATAAATGATTTATTAAGCAAGGTTTAAAATAACCCACATGACATAAAGAACTTCCACCGCTAAACAAGAAGCTTTATCAAAGAAAGGGCGTTTTCATCTGTCCTGATTCCCTGTTGTCTGGTACTGCATGGAGTCAGCCATTTTAAAGTAATGTCAACGCTTAAAAACACTTCTTGTCTTTATTTCTCTTTAGGATCTGGTGGAAAGATTCACTAACAATCTGTCCCCCATGGAGCGCCACAGTGTCATCCGAAACAATACTACTGTTAATCCTGAATGACACTGATGATCGGATTCTTCAAGGTTGCACAGGTAGTAGGAATGTTTCGCAGAGATTCCTATGTTAAGAAGGTCTGTTTACCTCTTGCAAAGGAAATAATGGAGTAGCGTCACTAGAATTGTTCCGAGTGCTATGAGAAGTAAAATCACAAAAGTGAAGTAATCTTTCTCTTCACCTGAAACATTCAAGAGAGAAAAATCAGTGGTCTGCCAAACAGTGTTAATTCCAATTGCACTTGAGCTTCTTGATCCAAGTCATGGCATCATCTCCACATGATGGAACCATAGCATATGGACTCGTTTCTTTTGCCAGCAGGTTGAGGGAGGTGATCCCCCCCTCGACTCTGTCCTGGTGAGGCCTCACCTGAGTATTGTATCCAGTTCCGGGCTCCCCAGTACAAAAAAAAGGGATCTTGAAAGAGTCCAGCGGGGCACTACAAAGATGATAAAGGGTGTGGAACACCTCCCTTATGAGGAAAGGCTGTGAGACCTGGGGCTGTTCAACCTTGAGAAAGGAAGACTCAGAGGGGATCTAATCCATATCTATAAATACGTAAGGAGCGGGAGGCAAAGGGACGAGGCTGGACTCTTCTCAGCAGTGTGTGGTGATAGGACAAGGGGAAATGGCCACAAACTGAGGCATAGGAAGTTCTGCACAAATGTGTGAGAGAACTTCTTCACAGTGCAGTGACGGAGCAGTGGCACAGCTGCACAGAGAGGTGGTGGAGTCTCCTTCTCTGGAGATGTTCCAGACCCACCTGGACGCCTACCTGTGCAACCTGGGCTAGGGAGCTGCTTTGGCAGGGGGTTGGACTCCATGATCTCTAGAGGTCCCTTCCAACCCCTACAGTTCTGTGATTCTGTGACTCTTGAGTCATCCAAAGGATTTCCATTTGGCATCTTACAGAACTTTGTTCAAAAGTTCAAGTGCATTTAATGCACCTTGGAACACTTTGAAAGTTTAAAATGTGGAGAAAAATAAAAAATCCAGACAATGAGGGGAACCAGACTCAGAAAGAAAAGGGGGCATAGAGGTGGGACTGTTAAAGGAAAGTCAAGGAAATGGAATAGGAAGATTCAGAAGGAAGAGGTTAAATTTGAGGATTTAAGGGGACTTTCAGAACTTCTAACAGAAGACAGTTTGGGTCCATCTCAGGTGCTTCCTGTGATCCTGCTGTCTGAGTCACAGCTGCCACCACAAGCACAGCTATACATGGGCTGCCAGCATCTGAAAAAATCCCCAAACCCACCCTAGATTAAAAGAATATTTCATTCTTACCTAACTCTATAGGGTCACTCCATTCCCCCCACTTTCTGCTTACAAAACATCTTCTTTTTCCACGTGCTCTGATTTTCAGAATGCTTTTTTTTTTCACGTTGTAACTTTGGAATTCATATTTATGTTTGGCTACCTGAAATCAGAAGGCATATTTCACTCCATTGGCAACCATTAATAAAATTTGAGTTTTAATTTCAGTAAATGAAACTTATTTTTCATGGTTTCGCAGGCCATTAATTCATCCTATCACTCATTCTGTTTTGGACTTTAAAGATTTTTTTGTTGTTGTTTTTGTTTTTTAATTTGTTGGCTCTTAAATTTATTCTGTTAAGGTTACCTTCTTTCCTTAGTCATATATATATCCTAAAAAATATAAAGCAGGACAGTAAGCTAAAACTGGAGAAGCAGCCTCCAAGTTTGCAAATCATGCAAAGACTTTCCTGGATAGTGCCTGTCTTTGTTAACTAGAATTGATGCCTTTAAGACAATCTAACACCACCTGGTGCATCGCCAGGCCTCATGGTGCTTCATGCAAAGCCTGTAGGCTGTCAAGGATGCTTGCAAGGCTGAGAACTGCCCATTTACAAGTGAAAGACTGATAGGTTGTGTTAGAGTCCCAATTCCACTTGTTTTGAAGATCTCGATGTACCCCTTATCTCTCTGTCCAGAACTACAGTGGTATTTGTCCACAAAAAGTCTCAATAAAAAGAACATTTTCAATTTTTATTAAAGAGGGAGAAAAAAAAAAAAAAAAGAAAGAGATCAACCTCTCTCGTAAAATTTCTTTGTGAAATAAATGGAAAGTGTGACCTTTTGTAAAATGCAAGGAAAATTCTCCCTATGCCCATCCAAAGGGGGAAATATTAAGAAGCTTACACATGATGCTGCCACAGGAAAATATCTTCCTGAGTTCTTATGTTGAAGGAAAAGCTATAGTTCCAGGGACAGCTGTATTCTATATCATAGTGATTTATGTGTTAAACAGGGTAAAATTGTGGATTTGTTGGCATAGGAATACTTACAATTACAGGAGGATCCTTTTTATCTTCTGGGGTCTTGTCCTGCAAAACAAAGACAAATCCAAGCTGTTTTGGTTTTCTTGTCTATCGGTCATATATTTTCTCCTCTATTTTTCTCTATTTCTCACTTATAATTAAAGTGAAAATCCAAATGGAGATTCTGCCCCAGTAATATTCTAGAATACAACACTTCAGTTTTGTCTTCTGTTTCATTTTAGAAAAGGAAGAAAACAAATTATGTCAGTGGCTGTGAGCTGTATTTTCCTCTACACAATCCACATGTCGATCCAGCAGGAGTATATCTGAATTATCCAAGCAAAAAAATCATCCACAGTTCTGGAGGCTGTAGCTTTGCAATAGGTTGATAACACAGAGCACAAAACTGATAGGAACAGCAGATTTATTTTCTTTCCAGTTGAATTCTGATAGGCATAGAATCTTTAAGGTTGGAAAAGACCACTGAGATTACCCAGTACAACCATCCACCTACCACCAGTATTTCCCCACTAAACCGTATCCCTTAGTACAACATCTAAGGCACATGAAGGATGAGTGGGTGATCTAAGACAGCCAGCTTGTCTTTACCAAGGGAAGATTGTGCCTGACCAATCTGGTGGCCTTCTATGATGAAGTGATGGCATCAGTAGACAAAGGGAAGGTGACTAATATTGTCTACCTGGACTTGTGCAAGGCCTTCAACATGGTCCCCCACCCCATCCTTATCTCTAAATTAGAGCGATATGGATTTGAGGGGTGGGCTGTGGGGTGGATAAGGAATTGGTTGAATGGTCACAGCCAGAGGGTGTGACTGTGAATGGCACTGTGTCCATGTGGAGACTGGTGATGAGCGGTGTCCCCCAGGGTCTGTCTTGGTACCAGTGATCTTTGAACCAGTAGATTGTTATTACCTTATTTTGTATGTTAATTTCATACTCAAAACAGTCTATGTTTTCCACATGACTTAGAAGGGGTTGTTGCCATGTAATTATGCAACCTCCTGGATTGCTAGTACAGTTGGCAGTGACATTCAATGGAGGAGGGAGCCTTTCTGGAATTAAATGAAAGTCATGTAGACATGATCAGTAAACAATTATAATTCACATGTTCCTAGCAAAATGTATGTGAAGCTGAGGCAATTAGTTCATCTGTGTGCTGATAGTAGAAGTAAATATTATTTGCCAAACACAGGTAAAACACAGTATGAAAATTATAGACTATCTATAGACTATAGATGCTGCAACTATTGAATATCCGACCTACATCTACAAAACTTTCTGAATGTCTGAAGGTGTCTCAAATGGCACCAGAGGCATGGTTTTAGGCAACTGGATCCTGCCCCAAATCTCTACCACACAGATCACTTGTGGGTACCCACTTATTTTGTTAATGATGTCTTAATTCGATGAGCTCTGTCTGGTTGTAGAGCACAGTGCCCTTGTGACTCTCATAGAGGTGTGGAATTACTGAGGTGGAGAAATGAGCCCGCAGGATAGCTGCCCTCGAAACCTTTTCACAGTTGTTTCTCACCACTTGAATACCAAGGAATTGTTCACACTATTCCCCAAGCTGCTATTCTCTGCCTTTGTTTATTTTAGTAAATTTCAGGAATTCTATCTTTTCAGCTATCATGAATCAAGTTTGTACCACTGTATAGAGTTCTATAATAGCTGCACACAGCTGTTTCATTCTCTTTCTTTTTTCCCTTCAGAGAAATATTCCTAGCTTTCTTATTTTTATATTTATTATGGTACAGCAATAACAAAAGTGTCTACTTACCAATTGTATATAGTTTTGTGTAGTTATCATAGAACTGGATCAGGAAGGTTTTATGGGACCCATTCACCAGGAAATAAGTAGTTTTATCTTTAATTGTCACATTTTGGAATCTACATCCCATGTTTCTGTCGTTTTCACCTTTCGTGTAAAGCTCACATTCTGTCTCATCATCATCTCTGTAGGTAACATAGCAGATATATAACGGGTTTTGGTTGAACATAGGCCGAGTGATGTGTTGAGAATTCAAACTATCCAAGACTCAAGAAGACCTACTCACCTCGAGTTCTGCCAGTAGAGAAAATATTGGGTATCTCCTGGAGCATCCCTTCCTGGCTGCCAGGTGCAGTTCATGAGGGAAATGTTATAAATCACACAGGAGAAGTTCTCAATGGCCGACCCATTAATGCCTGCAAGCACAGCTATGTTCATTATGAGGAAAAAATGTGTGGACTGCCCCATGCTGGAGAATTGTGGCAGAAGATATAATCTTTCTGGATTTCAGTAAGGCTTTTGGTAGTGTCCCTCATGACATCATTCTGGACCAGCTGTTCAACCATGAGGTAGATAGATTCCTACTACATACTAGATGTACTAGCACAACAGCAGAGCTCAGATGGTTGCAGTGAATGGGGCTACATCTGGCTGACATCCATTCATTGGCAGTCATCCCTCAATTCTAGGGATAGTTCTGTTCAACATTTTTAGCGGTGTTCTGGAAGCAGGAGTGGAATGTATCCTGAGCAGGTTTGCTCACAATACAGAACCAGGAGGTGCTGCAGATTCCTTGGAGGACAAGAGGCCTTGCAGAGAGATCTAGATACGCTGGAACGTTGTCCAGTCATCAATGGCATGAAGACAAGTGCTGGGTACTGCAACTGGGACAGGGCAATTGCCGGACACAAGCACAGACTGGCAGAGGAGCAGCTGGAGAGCAGCTGAGCAGGAAGGGGTCTGAGGGTGCTGGTGACAGTAACTCAGCATGAGCCAGCAGTGTTCTGGCAGCCAAGAGGGCAAACCCCATTGTGAAGTGCATTAAACAGCAAAGCCAGCTGGTCAAAAGAGGTGATTATCCCTCTGTATGTAGCAGTGGTGTGGCTTCACCTCAAATTTTGCAGGCAGTTCTGGGCTCCACATTACACGGACTTTAAGATACTTGAAAGTGCCCAGAGGAGGGCACCAAAGCTGTTGTAAAAGGACTGAAGGTATGTTCTGTGAGGAGAAGCTGAGGTGTAGTTGTAGAACAGTCTAACAGTGCTATTTGATTTTTGACTCCCTCTCCTCTCCTCTCCTCTCCTCTCCTCTCCTCTCCTCTCCTCTCCTCTCCTCTCCTCTCCTCTCCTCTCCTCTCCTCTCCTCTCCTCTCCTCTCCTCTCCTCTCCTCTCCTCTCCTCTCCTCTCCTCTCCTCTCCTCTCCTCTCCTCTCCTCTCCTCTCCTCTCCTCTCCTCTCCTCTCCTCTCCTCTCCTCTCCTCTCCTCTCCTCTCCTCTCCTCTCCTCTCCTCTCCTCTCCTCTCCTCTCCTCTCCTCTCCTCTCCTCTCCTCTCCTCTCCTCTCCTCTCCTCTCCTCTCCTCTCCTCTCCTCTCCTCTCCTCTCCTCTCCTCATACATTTTTTTTGTAACACCTTCATTGCAGAACTGCAGAACAGTGACTAGAGAACAAAAAGCTTAGACAGATTTTCAAAAAGACAAGCATTTTAAATAGTAAATAATATTTAACTACTGATTAAGGGACTGTTTCCTATGGTTGCAATTACCTTTAAAAGACTGTTAAAGGAGAAAACCTTACCCAGACCATGAGCATTACCTTTGGGGATAAATGGGCACATTTTTGAGATGTTTGTCTTTGGTACTTCAACTGTAAATACTGCTCCTCTGTATAGAGGCATGCCATCTTCCACTTCAAACCTGCACAATCTGCTCTCCACCTGAAAAATAACATGTGCATATTTTACTTCTCTAATTCTCCTCTGCTGTGTTAGATGGTGCTGGATCTGAAAGGGCCAGTAAGCAACAACACCTGTGGCCAAAATTTAGTGTCCGTATGTAGAATCATTGAATGATTAAGGTTGGAAAGACTTCTCAGATCATCAAGTCAAACCCCAGCCCAACCCCATCATGCCCACTGATCATGTCCCTCAGTGCCACATCCACACAGCTCTTGAACATCTCCAGGGACAGTGTCTCCACCACCTCCCTGGGCAGCCTGTGCCACTGCCTCACATGCCTATGAATGTTTTACACCCAAGAAAATAACTTTCTTATTTACAAATTGAGGGTAATCTAGACTGAAACCGAGTAATTCAAAGCACAACTATACAAAAATATTTCTATACCATAGTATGACTATTAAGGAAGGCTAATATTAACACAATGGCATAAGAGAAGACGCTGAATAAACAGGAGAACAAAAATGGAATTAAATCAGAGGATCCCAGTTAAACAGAAGTCTTCATCTGATCTCCACAGGGGCTAAGAAAGATGCCTATGACATTAAACTTAAAATTCTTGGTGATGTTGTGTTGTGTTATTGTAGTACATATTTCCAATTAAGCTTCTGCTTTGCTATTCTAAGTAAGCTGACCCTCTTTCTCTCTCCTCTCCTACCCCCCCCCCCCAGACTCCTCTACTTTTCTGTTAGGATAGCATGAGCTCATAACATAATGTGTTCTAGAGGCGTGTTCCAGGTTACTGAGAAACAGGTTAAGAACCTGAGACTTAGAAAATTTACTACATCATTTGAAATATTCACTTTTCAGCTGAAGGATCTGTGTCTCTCTAAATTTTCTAGGTGTCTCTCTTAGTCTCACATCCATATTTTTCTGCAGCTACATTCCCATTTGTGCTTCAGTATAGCTGCAGTTCAGTATAGCTGCAGTTCAGGCTATCACCTCCTTTTCTCTTTGGTGACAGAACCTCATTTCTGTGCTTCTTTCTGAAAGCTTCTTCCACATCAAATACACTCTGGCATTGGCAATAGCTTTCCATAGCCATTGACAGATCAAGATGTAGACTGCCAACAGACACTTTCAGATTTTAAAGCCAACTGATTCATTTGTTTTTTTTTTTAAGGTAAGTGAAATCTCTTAGAGATAAACAAAAAAGTGCCATTACAAACACATAGCACATTTACCTCCATCTCTCTGTGTTCAAAGCTTGAGGCCATGGTACACTTGTAACTGGAGAAGTTCTTACTGCTTTGCCAGGACAGCTCCATTCTCCTACGATTCAGTGTCAAATTTGAGATAGGCAATTCCTGTGTCCCCACTGAAAGAGTTACAGAATAAGTTCAAGTTAGGATATGGTTAAATAGAGAGCATAGTATATTTCAGGCTAGTATATTTCAGCATAGTATATTTCATAAATTCACTGTTGATGGCTTAATTTCAAATAACTCTGATAAATGTGGAATTAAACACTGTATCTCAGATTATGTAAAAACATACTTACACCCCATACACTGCAGGTCAGCATGCAAAGGACAAAATATCATCATACACCAACAAATTATGCATGTGAGCTCAAGAGCATCGAACATCTTTTCTTCTCTGTAAAGTTGCAGTGAAGCCTGCAGGGGAAGAAAGAAAATTTAACAAAAAAAAATACATATCTAAGTGACCTATTTTTTTTTCTGCAAATTTTCTTCATGACAAGAGCAAAGAAAGCTCTTGTAAATTTCACCCCTAGAGCATACTCTTCAGAAAAGCTGATCAAAGGCTGTGCTTCAGGATTTCTGGTGGTCATCTACTCTTTGAAATATCTAAGTAAGCATGCTATCATCTACTGCAAGACAGCGGTTTGAGGTGAAGAGGCCACTAACTCTCATTACCACACATCCACTCACTGACTTCAATGCAGGGACCATGGTTTAGGATTACTGTTCTCTGAGAAGTATTTGCCCTAACCATCAAAATGCTGAGTGGTCTTGCTTTCTGATCCTGTGAACAGCCCTGCCAATTCTACTGTAGAATCATGGAATCATAGTATCACAGAATCATTAAGGTTGAAAATGACCCCTAAGATAATCTTGACCAACCACAGCCCATCCCTATCATGCCCACTAACCTTGTCTCTCAGTGTCACATCCATATGTTCATTTCATTTCTGACAACATGAGTCTCTATGTCTTACTGTACCATTTATTTGATTGAATAGCTGCATATTAATAAACAGTGTACTGCATAATTCCTAGCCTTTCTGGTCCTCTGAACCTATAAATTTATTTTCATAAGCTGTGAACATCTTCCTGAATCTTATTCTGTCTTTGTGTGTTATTCAGACTAATTTTCCCCAAAGAGACATCATATTTTAATTATCCTTTTTGAAGAGGAATTTCACAGAAGATATGAGATATCCTTCTCCTCTTGATGTGGCTCTGTTTTGATAATGAAACAGACCAACTAACATTCCTGCAGACATTCCGTGTGGGGTGTACTCTGATGTTAAGACACTTACAAGTAGGTCTTCTATGTTTTAATTGTCTAAGCTCACATTACAGGCCATGGTTTTCTGATCAAATTCTATTCACTGCTCCTGGTATACTTAAATAATTTCTCAGTGCTTGTTTTAAAGCCTTTAAGTACTACTGATAAAAATATTTTTAAGCTTGTTGATATTGCAAGTTTGATTTTCTGTTTTCCTTTGCAGAGTTCCCTTGATTTGGAATACTTTCTTCCTAAAAAACCCACCACCACCACCAAGATTACTTTCTTTCTTTCTTTCTTTCTTTCTTTTTTTTTTTTTTTGGATCTTTACCTGTTGTCTATCATAAACGATTCCCTACTTTTCTAGCTAGATTAATCCCCCCTCTCCCCATCCTGTTCTTAAATGTTCATATCCCTCATCCCAGATCTGTCTACTTCAAGTTTTGCACTTGTTGCAATGTCAGAACCAGAGGAGTCAGATGTTACAGAGCATTGTAGGGAACTTAAATTACTGAATATGTACCTGCAAAGAGTGACTCCACATTCATTCATGGGGTGTGAAGGTCTGAACAGAGCTAGTTCTACACTGGCATCTACTTTTGTCAAACATATATGTATCTAAGGTACTATTTTACTTTTCTCAGAGGAAGTTAAAACTTTATGTAAGAAATTTCCCTGTTCCTAGTAATTGGTTTTCTGTTCCTTTCTGTGTGAAGAAGCAACACCAGTTAGTGGAATTTTTGGTTGTAGGATTTCCTAGTAAAGCAATTTTCATGTAGACATTTTCTTGATTGCAGGCATTTCTAGGACTAATTCTAGGGCTATTTGAGTAAATACTTATGAACAAACTTGTTAATAGGCTGTTAACTGTTTGCTTTTCTATATTAATTGTTACAGACGTTTCAGAAGAACAGATTAAGACCGATTCCACTTGTGGGTTAAGCAAAAATCCAGCTTGATCCAAGCAAGCTGGAGTTTTGTGACTGAAAGACACATGACACTTCATGGAAATGGCTCAATATGACCCATCTGTTAACGTCTCCGGAAGTAGAGCCAGGACAGAACACTGTGCTGGTTTCAGCAGATAAGAGTCCTCATGGTAGCCTGACACTTTCTTTCTTATCTCTTCAGCATCAGTCTTTTCTTTCTAATTCATTCTGCAACAGTGAGGATGTGGCCACAGCTGCTGGGAAGAGATACCAAAGAATCTTAAGTACAGGAAGTGTAGAGGACTGGTACTGAAATGCTCTGAGACACTGGTCTCAACAGTTATTTCGCTTTCCCATGCTCTCAGTGATCTCCACAGGAATGCACACAGGAATATCAAGACCTCCACTTATTCTCTACCTCTTTTCATATAGCCACATTTTTCTGCATTTTATGTCTTTTGTTCAGTCACTTTGTGTTTTTTTTTTCCTGTACTCTCTAAAATGTCTGCTCACCTTTCCTTTATTGTCTTTGCCTTTTTCTTGTCATCTCCTTCTGTTCACTCTTATGACTCTTCTGCTTTCCACACTGATAATTCACTGCATTTTCTTGTGGAAATGCTCATCAAGAGCACTGCTGAATGAGTTGTCTACAGCGCTACCTGCTTAGAGGCGAGCTTGCTGGCAGCTGTGTCCAGGCTCTGAGCATGCCATTGGGCTTGCAGTAGGAATAGTAGGAGATGAAAGCGTTCTTCAGAAGAAACAATCTTTTTCATTGACCAGAGCACTGAAGAAGTTTGCTTCCCAATGCATTTGTATTTTACAGTTGACTGACTTTCAAAACCAATGACAGAAGAGATCTATGTCGAGTAATTACTGCTTTTTTTTTCTTCCTATTGCCCTAACTGAATGTACTGACAAATAACCAGGTCTCCTGGATTTTCTCTGGGCTACACTCAGGGCAAGGGATAGAGGAACTGCAGCAAGACTTAATTCTTTTGTTTCATTCTTCCATTCCTTCTGCCTGGCAGCCAAGCAAGCGGCTCCAGCCTACAACTGAAGGAGCTTTGTACCTCTAGAACCTTCACCCTCTCCCAAACTGATCTTTTGCAGACAGACATGGTTAAACTCTCTCTGCTCTGAACAGACCTCGATACTGGAGATGTCAGAAGGAAGGCATAGTTATGCCAAACCAATTTGGAGTGCTATCTGAAGGATCACACTAACGGAAACAAGAATACATTTGTGTAAGTAGTGTTTCCTCATGTTTTTCCTCTTCTTTTTTTTTCCTTTCCTGGCCAGCTTCACAAGTGTCTTGACCTCTCAGCATGTAGTTATATTACTACATGGGGGAGAGACTCAAAGAAAACTCAAGAGCATGATGTCCACACTCCTCAGTTTTTAGTTATAGTTCTCTAGCTCTCTCCAAGGTAGATTTGCTTAAGAGGAAATTCATCCAAGCTAAGTTGACATGAACTTGCCAGTGCTACTTGACCTTGGAGCCATGAAGAGTATTAACTTTTATTTATAGAATCTATGTTTTATTTTTCACTAGGAAAATCTTATCAAGGAAAACATCTAAATTACTGCTAAGCTTATTATCTAACATTACCAGATGTATGATGTGTCTTATTCACCAATAGTGATCATATCTCTGGAAGACAGACACTTTCACTATACGATATATATATATATATATCTATATGAGTATGTTTGATCTTTTGTAGCCAGGCATGGGCAAACTCAGTATGCTTTTTTTGTATCAATGTTCCAGAAGGAAAAAATGGTCATATTTAAAAGTTACGGCTTATGAATAGTAATTTTTACAGAAGGCATCAATTGAATACTGGCTTACACACTTATTCTCTTCATCTGCATGTTCTTTTCTCTCAAGCTGTGAGTACAGGATGTCACCTGTAAAAGCCACCTGATATCAAGATTTCTTGGTTCTAACTCCTAGCTTTGCCAGAGGCTTTCTTTTGTTGAATGGCTCTGGGAAATTTACTCCTGCCCATGACACCCTTCTGTAAATACAAATTTTATTCATAGGGTGATGTGAACCTAAACTGATGTTTTTATGTTGCAGTCAAACAGTCATGGTTTTGTGATTTTATGTTATCAGTATTCCACTTCATAACATCATGTAAGGCACTGGAAGTTAAAGAGTTAATGCTTTAAGTCCATGGACTGCCAAATTTCTGGGTAGAAGAGAACTACATATCCCAGTGGACTCTGCATTCCCATTTTCCACCCAGAGGAAAAGATAAAGCTGCATGCAAGTCCCAGAGACTTCTCCCTTCTGCTCTTCATCTCAGCAGTGGAGGTTCCCTAGTCATCTTGCCTTCAGCTTTAGTGTAAGGCCTTTGGTTTTGAACACTCTCTCATTTTATTCAGCTTATTAGTTTCAATTCCAATTATATTGTGTTATGTTGCATTCTGATATCTTATTTACTATATTAGTTTTCCTCTTCAGATCATTGCTGCTGTTTTGTTTTTAGGTCAATCTCACTACCCTCTCCCCTTTCCTCCTTCCCCTTTCCCAGGGCGTGGGTCTGTGAGTCCCCCACCCTATTCATCATGGAACTGGGCCGATCCAGCCCATAAATCACTGACACAAAAAAAAGTATATACATCACAGGCACATGGAGATCACCATTAAACGTTCCAGAAAGCATAGAAATAAGCATAGGAAAAGTCTGTCAATGCCTAGCAGGCAATTAAGTATTTAGATCATGTTGATGACTAAATGTAGCCTTCCAAGAATCAATTCAACCTCTAGATCAGTATTTTCACTTTTGAATATGATACAAAACTGGGAAAAATGGTTGCTATAGCACTATTCTGTTTTGCTTCAGAGGAACCTGGACAGGCTTGAGGAATGGGCTGACAAGGATCTTGTGTACTTAGAGGGAAATGAGCTCCTGGGGTTCTTGTTCATGGGGATAAATAATCCCATGCATTAACACATACTGAAGATGAC